>NC_054831.1:30173777-30856762 GCF_018345385.1 Vulpes lagopus | reverse complement strand
TAAGTGAAATAAGTCAGAGAAAGACAAATATCATAAGGTTTCACTCATGTGGAATTTAAGAAACAAAACAAATGGATGGGGTAGGGGGAAGAAAAGAGGCAAACCAAGAGATAGACTCTTAACCTAGAAAACAAACTGATGGTTACCAGAGGGTAGATAGGTGTGGGGGGGTGGATTGAATAGATGATGGGGATTAAGGAGGGCAAACGTGATGAGCACTGGGTATTGAAGTATTAAATCACTCAATTCTACACCTGAAACTGATATTCTGCTGTATGTTAATTAGCTAGAATTTAAATAAAAACTTGAAAAAAAAAAGAGAAAAATTCCTTCCCGATAGAAGGCTGGGGCATTCTGGCATGACCGGGAATTTATGAATTATGAGATAATTTCCCCATAAGCAAGATAGGGGTTCGGTGAAATATTTTGGTTTTGGTTTTCCCTCTACTCCAACACTAGTGCATGCTTTGAAATAGGAAGTAAGGACTGAATATGTACCTCCCAAGTCCATCAGAAATCTGACAGGCTTACCTGCCACAGGAGAAGTCACCATGGTTCCCCTCCAAAATGTTGATGGTCTTTGTGGGGGCCTCTAGGAACTTTGGGCCCCATTAGTTACTCAGGGCCATAACTGGTGAGGGATCAGATCTCAGCTCCCTGCGGACCCAAGGGCAGTGCCTCTTTTAGTGCCCTTTGTACCCACCTAGGGAGCAGAGCGCCTTCCATGGTGGATAATTTTGGGAGCATTCTTGTTTCTACTGGTCCAGGCTTCCACAGCAGAACCAAGTTTATCTTGTGGTCTTTTGGGGGGTTTGTTTGGGTGTCAGGTGCCTTAATGGCAGCAGCTAAAAGCCTGCCTGCCTTTGTCCTGTTGTTTCTTCCTTTCCTTCTCGGCCTGATCTCATTTGTTGAAGACAGAGAAGGCCATGTCTGTAAGCTGGTTAAAGGAGGTTTGGGGCCCTAAAGTCATCTTTTGGAGCTTTCTGTGGATACCTGAGGCTGATTGGCTTACGAAGTGGGTCCCCAGGATTAACTGCCCTTCTGGAGTGTCTGGGTCTACATTAGTGAATTTTCACAGCCCCTCCACCAAGTGAGACTGGAAAAGAGAAGGATTTTCACCTAGCTCTTAGGTGATTTCCCTAATATTGTCATAATTCACTGGCTTGATGATACATCTCTTCATGCTCTCCAAAGGGCATAGTACCATGTGGTCCTAGGGCTAGTCCCTGCTACCCATGCTTATAATCCCATCTAGGGTCTATCCGAGGTGGTGCTGTCATTCCTACTAGGTACCTTTTAGGCTGGGCAGCAACCAAGGGCTTCTGCATGGGTTTGCATTTCTGCCCAGATGCAGAATCTCTCCTTCAGCTCCTTGTTGCAGCAACAAGAGATGGACCATAAGGTCCTTCCAGATTAGATCAAAAGACTGAGTCAGGCTCCTGAAGTCCTCAGTAAATTTGCTGGGATCCTCAGAAAACTGCCTAAGTGCTCATGGTACTACCTGAGATCTGACATTGAAAAGGAGATGGGTATTCTTGTGGTCCCCTGAGGCAACCCTCCACTTCCTGTAGGGGGCAGAGGAGCTCTTTCTCTTGGTCTGACTCTGGTAAAGGACGCTGGATTGGCTGGGGTGGGGTAGGGGGAAAGAGTTCCTTTGGCTGGAGCCAGCCCACAGCTTTAGGGTGTTGCTCTTGGTCTTGGGTTGTTCCCTGAAGGACCAAAGTCTAAATGGCCCTTCCCCACTGTGCGTGTTTTATATTTGTTAGGGTTATCACTAAGGGCTGTAAAGGCCTGAATGTAAAGGATCTCTGCCCATTTTTCTAGTGAAAGTTAAGACTACTATTTTCTGGCCTGACTTGCCCATCCTCTAGCTTCTATTGAGGCCAAACAATGCTATAAAAGAAGGTAAACCTTTTCCTTTTTAAACTTTTTAATGAGAGTTGATCCCAGTATCTCAAAATGCATCCCATAAGGGAGTCTTTGGGGATATGGAGGTAGAACTTATTGTCTTGAAGGAGAGAGTTGACGTCTGTACTGAAAAAAGGAGCAACCAAATAAGGGTTTCCATTATTAGAAATCTGGAGTCCTATTTTCCTGCAGAGAGTTAGCTCTCTCCTTCTAGGGAACCTGATAGAATCTCAGGTGGGAGTTCTCCTGTAGAGTTCTGATGGTGAGTGGACCTTGGGCATCCCCAACCTGCTGTCCATTTGTCACCCTGTCATGCGTGGCCAGCATATGATGACCCTGCTAGCCCCTGGTGTCCTAGAGTACCATGCTTCATCCTGGTGTCTACAGTCTTAAAAGTGGAAGCCTTCATGAAGACCTCAATTGTAGATGATGCCTGATAATTAGCTCTGATGTCCTGGCATAGATCCCTCAGGAATGGGCATCGATCGTCGTGACTCCAAGATCTCTGAATATCTTTGTTCTGATAGGTCTCTCAACAGTTGGTGACAAGCCAAGGCCACCAGGGCCAGAGGCCTCTTTGATTGTTTAAATATTTCTTGTCTGACCCATAGGTATCTGTTGATCTCTCCCATTTGCTGTCAGTTCTGGTGAAACTAACCTCTTTTTTCCAATTCTCTTTGTATCCTTGAATTGTTTGGGTTCAGTCATATTTTTTTTTTTAATTTTATTTATTTATGATAGTCATACAGAGAGAAAGAGAGAGAGGCAGAGACACAGGCAGAGGGAGAAGCAGGCTCCATGCGCCGGGAGCCTGATGTGGGATTCGATCCCGGGTCTCCAGGATCGCGCCCTGGGCCAAAGGCAGGCGCCAAACCGCTGCGCCACCCAGGGATCCGGTTCAGTCATATTTAATTAAGTGGTGAATAAGGCAGACCCACAGGGAAAAATCTCAATAGCTGGTGTCCTTTGCTAGGGAGTAAAAAGGTTATAGTCTGTTTTATGGTATCCTGCACACATACAATAGTCTGAGTTGGCAATCTTGCAGGACCTTTGCAATAGACAGCAAGACATCTCACAGGTCCTAGCGCCCCATCCCCAACAAAGCAGAGTGCCTGAAATGGGAATGAGAGGAAGTGGCTGAAGCTAGGCTGGGGCTGGGGTGGGGGAGGACATCACGTCAGTGTCCTGTGCCTAAGAAATAGATTTTGCAGAGATAGACACAGCTTGGGAATATCAGTCACCTAGGGACTGATGTAATGGATCTTGGTGTACTATTTGTGAGCATGCGGCCATGAATGACTATTTTACGTATTTTGGTTTCTCCCAGCAGCAATCTAAAACTGCAATGGAGGCTCAGAGCACTGGATGATCAGTTGTTATGTGTGCATCCCCACGTGAGCCAGGAATTAATTTTAGTGAGAGGGACTTCCTATAAGACTGCTCCACATCCCAAGGAATGACCTCAGACACTTTCCCTAGGAATTTAGTCATCTAAGAACACTTCTATTGGAAAGAACAAGTGTTCCTTTATTCTTTGGAGCTTTTTTTTTTTTTTTTTTTTTTTTTTTAGGAGGTATGGTTCTTAAGCAACTTTCCAGCACAAGGGAAGTAAGAGTTGCAAACTCACTGATAAAGAGTGTTGTTCAACATAGTGTTACCTTGTCCTTTCATGGTCACCAAAAGGGTGTTGCTGGGTGAACTAAGGAGACCTCTGGGCCCTGAGGCTTCCACCCAGCCTGTCCCTCAGACATTGCAGAAGGATCTCAGTCTCATTGCAAAAAAAGACTTCAAGGATGAACCAGACACACTGGTTGTGTGGTGTGTGTGAAGAGCTTATAAAATAGAGTACACTATCAAGAGAGAAGGCAAACTCAAGGGAGAGCTGTCCCTCCCTCTCCCCCAGTTTGGTCTTTATCCTTCATTGGTAGTTGTTAACTAAGGGGTAGAATATTTATTATTTGGAGAGAGGACTTTTTGAAGAACAGGGTATTTTCTCTTTTCTCTCTTTCTTGGTCAGAGTCCCTGGCCTTCTTTCTTTCCTGTCTGGTTTGATCTGGCTCCTGTGGCTTTGTGGAATGCTGCCAGGACAGGTTGCTAACTTTTCTGTTAATGGGCCTGTACTTCCCCTTCACTGGCATCCAGGCATCCTAGTAAAGCCTAACTGACTGCCTACTTTAACAGATACACTACTCCTTTTACTTGAACATTTAGAGGCCATTGTAGGGTTATTAATTGGCTTAACTTCAATATTGTGTCTCAAGAAATAGGCTTGAGGACAGGGGGAGAGATGAGGAACAACTGGTCAGTGGGACAATCACAACACACACATTTATTGATTAAGTTTGTTATCTTATATGGGTTTGGTTTGTGGCACCTCAAAACAATTATAGTAGTAACATCACGGATCACCATAACAAATATAATGACAATATTTGAACTGTTGTGAGAATCACCAAAATGTGACACAGAGACATGGAGTGGGCGGATGCTGTTGGAAAATGGCACTGATGGGCTTGCTTGATGCAGGGTTGCCACAGACTTTCAATTTGTTAAAAAAAAAAAAAAAAACACAAAAACTCTGCAATATCTGCAAAGTGCAATAAAATAAAGGGCAATAAAATGAGGTCTCCTTGTGTTTTAAGTTCTAAGTGTTCTTGTTATTTTCTGTTCTTTTTATAGCATCATGTTCTTTTTTTAAATGGATTTAGTGTCTCTAATGTCTGAAGACATAAATTATAAGGTTTTAAAAATGTTTTCTATATACCTTTGCATTGATGTTGATTCTTTTCAGTCTTTTTTGGTTATTTGTTTAGATTTGGCCTCTGTCCTTTATACTAGTGGCGTTCCACCACTGTATGGCAATCCTTGCTATCAGTTCATATATAAAAGCCATGCTCTAAAAAGGTGCTTTCAGGACATGAGCAGGGCTTATCAACTGTTGAGCAAATTTTAAGATGATGGATTTAGGGCCCAGCTATTTGTTTTCTTCCAGGAAGTAACCTTTTAATTACTTGCTTTGGGAATCTCCCAGTTTTCTTGGAGCTCCATGAGGAAGCTAGAAATCTTAATAATTTCAGTATATACACCTTCACCAAACCACTATTCCATTATGGTATCTTTGCCTTCAGCTGTGGCTGGTATCACTAAATTCATAGTCCTTCAGGTTTGATATCTCCAAAAAAGAAGTGATCCTGCAGGTTCCAGGTTGAGAATGAGCTATTAAAGAATGTTCCCCTGACCTTGTCTGGAGCGGTGGGGAATCTAGGTATTTAACTGCCTCCAGGATTTTTAACCTTCTCTTTTCAGCTCACACCATCTGGGATATTTAGTGCTTTCAATTCCTGAGGCTTTGTGAGGTTTTGCAACGTCAATTAGGTTGCTTCCAGGCCTTGCCTCTGAAAACACTTGGGTTTCAGTTTCCTCTGGGGTGTGTGAGTCTTCACCAATCCATCTGTTTAGCATTGTATTAATTTCCTAGGGCTGTCATAATAAATTACCTCAAACTGGGTAGCTTAAAACAATGCATTTTGTCACAGTTTTGGATGCTAGAAATCTGAAATCAAGGTATCAGAAGGTTGGTTCCTTCTGGGGGCTCAGAGGGCTACATGGCTCTCTCTTAGCTTCTAGTGGTTGCTGGCAGTACTTTGGCATTCCTTGGCTTGTACATGCATAATTCCAGTCTGTGCCACATGGTGTTCTCACTGTGTCCCGAATTCCTTCTTTTTATTAGGACACCTGTTATTACATTAGGGTCCACTCTGATCCATTATGACCTCATTTTATCCTGATCATATCTGCACAGACCCTATTTCTAAATAAGGTCACCTTCATGTACATTTTGGGAGGACACAACTTAACACGTGTCAGTCAGTTTCTAAATTTCTATGGGCATTTTTCTGTTGTCTCCTTTCCAGTTCTCTTATGGATCTATTTTCCCTACTCTTTCTCTCTCTCTTTTAACTTCCTCTGATTTTGTTTTAATGAGGCTTCATAAAAAGAGGAGGAAAGTAGATATTTTCAATATGCTCTGTTAACTGGAGGGTTTATTATTGCTATTTTTAGTGAATTTGTACCAGATTGGCAACTGAAACCCATACAATTCCACTTACTATGCATACTTTCAAGTTCACAATTAAAACTTTGCTATGAATAATAGTTCAGATAATTTTGTGACCATTTTTGTTTGCTAGAATGTAAATGAAATTTCTATCTCAATTCCACATTTGATGTTTAATGTCTTTCATTCAGTTTGCATATTTATTCCACAATAATGTTATGGAACAGATAGGTTTTACCAAATTTGGTGTACTTTTTCAGAGTATCAGTGTCCACCATCTTGAAACAAAGCAATTATGATAAATGTTTTCATTTATCATTGTTTTATTTATATAGGCACAGATGTAGCAATTTTTGACTTATGCTAGACTTATGCTAGAACTTAGCATATCAGTATTTTATATAATAATATAGTATTTGCCATGCAATACTACTATTCTTTGTGCTTTATACATATTGACTCATTTAATCTTTCTACCAATCCTTGGGGAAAGTATTATTTTTATCCCCATTTTACTGATAAGGCAGCTAAGACTCAGAGGAGTCAAATAGGTTGTTCAGCATCACACAGCAAGCATGGGAGGTGACATTCAAACTAAAATAGTTTGGCAGTCCAGAATACTGTCAGCACTATGTAATATTGTCTCTCCAGCAATTAGTTGGATTTACAGAGCTATATAATTGCACTGAATAAGGTCTATAGTTCAGAGAAGCACTTGCATTTTAAAATCCTATTTGAAAAAGCATAGAAAATTAATATCTAAAGGATATGTTTTTTGGCTGTATTCTATGAACATGCCCTTAATCAAGAGGATAGACAGTGCTTTAGGTCCCTCGTTTTCCAAATGGTTAGTAAAAGAGGAAATGAGGGATGCAATAATTAATTATTTTCAGCTGCTTTCTTTAAACTGGTTGGCAGATTTCCTTGTCACTGCTTTAGAGAAAATAACTTACTTTCTTATCTCCTAGAGTGTTGGAGGATGTCATTGAAAGGATGTAAACTCTGTTTGATTTTTGAGCTGGACGTGGGCAATCAGAGGCTCCTCGTTCCTCCTCTGTTCCTGGCATGTGCATTATGCTTACTTTCCCACACTAGAAGCTGCAACAAGGACATAGCCTTAAGATAGTGATATGGAGTTGAGACCATATTGATATACACGTGATTAAGCCCATTTAAGTTTTCTGTATAAACTTCAAGATTCTGGCAGGCAGCTGCAGGGATCTACTTGTCTTGCAGTCACCCAAGCCAAGCCTCATGTGTAAGTTTCCTTGATTACTAAACCTGCCCCACTGGGGCACCTGGGTGGCTCAGTGGTTGAACATATGCCTTGGACTCAGGTGGTGATCCCAGGGTCCTGGACTCGAGTCCCACATTGAGCTCCCTGCAGGGAGTCTGCTTCTCCCTCTGCCTATGTCTATGACCCTCTCTCTCTCTCTCTCTGTGTCTCTCATGAATAAATAAATAAAATCTTAAAAAAAAGAAAAAGAAAAAAGAAACCTGCCGCCTACCAATGTGGAGAGTTTGTGGCGCATTCCAATTGAATGGGAGCCAGAGAGCATGGGTGGTGAAAGAATTCACCCAAGACAGAACAAAAGAGATAAAAGTTTTTGGATATACCACAAGGGAACGCTGGGCAGGACAGCCAAGGAGAGACTGCCATGAGGTGGTGGTGAGAGGCTATAGTTATAGAGTGGAGTGAGGAAGTATTGGAACCTATGGACTTTTTTCCCTTTTTTGGGTAATTTTAGGAACTGTGCCTGAATGTAAGTAGCCTGTTGGTTAGTTAGAGCCTATGGCTATTTCCAAATGGTCACTTAATGAGCCAATTTTCATCCAGCTCGATGGCCACTGTGGGCCCTTTTGCCTTACTCAAGTTTCCTTTGGTCAAGCCTGCTGCTTCTACAGTGATCTGCCTCTTATTTCATTTTTTAAAATAAAAGTGTATTAGTGAGACAAAGCAATTTCCCCACATTAAGCTACAATATGTCCATACATTTGTATAAGATTGCTGAGCTTGCTAGGGAAGAAAATTATATTTATTTGAATTCTTTTTTTTTTTTTTTTGCCAAGTTGGGGATAATGTAATAATCACCAACAGACTTTAAAATAGATGTTTTTGGGATGCCTGGGTAGCTCAGTAGTTGCGCACCTGCCTTCAGCTCAAGGCATGATCCCAGGGTCCTGGGATCAAGTCCCGCATCAGGCTCCCCACAGGGAGCCTGCTTCTCCCTCTGCCTATGTCTCTGCTTCTCTCTCTGTGTGTCTCTCATGAATAAATAAATAAAATTAAAAATAAATAAATATAATAGATGTTTTTGTTGGTGTTAGTAATGGTGGACTTCTATGGAAAAATACTCTGGATATAAAACAGAACTGATTGGTGATTGTCAGTACCTTTGATTTTCCCTCAAATAATTATAATATATTTTAAGGTATATGTTTTTAACTGTAAATATGTGTAAAAGAAGGTACATGGATGTGGCTCTGTAAAAATCTAAAGAATGAGAATTTACATATGGGCTACCAGAACTATAGAGTGTTAAGTAAAATAAACAAAATGTTAAGATGGCGTAGTTCAAGGTTCTAAAGCCAAATAAAATGCAAAGGAGGAAAAGGATTCTAAGTACAATACAGATTGAGAACACACACATACATACACACACACTACAGCAATAGTAGGGATGAAATATATAACTCTTTGAGAGCCAACAGTTGTTGGATTTACTATTTAGGTTGTAGGCTGTTAGTGAAACATGCATTAATAAAAGACAGAAGAAAAAAAATAAAAGACAGAAGATGGAATCATGAATTCCCAGATATTCTTTAAAAGAGTGACTGATGCTATTATTTAGCTAACTTTAAGCTCCTGATCAAAGAAATTTTTTAACAGGATTATTTATTTCCAGTTTTTTTGCATGCTTTCAAGACCACAGATACCATATCTAACTTCTTAAATATATACTTCTTGCTGCATTTGTTATGACAGTTGCTGCAAATTAAAGACAAGACAGGATGCCACTTAGGATTCCAGGTCTTGGGATCCAACCATAATTGGCGTTGAAGCAGTATTCAAGGCATAATAGCCACATAAAGTGGCCCATATCTAAGAATGACGTCCTCAGACAAGTCAGTTCATAACGGTTTGAGTGGTGGAAACCATTTATCCTGGCAATCAAGAATGAGATGAATTGGGATGCCTGGTTGGCTCAGCGGTTAAACGTCCGACTTTGGCTCAGGGCGTGATCCTGGAGTCCTGGGATAGAGTCCCACATCAGGCTCCCTGCATGGAGTCTGCTTCTCCCTCTGCCTGTGTCTCTGCCTCTGTGTGTGTGTGTGTGTGTGTCTCTCATTAATAAATAAAATAAAATCTTAAAAAAAAAAAAAAAGAATGAGATGAATCCTTGTGACTAAGGCCATTGCCTATCCCTGGAGGATAACATCAGCTTTGAAAGAGCCCAGTCACCATAGGGCATTCAGATACCCAGCCTATCCTGTAAAAAGGACTCCTTTTGGGAACTAATGATCATTGGGGACCAATTAGGGAGATCCAGGCAACTGTATTAAGTCCAGAGGAAATGGAGAGATGGGAAAGGGCAATTTTTGCCTAAATTGCCAGAATGAAAGGCAGCAGAAGCTTCAGACAGAGCTGATCCCAGGTGGTTGCTACACTGATTGGGCTGCAGATGAGCTGTCAGCATTAACCTTTGACACCACATGCTTATCCTCTCTGTGACCTCTTGATTCTGGCAAACTACCCCACTAATCGGTAACCAGGCTCTGGTCTGCCTGAACATGCTTAATCCAGATCAATAGCCCTGGGACTATGTAGTTTTTAGTTAGCACTAAACTAGGTGCTATGATCCAAACACATCTTTTAAAAAAGTCTTCAAAGGGTCCCAAATCTTCACATTTACACTAGATGGAAAGTCCACCTGATTCACCAATCCAATTTTTTCTACCACAATTTCTTGGAATCTAGTTCCTAGCGCAAACTGGCACATAATATTTGCTCAATAAATATTAATTGAGTGGCTGATCTGCATTAGTGAATAGCAATCACTATCATTAAATAGCTACTCATCCCTCCTTCCAGCCTTTAGTCATTTATTCATTTGAAACATTTATTAAATATCAATTATGTATCAGAACTATGTTAGGCACTAGAGAAACCAAGATGATGCAATTGCTATACTCCAGGAGCTCACAGTCTACTGAAGGTCCTATAGACATCATGTAGTCAGCATTCCTGTTATTCACATAAAAGAGGTATAAAAATTATGTAAGTTATTATCATACTTCAGTCTCCCAGACATACTGCTCCAGGTCAGTCTCCTTAAAAGAACTGCTATAATCATTTTATTCTTTGAGTATCACAGAGTCGATCAGACCTAACATAGCCAATGATATAATAACAAAGGGCGGGACACACGGGTGGCTCAGCATTTGAGCACCTGCGTTCGGCTCAGGGATGATCCTGGAGTCCCAGGGTTGAGTCCTGTGTCAGGCTTCCTGCATGGAGCCTGTTTCTCCCTCTGCCTATGTCTCTGCCTCTCTCTCTGTGTGACTATCGTAAATAAATAAAAATTAAAAAATATATATATTCAGTGTTTTTCTGTTTCTCATATTTTTTACATAATCTAGATATACTGCACATACTATTTGTAACTTGCTTTAAAAATCAAGCTTTCTGATGCCTGGGTGGCTCCATTGGTTAAGCATCTGTCTTCGGCTCAGATCATGATCCCAGGGTCCTGAGAGAAGCAGAGAAACAGGCAGAGGGAGAAGCAGGCTCCATGCAGGGAGCCGGATGCGGGACTTGATCCCGGGTATCCAGATCAGGCCCTGGGCTGAAGGCAGCACTAAACTGCTGAACAACCCAGGCTGACCTCATCGAAATATCTTCTAAATCAGACATGGGTGACACTCAAGATATGATTCATCCTGAGGCAAATTCCTCTCCAGTTGTGAACCTGTGAAATCAAACATATTGTATGCTTCCAAATTACAATTATAAACCAGGAATAGGATAAACATTAACATTCCAAAAGGGAGAAACAGGAAAGAAAAGGTTTGAGTAAGTCTGAACTCCAGCAGGGTAATTGTTACAATTTAAGGTTTGCAAATAATTTTTGACTTAATGTTCTGCCCTTTAGGCCCTTTGGGGTAGAGATCCTGCCTTCCAGACACATTGGAGTGAGGATTCCACCTTTGCCAGGTGGGGTTTGGGCCCCCAAAGGTCTGGATGACCCTGCCCCCATGGGTTTGCTGGACACAGCTTATGTTGTGGCTGTCATGAGCTGGCATCACATGCCAGTGGCTCTCCTGATAGGAATTGCACGGTGGTGACTCTACTGGTCTAGGGTAATGGAGGTAGTATCACCCTCATGGTTCTTCTGGGCACTGCCCTAGTTGGGATTCTCTGTGGTGGCCCCACCCCCATTGTGGCTCTCTGCCTGGACCTTAAGGCTCTTGGAGGCATCTTTAGAAATCTAAGAGGAGGAAGCCATGCCCCCACAGCTTTGCTTCACCAGGGCCCGCTAGAGCCCAGCCTGGAGTGGCAGAGGAATGGGGGAAGCAGAGCTTATGATGTAAGACAGCACTGGGTAGTAGTGACCTCTCCTTTGAAATTGTTCTGCCCCCTTGCACCCTGGGCCTGTACAGAAGGGCAGCTCTGATGATCTCTATGCCTTTGGAGTCATTCTAACATTGTCTTGGACAATTGGTCTTCTACTCAGAGAATAACAGAAGATAATAGAAAGATAACAGATACTGGGTGACAGGCACTGAGCAGGTCACTTGATGGGATGAGCACTGGGTGTTAAGTTATATGTTGGCAAACCGAACTCCAATAAAAAAAATATACATTAAAAAAAAAAAGAAAGAACAAATAACAGAGGTAACAGATAATATGAATATTAGGCTTTTGATCCTGATTCCTACACAGGGCCTTTGAAACCCTTGTAAATTCCTAAGTGATAAAAACACCCAGAGCATCTTTTGTTCTAAAGAAGTGACTCTGGGTGGGCTCCTGGATGCGAGTTGGTCACCAGAAGCACTAAGCCATGATGAGAAGCTTGGAACTTTTAGCCCTACTCCCGTCTTCCAGAGAGGAGAGCTGGGAATGGAGTTAATAATTGATGGTGCCTACCATTAAAGAACAGGGATTCAACTGAATAAATGTGAAGATCTAATTGGCTTTATTAAGTGATTCATGAACCAGGGTAGAATCCCTTCTAGCAAGTAGAGGGGAGCACTAAGAATTTAACAAAACAAGAAGGTTTTTATAGGAAGAAGGGTGGGGCAAGAAAGTTAATAGAAGAAAAGAAAGGATTGTTCCAGGCAAGGTCATTTTCCCTTAGGGGTAAGGGCTGGGGGGTCTTATGCAGATTATCTTCTCTTCCTTTGGGGAAGGGGAGTTGGATGAAGAGGGCCTGGATAAAGAGGGCCCGTGTGACAGATTACCTCATTGGTGCTTGTCAGGAAAATTCCTGACAAATCAGTTAAGATTTACATTTCTGGGAAAGATTGAAACTGTAGTTAGGTTAGGTATTAAGCTCTGGTTTGGTGACTTGGCCTAAGTCATGCCATTTGGGGCCTGTGATTTTCTTTTTAACACAATATGAAGAGGCCTCCATAAAAATTCTAATAGTAGGGGCTTCTGAGAGCTTCCAGTTGGGGAGTAAGTACATACTGGGAGGGTGACACCCCAACACCACAGGGACAGAAGCTTTTACACTCAGGACTCCCATATTTCACCCAATGCATCTATCTCTTCATCTGGCTGTTCACCTGTATCTTTTATCATACCCTTTAGTAAACTGGTTAATGGTCAATAAATGTTTCCCTGAGTTCCGCGAGATGTTCTGTCAAATTAATTGAACCTGAAAAGGGGATTGTGGGAACCTCAGATTGATAGCCAGTTGGTGACAATGGGCACTTGTGACTGGCATCTGAAGTGAGGTGGGAGGAGTCTTGTGGGAATGAGTCTTTAATCTGTGAGTCTTCAATTTCCAGGTAGATAATTTCAGAATTGAGTTAAATTGTAGGACATCCAGCTAGTGTCTGGAGAACTTCTTGGTGAGGGAAATCTCCCATACACTTGGTGTCAGAAGGGTTGTGATTGTGGTAGTAGTGTTAGAGTAAGGCAGACACACAGTAGGGAAGAGTGTTTTCCTATATGGCTTGTGTTTAGATGGCCTAGAAGAAGCTAGCTAGCTCCTAGCTTCTGTTGAGATAGCTGATCCATATTAATCTCCTAATCAAATTTGGCCAGACTATGTGTTTTCTCCTGAACAGGCTTTTCCTCATTTTTTTTCAAAATAAATGGGCTGATGATTTTCCAAATCTTTAAGTTCTGCTTTGCTTTTAATTCATAATTCCATCTTTAAGTCATTTCTCTCTTGTATTTTAATATGAAGCAGTCAAGAGGAATCAGGCCATTCCTTCTGTACTTTGTTTATATATTTCCTTAGCCAAATATCCAATTTTATAATTTTCAAGTTCTACTTTTCAGGAAACACATGAACATAAATCAGCCAAGTCCTTTGCCACTTAAAACAAGCATGGACTTTGCTACACTATCTAGTATGCTCCTCATTTCCATCTGTGATCTCATCAGAATGGCTTTACTTGTCCATATTTCTACTAACATTTTGTTATGTAGGTATTCTCTTAGAAGACTGTGGCTTTCTCTATAGTTCTCTTCCTTTCTTTCTTTTTCCTCCTTAAGATTTTATTTATTTATTCGTAAGAGAGAGAGAGAGAGAGAGAGAAGAGAAGAGAGCTAGAGACATAGGCAGAGGGAGAAGCAGGCCCCATGCAAGAAGCTCAATGTGGTACTTGATCATGGGACTCTGGGGATCATGCCCTGAGCCAAAGTCAGACACTCAAATGCTGAGCCACCCAGGCTCACCCGGTTCTCTTTCCTTCTGGGCCCTTACCGGAATCACTTTTAATGGTCTGTTCGTGACAATGTAGGCTTTTTTTTTTTTCTCATGTACCTCAAAATTCTTCCAACTTCTACCCATCACTCAGTTCCAAAGCTGCTTCCACATTTTTGTTTGTTCAGCATTCCACTCTTGTTGCCAATTTCTGTCTTAGTCCGTTTGGGCTGCTGTAATAAAATATCACAGAGTGGATGGCTCATAAGCCACATAAATTACTTTCTCATACTTCTGGAGGCTGGGAAGTCCAAAATCACAGTGCTGATAGATATAATGCTTGGTGAGAATCCGCTTCTTCATTGATAGCTGTTTCTTGCTATAATCTCACATGGGAGATCAGGTATGGAAGCTTTCTTAGGCCTCTTTTATAAGGGTACTAATTCCTAATCATCTCCCAAGTCCACCTGCTAATACCATCACACTGCATATTAGGTTTTCAACATGTGAATTTTAGAGGGACATCAACATTCAGTCTATAGCATCAGCCAGATAAATTACTTCCGGATAAATAGAAAATTCTGCTCTTATTTAACATTTGGGAAATTTGAGTCATGGAAATAGGTGGTTTCAACCTTTTTTTAATGTACCTATATTTTCTCAATGCTGCTGTAGCTTCTAAATTCCAGACCTTGCTTTTGGTAAACTATCACCATGAAATTGATAAAAATGACTTCAGATGTTGTCTGCAAAAATAAAGAAGTAAACTCTATTCCTTCTATCCTTAGGCTTTATTTTCTCTTTCTAAGGGAATATATATTTGTCATCGAGCTGTTTGTTCCCAGGGCTTTTAGACTCAAAGTACATTGTCATGGCTATAGCTGCAGTAAAACTGCTTCTTTATATGCTTTTCTGCTTAGATCAGGGAAAATTTGTTGGATTAAATTAGCCACAGGAGGGCTCCATTGCAGTTTCTGGGGGGAAAAAAAAATTTGCAGTTGTATCTTCCTGGCACATAATTGTGTCTTTGCAGTTTTGAATGGGTCAGACCTATTTATAAAGGTGAAAAAGCCGAGAACATTTAGGTATTCATTTAAAAATCCCAGGGAAACTTCTGGAAAACGAGACTATATTTCTGTAGAAAATGGCATAAAAATGAGACTTGAAGTGATAAGCTCTAATTTATTTATTTTATTTTTATCTTGGGCATTTAAAATTCACAGCAACAATTCATATTCAGGATATGCAATTTATAGTTGTCTAATGCATGAAAAATACACTTGCAGTTATGTATTATCCACTATTTTTCTTCCTGTTAACCCAAAGACTTTTATTATAGTCCAGTCTGACAGGCCAGATGCTGCATGTCTTCATTTTCATCTATAGCAGTGCTTACTAGCCTGTGTCTACAGGATGTTGATAGCTCTTACAAGAAGAGTATGAGGACTTCCAGGTGAAACAAAATTGAATGCAATTCCTTACTGCAGAACTTCCCAGCACCTGTGAATCACCTAGAGAGGCATTTCTTCTTTAGGGACTAAAAGGAAAGGGGGAAAAAAAAGCCTGAAAAGAGAACCCCAAATCCAAGACCATACCTAGAGAAGCGGTGAAAAACATGGGAATATAAATTATTGCAAAAGCATCAGGCATAGATGCTTCCTGTACCTCATTCACGGGAAAAGACATAGCAACTCCTCCACCAGTTACAATATAGGGCCAGACCCAGTAACAATTCCAAGGTTTGAAGGTTTTTTTTTAAAAAAGATTTTATTTATTTATTAGAGCAAGCAAGAGAGCACAAGCAGGGGGAGCAGCAGAGGATGAGGGAGAAACAGACTCCCCACTGAGCACAGAGCCTGACTTGGGGTGGATATCAGGACCCTGAGATCATGACTCAAGCAGAAGGCAGACACTTAACTGACTCAGCCACCCAGGTGCCCACCCACACTGAGTTCTGAAGTTCTAACTCATTCTCATGCAGCTGTTAAGGGCCACACTTACAATTTCATTTCTTTCTTTTTAGTTTGGAAAAAAAGTGGTAGCTAGGGAGTCTCGTAAAAGCAAAATCTCAGTGATGTATCTGACTATGTTTGAGGATTAAAGTACATGAGTATAGACATTAGGTCTAGGGGGAGAAATGGTCATGTAGGAGAGATGAAGGAGCAGTGCAAAGAATGTATTTTTGAGAAAAATCGCTAGATATCCTCACAAGGATATCATTCTATAAATCACTGAACGTAACAATAGATAATATACACTTAAAAAACAAAAAGATATATTTATGGCTAAGTGGCAGTTTATATCATACTTCTGAAGAATGCACTGAAAATTGTAATTGTCTTACTCTAAGCAGATAAGCAGATTTTTCTTAGTTTTGATGGATCTATCCTCTAGGTCACTCCACTCTTTTAGTCCCTAGTATGATTATATTCATCATTCTTTTCCTTTTCTCACATGTCTCCCTATTCACACTCTCACCCTTTAAACATACTAAGATTACACCAAAGTAGCCGGCCCTACTGAAGACTTTTGATTGACATTTTTATTTATTGGGGTTGTGGAAAAGGAAGATAATGAGGATGAGCTGCACTGATACCTGAACACAGAACTATGCAAATAGAAACCTTCTTCATATGCTTGAAGTGGTTCAAGCCACTTCAACTGAGTGGCTCAGTTGATTGAGCATCCAACTCATGGTTTCAGCTCAGGTCATGATCCAGCGTTGTAGGATTGAGCTCAATCCTACAGAGTCAGGCTCTGTGCTCAGTGGGGAGTCTGCTTGGGTTTCTCTCTCTCCCTCTCCTCTTGCCCTCTCCCCCTCTCCCCACACATTCTCTCTCTCTCAAAAAAAAAAAAGAAAAAAAAGAAACCTTCCTTATATAGGAGTTGTCAGATCAAATCCTGCTACCATAATAAAGGTAAAATAAACACAGGCTTGAGCTCAAGACAAACTTGTGTGGTTAGCACTAGGGAAGGGGGGAAGAGCACAGAGGGGACAAGTAGCAGCCAGATATGCTCTTCTGTTAGAGTTTCTTCTTAAAGGCTACTCAGATTTGGAGGTAATTGAGTCCACTGGTCTACCTGACACTTCTGTCATCTTCCAGTACCCCTCCAGAGATCGTCTTGTCACAATGGGATGTCATCTTAGCCCATACTTTGACCACCTTTTACCTTTCCTAACTTTGTTCCCTCATCTATGTTATATCCCACATCCATTTCCCATTTTGGAAAGTTCTTCCCAATGTTCTTTTTTTTTAAAAATAATTATTTATTTATTCATGAGAGACAGAGAGAGAGAGTGAGAGAGAGAGGGAGAGGCAGAGACACAGGCAGAGGGAGAAGCAGGCTCCATGCAGGGAGCCCGATGTGGGACTAAATCCCAGGTCTCCAGGATTGGGCCTAAGGTGGTACCAAACCACTGAGCCACCAGGGCTGCCCCTTCCCAATGTTCTAAAGTAGACAATGTTGGTTTGAATCCCTGATCCTTTACTTCCCAGCTATGTGAACTTGGAAAAATTTACTTGGTATCACAAGGCTTTGGTTTTCTCATATGTAATTGCAGACAATAATAGTACCTATTTTGTAAGGTTGTTGTAAGTTTTAAGTAGTAATATGCATATAAAACACCATATTGAGCTATTATTATTATTATAATAGTACCTTCAAGTTTCAAATTCACGTTCCACTTCCTCATAAAGTCTTCTGAGAAATCCATGTTGGAATCCATGTTGGAAAAGATAGTTTCTGGGACGCCTGGGTGGCTCAGTGGTTGAGCATCTGCCTTCAGCTCAGGGCTTGATCCTGGGGTCCTAGGATCAAGTCTCGCATTGGGCTCCCCATAGGGAGCCTGCTTCTCCCTCTGCCTATGTCTCTGCTTTTCTCTGTGTGTCTCTAATGAACAAATAAATAAAATCTTTAAAAAAAAAATAGAAGGAAAAGGTAGTTTCCTTTGCTATTTTCCAGTAGCATTTACTATTCTCATGACCATAGGGTCATAGAATTTATGACCTTATGGTGTAATTATTTGTGTACATATTCTCTCATCTGAACTAGACAGAAAATTTCTGAATGGCAGGGAATGTGTCTTATGCAATGTCTTTAGCACAGTGCTCTATAAATAGCAGACATCCCATAAATTATAATTAAATCAAAAAGCCAAATGGATACTTTAATGAATTGGTTGAGTGAATCATGATTTAGGTGGTCTAAAACAAGTTTTGCAGCCTTTCATCTATCATTTGCATAGAAGGCATAAAAGTATTGGAGGAGTAAAAAGGATTTTTGGAGAATTCAGGCCCTGGGGACACAGAGGCAACCAAATAAGTGGGTGCTCAGGTGTGGTAGTGGGGGTCCAGAAAATAGAGAGAAGGCCTGCTTTTCCATGGCAGGCCTTAGCCAAGATGCCAGACTTTAACTTTTAAAGAAGACTGAAAATTTAACTTACTATACCAGTCTGGACATATTCATTACTGAATTTAAAATAATTTTTAGGGCAGCCCGGGTGGCTCAGTGGTTTAGTGCCACCTTCAGCCCAGGGTGTGATCCTGGAAACCCGGGATCGAGTCCCATGTCAGGCTCCCTGCATGGATCCTGCTTCTCCCTCTGCCTGTGTCTCTGCCTCTCTCTCTGTCTCAGTGTCTCTCAAGAATAAATAAATAATATCTTTAAAATAATAATAATTTTTAATGACTTGACAGTACTGGAAGACTTTTTGTAATTTGAGAGTGACTATAAGAATTTTTATCCAAATGTAAGGGGAAGAGCTTTCCCCAAAGAGTGCATATGAATGGTCAAGTGGGAAAACAGAGTTGTTTTCTGGTTTCATTCCAGGAGTCCCAATGTTAATATAATGATTTCAAGGGGTGGACTTCGTGTCAAACTTGCTTTGTAGAATAGCAACTAGAGGTAGAAGTGTTTGCAGAGAAGGGAATAAAAGCCATCAGAGGGAAGCAGAGGTCATGAAAAGATGACCTGCTCCCTGCAGAAAGAGAGAGAAATGCTCCTGCACGGCCATCAACTGAATTCTATTCAATAGTCTTGATTGCTGTAGAGGATGTGGGATGCTTACATAGATCTTCATCTTTTACTTTTCTCTCTCCACCCCACACCAAGGGCTAGATCTTACACATCTTCCCCTGCAGCCTCCACCCTGAGACACAGCTCAGCTTTTGCTTCTTGGGCCTGGCAGCACAAACTCGGAGAAAGCACTCTATTATCATACTCTCAGGAAAGTTCTGATGCTCCCAAATCTTGACTAGGTTTTTTTTTTTTTTAATGTTTCTATTGGGATGTAATTGTTAGTTGCCATCGTGTTCTTTGAAAACACAAACATTTATTTTGTGGGAAGTCATCACGTACTGTCTGTTACAGAATGAATTGCTATTAAAATCAGCTTATTTACAGGTCTAGCTGGCAAGCCCTTGAGAGTTTATCATTTATATTAGCTGCACCTAAGATCCATTTGAGACCAGCGCTCACAAATCATCACATGTGAAATTGTAAACTCTCACTTAAGTGTTTATTGGGATGGGCTTGGGGAGGAAAAGATGCATTTTGGGGGCTGGCAAAGGTAGGAACTAGGTAAACTTATTTTCTTTTAATGCCTAGGGATTTGAGTTATAATGCAGAAACAAGGTTTGATTTTAGCATCATAGTAACCATTAAACCAGTTGGTTTAATGGCCAAAAGTAAAAACTAAGTTGAGGATGTATGTTTGTCATCACTCCAACTTCCTTTTAATTTGTGCCTTATTATTGTCTCCCTAGTCTCTCTCTGCCTCCTATTGTTTCCCACTTTAGAGCCTTAATAGAGTTTGTAATTTCTGGGTAAGGGCCCCATTCCAGATTTTTCTGTCCTTTGCTGGTAACTTACGGATGCCAAAAGAGCAGCTAGGAAATAGCAGCTCAGGCTGTTAATGTTAATGGCCAAATGCATGACATTTGGGGCTTGAGAGAACTGTTTTTAAATTGCAATGGGAAAAAATAAATTTTAGATGATAATAGTGTGGCATGGGTCTCAGCCTGAGCCAGCACCTAAGGAATTGCTTCTCACTGGGTATTTGACTGGGGAGAGTGGTATCTGTGGTGAGGGAAAGAAAGGAATGCCAAGAACAGCTTGATATTCACAAAGCAGTAGCATCTTAGAGCACAGATTCTATAGACAGAAGGCCTAGGGTCAGGTCCCAGTTCTAGTACTTGGGGGCTGGCGACAATCTAGAACAAGGTTCTCCATCTTCTATACTTCATTTGCAAAATGGGGATGTTGGTAATAAGTGCCTCTCAGGGGTATTTTGAGTTAAGCTATGTAAACTACTTCAAGCAGTACACTACACATTATATGTGCTTTGTAAGTGCTGGCTAATAATATTATTATGTTTCTTCAGCCCTTTTTGGGAGACTCCTTTCTGAGTCAGGTGAGGAGAGGGGCTGCAGGAGGGACTCTATGAGACCCAGGGACATTGGCAGCACTGTGTTTATTCCCAGTTCAAAAAGTGTACCCTAGAGAGGGAAAAAGGACTCTCTGCCTATTACCTTGAGGAACATAACATGATTTTTAGTGCAGGGACAGCCCTAGGCTTTAGAACCTCCAGGGTTTCCTTTCTTTGAGAACATCGGGAGACAGTACAGCTTTCATGGAGGGACCAGCACTGATGCTGTTGGTAAGGCAACCAGTGCTGGTGAGGGAAGCAAAAATGGAAGAACTTGAGAGACCTGTTTATGCACATAGAAACTATGCCCTAGTGCTTTCAGAGATCCTTAAGGGAACTTCCCGGTGGCTAAAGTCCTGGATTATCAAGATAGAGATACTAAGCAGTTTAATCTGAGTGATAACTTGGTATGAGCCATCAGTATGCAAAAGCTGGCAAAGTCTTAGGAAACTCCCAATTACACAAATCAAAGAGATCTCTCGAAATCTACCAACTCTCATCAAGAGACTACGGAGACTTCTTGCTATTGTACAAGGAAAAAGTGATTGAAAAGTGTCTCTATTTTTAAAGATTTATTTATTTGAGAGAGAGAAGGAGAGAGAGCAGGCACGAGCATGATCGGGGGAAGGGGAAAAGGGAAAGGGAGAGAGAGAATCTCAAGCAGACTCCCTGCTGACTGGGGAGCCCTACATCGGGCTTGATCTCATGACCTATGAGATCATGACCTGAGCTGAAATCAAGAATCAGATGCTTGACTGAGCCTCTCAGGTACCCCTCCTTTTCAGTGGTTCATTTGAAGTGTCATATGAAAATAGCATTTTTTTTTCTATCAAATCTGGTCTCTTGCTATCTTATCTTTACCTGCTTCCCAGGCCACATAGATATGTTCCCTCACCTTCACTGAATGAAGGTCTGATGGGGACCATCACTGCGCACTCCCCAGACTGCTCGCTGATTGAAAGGAAGGGAACATGGCTCTGTAGTAAAAGGACCTGGCTGCCATCACCTTGACTCCATAGGTGCACCTGACCCCACTTTTGATAGAATGATCAGATATTGTGAAGATCCCGATGTGGCACAAGATGATGTAGAAATGTCACCTATGAAGTATTCTTGCCAGCGGTGAATCTATTCAAGCTTTACATATAGCTTCCACTTCATAGGGAATGTGCAAACTAGAAGGAAAGCCTAGCCAGCACCATAAGGAAGTGATTAAAAATAAATAAAATAGAAATTCTGGAAGGCAAAAAAAAAATTATATCATATCTAGGTTTTAAACATATCTATGGGAACCAGAAACCAGGTTAAGAAGGTATTTACTTAGTGCCTTTACTCAGGGTTTAGGGTTCTAGTGCCTTTACTCAGGGTTTAGGGTTCTTTCTTGTGGATGCTGCCTCAAATCTACCATCCTTGCCCTCCATATTTAATATGACTCAATTAATAATAAAATCATTGAAAATGCTGACGCAAATATTGTTAGCAAAGCCAAGATAACATTGGAGTAATGATAGATGCCTTTGTGCTTGCTGATGATGTAATTTACTTCAACAGGTGTCATTGCAATTATGGTAAACATGAAGCTGGTGTAAGCATGAACCTGGGTGTGCTTCTGTCACATGATCCTGTTGAATGAATGACTTGGCTGTTGGTGCTTGAGGATTTATCTCACCTCTGCTGTCCTAGTCAGGGAAGCTCTGTGATCAGTATCTTTTAGAGTTTGGCACTTAATTACTCTCTCAACAATTGCTTCATATATTTTAGTGTTGTCTTTCCAGATAGATGATCATTTCTTGGAGGTGATGGCCCTTTTACACTTCATAGTTATTTCTGCAGTATTTAGCAGAGTCTAGAACATAGTAAAGGCTTAATAAATATTGCTTCTGTAAAAAAAAATTCAGAGAAGAAAAAAGAGTGCAACAAAGCAAACATTTTTTCCTTTCAGTTTATGTAGCATTTATATTCTTCTTACTCATATGTTAGTTCCCTTACCTCTCTACACCTTCCATTGGTATGTGGCTGATATGGACTATTTACACACTAGGGAAGACAATGCAGCCTGGCAATAACACTCAAACAAGGAGTGAGGATTTATAGGAAAGTTGATTGTAAGAAACAAATCTCTTCATTGTTAAACTCGGATCTATTGTGAGTCAGCAGTGATGGTGAAAATACACAGAAAGCAATGGCAGTCCACTGGTCTGAATAACATCACACTAATGCATAAAATGAACATGTGGTAGAACAGAATGCAGAAATGAGAAACAAGCCTTTACAGATGGATCCTTATTAATTTATACAATAAGTATATCTCATCTGGTCCCCATTTTGTAGGAGCAAACTTTTGCTAACCATGCAAATATTAGACATTTACTTGCATAATTTCCCTTGTGTATTTTTTACATACATTACATTTTGAAAATGCAATTGAGAATTGGATTTTTGCTCACAATTGCTCTTTTTACTGCTTTGACACAGAAATTATTGTTAATAGACTTCTCTATGAGGATTATGCCTTTCTTTCCAAATGTTGAACACAATGCTAAATTAAATGAGCAGGCAATGCAATTCCTTAAACACAAAAGCTATTCAGCCGTCCTCCTCCTCAACTTCTGTTCAAGAGCTCCTTCTCAGTCCTTTTCCTTCTTTTTCCTTTGCACTTTTACCACTTCTGGGCTGGAGGTCTAGGCCTTAAGGGCAGAAATATCTCTTATCTCAACTCCCATCTAGGGATGTGTATTGGTTTGTTGGGGCTGCCACAACAAAATACCACAGACCAAGTGGGTAAAACAACAGAAATTTATTTTCTCATAGTTCTGCAGGCTGGAAGTTCAAGATTAGGTACCCACAGGGTTAATTTCTCCTGAGGCCTCCCTCCTTGTCTTTTACTTGGCTGCCTTCTCACTATATACTCACAGGGTTGTCCTTCTGCCTGAGTTTTCTGTGTCCTGATCTTCTCTTAAGGACACTAGTTAATCGGATTAGGGTCCACCATAATGACCTCATTTTAACTTAATCACCTCTTTAAAGGCACTAGCTCCTAATACAGTCAGGTTCTAAGGTACAGGGCTTCAACATTTGAATTTCTCTGGGATACATTCAGCCTATAACATGGTGTTATTTGAATATGTCTAGCCTTATTCTGTTTAGAACAAAGATGCATAAGTTCCATGCATTATTTTTGAAATATTAGAGTTAGATGCCATCTTTCAAATTCATAGAAATAATTTCTTTCTCTTCTCTTAAATGATTCAATTAGTAGTTTTCAATAAAGGCAGAACCACTCCTGGTAGCATTTTAGAAATTTTGGGGAAGTATTTGGTTGTCATAAAGATTGAAGGGTGCTACTATGTAAGGCATAGCATCTGATTATTGTTATAGCAGCTACATATCAAACCACATTTAAAAAAAATACTACTTGCTTTTTTTGTTTGTTTATATTTTACAATTGTAAAATAAATTACAATTATATTTTATAATTTAGATTATAATTAGGGCATTATACTGGTTTTTTGAATTTGTAGGTAAGTTACCTATGAATTTTATATCAGAATCATAATGATGGCATCACAAAATATTTGTTTTAAAAAAAGAGGTGTTGGGTTTGTTAGGCAACTCTTTGTACTAGATGTTAAATTTCTTAAGGGAAGTGATATTTCTTTCTCACTTTTCTTTCCCAAACTCTAAACCACCTATAGTTCATAGGAGATGTTCAATGTATAGCTGTTAACTAAGTGAATGGTTTACTCAGATATTCTTTTATTTTTACCATTGATGGAAATGTTGAGAAAGGAGACATTTTAATGGCTGTGTATCACAATGAATGCTTTCACTAATTTCTGCATACCTTTGGGTAATTTATTATTCATTAATAAAGAAGAATAAAAAGCACACAAGATTGGTCATGAAGGTAGGAGGGGAGACAGACAATTTCACATCCTCGTGGCCAGAGGAAGAGAGGATTTTAGGAGGGAGGGCAGTATCATGATTTAATTCCTTGTTTTTGTAGTGATTAATTTATAGACTGGGAATTGCCTTGGTTTGTAATCAAATGAAGTTGATTCTGAATGTTTCCCTAAGTGGAATGTCCTGCAATCCTTATCCTTCAAATTCTCCAAAGTGATGAAAGATGATTAATTAGGAGTCAGGCTTAAGAACCTCCTGTCCCTCACTCTTATATGTAAGACAATAAACATAAAATGAAAACACTGTAATTCCAACATCCCAGTTATGTTCCCTGGGAAGCTGACTCTGAGTTCAGCAGATAGTTCATCAGGGAGTACTTTCAAGTTTTACACCTTTAGATGAGAAGGAAAAGCAGCAGGACTCTGCCAAGGAAGAAGTTGAACCATAATGGCATCTTGACGAAGGTGACTCCATGGGGAGCACTGACACTGAAGCCTTTTAGAATTTTTCTAAATTTCAGGGGTAGTGTTGGACTTTTATATACCATCCAGACCAGTCACTGGGTGTAGGCTGCCTGGGAAGAGAGCATGACCTTGAGTGAGCTGGCTTTTTTTCAGCTGAGAATGATCTGCAGGGAGGGACTCAAATGAGAGCCCTAAGCCGCCAGCACTCCCAGCAACTGTCGGCCTTGGGGCTGCAATCCGGAGGGACATTAGGCAAGCTCCTCTCAGTTGTCTACTTCCCCTCAGATCTGCTTTCCTGAGATTCTGCTTAAAATCAGCAAGTGCATAAGACATTCAAGCTCACGACGTTCAATGTTACAAGTAAAATGGGGTCATGATATGTTAGTCTCTCTCTAGCTTATGAAATCTTCCTATCTTCTCTTTGAGGATTTATAGTCTTGTTTTCTTCTTCCTTCTTTTTGTTTTCTTGAAGACCAATATGAAAAATGAAGCAAATGTACCAAATTATAAAAATGATCAACTTCATACTTCACCTAAAGCGGATAGGAGAACATTTTTTTCCTGTCCTAATAAAGATAACTTTTCTCCTTTATAGAATTGAGGTGACAAAGATTTCTGATTCAGCGTGGGAACTGTCAGAACAATAAGACAATTTTGCTTAAGCAGTTTCCTCTCATCTGCCTTTGAAATGAATTACCAAACTAAGCTACCAAAGCACACACTCAACTCTTTGTTCTCGTCATACTTTGTTTCCCATTTCAACTGGAAACTTTGTTTTCTCCCTGCTTTTTGTCAGATATTTCCGTGGGAAATTCTCAATGTCCTGAGGTGATCTCCCACATTCAAATATATTTTCCTCAGCTGAAAGACTTAGGCTCCTTATTCAAACTAATTCTAACTCTCAGATAATTTAAAAGACAGGCATTTGTTTTCCTGACTAGAAGCTTTCTGCTTGGGGCCAAAAAATCTATTTTGATCTTAATACCAGCAGCTAAAATTTTTTTGATACAGTGGGGATAAAATAAGCAGGAAATTCAAAGTAATATTTCTCATAGTTTCTTTTGGCATAAGAGGGTCTTGCATCATATATTCACACTAAGCATTTCCGCCTTTACAGATAACTTATTATGAATTCTCTTTTTTTTCCACTTCCCTTGATCTGTAGACCAGAATGTTCAGATTATGTTACATTAAAAATAATGCTAGAGAAGGCATGTCCCATTTGTGTCCTGCTCTAAGCAGTTTCTTGAACATCCAAGGTGTTAAACATAAATGTTTTCATTGGTTGGTTTTTCTCTTACTTATTCAAACCTTACATTTTGATTTTTCCATGTTGGTTCTCTTGACTTTGGAAGGCAGACAGCCTTAGGGATAGTAAGGTGACACAAAATAGGTCCTGGCCTGTCACCCAGCAGTTCCAGAGAGAGGAGGTGATGGTAGCTGCAGGGAGGTATTCTTCTGTTTGACTGTTTCTCTGGCTCTTTAATTTGACATCATTTGTGAGATTCATCAGATTTTTGCGTATAGGTGTAGATCATCACTGTCTTTGCTGTGTTGAGGGTCAGCTTTAAATCTTCCTCTTCCTCTTATTTCATCATCAAATCCTGTCAGTGTAATCTTGCAATATATTTCTAACATCCTGTTCCCTCCTGCCGTCTCCTCAGACCCCACCCAGGCTCCAGCCAGCAGTCAGTCAAGGCAAAACTTGCCTGACTGCTGCAGTTTTAATGTTAAGAAGTATCCTTACTTCCACTCTGACTTCCCTCCAATTCTGTCTGTACATGGAGCCAGCGGGACCCTAAAAAAAAAAAAAAAAAAAAAGATTGTAGTGTTAGTCACGAACTTGAAACTTGAAACATTTCATAGATTTCTGGTGCATATCTCAGTGAGGCTAATGCTCAAAACCTACACATAGTCTGCAGGGCCCTGCATGATTGGCTTCTGCCTGACGCTGACCCTCTACCCTCTCCTGCCACATTCTCCAGCCCCATTATGTGCTTCCAGTTCCTCAAGAGTCAAGCACCTCCCTGTTCTCAAGTTTGACAGATGCTTTTTTTTTTTTTATAGTGTATGTTATTTTTCCTACTTGAAATAGTTTCCCATCCTCCCTTAATCTGGCCAATACCTACTAAGTCATTTCTCAGAACTGTCTTTCCTGATGTACCTGGTTCCATTAGGTCTCCCTGTCATTTTCACAGGCAGTAACTGCCACATCTGACGTATTACAGTGTGAGTACTTCATGCTTCTCTTCCCACCAGGCTGTGGGCATTATAGGGGCATGTCTGTTCTATGCACAGTGCCTCGTACCTCATGGCAGCCCTCAGCTATTTTTGGAATGAACAGATGGTTAAAATGAAGTTTCAGGGACCATGACAAAGTTTACTAGAAAATGTATTCAGGGGGACTTTGCATTTACACTTTTTGATCTGAAGCTTTTCAGCAGAAAATAGGTAAATTTGGTATCAGGATTTCTGAGTACCTTGCAGCTCAACCAGTCAATGGAGGCAACCATTTGCTTAATGAACTGCATTGGCTAAAGCTCAACCTTTCATTTTAGAGAAATACAGCCCTTAAATTAGAAGCAGCATGCACAGTAAGAGTTCCAGTTTGAAGCTTTGGAGCTGACTATATCCACATGAATCACATTCCCATGAATCACATCCATCCTAGCCCTCTATTTATGCTCTCCTTCTCCACTACTATAGCAGATACACAATATATAATTTATTAAGTGAATGTGCACTGAATAAAATGACAGGTAAGAAGTTGGCTAAACTCTGGATTGCTGATGACTTTTTAGGCCACAAGAGGGAGCTGTTTAAATTCTTGTTAAACCTAAACAATTGAAAGAAGAAATTTGGCAATCATGAAGATTGGCCAGATGGACACCTATTTATATGATATTGACTCTGGAATTCCACTTATTTTTAAGCTACAAAAATTTCAATTCTTTTTATCTGCAATGTAATTTGCATTTTAAATAGTGTTGTTAAAGGCAGAGAATTGTTTTTGCTTTAAAATCTAATTTTAAGTCTAATTTAACTAGTGTGAAAAAGAAGTATTCAACTAAGTGACAAAGGGACGAAAGTACTTTTTAAAAAAGATTTATTTATTTATTTATGAGAGACACAGACAGAGAGGCAGAGACACAGGCAGAAGGAGAAGCAGGCTCCTTGCAGGAAGCCTGATGCAGGACTCTACCAGGATCACGACCTGAGCCAAAGGCAAGTGCCCAACCACTGAGCCATCCAGGCATCCCTGGATGAAAGTATCTTTCAAAATTAATCTTATTTTCTAAATAATAAATGCCTTAGGAAGGAAATAAGTTTTTCTTTAAAAAAAAATCACTGTTTCTTTCAGTAATTAGTCTAGAGAGTTTAAATCTGTAAACAACTATTCAAATCATCAGATTTTAAAAAGAAATGTACAAATTGTGACTTGAGAACTTATTTCTTAAGAACACAAAGTCTAATTATAGACGTATTTACATATGATGGATTCATTTATACAGTAGCTACACCTGCCAACACTCCTGGTCACCCTGAGAGTGCAATTGAACCATCCAAAGGGACATGACCATTGGGCAAAATTAGCTTTTTCTTTGAGAAGCTAGTGAGAGGGCCCATAGGTATGTTGTTTGGTGTCAAATGACAATAGTGTTAACAGTACTAAACATTCATTGGGTGTCTGTATGGGCTGCCAGGCACTGTACTAAGTCCTTAGCTCATCGATTCCTTACAACCCTGTGAGGTAGCCACTATTACTGTTTCTATTTTAAAGACAAGAAGACTTGAGGCTTAGAGGGAAAGTGATGTACAAGATCATAAAGCTATTGAGCAGGGGAGCCATAATCTGAATCTCCTTCCAGGGTTAGTTTCCCTAAGTGAATTCTACTCAATTGGCAAATTTGACTGTGGGTCAAATCATTGGTCCTCTGGGTAAAATACTTCTCTCCCTAGCATAGGTGAAACCTGTACATTGTTAGCCTTATTTTGAACACCAGGATCCTGCCTGGATCCTGCCATTTTCTTCTTCCCCTAAAATGTTTTGTCTTAACAGAGGAGAGGAAAGCTTTTATGGTTGTATAAAAGGCAGCTATATTTAGGACGATTGTCAGTAAATGGGAAATGTGATAAAGATGCTGGTTTTCTGCTGATTCACCCATGTGATGTCAAGCCATATGGAAACTGAAACTTACCTAAATAATCATGAAGAATACAGACTGTGTAATGCCAAAAGAGAAGCCATCGAAAGTTCTAAGCAGATGACTTTAAAAAAAATCCTGTGTTTTACTGTAGTTGCTAGAGTGTGTGTGTGTTTTTTTTTTAATTTATTTGTGATAGTCACACAGAGAGAGAGAGAGAGAGAGAGAGAGAGAGAGGCAGAGACACAGGCAGAGGGAGAAGCAGGCTCCATGCACCGGGAGCCCGACGTCGGATTTGATCCTGGGTCTCCAGGATCGCGCCCTGGGCCAAAGGCTGGTGCTAAACCGTTGCGCCACCCAGGGATCCCTAGAGTGTGTGTTTTAAGTAAATGTTCAAACATATCCTATTAGTAAAAATCTAAATATCATCTTCCTGGCTAAAGGTGGGGCTGTGGCACGTAAATTACCAGGGCACAGGAAAATCTGAAGCCTCTTTCTAATGATTGTTTATTGTCTGCCTGTATTTTCTCCATACCACTACCCACGACCCTGTTCCTAACTGGGCTCTTTAAACACTTAGAAAACATTGCTAGTTTTTCTTATGAGAGTATTTATGAAAAAATGGAATTTCTGCATAGAAAAATAAATGACCCATCTCATCCTTTAATTTTTTTGTAATGTCTCCTTAGGTCTCTATTTAAGTTTTTCTTATGAACCAGGCACAGAATTTTCAAGAAGGCCTGAAATTCGTAGTGCCTTAAAATCTCTAAATTTTCTATTGTCAATGTAGGCTCAAGCCTGCTTGCTTTTTAAATTCAGGGGTTGACCAAAGCCAGCACCAGGGCTGAGTTTGGGACATAATTTAGACCTTAGAAACATGTATTAAATATGGTAGCAGATATGAAAAAGTTCTCTGGGATAGGCTGAGGCTCACATCTTAGGTATCTCTTCCCCACAGGGTTGTCAGTTTAATAAAGAGTGTTCAATTAAATTTGAAATTTGGATAAGCAATCAGTAATTTTTTAGTATAAATATGTCCCAAGTGCTACATAGAAGAAACTTTTATTTAAAATTATTACTTACCTGAAAGCCATATTTAACTGGATGTCATATTTTTATTTACTAAATCTAGCAGTTGTACTTTTACTTTTCCTGCTTCACTGGTCAGTGAAGCTTAATGGTTCAGAGTATAGGCCCTGGAACCAGACTGCTGGGATGACTTGCCAAGCTGTGTGATCTTCAACAAATTATTTAGCTTCTCTGTGCTTAGTTTTTCTCATCTGTAAAATGGGGATAAGAATAGAATCCTCCCATCTCAGAGTTCTGTCATCAAGACTAAATGAAATAATGCATTAAAATACTTAATAAACAAATTATTATTACTTTTAGCGATGTTATTTATTTCTAAAACTGGGGATAATAGTAACTCCTCAGTATTGTGGTAGTTATTATGAGAACTAAACTAGAAAGTATACTGAAAACACTTGGCACAGACCATGACTTCCTTTACCAAAATAAACTACTCTTATGAAGGTTTCTATATCATGAGAACTCTTTCATCTGCTTTAAAAGAATTGTAGATTATTGAATATATAGCATTTTGTCCTATAACTACTGAGGATGGGTCTTTGAAAAGTTCCCAGAAGGAAGGGGCAGGGATGTTTAGCAGATTGCTTTCTTCTTACCACCCTGATCACGTACACTTTTGGTTGAGTTTATATATTTATTTAAAGCTTCTGAGCCTGGGGAGAGTAAGTAACTTGGCCAACTATTTATCAAATTATAGGACCTACTCCTTGGGTATGTGGGGCTTGGGAGCTGATGAAATATGGAGGTAAGGAGCCTCTTGTCATCTGTAGCCATTTGAGTGCCCCCCACCGCTCTCTAGGAGGATGGAAGCTCTCTTATTCCCAGGTGATGTCACAGAAGGAATGAGGAGCTCCCTCACTGAGGCACAAGCCTGGCAGCAGGTTAAAGAGCCCCCCAGAGGCACCTGCAGGAGTTAATGAATCTTCCCAAGAGCCTTGTTCATCCTGGAGAGAGATTTGAGTACCAGAGAGAATAGTTACTCATGTAGAGCCCCAGATATGTTACAGGGATTGTTGAATATAAATTCAAGGTCTAATAATTTTTATTGTCTATTAACAGCTGAGATATTGAAGGTTTGTGAACACTGAGATCTGGAGCTACTGAGAGCTATGTGTCTGCAATATTGATGAGGCTTTCATGCTGTCATCAGTTTTCTAACTTGGAAATCATTAAAAATAGGACAAAAAGAAATAGAACTTTTCTTTCCATCCTATTATTTACACTAAAGATTGCTCTGTGGGGCTATCAGAATAGACTGCTACTATTCTATTTCGAGCAAAGGCTAGAGAAGAGAAAAGAAAGCTCAGAGCTTAGTCTTAGTGCTTAGCTTTCTCTAAAGAGGAACATAGGGATGAAGAGCAAGGCCATATATGAAAGTCTTATCTGCTCCTTAGACATGTAAGAGTGCCCCAATGTTAGAACCAGAAGATATCAGAACTTGAGTAAGGCAGATCTCTACTAACTTAATACCACGTGTCAGTTTACAGGCAAGGAAACCCAAACCCAGGGAAGTCTGGAGACTTTCACAAGGTCCTATAGCTGGTTAGCAGTAGAACTGGAGTTAGAGCATTGTTCCCTTTTCTCTCTGGCAGTTGTTGATGTTGAGACTGTTGTCATCTTCTGGAAATGCCAAGCTGATATTTGCTGAGCATTTTAAACCCTGCTTGAGAAGAGGAGTTGGAGGAAGGATGTAGCACTGTCTCAGGGCTGAATGTACCTTTAGGAAATAGGGAAATGGCTGGGGTTGTATTTCAAATGCCCAAATGTTTTAAGAGTCAGAATGGTTTTCATATACAGTTTGTCTCTTCTATGAAGTGTGCATGTGTGGTGGGCATGGTACGAAAGTTGGGACAGGAAGAGTTAATGGACACAATACAAGAAAACAAACTGATAGTTACCAGAGGGGAAGTGGTGGTGGTGTGGGGAGTGGAATCAAGAAGGCACTTGTGATGAGCACTGGGTATTGTATGGAAGTGTTGAATCACTATGTTGTACACCTGAAACTAATATTACACTATATGTTAACTGGAATTTAAATAAAATCTTTTTAAAAAGGAGCCTAAGATGTGATTCCTGCCTATACAGTCTTTATAAACTGCTTGAGGGAGGCAGAACAATCACATGTGGAACCATGAGAGGGTGATGACTCACTGTGGTATGGGCAACCAACTCTTAAGTGATGTTTTAGAAGCTAAAGTGTAGCCCGTTTTTCTGATCCTCAGGTGAACCAATTTCCATGAGTCACTCCACCGAGGAGAGCTATTTTGTCTCAGTAAGATCAACATGTGACTTATAAGGAGGTTAGGAATCTTGAATATATAGGACTTCTATTTAACAGAAGATGAAATACCAGTAGACTACACATTTTTTTAAGTTTAAAGTTTTGTTCATAAAATGCTTTCATATGCTTATACCAGGAATATGCTTTAAAATAATTTCCTAGTGGCATTATAGTCACAAGTACCATCTTTTTTCTTTTTCAGTCTGTTTTCAGAGGTCTACTCTTTTCTCTCTTGTGTCTTCTAGAGCCAGATATTTGTTTGTAATAGGATTTTTTTAGTGTCACTTTAATGAAAGTTAACTATGCTGGATGCCATACATGTTACAAATATTAGAAAATCACATCTTTCTCTGATGGCACAACAGTGCAGTGGGGGATGAGAAAAGCATCAGAGAGGAAGGAAGAAGGAGGGAATAAGACAGGTACATAGATTCTTTTACCTCAGGTATAAACAATGCCATAAGAAAGTTCTCCAAACATGCTATGTGAACTCAAGTTTAAATCCACTTTGGGGCAACCTTGAGGAAAGAAAGAAAGGAATTAGGAAAGACTGCATGTCAAAGATGGCGTTTGAGTTGGTCCTTGAAGAATAAGTAGGCACAATGTTGCAAAAAAAGGAGTGAATCAGGGACAAATGAATAGCCCAGTCTTGCGAGAAAGTGGGTTTTTTGAGGGAGTTGGTGGAGATAAGATTGAAAACACACTCTGAGAGTACTTTGAGGAGGAGTTTGGACTTAAATTGATAGGCAATAACAAAACCTTGAAAATCCCTGAGCGAGGAGTGATATGCCATGAAATAAGTACCGTTGCTTTTCTATGTGATACTTTTATTAGAAGTAAAAAAATGGCAAACAAGCTAGCTGATATGGAGATTTTACTCACGTAAAGAACAATTAAATTGTGTTACAGAACTAACTATACCATAGCTCTGATACTTTCTACATGTCTGTAACTTTATATGTAAATGTTTATATCAATGGCATGAGGGCTATAAAATAGTAATTAGAGAATCATTGAAAGAAGATACACCAAGGTGCGTGAATCTCGAAGGAATTGTGCTAAGTGAAAAGAAGTCAGATTCAAAAGATTGTATACTACATTAATCCATTTATATGACATTCTGAAAAAGGCAAGATTATAGAGGTGTAGAACAGACCAGTGGTCACCAGAAATTAGAGGTGGGGAGAGGGTCTGCATACAAAGAGTCAATGTGAAAGAATTCTTTGGGGTGTTGGAGTTGTTCTGTATCCTCTGTGTGATGGTGTTTATAAGAATTTCTGTATTCTGGCTCATAGAACTGAACATCAAAAATTTTACTGTATTTAAATTTAAAGCACAAACCAGAAAAAGAAGGTTTAATTATGTTTAGATAGTTTTCCAGAAATATTTTTGTTGTCCAACTTTTCAAGAACTGGTAATCTGTGGTATACATAGGAAGTCTATACATATGAATTTAATTAGCATATAATTATATAGTAATATATAATTGATTATATATTAATACATATTTAATTAATGAGAGTATTAATTATTTAACTATGGTTAAGAGAAAAAAACTTGCTACATATTCTCAAATATTCAGAAACTTTTTTAGAGATCACATTGGCCCTCTTCTATTAAATAGATGACACTCATGAATAGCATATTGTTTTTACAGTGATTACTCTTAAACTCTTGCACTTTAATATTTTTAATACATTCTTCTTCCAATCTTGTTTATGTTAGAAATTTGCTTAATAAACTTTTTGATTATAATCATATTAAATGTAAACCTCACAGAGTTTGATTTAGTAAGTGAAGTTTGTTTTTGGAATCTGGTTGTTATAAGTACTTTTCTTTTTTTTTAATATTTTTTTAAGATTTATTTATTTATTTATGATAGACAGAGAGAGAGAGAGAAAGTGAGAGAGAGAGAGGCAGAGACACAGGCAGAGGGAGAAGCAGGCTCCATGCCGGGAGCCTGATGCGGGACTCGATTCGGGGACTCCAGGATTGCACCGTAGGCCAAAGGCAGGCGCTAAACCGCTGAGCCACACAGGGATCCCCTATAAGTACTTTTCTATCAGTAGAGAATCTCTGTGCTAGTTGACCATGTTTTCAAAGTATAATGACTATAGCATGTAATCCAAATCAAAGTTGCAAGCTATATTATCACTGTGCTGAGGATGGAAAGTAAAGGGCTTTGTTGTTTGTTATAGACCAGGATAAAAAGAAAAACTGACCTAATATAGATTAGAAGTTCCAAACTGATTTCATTCTGTTTCCTTTGAAACTTCTTTCTAGTTACTTACTATGTGTTTTTGACTAAAATAGTAGTTGATGACTCTTCTAAAATAACACATTGCCTTTTGACTTAAGCCTGTATTTACTTTGTAGAATAATAGGTTTCAAAATCCAATTGTTGTGCTCCTCAACTGCACCATGATTACAGTTTGCATGTTAATAGGGGTGGCACTCCCAGCCAGAAAGTTGCCCCCAACTAAATCTAACTTCTTTGAGAGGCAAAGGGTTGTAGCCACAAACCACAGAAAGTCTCTGGCATGAGATGGAATGAGCAGTTTGGATGTCCATTTACATTTTTAGTTTTGTTCTTGTGAGTGACTGCCACTGATTATAAAGGGCAAATATATGTTGTTAGAGCTATTTTAAAATTAGTAAAATTAGGTTGTTAAGATTTTTAAGGTCCTTACAATGTTCCAGGGCACTACCTTCATCAGACATAGTTTGAACATATTTACTTATAAGCTTGATTTCTACATCATAGGTTGTTTTTTTGTTTTTAAGATTTTATTTATTTATTGGAGAGAGAGAGAGCAGGAGCAGGGGCAGAGGAAGAGGGAGAAGCAGGCTCTCTGCTGAGGAGGGAGCCTAACGTGGGGCTCCATCCCAGGACCTGGGGATCATGACCTGAGCCACCAGCAGACACTGAACTACCGAGCCGCCCAGGTGGCCCTGCATCATAGGTTTGCCCATTGTCATTGAGCAAAATCCTGCCTGAGCCTTCATTGTATTCTGACTGCCCCTGTTCATTCCTTCATTTACACAGCTTCAGAACTCACTGAAAAAGTGTGTGTGTTTAAAACTCTCCAATGGATTCTTACTATTTTCCAGATAAAATCTATAATCTTCAATGGGATTCAGAAGGCTGGAACCATCTGGCCCTTGGCTACTCTAGTAGTTGCCTTCTTACTGCTTTAATTCTTCACCATAGTTCTTCTTTCCTCAGATCCTTGGCACAGCTTGCTTCCACCTGGAATGCTCTTTCTGGACTGCTCTTTCCCATCTAGTCTTCATATCCTTGGTTGAGTGTCCCCTCGCAGAGGTAAGCTGTCTGAACTCCCAGGCTGAGTTGATTTACCTTGGTATTAGTACCTTTTGTTTCTCCTATTAGCACCTGTCAAAATTGTAATTGAGCAATTACTTATGAAATTATTTGTTGATTGTCTTCTCTGATAGACTTAGCCCCATACTTTTAAGGAACATTTCTGTCTTGTTACCTGTTATTTCTCTAGAGCCCAATCAAGTGCCTCACTCATAATGTTTGTGCAATGAGTATTTGTTGAGCAAATAAATAAAAAACTAAGACAACTGTAACTTTAAGTATAATTAAAAAACTTTTTTAGTTAGTGCTATTGAATGAGTCAAGTGGTGAAATGAGAAGTGGTAGAAGTTGATTCCAGCCTGTATGTCTGTGGGCCTCAAACATTACTGTGTATACATATCACCTGCGAACCTTTCTAAGCATGTAGCTTCTTAGACTCCAACCTCAGAAATACTGATTTCTACATTTGGTGCAGTGGCCAGGAGTCTGCATGTGTAATGAGCATCATGGGTGATTTTGATGCAGGTGTTAGAGAACCACTCTTTGAGAAGCACTGCTGTGTGGTAATGATTTTCATGTAAAACCAGCCCAAGGGTTTGAATATGGTGATCAAATTCAGCATAGCCACCTTGGAAACAGGTTTGCAACTTTACAGAAAATTTAAAAATAAACCTCTTATAACCGAGTAGTAACTAAGAAGTAGAGATAATTGAAAGTTATTCATTTTAAAATAGGATTAAAATGCTGTATCCAAGTGTATCCAAGTAATACAGTAATCTGGCAGGATCTGGTGTTCAACTAGGAAAGATACCACCCTGGGAAGATAAATTTTGTACATACTTTTCCATCCAAACTAAACCTCTTTAATCTCCACTCTACTGGAGTCCTGAGTCCTTTCCATTTGATGTAGATTTAAAAAAAGTGGGGTAGTGATAGTGGTGGTGGGAATAAGCATACAAGAACAAATAGCTGGCATATGTGTGAGATTTTTATTTATTTATTTATTATTATTATTATTATTATTATTATTATTATTATTATTACCAGCAAACAGGCCTCTGAGAGGTTAGAGCCTATTTTATAAACTTGGATTTCTAAGATAAAGAGATCTCAGGCTTGTTTGTATCAGTTTTTAACCAATGAGGAGCTATCCAGGGTGCTGGACTCCTCATCATCACTTGCTCACCATTTAGATCTGACCCTCTGTAGCTGTTTCGCTGCTCTGCTTGCCCTGACACTTGCTTTTTCGTCAGAAAGGAGCCAATGCCTACTGCTAAACCAAGTTCTGTCCTGCTTGATCTGGTTTGACCTATTCCTGACCTGGCCTTGTCTAAGCTCTGCCTCACCTGTGCCTGTTATAGCTGTGACACTGTCTGCTGTGACAAATGTCCATGTTATACCCTAAGTCAATGGTTGCCAAACCCGGCTGTGCATCAGTGTCATGAGTAACATGAATAAGGATCTTTGGAAATGGGCCTTTGGGAGGATCACTATGCGAGATTAATTTCTTGGTTCTCTTACCATGTTTCCTTTTAAAGATGGGTCTAATTCCTCTTTTCTCCTTTGCTGGATGGCAACTATATTGTAGTATCTAAGTTTTTTCAGAAGGGAGAAAAGTGTGTTAGAAAACCCATGCCCTATGGAAAACAGTATGGAAGACCCTCAAGAAATTAAAAATAGAACTACCAAATACTGCTTCTGGGTATTTATCCAAAAGAGTTGAAGTCAGAATCTTAGAGATATTAGATATTAGCACTCCCATGTTCACTGCAGTGCTATTTGCAATAGCCAAGATATGGAAACAACATAAAAGTCCATCAAAGGATGAATCTATAAAGAGAATGTGGTATATATACATACAATTCAATGTTATTTGGCCTCATAAAAAGGAAGTTCGGACATATGCTATATCATGAATGAAACTTAAGGACATTATGCTATGTGAAAAAAACCCAGTTAAAAAAAGATGAATTCTTTATAATTTCACTTATCTCAGCTATCTAATGTAGTCAAACTCAAAGAAATAGGAACTAGAATGATGGTTGTCAGGGCATAGTGGGAGGGAGAAATGGGAAATTGTTTAATGGCTGTCGAATTTTAGCTTTGCAAGATGAAAATCTTCTAGAGATCTATTACACAACACTGTGAGTATAATTAACAATACTGAACCCTTAAATTTTAAGATGATAAACTGTGTATGTTGTTTTGTCATATCTATAAAATAAAAAAAAAGTTTAAAAGAACTGCCCATACCCTGAGAAATATCATATTCTGGGGTAATCCAGTTCAAGATAGAAATGAATAAATTCATTGGTAAGTAGATCTACTTATTTGCTAGGTTCTAGTTACCTTAGATTTCATAGGATTGCCACCCTTTATTTTTACCAGCAGAATATAATTTAACTCATCTACTAGTAGGATCTCTGAGTGTGGCTGCCTTATAAGAAAGGATGTCCTAGAATTGGCTTTTTATAACTTGTGACAGGCCTTTGGGAATACTAGAAGAATCCTTTCTCTGGGTCACATTTTGAATTAAGTTGGTTTAAATTTTGTTGATATTATTTGGTTTCTTTAAAACATATTTAATTCCCAGCCTAATAGCTGGAAACCTATAGAGTTGAAAGAGCTTTTTAGCAGCCGAAACTAAAGTTCCCTGGGTCACTATTAAACATGAGCATTTAACATGTAAGTGAATATGATGGGAAAAACTATTTTGCAACAACTGCTCTAAATATGGATCTAACTTTCCCTTGGGGGTGTCTGGGGAAGTTCATATATTCTTGAGTAGATTTGACCCTGTCCCCACTAAGTCTATCTTACAACTCATACAAACATTTGGTTTGGTTTTGCAGCTTCTCAGAATTATTGGATAAATAGCTCAGGGGATATGACCCTGAGTGAAACCATCTCTAAAATGAATTAAAAACCAAATTCTTTGGACACTTACCCAAAGAACTTGTGACAGTGTAAGGCTTCTGTTCAAGTACAATCAGAGAATGCTAGTGGTAGAGGAAGTAGCTTGAAGGAATATACACATTCTAAACTCAAGAGTGGAGTAGGACTAGTGACCACTAGCTGTCAAATCAAGAGAAGGCGCATCTGATTTTCTATTAACATAAATTACTGCCCAAATTTCCCAGAGCCATGAACATCTTTGATAAAGATGGTCAACTCTTACTGTTCCTTATTTCACATTCAAACCCTGCATGTCTGATTTCAGAGTTGTGATTTCTACATTTCTTTCCTTGTTTCCAGGCTTGGTTGGGTCTTCAAACTGATATTTAAACGTTTGTTTCTGTCAGGGAAAGAGAGGATTACTTAACTATTACCATTCTTCATAGAAAGTTGTTCTGACTTGAGTTAAAATTTCTCATTAAATATAGACATATCTTGGAAATACTGCATGATAGAATCTGGGATAACTTGGAGAAGTTTTTTTTTATTTCAACCTTAGATGTCAGCATCACCAAGTATTTTGTTAGCCAGCTGTGACTCTATCCTCCACTCCTCTTAGGATATATATTTAAGGGATGAAATTTATTATTTTCTATTCAAATCAAGTCCTTTATATTTGTGTCCTTGATTGATGGGATTTTAAAAGAATGAGAATGGGCTTTGAACAATTGTGTCTTTTTTGTTTACCAAGTATTTCTTGTAAGGCTTTCTTGGACATTTTAATTATCTTATTATTGGTCATTAGTTATTTAAAATTTGCTCCATGTTGGGGCAAACTTAGGGGTATTTCCCTTATAGATCATGATTAATAAGATTAATGAACAGCTGAAATGCCTTCAACCAGAATGATAGACTATATGTAACATGAGATTTGCAAGAGGTTCCCAAAAATCGTAGCAATATCTCTAAACCTCCAGGGACTTCAGAATAGCTTTTTTTTTTTTTTAAATATTTATTTATTTGGGAGAGAGTGAGAGACCACAAGCAGGGGTAGGAGTGGGTAAAGGAAGAGGGAGAAACAGACTCCCTGCTGAGCAGGGAGCCAGACTCAGGGCTTGATCTCAGGATCCTGGGATCATGACCTGAGCCGAAGGCAGATACTTGACTGAGCCACCCAGGCACCCGGAGAATAACTTTAAAAATATTAAGTGTCTCCTGAACTAATTTTTCTCTTTTTATAAAAACATTTATGCTCTTATATGTAGAAAATTTAGGAAGTACTTAAAAGTACTTTTAAATGCAAAGAAGTAAAGAATATTAAGTCATATTTTCTCATAATAATAGGTATTATTTATTAAATGCATTGTGTTAAATACTTTACAATAATAATTTTTTTATATTTAGAATAATACTGAGAATTAATATTATGATCTCAGGCTTACAGATAAGGAAACAGATTTAGAAACTGAGTGATTTGCCTAAGGTCATGAAGCTTGTGAATGGTGGAATAAAGATTTTAAACTTATTTTGGCTTGGCTCCAAAATTTAGATTTTTAACCATAAGGCTACTTTTTCATTTAGTATTATATTATGAGCATTTCCCCATATCTTAAAAATATTTCTGTTAAACTGTAACTATGTAATGGCTGCATGCTATTCACCATGTGGACATGCCACAATTTGCTTAATCTGTATTGCTCTGCTGAATTTGTTTGTTCCCAATTCCATTTGCTTCTATTATTGTTTATATTACTAATATTGGCATAATACATAGCCATGGTCATAAATTTTTATCTCCATCTCTTATTATTTACCTGGCATAAATTCCTAGACATGCACTAATTGGAACAAAGAATATTGATGTCAATATATATTGACAATTGTTGACAATATATATTGTCAGTATATATTGACAATTGTTGACAATATATATTGTCAGTATAGCTCTAAATAATACATACTTGCTTTCAAAAATAGTATCAATTTATATGAAAAGGTCACTGTAACCTTGGCTGCATTGAAGATTGTTATTAAAAATTTTTAGCAATTTTTTCTTTTTTTCAAGATTAAATTTTTTTTTTTTAATTTTAGAGAGAGAGCACAAGAAGGAGCATGACAGAGAGGGAGGGAGAGAGAGGAGAGAATCTCAAGCAAGCTCCGGCTGAGACTGGATCCCCATGTGGGTCACAATCCCACAACTCTGAGATCATGACCTTAGCTGAAACCAAGAGTCAGACACTTAACTAACTGAGCCACTCAGGTGCCCCTCTAGCAATTTTTAAGTGGAAAATCATATTTTGTCTTTTCAGTTGTCTTTGATTGTTAGAAAGGTTTGGTTGTTTTGATCCAAGCCTTCAGGTAAAGCTGAGCTCTGCCCCTTTGTGCATCTGACTTGGCCCCACTGCTCAGCTTTCTTTCTGTCCAGGATTCTGTAGAACTCTCCTTCTATCAATAGGGTAGTTCACCTGGCTTCCCTAATGGTCTTCCCCTCTTGGATGGTTCTCTTCCACTCTCTTCCCATAGCCCTACTTTTGTTTTCCATTGACATCAGTCCTTGCAAGATTATATCATTTGTGTATTGAAATTCTTTCCTTCAGCCAATAGATTTTTATTGCATGCTTATTGTGTGCTATATACTATTCTAGGCTGGGGAAAAATGGCTAACAAAGCAACAAAAATCTCTGCTTCATGTTTTAGTGGAGAGAAAGGGAATGCAATAAAAAAATTAACATATAATACCTTAGATGGTGACAAATACTATCAGCAAAAGAAAGAAATGATGGGGTGATAGAAAAGGTCTTTACTATCAAAAGGCTCACAGTGTTACATTCAGCAATCAGGGAAGTCTTTCCTTTAAGATAACGTTTGAATAAAGATTTCAAGCTTCTTTTATGTTTCGAGGGAGCAAATTTTATGGTAGTTCGGGGAAAGAATCTTCTAGGCTGAGGGAACACCAAGTACAAAGGCCCCTAGGCAAAAATGTGCTGGTGTGTTCAAGCAACAGGGAGTAAGACAGTACTTACACCTGAAAGTCATGTTTTAGGAAGATTTGTCTGGCTGTGGTATACAGGACAGATGAAAAAGGAGAGAAGACAGATATTTCTAGTGGTTACCAATCTGTTCTCTTTTTATTCCTGAGCACACAGATACATTTCATTTCCTGACTCCTTTAAAGTTTGGTGCGGCCATGTGGCTGAGTTCAGGCCAATGAGTTGCAACTGCAAATGATACGAGTTAATTCCAGGCCTAGTCTACAGAGACGATCATATGCACTCTTCTCTCTCTCTTCATTCCTGCAGCAACCCTGGAGATGGTATGTTGTGATAGGCAGAGCTACAAGATGAAGGGATTGTGGTCCCTGATACTCCACATGGAAGGCCACTTGTAGAATACTTTTCTTAGACAGTTGGTGTATAATTGAAAAATAAGCTTTTTTCTTTTTATTAAAAGTTATCATACTGTACATTATATCCCTGGGACTTACTTATTTTATTACTAGAAGTTTATACTTTCTGACCCCCTTTACCCATTTTTTCCACTCCACACTCTCCACCTCAAGTAACCACCAATCTCTTCTCTGTAGCTATGAGTTTGTTTTTTGTTTTGTTTTGTTTTGTTTTGAGATCATGTAATATTTATCCTTCTCTATATGATTTATTTAACTTAGAATAATGCCCTCAAGGTCCATCCATATTGTCTCAAATGGCAAGATCTCATTTTTTATGACCAAATAATATTCCACTGTATATATGGAATATACACCATATGGCATATACCATATTTTATTTTATTTTTTGCACCATATTTTGTTTATCCATTTGTTCTCCAATGGACACTTCCATTGCTTCTGTGTCTTGGCTATTATAAATAATGCTGCAATAAACATAGGGTACATATATATTTTTGAGTTATTGTTTTCCTTCATATAAATTCCCAGAAGTAGAATTTCTGAATCATATGTACTTCCTATTTTTTGAGGAACCTCCATAGAGTTCTTCATAATGGCTGCGCTAGTGTACATTCCCATCAACAGTGCACAAAGGTTCCCTTTTCTCCACATCTTTGCCAACACTTATTACTTCTTGTCTTTTTGATAATGGACATTCTGACAGGTATGAGGTGATATCTCATTGTTGTTTGGATTTGCATTTCCCTGGTGACTAATGATGTTGAGCACCTTTTTATGTATTTGTTAGTCATTTGTAAGTCTTAGGAAAAAGTCTATTCATATCCTCTGCCCATTTTTTTTTAAAGATTTTATTTATTTATTCATGAGAGACACACAGAGAGAGAGAGGTAAAGACACAGGCAGAAGGAGAAGCAGGCCCCATGAAGGGAGCCAGATGAGGGACTCCATCCTGGACCCCCAGGATCATGCCCCGGGCTGAAGGTGGCGCTAAACCGCTGGGCCACCAGGGCTGCCCCCTGCCCATTTTTTTAATTGGATTGGATTTTTTGCTGTTGAGTTCATGAGTTCTTTATATATTTTGGATATTAGCTCATTATCAGATACATGATTTGCAAATATTTTCTTCCTCAGTAGGTTACCTTTTCATTTTGCTGATGGTTTCCTTTCCTGTAAATAAGCTTTTTGGTTTGATGTAGTCCAACTTGTTTGTTTTTGCTTATGTAGACTTTGATTTTGGTCAAACCCAAGAAATCATTACCAAGATTGATGTCAGAGTTTACCCCTTATTTCTTGTAGTTTATGGTCAGGTGTTACATTGAAGTCTTTAGTCCTTTGGAGTTAATTTTTGTAGGTAGTATAAGATAGTGCATAGTTTCTTTCTTTTGCTTGTGTAGTTCAGTTTTTGCAACAGCATTTATCGAAGAGACTGTTTTTTCCCCATCGAGTATCATTGGCTTCTTGGTCATAAATTAATTGACCATAATATGTGGCTGTATTTCTTGGTTCTCTATTCTGTTCCACTGATCTATGTGTCTGTTTTTATGCCACTACCATACTCTTTTGATTACTCTAGCTTTGTAATATAGTTTGAAATTGGGGGGCATGATCAGGGAAATACAAATCAAAACCACAATGAGATACCACCTCACACCAGTGAGAATGGGGAAAATTAACAAGGCAGGAAACAACAAATGTTGGAGAGGATGCGGAGAAAAGGGAACACTCTTACACTGTTGGTGGGAATGTGAACTGGTGCAGCCACTCTGGAAAACTGTGTGGAGGTTCCTCAAAGAGTTAAAAATAGACCTGCCCTACGACCCAGCAATTGCACTGTTGGGGATTTACCCCAAAGATTCAGATGCAATGAAACGTCGGGACACCTGCACCCCGATGTTTCTATCAGCAATGGTCACAATAGCCAAACTGTGGAAGGAGCCTCGGTGTCCATCGAAAGATGAATGGATAAAGATGTGGTTTATGTATACAATGGAATATTCCTCAGCAATTAGAAACGACAAATACCCACCATTTGCTTCAACGTGGATGGAACTGGAGGGTATTATGCTGAGTGAGATAAGTCAATCAGAGAAGGACAAACAGTGTTTGTTCTCATTCATTTGGGGAATATAAATAATAGTGAAAGGGAATATAAAGGAAGGGAAAAGAAATGTGGGGAAATATCAGGAAGGGAGACAGAACATAAAGACTCCTAACTCGGGGAAACGAACTAGGGGTGGTGGAAGGGGAGGAGGGCGGGTGTTGGAGGGGAATGGGTGACGGGCACTGAGGTGGACACTTGACGGGATGAGCACTGGGTGTTTTTCTGTATGTTGGTAAATTGAACACCAATAAAAATTAATTAAAAAAAAAAAGAAATTGGGGGGCATGATGCCTCCATTTAGGTTTTTCAGGTTTTTTTTTTTTTTTTTTGGTTTCTTACAAATGGTAGGATTATTTGTTCTACTTCTGTGAAAAATGGCATTGAAATTTTGATAGGGATTACATTGAATCTGTAGATTGCTTGGCAGTATGGATATTTTAACGGTACTAATTCTTCCCATCCATGAGCATTGGGAAATCTTTCTATTTATTTGTGTCTTCTTTGATTTTTTTTATTAACGTCTATAGTTTCCAGTGTACAGGCCCTTCACTTCCTTGGTTAATTTTTTTCCTAGGCATTTTTTTTTTGATGTAATTGTAAATTTTCTTAATTTCTCTTTCTGATAGCTTGTTATTAGTATAAAGAGATGCAACAGTTTTTGTATATTGATTTTGTATCCTGCAATTTTACTGGAATTATTAGTTTTAACAGTTTTTTGGTGTAATCTTTAGGATTTTTTGGATATAATATCATGTCCTTCGCAAATAGTGATAGTTTTACTTCTTCTTTCCAATTTGGATGCCTTCTATTTCTTTCTTTTTTTTTTCTTTTTTTTTTTTTTTTACCTAATTGCTCTGGCTAGGATTTTTGCTACTATGTTGAATAAAAGTGGCCAGAGTGGGCATCCTTGTCTTGTTTCTGATCTTAGAGAAAAAGCTTTCAGTTTTTCACCTTTAAGTATAATATTAGCTGTGGGCTTGTGATAGATGGCCTTTACTATGTTGAAGTACATTCCCTCTATACCACTTTGTTGAGAATTTTTATGACAAATGAATGTTGAGTTTTGTCAAATGCATTTTCTGCATCTATTAAGATGATCATTTGATTTTTATCCTTTATTTTGTTAATGTGTTGTATATCACATTGATTTGTGCATGTTAAACCATTCCTGCATCTCTGGTATAAATTTCACTTGTTCATGGTATATCATCCTTTAATGTAGTGTTGGATTTGGTTCACTAATATTTTGTTGAACATCTTTGTATCTATGTTCATCAGGGATATCGGCCTGTAATTTTCTTTTCCTGTGATGTCCTCATCTGGTTTTGGTATCAGGGTAATGCTGACTGAAAAAAATAAACTTCTATTGTGTTAAATCTATGAAAATATGTTCGTATTTTTTTAAATTAATTTATTTTTTAAGGATTTATTTACTTATTTATGATAGACATAGAGAGAGAGAGAAGGAAGGAGAGAGAGAGAGAGAGAGGCAGAGACACAGGAGGAGGGAGAAGCAGGCTCCATGCTGGGAGCCTGATGAGGGACTTGATCCCGGGACCCCAGGATCATGCCCTGGGCCAAAGGCAGGTGCTAAACCGCTGAGCCACCCAGGGATCCCGTTTGTATTTTTAAACAATGTTCACAAATAGAATAGGAAACCACAGGCAAAATAATTAGGTAGACATTTATTAAGGGAGAATTATCCCTCTTTCTTTGAAGGAACTCACAAAAATGTAAAGGCTAGAGTCAGGTAAAATCATTTAAAAAAAGATAAGAAAAAGTAGAGAAAAAAACAAATAGGAAAGTAAGATGGAGTAAATGTAGTATCTGCCTCAACGAGGGGCAGATAGAGTGGTGATGATGGGAATGGAGAAAAAGGAGATGGAATAAATTCATAGTTGTTCCTAAGAAAGAATGGAAGAATGAGTGGCATCTTACATAAGTAAGTCAAAGATGATACCATAGGTCTAGGTTGGAATTTGAAAGAATGTTGGTGGCAGCAGTTTTAGTGGGATATATGTAGTAAAGTATATATTCTACTCCAAGTGCTTCAGTGGAGCTAATCAATTTCTCTTTTTGGCTAAATCCTACTTAAGTTATTGGACACTATTTAAAATCTTTGGGCAAAATTTATATGCTGTGTCTATCTTAATTCTCTATTGATACTACTCCTTTCTGTTTTTTTTTCAATTTCTTCCTGCTCAACATCCTTCAGAGATTCTTCTTTCTCTGACTCCTGTTTAACTGTGGATGTTTTCCCAGATTTGGACTTCAGTCCTTTTTTTTTTTTTTGTCAAGTGCTAAATGGTAACTATTTTAGGCTTTGTGGGCCATATGGTCTCTGCTGCAATAACTCAACTTTGCTGTTGTAGTGTGAAAGCAGCCATAGACACTATGTAAACAAATGGGCATGGCTGTATTCCTATAAAACTTTATTCACAAAACAGGCAGTGGGCCAGATTTGATCCAAGAATCCAAGTTTGATGTCCCCAGATTTACACGGTTCCCTTGGTAAGCTATCAGCTCCCATGACTTCAAATACCATCCATGTGATAATGGTTCCTATATTATATTTCCTTAGCACAAATTTATTTCCTAAACCCCAGAGTACTACGTGCTACTTCTTACTAGACACCTGAATCTGGTAACTCTTATTTCCAGTTTGAGACACATACCTGTCTCCCTCACATGACTCAATGAAACTTTATTTATTTAATTTTTTATTTTTCCTGAATTCAGAATCACAATGAATTACTCTCCCACCAGCTAGCCCAAACAGAGACCTGTGAGTTATCTGTCATTTCTTCTCAGTCTAATTCAACAACTTCCTCTTTAAACTCAACACTGCTCTCCATTCTTGCTCCTTGAAACCTATTATTCAATCTGCCAGAGTACTCTTTCTAGCACATAATATGATTAAGTTCCTTCCATCTTTAAAATTTTCAAAAAAGCCTCAGAATAAACTCCAAATTCTTAGCATAGTATTCAAGGCCCTTCACCACCCAGCCTCTGCTTACTTTTGTAATCTCACTTCAAGATATCATCTTGCAGTCTACACCATAGCCATAATGAAATATGAGTAGACTTCAGATCTCTTCACTGTACCTTCTGCTGTCACATCTAGGCCTTTGCACATGCTGCCTTCTGTGCCAGGAATACCTTCCTCTATCTGCTAGTCTCTCTCTCTAATTTGCCTCTATCCACTCACTTCCTTCTCTATTCTCATCAAGATCCAGCCTTGTGTTATCTTCTGGAAGACTTCCGTGGAGTCTTAGGGGGCAGACCCAGATTTTGTGGGGCATGAAACTTATACAATGTCAGGATTCTTCTTTATGATCAAGAACACAGAAATATGTTTTTTTTTCTTTTCAAAATTTACAAAGATGTATGAGCAGTTGAATATATTGCCTTTATGTCTCTTATTTCACCTGTATGTTCTCATCAATACCCTGGGCAAGTCACCATCACAACTCCTATCAACATTAAATACCTAGTCTGTTCATTTCTGTGTGCTCCATGTTAGACTATAAATTCCTCAAGAACAAGTATGGTCTGCCCAGCACATAATAGATCTTTAATAATTGTTAGTACAGTAAGCGAAAGGGTCAATGATACATGCAAGGAAGGTATACAAAGATAGGTAGAATCCTGCCTTGACTTCAAGTTGTTTATAATGCAGTAGTGAAGTGAAGGATAGTATCAAGGATATGAATTCTAGTATATGTAGTTGTTCAGAGTTTGACATAACATCCTTTACCTATTAATACCATCTTAAAAAATTTTTTAAGTGTATTGAACACACATTCTAAATTCCCTTTTTATTACAATAGACCTTCAAGAAAATGCTGTAGTTGCTATACGTCTAATTTATTTTACTGCACCAATATACTCAAAATAACATTATGTTTTTTCATGATTGCATTTGAATATGGATAAAGAAGTGAGAGTGCTAGTATCTGGCCAGGAGACCTGGTCACAAAATGTAAATATAGCATATTTTAAAAGATGAAGACAATCATCAGAAAGATGATAAGCTGACTGACTTGAAAAGAGAAAGCTAAGAGAAATAAACTTGCAGCTATGATTCTTACTTTTTCTCAACTAATATGATATTATAAAATTATTTAAATGTGAATGCTAAAAATACGGAGGCATTTCAATTATAATTTATTGGATCAAAAAATGTCTCTAATATCACATGACAAATGGCATGCTCTGTGGCTTTTAGATATGAAATGCATTTTATAAATCATGAATTATTAGAAAATCTTTGGGGAAATTAGGAAACTTAAAACTGGGGGATCTTGGGATGCCTGGGTGGCTCAGCAGTTAAGCACCTGCCTTCAGCTCAGAGCTTGATCCTGGAGTCCTGGGATTGAGTCCCACAGCAGGCTCCCTGTATGGAGCCTGCTTCTCCCTCTTCCTATGTCTCTGCCTCTCTCTTTCTGTGTCTCTCATGGTTAAATAAATAAAATCTTAAAAAAAATCCAAACATTAAAAAAAAAAAAAAAAAAAAAACAAAAACGGGGGATCTTGAGCTAATTCTCTCATTTCTTCTCTATATACATATTCTCAAGAAAGCTTATGGTTGGGCAGCGGTTTAGCGCTGCCTTTGGCCCAGGGCCTGATCCTGGAGACCCGGGATTGAGTCCACCTGCGTGGGGCCTGCTTCTCCCTCTGCCTGTGTCTCTGCCTCTCTCTCTGTGTCTCTCATGAATAAATAAATAAAATCTTAAAAAAAAAAAGAAAAGAAAGTTCTTGGTTTAAAAACCCATTAATATGCTAATGACTCACATACTACTACTTCTTGGTTTGACTTCTTCACTGAGCTTTAGACATGGATACCCAACTGTCTCCTTAACATATCCACTTGGGTAACTAAGACATTTCAAACTTAATATGTCCTGTACAGAACCTTTGATTCCTCCCCACTCTACCCCTTTTCAGAAGGTGGCACCACTTTCATCCAATTACTCTGGCTCCAAATCAAGAAAGGGGTCCTTTGTTTCCTTCTTTCTTTCATGTTCCACAGTCAACCTATCATGAGGTGCTATTACTTCTGTCTTCAAAATATATCTCGTATCTGTATACCAGCAACTCCTGCTTAGATATTTGCAACAACCTACTACCTGCTCTCATGTTTTCACTCTTGCCCCTATAATTCATTTTCTATATAGAAGAATAATCTTCTTTTTTAAAATTAAAGTATAGTTGCCACACATGTTATATTTGTTTCAGGTATACAACATAGTGATTCAATATGTTATATGTTATGCTATATTTGCCACAGGTGTAGTTATCATGTGTCACCATACAACACTCTTACAATACCATTGACTATATTCCTTATGCTATATCTTTAATCCCTGTGACTTATTCATTCCATAACTGGAAGCCTTACTTCCCATTCCCTTTCACTGATTTTGTCCATCTCCCCATCCCCTTTCCCTCTGGAAACCATCAATTCAGAGTAATCTTTTTTTAATATTTAGCTTTAAAAAATGTTTCAAGTTTTATTTAAATTCAAGGTAGTTAACATACAGTGTAATATCAGTTTCAGGAGTGGAATTTAGTGATTTATCACTTCCATATAATACCCAGTGCTTATCACAAGAAATGTTCTCTTTAATACCATCACCCTTTTAACCCAATCCCCCCTCTCACCTTCTCCCCAGCAACCCTCAGTTTGCTCTCTATAGTTAAGAGTCTCTTTTATGGTTTGTCTCTCTCTCTCTTTTACCCTCTATGTTCATCTGTTTTATTTCTTAAATTCCAAAGATGAGTGAAATCATATGGCATTTCTCTTTCTCTGACTGACTTACTTTGCTTGGCACATCCATGTCTAGCTCTATCCATGTCATCGCAAATGACAAGATTTCATTCGTTTTTGATGACTGAGTAATATTCCTATATATATATATATATATATATATATATATATACACACACACACACTATATAAATATATACATATACACACCACTACTTCTTTATCCATTCATTAGTTGATGGACATTTGGGCTTTTTCCATACTTTGGCTATTGTTGATAATGCTGCTATATACATTGGAGTACATGTGCCCTCTTTGAATCAGTATTTTGTATCCTTTGGGTAAATACCTAGTAGTGCAATTGCTGGGTCACAGGATAGTTCTATTTTCAACTTTTTGAGGAGGTTCCATACTGTTTGAGGAGGTTCCATACTGTTTTCCAGAGTGGCTGTACCAGTTTGCATTCCCACCAGTAAGTAGTGTTAGAGGGTTCCCACTTCTCCACATCCTCACTAACACTTGTTGTTCCCTGTGTTGTTAATTTTAGCCATTCTGACAGGTGTGAGGTGGTTTCTTATAGTAGTTTTGATTTGTATTTCCTGATGAGGAGTGATGTTGAACATCTTTTCATGTGTCTGTTGGCCATCTGTATGTCTTCTTTGGAAAGATGTCTTTTCATGTATTCTGTCCATTTCTTAACTGGATTATTTGTTTTTTGGGTGTTGAATTTGATAAGTTCTTTGTAGATTTTGGACACTAACCCTTTATTAGATATGTCATTTGCAAATATCTTCTCCCATTCCGTAGGTTCCCTTTTAGCTTTATTGATTATTTCTTTTGCTGTGCAGAAGATTTTTATCTTGATGAAGTCCCAATGGTTCATTTTTGCTTTTGTTTCCCTTGTCTTTGGAAATGTGTCTAGTAAGAAGTTGCTGTGGTTGAGGGCAATGAGGTTGTTGCCTGTGTTCTCTTTTGCTGGTTTCCTGTCTCACATTTAGGTCTTTCATCTATTTTGAATTTATTTTTGTATATGGTGTAAGAAAATGGTCCGGTTTCTTTCTTTTGCATGTGGCTGTCCAGTTTTTTCTACACCATTTGTTGAAGGGACTGTCTTTCCCACTGGATATTCTTTCCTGCTTTGTTGAAGATTATTTGACCACAGAGTAGTTTTTTAAAAATATAAATCAGATCATGTCCCTCCCCTTCCTGCTTAAAACTCTCCAATGGCTTCCCATTACAAACTCCTTACCATGGCCTGTGAGACCTCACATTAGCTGGCCCTTGTCCACCTCTCTGACTACATTGTCTTCCTCTCTCCCCTGCCCTTTTTCACCACATTCTCTCCACATGGGTCGCATCAAGCTATCTCTAGTCTTAGGGCTTTTATATTTGCTGTTTTCTCTCCTCCACATCTTCAAATGTTTGGCTACCTCTTATTCTTTAATAAATAATGAATGAAATGAATGCCACCCTCTCAGAAAGTCTTTCCTGACCAACCTAAGGAATTTCAATCATATTATCTCTTTTTGTTTTCTTCAAGTACTTGCCACTAATTGAAATTATTAGGTTCATTTATTTGTTTCTTAGTTCAATGCCTAAAAGTCCCAACTGAATTTAAGCTCCAGAGGATAAGATCTTCACCTGTTATTCACCTTTTCATCCCAGTGCCTGGAATAGTGCCTGGCTCATGATAGCCTCTCATTAAAATTATTTGTTCAATGAATGAATGAATGAGTGAATAAGTAAATGAATGATATGCCTATCCTATCCAATCTTTTGCCCCAGGGCCTGGCTTTTTACAAAAATGGATAGAAGGATAATTTATGCCATCTGAACTTCTGTGGGAGGAGCAATTTGGTAAAGTGGGGAAAACAGGAGCTCTGAAGATAGACCTAAGTTCTGAGACTCGGTTCTATATTTATATATCTACCTCTCTGTGTATTTGATTAATTCCTTAAGGGATAACTTTCTAGCATAAACAGTGTCCTTAACAGTTTTATTTAATTGATATTAATTGGTATTAATAGGGTAAATTAACAGAACCCACATTAAAAAAGAATTAGCTCCTCTTAGAGTTTTAACCCTGGGGAATAAGAACCAACAAGCTTGTCATTCAAGAAGTTCCTGAAGTTTGTGATTAACAAATAGGTCAAGGAGAAAGCCATTGAGGGACCCTTTCAAAGTACTCTTAAATCCCTTAAATGTCAATCAATAAATGGAATCATCCAAATGAAGGCCATTTCCACTTAGAAGCCTGTTGTACATTTGCAATATCTTTTTCTCCCTTTTCTCCCAGAATAGCTAATGAGATGTATTTCTTTAGGAGCAGCTTTCAGGAAAGTCTGTTAGTTACTTTTCAGATCAGTTTATTCTGCTCCAGGTTTTGAGGGTTTTTTTTTTTTCTTTTTTGGTGTTTTTGATAGGTGGGCTGAATCACAAAATTAGAATTGTAAGTTGTAAGGGATCTTGATATCATTTAGTTCAAACTCCCTTGTGCATCTTTCTCATAGATATGAATATTATATTGTTTTTAAGTTTTTAAATTTTTTAATTTTTTATTTACTTTTTTATATTGTCAATTTAAAAAAAATTTTTATTTTTTTTTTATTTTTTATTTTTTAAATTTTTTTTTATTTTTATTTATTTATGATAGTCACAGAGAGAGAGAGAGAGAGGCAGAGACACAGGCAGAGGGAGAAGCAGGCTCCATGCACCGGGAGCCCGAAGTGGGATTCGATCTCAGGTCTCCAGGATCGCGCCCTGGGCCAAAGGCAGGCGCTAAACCGCTGTGCCACCCAGGGATCCCTATATGTCAATTTTTAATACCATTTTCAAGTCTTGGAAAGAAAGAATTATTTTACTTTGCATAGTATTATGCCATGCCACCAACATTGTAGACTGTGAGCTTTTTGAGGGGAGGGACTGTCTCATTTATTTTATATGCTCAGTATCTGGCATGGCACTCACATAAATGCTTGAAGAATGAATCATTCCTTATATAACTTTGGTAATTAGACAAGTTAGTCAAGCCTTAATTATTTACACTAAAATAAATGGATAAAGTCATAGGTAATTAAAGTAACAGGCAATTAAAAATGGTTTTTATCAGTTTTGAGGAATTAGTAAGAGGCCAATATAAATACAAACTTTTTCACAGAACTTCACATTTCCTATTCTATGCTACTTAGTATTTCTGTTGCTGACTCCTGCTTAATTGTACAGTAAGACTATTCCTAAATTTTCTCAGATAATCCACAGAGCAGAAAATCAATTTTATGACAACATTTGACTGAAAAGAGAAATAAGACTGTAAATAATTGTTAACATATAATTCACTTTATCTTCTGAATAATTCAGTTTAGAAGATACTGTTTTATCTCTTTACTCTATACCTGCATATATATCTCTATTATCTATAACGTGGTTGTATACGACTATATTATTTGTAATGAAACGAATCGCACAAAGAGGTTTAATAACTTGCACAAAGTCATATAGCTAGTTACTTGGCAAAGCCAGAACTCAAAACTAAATCTTACTCTCTCCACTATACTTCAACAGTCCTGCCAAGTCAGAGAGCTGAAAGGCACTTGAAGATGACTTAGTCATCTTCATGTTACTGATGAAGACACCAAGGGTAGAGAGACAGTGACACAGCTCTTAGTCACACACAGCTGGCTGGTGGCAAAATTGGAGCCAGAGCTGGCAGTCTCCTGACCATGGAGTATTTATGCCTCATGAAATTGCAAAAGGCCAGAAATAAGGAAATGGGAACACAGAAATGATATGGGAAATGATGTGGGAAAATAGTCCATACTTTATTTATTAGCAGTATGAACAGAAAAAGAGTTGCAGTCAGATTTGTATTTTATTTTGTTTTGTTTTTTAGATTTGCATTTTAGAAGTACCTCTCTAGCATAGCATAAAGGATGGATTGAAAGGAGCAAACAGGTGAGAAATGATTGGGCATGTCCTAAGATGGTGACATGGGGGCAAAGGTAAAAGGTATTTGCTAATAAGATGTTTTAATATATTCTTTCAATGAGTGGAGACCAGAATTAATGGCCTAAGGCAGACCTGAGATTAAAAATTGGGTTTTCCTAACCTTTGAATAGCAACATTTTCAGTGGCACTTTTTATGTATTATTGTTGTGTTTTATTTAATTTTGTCTTCTCATGTGGGCTGAAAGCTTCAACCATCTTGCTCACAATTATAGCTTTTGTGCTTAATAGAATGTTCAACACACAATAAGCACTTCAATACTGCTCAGTGAATTAAGTGAATATTTTAATCTTCTGGGATATTTCAGGAATTAGCAGTGTCTTAATGGATATCTAACTGTTTAATGTCAAAGCTTTATCTTTCAACCTGATGGTACCTAAAAATATATTATTCAAATTCTGTGTCACACACAGTACACTGGCCATAAGTTTTTTTTTCCTTGATGATTCTTATATATCCAGTTGTTTGGTTACTCTAATTTTCTTGGGTTGTTAGATCCTTGAGAGTAGCAAATTGATATATTTATCAGATAATCAAGATAATGCCACTCTACCACAACTATTGCCAACCTCCCAGTTAAGAATGGGATGTCATATAATTCAACCAGTCATGAAAAATGTAAAGAAATATTTTTGCAGCCTACAGACTTAAGCCTTATTTTTAGAATAATTCTAAGGAATAGTGAGTTAAAACCTTTAGGTTTCGTAGAAAGTATTCTGCAATTCTGGGCAATGCAAAAGAAGTATAAAGGAAGAAGTGGTCCTTATTCCCAGATACAGTATTCATAGGTTTTTATCTGGAACATATTTTTCCTCTTATGAAATCTGTGCTCTGAAAACAGATCAAATGATGCTGGCAAGAATTTACCAGATGAAAATAAGGGAAAGAGCAAGAAGTATTTACCAAAGAGAAAGTGTTACAAATAAAAGATTTTCCTCTTAAATAATAATTTTAAAAAGTTGGCATTTGAACTAAGCAACTAGCTGATAATTTGGACTACTAGGAAACCTTGTATTTTCTAATGCATTAGATACTTAAATTGATCTTGGGAAAACATTGTTGTTATTTGCACATTTATTATGATTTAATTGTTCCTTATTATATGCTTAAAAGTATTTTAGAAATTGCAGCTAATACAGAAAACTTACTATATCACTTTGATTCAAGGCAAGAACAGGTATATTTTATTTTTGAAATATTACAAAGACCAGTAAAAGTAGTTTAAATATACTATAATGAATCAGAAGAGAGGAAGTAAGTATAGGATTAGGAAATCTTCTTTATGTCCCTAACATTATATAAGTCTGCCTACATCTGTACCATCTCAGATTGAAGGGCACCAACACTATGTTTAAAGACTTAAAAGGGAAAAGACTGCCCTGTTTCCACAGTGTTTTCAGTTTAAATAAAACTGAGGGGATTATATGAGCCAGTTAAAGACTACATGGCTTAAGTATAGGGTAGCCTCCAGCTTTATCATGGTACCTCTCTGTCTTGGTCCATTTGGGCTGCTATAACAATGTCATACATTGGGTGGGTTATAAACAACAGAAATTTATTTCTCACTATTCTGGAGGCTGGGAAGTTCAAGATCAAGGCACCAGTAGATTTGGTGTCTGGTGAGAGCTTACTGTGTTCTAACATGGTAGATGGGGGTGGGGAGCTCTCTGAGGCCTCTTTTATAAGAGCACTATCTTATTCATGAGGGTTCCACCCACTTCATGACCCAGTCACTTTCTAAAGGTTTCACTTCCAAATACCATTACACTGGGAATTAGGTTTCAACATATGAATTTTGAGGAGATTCAAACATTCAGTCTGTGGCACTCCCGTAATGAAGAAGGATGTGTGCGAATCTCCAGGTGTGAGTGTATATGTGTCTGAGAATAAATGTGTGTGTTTAATTCAGACCAATGCTCCTGTCCAAGAACATGATAATTGAGAGCTGACTATATTATGATTAGTAGCATTATATTACAGAGTTACCATTAACAAAGGCTGAATCATAAGGACTTGGAAATCTCTAAAGTGAATAAATTAAAACTGCCCATATGGGTGAGGATGCATGAATGTCTTTTATAGGCAGAATAGCTGGCTATTACTATGTGCTTGATACCATTCTGTGCAATGAATATATAATATCCCTCTCTGTGCTTACAAGAGCCCTAATGAAGTTGGTATCACCTGCCTATTGCAGATGGGAAAAAAAAAAACTGAGGAAAAGGTAAGTTAAACTGCTTTCTTGAAACACAGTGTTAGAGTCAAGCCAGGTTTGGACCAGTTTGGACAAGCATTGAGAGTTTTAAGGTTCTGAAACACTCTTATTTTCTATCTCCCAGGAGCTCTATGATGAATTAAATTAAAGAGCATTTGTGAAACAGTGGTGTGTAGAGCACCCGAAAAGTGTCATGGTAATTTGGTAAGTGTCATAGGATCCAGCAATAATTCCTGAAGCTAGGTAGAGGGGTGCTTCACTGATTTTGAGCATTCATAGAACTGATGGCACATGAGGAAGACATTAGCCATGAGGAAGCCTATAGCGTTTATTTGAGCAAAAGCATAGAGCCACTTTCAGTGTCTTTATTGGTAATGAGATATAATATGTTTTAACACTACATGAACATGGTGGGGGAATAAAACTTCACTAAAAAAACTATTTATATTTTTGTTTTTAGTTTAGAAAATGTATCTTATAACATGCAAGATTTAGTTGACTTTGCTAACTTAGCGGTGAAGTTTTCAATATGATCACTATATCGTTTATGTTGTATCTCACATAAGGAAGGTATTTTTCTCAGTTTTAGTTTTAATAAAACCATTTTTTGCCTGTCATTTTGATATTCTGGCTTTTCTTTTCTCTTTTCTGTTCTTAAGCCTTAACCTTTCTGAGACTGCTCTTGCACAAAGGTAATTGATGACTTATAATTATCATTTTAATAATTAGTATCTTAGCTGTGAAGTAATAGCCAGGTTGGAGTTCCCCATTTACCTAGCCATCTGGGTCTCCATAGCTGTAGCTGAGCCCTACAATTCCATCCTCACTACCCACACCCACACCACCTGGATGGAGGATTGTGGTTGTGCCTTCGTGGTAGACCATGAGGGCATCTGTGACATCTGTTGTAGAAACCTTGATAGAACACCTAACCTACACTAACCTGAATAGGTCGATAGGTCAAATTGTGTCTTCCATCACTGCTTGCCTCAGATTTGATGGAGCCCTGAATGTCGATCTGACGGAATTCCAGACCAGCCTGGTACCTTATCCCCACATCCACTCCCTCTGGCCACATATACCCTTGTCATGTCTGCTGAGAAAGTCTACCATGAACAACTTTCTATAGTAGAGATCACCAAAGCATGCTGTGAACCAGCCAACCAGATGCTTAAATGTGACAGTTGCAATGGTAAAAACATGGCTTACTGCCTGTTGTGCCGTGGTTATGTCGTTTCTAAGTATATCAGTGCTGCCATTCCTACCATCAAGACCAAGCATATCATCCAGTTTGTGGACTGGAACCCCACTGGCTTCAAAGTTTATCATTAATTACTAGCCTCCCACTGTGGTACCTGGTGGAGACCTGGCCAAAGTACAGCGAGCTGTATGCATGCTGAGCAACACCACAGCCAATGCTGAGGCGTGTGCTCACCTGGGCCACTTGTTTGACCTGATATATGTCAAGCATGCCTTTGTTCACTGGTATGTGGGTGAGGGCATGGAGGAAGGAGGGTTTTCTGAGGCCTGTGAGGACAGGGCTGCCTTTGAGAAGAATTATGAGGAGGTTGGTGTGGCTTCTGTTGAAGGAGAGTGTGAGGAAGAAGGAAAGGGGTACTAAAGTTAAAATGTCACAAAGGTGCTGTTTGTACAGGGAAGCTTACTCTGTGTTCAACATTGTAAAGTTGTGTTCTGACTGGTTAATTTGTATGTAGCAATGTATCCTCTCACATATATTTACTGACTTACACTTTAAACACAATTTTTTTGTTATATACCCAAGCTGTCCATATCTCTGATAAGTTTGAGTAACATACTTCCTGTCACAAATGAGAAAAAAAACCCAAAACCCTATTTGTAAGCTATATTGTTGTTCTGACATTTAAAGCCATTTGAAAAAAATTATAAACATTGTCTCTTATGGTCAGAGAAAAGGGTTTTTGATCAGTTAACAACACATTCTGATTAATATTTACTCCATGTTTTAAGTATGGCTTAATATTTCTAATTGTTTACCATACTAATAGTGTATTAGCTAATAGTTTATTGATAGTTTACATTTCTGTTGAAGGATTCTTACTTTTCTGATGTTTCCTTCAATGTGGAGGAAGCTTCACTCATTAATAAAACTTCCAGCTCTTTTCATCCTCTCATTTGTGTCTCTCCAGGGAGGACAAATGATTTCATCTGTTTGGTGAGTTTGAAAGGAGAAATTGAGCACACTTAATCTAGCTCCTTCCCGTCCTGTTTCCTCTGGGGAGAATTACCTTCCGGAAAGCCAACATTCTCCTCAGCTCTTCCCTGCTGTCGGGACAGGCTTGAGGTGATGGGACTGGTGAGTATCTCACTCTAGGGTTTGGCATCAGGCAGTCTGTTTGCCTGCAGATGTAACCTGTGTCTATGAACCTAGGCTTTATGTCTGTGAACCTAGGCTTTATGAGTAGAACATAGTTTTGGTTCTCCATCAGCTGACTCTTGTCGTGTTTCTCAGTTGGTTCAGAACTCAGGGTGGAAGAGAGGTCCCAGCTATCAGACCACCTCCCAGACCCAATGCCTCTGTGTCAGGGAGCTGGGTTTTAGGAAGAAGAACTGCATTCACAAGAAATGCAGTTTGTGAGTTCAAACTACTGCATGAGGATTGAGGTTTCTAGCTTAGTGTGTGCCCTTAGCATTGGTAATTCTGTAGTAACTGCTGAACATGTTTGATTTTCACCACGGCTGGTGGCTAAAAGTTGTGGCAGCTGTGACCACCGTCAGGAGGCTGCTTATACAGGTGATCATGTTTCCCTAGATGCAGAGGTGCAGGCGCCAGGTTTATGCTGAGGCGGGCCTCTGGCAGATATGTGGGGATCTTAGAAGGCAGACTGCTGAGGGTGCAGGTTTTATTCTAAACCAGCATGGCTGAGGCAAGTGTTTGATTACAGAGAAGAGTCTTCAGCCTATGGCCTTGAGCTCTTGGGGAGCAGGACGATATTTACTATTTGAAAACTGCAGTGCAGCTGGTTTTTGCATGGGCGAAATCTCCATAGTGAGATTCTACCTCTGGCCAACCTACCAGACCTTGGTAGGCGGTGTGGATCAGCTGCCCTCATTTCTGTTCTTTTCCTGTGTTGTTTTGACTGACTTCATAGCCAGGAGAGGAAATGACTGATCCTGAATTCATGAGATTTGTTCACAGCAAAGGCTAGGCACAAAAGTGTATATATACTGTCTGATTCTATTGATATGATGTTCAAAAGCCAGGCATAACTGATTTATGATGACAGATACCAGAATACCTGTTTTTTAAGGGGATTATCAATTAAATGCAATTAAATGGGAGCTCAGAGGAGCCTTTTGGGGTGTTGAAAATGTTCAATACCTTGATCTAAGTACTGGTTACTCAGTTATACACAGATAAGAATTGATTGAAGTATGTACTTGAAAGCTGTGTACTTTATTATATCTCAATTTTAAAAGAATTTATCTGGACATAGATGTACATGGAGGACTTTTCAGTGAAAACTTAGTGCATGTTCCCTGTCTAAAGTATCTGCCTTTTTTGGTCCTGTAATTCCCATAGGATATACAGCCTACTAGGGCGAGAGATCTTGTCAGATTCTATAATATCTTACCATTTCCAAGTTTATTTTTAAATTTTAATTTATTTACATTTGATGCACTGTTGGTCCCTTTTGGCTGCTCTGGAGACTCAGCTTGTATAAGTGCTATAAGAGAATCATCATGTAGGGTGCTCACCCCATCCTATTCCTGAGTATTTACCACGCAGTAAGGTCAGTCAAGGCTGGGGCTTTATGTGCTTCAGGGTCTATTTCTGCACCAAATATAAAATATAAATGCTGTATTGCAAATTTCTGCACATACAGAAAAACCACCTAAACCGAAGGTTAACCTTTTTCTGCATAGCGCCAGATAGTCAATATTTTATGCTTTGTGGGCCATATGTACTTAACTTGTCATGGAAGCAGCCATAGACAATACATAAATAAATGAATGTGGCTGTGTTCCAATAAAACTTTATTTACAAAATCAGGTGGTGGGCTAGACTTGACCCATGGGCCAGATTAGGTGGACCAGCACCCAGTCCTGAAAAATTGCAATCATCCTGAAAAATTGACAAGGAAGAGAGATTATCCTATCTTTTTGTTTGTTTTTGCAAATATGGAGACTGAGGCTTGGTGAATTGCTTCCTTGGTTATTCATGGTGTTGTGGGTGATTTCCAACTAGAGCTCAGATGAAGAATTATATTCATGCCATTGACATTTTGTAGTTGTGTTTTAAGGCCCGTAGAGTGAGGGCCATGTCAGGTAGTGCTTAGCATTCAATTATTTATATTCAATAAATATTTTCTTATTTGAGCAATTTTGTGTAACTTCAGGTCTTGAGATACCTTCTGAGTCAGGCTTCTTCATGAGATTATAATCAGACAATAGGAAATTTGTGGATAAATAGCAAATCAGAAATCAAAGCTTAGATTCTAGTGTTTTCCAAGCTAGCTGTAACTAAGCCACTTAACTACTCTGGATGAAGCTTCATGTAGGACTCATTCGTAGGTATCTAAAATTTATTTAAAAGAGGCTGCCAAAAGAAGGCAACATTCTAACTTAAGTTTAATGGAGCCAAATGACACACAAATGAAGGTGATAATAATTAAGGAGGGTTTGATAATTCTCAGATCAAACCCTGTCACTATCTTTTCCTTGTTAATTAAAATGTCCATGTGACTATAACCATACTAAGTGATGTGAAAGGCCCTGTCAATCATCTCTCATTCTTCTGAAGCCAGTAACAGGCTAAAGAGAGTGTTTTCATATCAAGAGATAAGCGTAGTCACTGTTAAATACTCTCCTATGAAAGGATGCAAATACATATTTCTTTTTCCTCTGTGCTTTTGAGCTCTACCTAAGAATAAATAGACACTCATTTGTTCCATACATATATAAAAGAACTGACAGGCAGTGGTTTGAATTGTGGCTTTATTGCCTTTATTTAGATTTTATTAATTAAAACAGAATTCACACCAAAAAATGTATGCCACAAGTGCTGCCCCCAGGGGCTGCATGTGAATACTGTATTCTTATTTTGTTCTGATGCCTCTCACCTTTCAGAGGATGTAGAGCAAGTACTCAGAGAAAGGAAGGAGGCAAAAATGATGTTTTGTTGTGTAAATTATCTACTCTTGTTGCAAAAAAAATATTTTAAGGAGAAAGTATTTATTATATTGTCCTTCATTTTAAAAGAATGTAACACTTGTTGTTTTTGTTTTGTTTTGTTTTGTTTTTTGAAGAAGCTTGGCCAGTTTGAAAATCACAATGTCACTGAGGACCTCCACGGGAAAGAGAGGAAAGTAGGGTGGCAAAGGAGTGCTGAAAATCTTTGTCTTTCTTCATGAGTTCATTTAGGGCTTTGTAACTTTCATTTAGGGCCAGGACTGCAAGACACAAATAATACTCATTTGCATATTCTAAGGGCATCTTGCTGGAAACATATTCACAGTCTTTGTTCTCCAAATTATTCCCCTTCTGAGGAATCCTCCTCACATATGAATTTGATCATGTCCCTCAGCTGCTTTAAAATCCTTTAAGGGGTGCCAGTTAAATATCTGACTCTTGATCTAAGCTCAGGCCTTTTTTTTTTCTTTTTAAAAGATTTTATTTATTTACTTGAGAGAGAGTGAGCAAGAGAAAACGTGAGCACAAGTTGGGGGAGAGTTAGAGGAAGAGGGAGAGTCAGACTCCTCATGGAGCAGGGAGCCCAACATGGAGCTCCATCCCCAGGCGGGCCTAAGATCATGACCTGAGCTGAAGCAGATGCTTCACTGATTGAGCCACCCAGGTGCCCCTCAGGACAGGTCGTTGATATCAGGATCATGAGTTCAAGCTGGGCATGGAGTCTACTTAAAAAAAGGAAAAAAAAATCCTTCAAGTGTTCCTCATTGCCTAGAGGAAAATGTATACACCCCTTAGCTTGAAACATAGTCCTTTCATGATCTTGCTCTCTTCAACTTTTATTATGTTTTGTTTCCACATGCATCTTGAACTGCAGTCAAAGTAGACTCTAGCTCTACATGCTAAACTATTTCCATACTCAGTGCCTTTGCCCATGCTATGACTTCTCTGTAGAAAACCATTTCTCAGGATCCCTGGGTGGCTCAGTGGTTGAGCATCTGCCTTCAGCTCAGGGTGTGATCCTGGGTCCTGGGATGGAGTCCCACACTGGGTTCCCCACAGGGAGCCTACTTCTCCCTCTGCCTGTGTCTCTGCCACTCTCTGTCTCTCATGACCTCTGGCAACCCCCATTCTGTTCTCTGTATACAGAAAGGGGTTTTTAGAGTGTAAACTATGTTTCATTCATCTTTGTATTTTTTTTAAGGATTATTTATTTATTTATGAGAGACACAGAAAGAGAGGCAGAGACACAGGCAGAGGGAGAAACAGGCTCCATTGCAGGGAGCCCCATGCCAGACTCGATCCCAGGACTCCAGGATCATGCCCTGGGCCGAAGGCAGGCACTAAACCGCTGAGCCACCCAGGGATCCCTCATCTTTGTATTTCTTTTACTAATATAGTGGCTTGTGGTAACACTTCATAAATATTTGGTAGATGAGCAGAGGACTGATGGTTAAGTGGATGAAGTGGTAGCCTCCACGATCCAGTGGAGGCCCAGGACTCAATTTCCATTTATCACTGTATAAGACAAAAGAAACCTTGAAGCTGTCAGCAATGCCAAAGACTTAGAGCTCCTCTCTCTTTAGATGAAGGTCTAGTGAGATGACAAAGGAAATCAGAGCTGTTGCTCAAAAGCTGACCTGGGATTAGCATAGTAAAACATGCACTCATGAAGTCCTTAGTTCATTTGTTTATTATTTAACAAATATTTATGGAGCCATGAATTCTCATCTGAAGCTTGTGTGGCCAGATGTGTATCAGAATTCAGATGTTCTCAGATTTTAGAATAGTAATGTACCATGTAAAACGGGATCTAGGGCAGCACTATGTAATAAAGCCCATTAATAGTTCTGCAGAAAAGTGTATTTACATTTGCAATACATTGTAGGATAAATGAAAACTGTAAATAGGCTTATGCCAGTTCAGGTCAGTTTCTGACTTCAAATGAATTCAGGGTAGGTCAGTTTTTGCTGCCAACTGTGTTATGGAACACTTTCCATTTTCAGAGCTTTTTGGGTTTTGGAATTGTGGATAAGGGATTGTAGAACTATAACAATGTTCCTCTTAAAAAATTTCCTTCAGAAGAAGAAATTTAGAAAAATATCCAACAAATATATAGTCTATCATTGATTCTCAATATGGTTTATTAAATAAAAGCCATCTCAAGGAATATTATTAAAATCTGAAGAAACAATGAATTTAAATATACTTTTTATTAAAAGATAAACCTTGGTATCCCATGTGTTATTCTTAGCCAGTAGTAAAGTAGATCTAATTAGTAGGATAGAGGGTTTCTAATTCTGGAGCAGCTGTTTTTTGCGATCTTTACTGTGGGAAAAAATTGGTGAAGGTCAGGGCAAGGGGGCGGCAGTAAAGGAATAAAAGGAAGTAGCTACAATTAGAGGTGGTACTGTTCCAGGGTCTGGTAATTAAATTTGCACTGTACCTGTGAATGCACCAGAATTATTACTTTTTCCTGTCATTTAACACTGGACATTCCTTTATCTACATAGGTAGGGTCCATTTCTTCAGAGCAAAAATAAAAAAAGTAGATACAAGGAACAACTACACTGTGTATATGGTAGAGAACAATATCTTCTCAAAAAATTTAAGCCTCATTGTCCCTGTCCAGGTGGTATTTAGCGTTGTACCACTAGGTAAAACACTTCGTAAAAGCTATTATGAAGAATACTAGTATTTCCTTCAATTGTCTTGGTTCCTAATTTTTTTTTTTTTGAGAGAGAGAGAGAGTGCGCAGTGGGGACAGGCAGAGAGAGAAGGAGAGAGAGAATCTTAAACAGGCTCCATGCCTAGCACAGAGCCTGATGTGGGGTTAATCTCATGACCTGAGCTGAAATCAAGAGTTGGACACTTTAACCAACTGAGGCATTCAGGTACCCCTGCTTCCTAAAACTCTTTAAACTGTTCATCACTAGTCTCCAATTCTCTTGGTTTTTGTAGGGAAATGACTCTGTAGTGGAGCTATTTTTATGAGGAGCTTCTTCAGAACTTACCAATGTGTCCTGTTAAATGTTTCACAGAGAGGAGCTTGAGATACATGTAAATCTTGCATCCTCACATGGATTGGGATTATATGACAGTCTAATGGTGCAGAGTTCATTGGGTCTCAGCATTCTCTTTCTCCTGTTTCCTTTTGTCCTTGTTCTCTCTGTCCCTATTCAGCTCACCCTGCCTTGCCTGTCCTGGCCAGCTCATTCCATCCTGTCAGCCTCATATTCTTTCTGCATTTAGTCCCTGTTTTTATCAACAATGGTTTATCAGTTGAGACCTTCAGGGTTGGCCTGGAGAACATCCTGGGTCTTTTACCAAAAGAAGGTCTTTTCCTTGTACCATCTGCATGGAATTGTCAGTCTCTCTTCTGAGCTCTTGCATAAGACCAGACACAGCTGATTCTCCTTATGTTCATATGGGGTTAACCATGACAAAGGGAAGCTTAGGACCTTTTCCCACCATACTTACACTTAGAAGGAGCAATGGGGAAGAGAGATACTACCGTCTTGGTCTAAATATCCAGATTGATAAGAATGACAGCATACAATTTATACTCCCCCCTGCTGTGCCCCCTGCCCTTGGGCTTGGGCTTCTACCTCTTCATTTGCTCTGATGGTACTGAGACTACTTTTAGAAAGAAAGAAAGGATCATCTGTGTTCAGAGTGCTAGGTCATAAGGCCTATACAGAAAGGGAACTTTTAATTTAAGCATAATCTCCAAGTAAGGGATGAAGGGCTTTTCCTTATATATGGATTTCAGGGGTCAAAATAGGTGGAAGACTAACTTTCACAGGGTTGGGTGATCTCGATAGAACTAAAGACATTCATCTGTGCTCGCTTCGACAGCACATGTACTAAAGACATTCATTTACATGCTGGCCCCTGAGGAGAGCATATCTCTGTAGGGTCCCAGCAAGAGCAAGCAGTAGAAAGTGTCATTGCATTGGAAACAAGCTCATACTCAAACTCTTTTCTAGAAGGTGTCAGTTATTATTGAGCACTTCTTAAAATCTGGGCACCATGACTCCAGGCCTCTTATAAGCAGAGAGTTTAGAAAAAGGCCCTGTGGGAGTAATGAGTGCAGAAGTCATTTATTGAGCACACACAACTCCAAGTACTGAGCTAAGCAGGTCACATGAATTCCTTAATCTCATCTTCACAATGCTTCTGTAAGAGGGGGACTGTTAATATAGCCCATTGGATGAATGGGACCACTGGGGCCTAGAGGGGTTCCATAGCTCCTAAAGGTCACACGGTTGTCCAGTGGGGGGCAGACAGGCTGTCAACAGAACCCCCTGCTCAGGCCAGTAGTGTATATGGTGGAGGAGAGCTCTGAATCATAGCCTTTTGCCTGATCCTTTGGCATCAGTAGCCTGGGGCTCGAATCCTGATTCTACAAGTTACTACTTCTTTGTCTTCGGTCACTTTCCAAATCTCTCAGAGGCTCACTTTCCTCATTTTTTAAATGGAAATAAAATCTACCTTGAGCAATTGGGATGGGGATGAAACGAGGTGAATAGAAGTGCCAGGGCATTCAAAAACTCATAGTGTTGGTATCAGTGAGGAGATCTCTGACAGAAGCAATATTTAGATACAGATTGGAAGCTCTCAACTTAGAGCTAGCAAAAGCGAACAGCGCATGGATATTCTCAAAATCATTTATATTTGATGTAGAATTCATTGTACATCTTTCCTCAAGCCAATTTACCTCATTAATTACCCACCACCCTGGCACGTATGGAATTACCTCGTTTTCAGCCACTGCTGAGGGCTTGTTTGGTAGGGATGGTGGGCAGGAAGCATTCTGAGTAGTTGTGAATAAATGTGTTCAGGGAATTCAGCTACAGTGAGAGTGATCCCCAAATTGATTATCTATAAAGAAGAAATCCTTAGTTTTATTTTTCCTTAGGTGTTCATTGCTTACCCTTAGACTTTTTCTCACTTTTTGTGTGCTCTGTAATCTTGGCAGAACCAAAACAAGTTTTCTTCCCCTGACTGTTCACAAATTGCAATACGATTGTCTCTTTGATATTATATAGTATGTTGTATCCTCTCCCATAGGCACTGGGAGATTCTGTTTTCTCAGATTTCACTTTATCTCCTCTATAATGTCTAGGAGAAAAATGGAACCACAGCAGTGTTCTTATTGATCAATCCTTTTAAGTCTTTCCTTTTGCTTCTTGGTAGTGTGACCTCTTGGCTCTGTGACCTTTAAGGTTTGGATATTGAAAGGCACCTCTTTTGTTTTTATTGAAATACTGACTACATAATGCCTTTTCATCTTAATAAGCAACAAACAAACCAATAGAGCCTGGAACATTGCCTTCATCACCCATTGTTTGCTTCCTAGCCTGTAATACTGGGGTTGTAAATTCTGTACAATACACTTGAGACATCCTGTAAACCACAGTAATTACCATAGAACAAGCCTTCCTCTAACACTGGATTGATAAACAGCTACACCCCAATTAATTGGTTTTAAGTCTGTATTAGCCCTTCAAGCTCATGTTGAATAAGTAGGTCACACAAAAAATGACAAGCAGTAGCCATTACATCATCTCAGGATGCAAACAAGTGGTTTGTGTGGTGTGAGTGGGAATAAATACCACCATCATGTGTAGTAACATACCTTAAGCTGAAGGGAGACAGGGGAGCTGGTACTGCCACTCCTGAGCACCTCCGCCCCCATGGCCAGATACTGGAATTCCTTCTCAATCATCATCCTCAAAAGAGCTTTGTGGAGAAAAATATAAGGCTGTGCATTGATTGAGTCTTTGAATTCAATGGTCTGTGACGAGGCCATTTTAGCATAGGCACTTAGAAAAGTCTGATTTTTAAAGTGAGTCTAGAAAATTAGTATATCCTATGTAAAATACAGATACTCTATTTGTAAACTATCTTGTTCTGATGTAGGAAGAACAGCTTCACCCCATGAGTCCTGCCAGGCAGAGCCTTGTTAATGACCCATAGTCAGGCCTGAAAGATCACACATAGGATTTTGACCTGGAGTCAGACTCATCAGTTATTATGTGCTTTACATTGAATAAACCATGGGCTATCATGAATGTCTTTAACCCTTTACAAGAAGACTTAAATGCCCTAGTTCTTACAGAAGCTATATTATTTCCTTTACATGTTATTTGCATTGTCAGTATAAAGTAGGTATTATCCCCAGTTTCACAGATGAAGAAATGGAGGCTGAGAGTCCATAACCCATCCAGGGTCACACACCTAATCAATGGCAGGACCAGAATTTGAATTTGGATCGTTTTGACAGTGAAACCCATGCTCTTTCCTCTGGCAAATGTCATCTGTGTGAAGTCCAGGGAGAATAATAAATTAATAAATTTCTGTCTATCATCAAAAAAGCTTATACTCTTGTTGGTGAAATAAGACATTTAAATAAGTTATAAAGGGAAAAGATTAAGTAAGTTTTATTGCATACAAAAAAGCCAGTCAACTGGTCTACCCTATATAGTTCACTTGGCAAGCTATCCTGTCCTGCCACACAATATGGTTTGTATTGGAGAGCAGAAAACCGGCAGGCTACAGCCCAGCCCGTGGCCAAAGCTAGTCATGCTCATTTGTTTACATACCATCCATGACTGCTTTCTTGTTGCAGTGGCAGAGGTGAGTAATTGCAACCAAGATTATATGGCTCATAAAGCTGAAAATATTTACTATCTGGCCCTTTATAGAAAAGGTTTACCAATCTCTGGTGTAAAGTATAAAAATGAACAAATAGCAGTAATGAACACATAACAAATGAATGTAGCAGAACAAGCCATCTGCTTTAAATGTGTCTTTAGTTTCTTTCCAGGAAGAATTGAATGCCTTAGTTCTTACAAAAGGTATATTATTTCCATTACCTGTTATCAAAAACATAATAAATATATATTTTAGACTGGTGAAAACATATGGGTTCTAGATTGTTTTATTGGTTGATTGATTCATTTCTTGTATTTCAGGTAGTAAGTTTTGTTGAAAAACTAAAACCAAAAGTGAACAGGAGAGACTTTGGCATGCCTCACTCTTCAAATTTCTAGTTTTGATGAACCTAATAGCCAAATGCAAAGTGAAGGAGGATATTAATCCTAATAGCTGGAGTTCACATTTTTTATTATACATATGGGAAAATATTTTACATATAGATTGCATTCTCTTGGCTCTTTATCAACAACATCCTTAATTACCCGAAGCCTTTACATTCTTTAGCCTGGTGACTGGTTTTCAAATATCATGTAGTGATTAGCCAGAGTGGAAAACAGGAAATATGGCAACAGTGTGACACAGAGGAAGCCTGGAGTTCTAATCTTGGCTATGAAGCTCACTGACTAAATCAGACATTTAATCTCTCTCTGCTCTCATTTCCTGTAACCTGCATTTGGAAACGTACAGCTTGTGTGTGTAGGAGGAGGGCCTCCAAACTTTATTCCTACCTACTTCCTGTCTGAAAACCTATTTACTTTCCCATATCCTTGGGATCCTTAATGGCAGAATGAACCCAAGTGAGTTATTAATTTCAGTATCTGTTTAGAGACTGTTCTAAAAGCATGTCGGCCTCTTTCTGGCTGTAAAGTGAAGTATTTTAGGAGGTTGGTTGGGCTGAACCAGGAAAGAGGGAGGCTATGGTGTGTTAAGAACTAAATTCTTCACCTTGTCAAAGTCTGCTGTTCCTGGTAAGCCTGGTTGGGGAAAAGAAATGGGATGGGAACATTCATTCTGATCTATAGAACTTGATTTATAGCTCTCTGTTCCCAGAAGTGTCTGCTCCATTCAGATGACCAATCAGTGTTTAGCTTGAGTCTCCAAATCACCCACTATGGCCTAGTCAACTTCTACCACATATGACTGGTCAACCTGAGACCTATGGCTTTCACCTGTAAGCTGCTGCTCCAGTGAGTTTGGAAGCTTAGTTCCCTGGAGTCTGTGGATGCTAGATTGAGAACCTCCTTCTAAAGTCCTGGGGTCACTGTTCTTTCTTTTTAGTGTTGAGCTGGGCTCTCAGCATTCCTTTTAGGGTTGTTTCCTAAACCCCCAACAGCATTTCTAGTCCTGACTTTTTCTAAGGCACAAGGAGAAACTGGCCTCACTTGAATAGTCCTTGTGAAGTCTCTCAGGACAATTCTTTGTATGGCAAGGAGAGAGAGAACTTAGTATATTTTCCATAAGGTTTTTTTTAGGGGTTGCTAGTTTAATGTTTTTCAGTTCTTTTATATCACAGACTTCATTGACTTCTTATATTATGTGTTGCTAAGGGAGGTATATAAAATTTCTATGAGACTTTAGATTTGTCAATTTCTTTTTTGTAATTCTGTCAATTTTTGCTTTGAAAAAGTTGAAGCTACAACTTAGATGCACATAGGTTCGGGATTGTTATATCTCCTTGGTGAAATTTTCCTTTTTTTAAATCTTCCCTATCCTTTTTTTTTTTTTTTGTCCAACAGTCTATGTTGTTTAACATTTGCTTGGTATATCTAATTTTTTCATCCTTAGATTTAATTCACTTTATTTTGCTGATATAAAAAACATGGGCTAGATCACAGCAGAATTCTGAGTTCTCTGCAATGAAAATAAATATGGATCAGGAAACTGCTGATCAGAAGACTAATCTTCCAGAGGTCAGAGTGGCTTTAGCCAAGTTACCCAGGGTGGCAGCCATATACCATTGATCAAATGCAGCCTGTCGGGCGGAGGAACAGAGACGTTGCCACAAAGGAAAGAAGGGATCAGATGCACAAGCACAGAGTCACAGTGCCCAGCCATCTTGCAAGAAGAGAATAGGGTTTGTCTGAATTTTTCCCCAGTAGTCTTCCCTCAGATAATGGTTGCCTTGCCTAGATGATACCATGAATGGCAGTTACTACTTCCTTGGAGCATTTGCCATCTAAATCAGTAGGTCATGAGTCATTATGGTTCCTATTAACCACTTTTATGTCTCTGAAAGACTGCCATTTTTAGTATCTAATTGTCAAGAAATGGCCCCATTAAGGAAAGTCAACGAAGGAAAAGAAAGAGATCACCTACAGGAACTTCATTGACCAGATGGCCCAGCTTGGTGTCCAAGACCAGTTCCCATCCTTTTTTTTTTTTTTTTTTTAGTTCCCATCATTATACTTGTCCTCTCTGCCTGTTCTAAGCACCAGTATCATCTACAATCTTTAGCCTTTGGTGATTTCTTGGAGAAGCAATAGTGTACCTTTTCTATTAATTTATTTTCGCTTTTCTGTATTCATATGTTTTCAATATATCTCTTTTAGCTCACTGTTGATTTGAAAAATTTAATATAAAAATTTCACTCTGAACTATCAAGCTTATCCATTCATATTTATTACGATTATTAAAGTATATGATTTTATTTGTTATACATCCCGTTTGTCTTTATTCCCTTATTTTGGATGTTTTTATTTCTCCTTCCTTACTTCTCTATTCCTTCTTCTCCCTATTACTGTTTTGATACTATATATTTTGTTTCTATTTTTGTGGTAACCTTTAAAATTTTAACATACATGATTGACTTAACAAAGACTAAAGCGATATCTCTACCTTTCTCAAAAACTTATGTTTTAATTCTACTTTCCTTATTTATTTATTTATTTATTTATTTATTTATTTATTTATGAGAGACAGAGAGAGGCAGAGACACAGGCAGAGGGAGAAGCAGGCTCCATGCAGGGAGCCCGACGTGGATCCCAGGTCTGGAATCCCAGGTCTCCCTGGAATCCCAGGTCTCCCTGGATCCCAGGTCTCCAGGATCACGCCCCGGGCCAAAGGCGGCGCCGAACCGCTGAGCCCCCTGGCTGCCCCCCATTCCATTTTTAATATTGTTCCCCTGCTTCAGTATTTTAGATCTACCTCAATTGTAACCCTCCCTTAATGTTGTTTATTTTATTTTATTTTTAAAGAATATACTTAGTACATTTACCTAATGTTTACTGATGATATGGCTCACTTTTCCTTCGCTTATTCCTTCCTTCTTGGTCCAATTTTCTTCATCTTTCAATTCTTTCCATAAAGATCTGCAAATGATAATTTTTTTCAACTTTGTTTTTCTGAAAATGTTTATCATTGCACTGTCACTCTTCAATGAAAGCTGAGCTGGATTTAGAATTTTAGGACTTTCAAGACATTATGAATGTTGCTATTGGGAACTAAATGTCATAGCTGTGCAGGTAATCTGTCTTTCACTCTTTGTTTTTGTTACTTTTAAGATTTTCTCTATGATGTACTGCAGTTTCACTACCATTTTTCTAAGTGTAGATTTACTTTTATTTATCCTGTTCTGTACTTGGAGAGCCCTTTAAATCTGAGGACTTATGTTTTTCTTGAATCCTGAGTCCTTTACTTCTGAAACTGAGTTAAAAAGATCTCTGTCTTTGTCTCTCTTTATATATATACATATATATATGTGTTTCAAGTCTATAGTCTACAATTATTAAACTCTTTTCACACTTTTTATAATTTAATTTTTCTGTGCTGAATTTTAGTGTTTATTCAAATCTATCCAAGCTGCTTATATTTTTACAAATCAAGCACTAAATAAATATTAGCTATTATTATACTTTAATAACTTCTAACATGCTAATTGTATAGTCTGTCAGGTTGTTCTAATATCTTGGATTTTTGGAGGTTTTCATTTTCTTGTGGTCACATCTGCTGACTCCCCTTAGAGTAGATTGTATCTTAGTAAAATTCATAATTTTTAAATGTTTGGCTCATTTTCAGTTGTTTGTTTTTATTTTTTTTAAAGATTTATTTATTTATTCATGAGAGACACAGAGAGAGAGGCAGAGGGAGAAGCAGGCTCCCATCAGGAGCCTGTTGCAGATTCTATCATGGAGTTCCAGGATAACGCCCTGAGCCAAAGGCAGATGCTCAACTGCTGAGCCACCCAGGCATCCCAACCAGCTGTTTGTTTTCAATGTGGGAATCTCAAGTGCTTTTGAGGGCTTCATTTCTATCAGTTCTGGTTTGAGGTAAAATTTTACATTAATTTCTCAACTGCAGAATCTAGATATGCTCATGTATAAGCCTGCAGTTTTTTTTTTTTTAACAGAACACTTTTTGTATGTTTGGTTTTTTTTTTTTTTTTTTTTTTTGCATTTGTCTCTGTGTGCGTGTGTGTGTGCGTGTGTATTGTTTCCCAGAATTAAAGATTCTGTGGGATTTGGAGCCCTTTACTCTCTATGCCTACTGGTAAATTTTTAGTTTGTAGCCAACTGTTCAATATTTGGCTTTTCCTCATGATACAAACAAACAAAACTCAACAAATTTTGAAAACGTATGGAAAAATTCCTTATTTTATTTATCCTGAGGATGGTAATGAATTGACCAGGGAGCTATCAGAAAAAGCAAAAAACAAAAATAAAAACACAAACTGACTGCTATAGGATTGATGTAAATAATAGAGACATTCTTGTATGAGATATTTAGCTAAGCCTTCTATTCATTAATGGTGAAAATAGAGTCATTTTATTTTACATATATTTTGAGCTTTGAAGCAGTGAGGATAATCTAAAATTATAGGTTTGCTGAAAGTACCTGGCATTGATATTTCTTTATAATTTTTTATTGCTCTCAATAATTAGGTAGATGTTTCTTAACCTTTCTTAGGGACAGAAAAGTACACTTAACATGCAAAGATTTCTATAAATTTTCAGAGTCCATGGACCTCTTGGGGCCTACCCAAAGACATTAGGTTAAGACTCTTTGAATCATATGGTATTTTGGCTACGGTTAAAATAAATTCATCATATTTGGGCACTCTTTTTAGAGTTTCTGAAGGGCTTCCAGTCAGGGCACCCATCTCATCCGCCCAGCTTCCCAACAATTTGATAAATATTTTAAAAAATGTGTTAAGTCTAAAAAAATTCTCTTTATTTCAAATAAAGGTCAGGTTAGAGGATATGGATAATAGGGAGCCAAGTGTTTCTCCCAACTGAACATGAGGATTAGCCTGATTTACCCACCTGGACCCTGGAAGTCTGGACAGGGCTGATGTCTTTGTTGGAGAAATACTAAGTACCAAGTACTTAGGGTAAGTACTCAGGCAGGGAAGTACTAATAAGTAGGAAGGCAGGGAAAATAAGAATAGGCTCCCTCTGAAAGAAGGAAAAGAGTGGAGCTCAGCTGTAGATCAGATATATTTTCCAAATTTACCAATGGCAGAGAAAATAAATGATAGAAGCTTGGGAAAAATTCTTCCATGGGGAGATGAGGAGATGGCAAAATATTTCCCCTGAGCAGCTCTGGTGTAGATGACAGGTGGTAGAATGTATATAAGAGGGACTAGATAGCTTAAACATTTCCTATGGAAAATGTTCCACGAGAGTGATATATGCCCCCAGTTGCCTCCCTAAAATCGATGGTGTTGATTTGTAGCTCTTCATCCCAAGAAGCAAGCATGTATGGAGGCTGATTATGAAGGGCTTATCCCTGATACCATTTTGTCTCCCTGGCAACACGCTCTACCTCTACAGCTTAGAACACAAGTTGCCCAGGCCCCTTGTCCTTATGAGGAGAAATTATGTGCAGTTTACTGAAAAACCTTGAAGTGATACTCTTCTTTAGTCCCATAAGGTTACATTTTAAAGGAGTTTACAGTAGGATTCCAGGGGCTGATAAAAATCACAAAAAGGTCAAACCTGTCTCTTTTAAACATATCACCCTTTTAGTTGAATTCTAAATAAGATGAATCCATTGCTTCCTAAAATTAGTAATTAAAACTTTATTCTTATTCATGTTCCTGAAATCTTAATTTTGTCCTTATAATTTTTGGCTGGTACTCCTTTAAACCACAAATCTGTGACCACTTGGAACTACCTCTTGCTATCCCTTGCCTTAGGTCTTTCATAACTTCAGTCCCTTTCTCCTCTTAGATTCTTTCTCATCTTTCTTGTGTAGTAACTCACCTCATTATGTTTGTAAAGGCCTGTGAAAGATGTTATGTGTATCTATTAAGAATTCTTCAACACATGTTGTAGCTGCTATGGATCTGAAGTCTTTGGCTCTAAGTTCACTGGAACTGGGATTAGTATTTCTGGGGCCCAAACAGCTCAGCTACCCCTGTAAGGATTCAGTGGTGACAAACCAGGGCCACAGAGCACAACTGTGAGTTCCTCTGTCAGGATCTCTTCCACTCATGCTCAGTAGTAAACACTGAGTTGTCAGTATTAATACTTGTTTACAAGGAAACTGAAATGATTTTCCTGGATTCCAAGCCCCCCTTTTGGTTTCATTTCTGGTGGAGCTCTAATTTTTCTCAGACTTCTAGCCTTTTCCCTAAAGCAGTATAGGAGGTTGTTGTAGGGGAACATGTTAAGTGTAAATTGAGATATATTACTCAAGAGTTTTCAGTTAAGTCTTTTTTTTTTTAAAGTTTTATTTATTTATTCACGAGAGACATAGAAAGAGAGAGGCAGAGACAGAGGCAGAGGGAGAAGCAGACTCCTTACAGGGAGCCTGATGTGGGATTCAATCCCAGAACCCTGGGATCACATCCTGAGCCGAAGACAGACGCTCAACCGGTGAGCCACTCTGGTTAAGTCTTAAATAATGTGGGGCAGCCTGGGTGGCTCAGCGGTTTAGCACCGCCTTCAGCCCAGGGTGTGATCCTAGAGACAAGGGATCGAGTCCCATGTCGGGCTCCCTGCATGGAGCCTGCTTCTCCCTCTGCCTGTGTCTCTGCCTCTCTCTCTGTGTGTCTCTCATGAATAAATAAATAAAATCTTAAAAAAAAAAGTCTTAAATAATGTTATTTTACAGATGAGGTGACTTTAGGCTTTAAAAAAGTGGAGGTCTGGATTTGAACCCAGAACTATCCAACACCAAAGTCAGTTCTTTGTGCTGCTCTATGATGCCCTCTTATTTTAATCTCTTAGATTTTTTTGAGGTTGGTTCTCTGTTTACCTTAACATCATGTCAGTCAAGACAGATTGTAGGAATTACACTACATAATACCCACACTTTTATCTGAATAAACCATATGGGAGACATTTCCTACCTAAGTTCAAGTCTGTTCAACTCATCTTACAAAGCCTTGTTTTACTGATTTTCAGAATCTGAAGAGATAGCACATTTTTTAATTTGATTTTTCTGAAAGGACAGGTTGATGTTTATTTGTTTCTATAATCCTATTTGGGCAGTTACAATGTAAAAATGTAGTTGTATATAACCACTGACTAAAACATTAGCTCATTTCACCCTACACTACTGTAATAATTTAAAAAGTATCTATTAGAAATGATTTATCATACATTCTCAATGTAAAGAGTTGAGACAATATGAGATACATAGAGTAAAATATAAAAGTCTCTATCATCATTGCATTAGGTTTTATACCTATTTCTATGTGTAACTATTGAAAGCAGTAAGGTATTTATTGTTCCAGTCCTTTCTATATATTGCTTACGTGTTTATGTACACATACACACATAGGTAGTATATTTATTTATTCATTGTTTAAGGTGAAGTTAGATTATACTAATTGTTTTAGATTTGTTTTTTTTTTTCACTTAATATGTTTTGAAGATATTTGTATGTCAGTTCAAATAGATGTGCCTCATTCTACTTACTGGCAACATAGCATCCCATTCCTTATTAATACCAAAACTTCCTAAGGTGAGTTCCATGGTCAATAAAAAAATTGGGAAATACAAGATTAAATGCAGTTAACCAGAGTTCTTTACTATAGGCTATCAGAACTCCAGTATGATAATGTGTGCTGTAAATCTTCAAGAGGGTTTATTCAGGATAGAGTATTTATCAAACTTAGTTTGCCACTTTAATTTATTTGATTTCAAAGCTTCTTCAGGGTAGATGCTGCCTGTCATGGATGATGCAAATCTAGGAGGTTAGGTTAATACTTAAGATGCCAGATTTTAGCTGACTGGACCCCACGGGTGCAGTCAACAGTATACAATTTAACAGGAGTAAAAATGTTGCACACTGGTTTCAAATACCAGCAACACAAGTATAGGATAAGGATTAATGATTTTTAGAAAAAATAAAGTCTTTACAATTGTATATGAATGCAAGTTCAATATAAGCTATCAAGTTGATTTGGCTGCATAAAAAGCTAATGAAAATTTAGCTTAACTGGACTTATGGTATTCCCATTAGCCAAGGTAATTATTTTACTATACTCTTTGTTGATCCAGCTTTGGTCCTTCAGCTTCTTTTAGGGAAAGTTCCACCTCTAGGCTCCTTAGCACCTAGAGACAATAAAATACCCTTGCCCTTAATCCTGACATCCTCAGGGAAGGAAAGAAGGGGGCAGAAAGAATAGATAGGAGCCTGCAGAAAACTTAGAAACTCAAAGCAATACTGTGTATAGACAGTTTAGAAGGTTTTTTCTCACTTCTCTCAATTCGGTGCTGCAGATATTATTTCCTTCATTTTACAGATAAAGAAATGAGCTTTGGCCAGAGCTAGGTCTTGACCTTACTTCCTTTGATGCCAAGTATAGGTTTTTTCAGTTAAACTCCTGTTATGTTTATATATATGTATTTTTAAGCATTCCTTCCTGATTACCAAATGCTTCCCAACTCCATTGTCTGAGTCTCGCCACTCTCCCAAATACTCTAGGTAACTATTGTGTTCTTTCAAGTAGAGCTAATCTGATTTCTGACTACTCACTCCCTCTACACACTTTTTTTTAATGTAAATGATGAACTGATTAATGGCAACTGGATTTGAATATACTTTTCTAATTTATTCTTCCACTCCAACCTGGTCTCAGCTCTTTAGCCCTCTGCCAGAATTTGCTGTTGTCCATTGTCCCAGATCATGCTTTCAGAAATTATCCCCATCACTTAATGAAAAGAAAAAAAATTACTCAATAATTTATTTGAAGTGGCTGAATGCTTATATTTCTGTATTCTACCTAAGAGTAGTCAATATTAAATTTTCTGTGTGGTCTTTGGTGGTATCTACTCAATCATTCGTTAAAAATTAAATACCTAGATAATGAAGAGTAAATTTGAAAATTTTCTACTGCTAGTAAAAAAAACCCTGTTTTTCCATGAGATATTACTGTTATAAAATGGTTATTAAATGGTTATTAAAACATTGGTACAATCCCAAGATAGCTTTTTAAAATCAGGTTATCCTCGATCAACTATATATATAAATATATATATAGTTATATAGTTTAGTTATATAGTTATATATTGAAATATTTTATCTATTCATTCATAAGAGACACACAGAGAGAGGCAGAGACATGGCAGAGGCAGAAGCAGGCTCCCCAAGGGGAGCCCAATCTGGGACTCGATCCCAGGACTCCGGGATCACGCCCTGAACTGAAGGCAGATGCTCAACTTCTGAGCCACCCAGACATCCCAACTGTTTATATTTTTTAAGTTAAAGTTTATAATATGTGTTCTGAACAGATACATTGGTTCTTCAGTCATACAAAATATTTTATCCAACATATCACCTGAAAGAAGTGTTAATATGCTGAGCTTTTGTGTAAACTTCATGGAACTGAAGTTTAAACCTCAGAAACATAGGAGATGTTTTGAGAAACATTTAATCATATTGAAAAAAAAAGAATGTTGGATGATAATGATGTGGATATCATTTCATGAGAACAGATTAAAAACTGTCTCCTTCCTTCTTTCACAGACTATCCATATAGCTATAGTGCTTGTGACTGGCATTGGCAATATTGATGTACTAAATCACCTTTAAAATATTTACCCCCCCAAAATAAATAAAATAGTTACCCAAATATTTAGGGTACCTTACATAAAATCTCTCAAACAATATAAGCCTGTAATTCATTATTAAATGTAATTATGCTGGGTGCTGTGGGTGGAGCAAGAAGCTTAAGATGATGTTCCAGAGTATGGGCAACTTCTAATCTAGTTGAAGAGATAAGGCCATGCCTGGCAACAAAATTGTAACTCATTATATAATTGTTAATCAAACCAAAGAATTTTTCCACCTCCTTCAAGCAAGCAAGTAACTCATGTGGTACAGACATTAAATGAGAAGGAAAAGGGACACCTGGATGGTTCAGTGGTTAAGCACCTGCCTTCGACCCAGGTCATGATCCTGGGGTCCCGGGATTGAGTCCCACATCGGGCTCCTTGCAGGGAGCCTACTTCTCCCTCTGCCTGTGTCTCTGCCTCTCTCTGTGTGTTTCTCATGAATAAATAAAATCGTTAAAAAAATGAGAAGGAAAGGTAAGTTTGTGTAGGAGATGAATTGTGAGCAGGGCTTTGAAGGATGGGGGGATGGCAACAGGAAGAGAAGATTCTGGAAGTCCTAACAAGGAAATGAGAATGGCCAGAAGAAGGGAAGAAAAGAAAGAGTCACTAAATATTTGTAATATTCTGTAATCTCTCTGTTTATTGACTCATTTAATCCTCACAGCAGCCTATGAGGGAAATGTTTAGCCTGTTTTTTAGAAGAGGATATTGGGATGCAGATTCTGATTCCACATCTGTGCTTTTCCCACTGCACATTGCCTCTGTAAAGCCTGTAAAAGTGAGCTAGCACTCTTGCATGAACCATATCCTTATCTGAAAAATAAGATAAAAGTACAAGGAATTCAAATCCATTTTCAAAATAATATAGCTGCTTTGGGTCACTATCAGTTCATCCTGTTTGCTAAGTAGCACACCTTTCTCATCTATATAAATCTTTTTCATATTTAATAAATGTCATTGAGTTTGGCTCTTTGTTAACTTGACTTATGAGATTTTTGTTTCCTCATGACAATTATTTCCAAACTTATGAATGAATAATCTGGTCAGTGTGGACCTGTGCCTAAGTAATTACAAAAATGTGGTTTTTGGCCTCTGCTGGAAACCCTTACCTTCCTAGGACTTGGCACCTTTCCTCTTCCTGAAAAGAGAGAGAGATTTTACCATTGCTCAATCGGCACTGGCATTAATAGAAGTGCAGAATAACTTTAAGTAATTAGTTCGGACCATAAATTTTTGGTTAGCTCACATATGTAACTCTTAATTAGCTATATTATTTAGAGAAGGATGCCACAGAAATTTACAGGATATAGGCAGACTTCATTAAGAGACTAGATCCCTCATGTCCCTTCTTTACTCTCTTAATCTTAATCACCTTTGTTTTGTTTTAAGCTTACTTAATGACTCCTGTGGGAACCTAAGGCTTCTAAAGGGACTTCAGGTTATATTCTGCTCTAAATTTCTTTAAATGATCTTTCTTTGAGACCTTCAAAACTTCATCTTCATTGTTATCAGGAGCAGCATTATTTGCCTATCTTCAAAGTTCATAAATTTTTAGCTACATTAAAAAAATCTCCATAATGTTGTGGCATAAAAATCTTCGTTGTCAAAGAATTATTTGAAGTGATATATTTAAAGAACAATAAAATAATTAATTTCATTGCAATTTTTTTTCTGTTGACAATTTATTACTTTGAAAAATTTTGGACAAAATAGAGAAAGTAAAAAAGACCCTGTAATTTAGTGAATAGTCTTTCATAATTTTTCATGCAAATAAAAAATATACACATTAATAGGATCATATTTTCTTTAATTTGCATGTACCTCTCAAAAAGCCATTATGGACATGTCTCTGAAATAATACATAATGATTTATTTTATGCATTTGAATGCTGCATAATATTTCATTGTATGTGTCATGACTTAATCCTATTGACAGAAAAGTTGGTTGTTTCAAAGTTTTCACTTTTTAGAAAAAGGATGTCATAAATATTATTTTATGTACATATATTTTATCTATTTCTTTATACTTATTCTTCAGATAAAATACTAGGAATTGAATTTATGGATTACGAGTTATGCAAATTAACATTTTGATAGTACTAATATACTCACTAGGAATTTTATGCCAATTTATATTCTTTTTTTTTTTTAATTTTTATTTATTTATGATAGTCACAGAGAGAGAGAGAGAGAGGCAGAGACATAGGCAGAGGGAGAAGCAGGCTCCATGCACCGGGAGCCTGATGTGGGATTCGATCCCGGGTCTCCAGGATCGCGCCCTGGGCCAAAGGCAAGCGCCAAACCACTGCGCCACCCAGGGATCCCCCAATTTATATTCTAACAAACGTTATGAGATTGTATCTACTTTCAAACACTCTTTAGCATTTGACATTAAGTTTTGACATTAAAAAAAAAAAGTTTTGACATTAAATTTTATCAAAATCATTGGCAAAAATTGATATTTTGATTTTGTTTTCATTTATATTTGATCATTACTGATATTAGGCATATTTTCTTTCAATTAATGTCCATTTATATTTCTCCAATAAATTGTATATCTAAAAATCCCCCCACTGCTTTAATAGAGGTGTTTATCTTTTTCTTATTTATTTCTAAGATCTCTTTACATATTCTGGCTCTTAATTATTGCCATATGTGTTGCAAATATTTTCTCTATATTGTCATTCGCCAGCTTTGTTATTAAAATGTAGCAATTTTTACATTTAATTTTTAATGTACCTAGAATTTATTCTGATGCTATAAAAGAATCTAACCTATTTCTTTCTAAATGGTTCAATTTCCCAGCATCATTTATTGAATACTTCATTATAATGGATTGATTGAAGTAATGGCTCCAATTGGGTTATTCCTCCCTGTAGCTAAGCCTTTTGGTAATGCCCTGCCTTCCTGACTCTGAGCTTAAACATATGACTTACTTTGGCTAATGAAATAGTAGTAAACATAATAAAAGCAGAGACTTGAAAAATGCCTGTGTATTGAGACCTACCTGTTTGCTATTCTTGGAACTCTGATATATATAAAGCAGCCTACTTTAGCTTGCTGGGTGATTAGAGACATGTGACTTTGTCTCCCCTGTAACCATCAGTGAATCATAAGACATATGAATGAGAACATTCAAAACCAGTCATCTCCCACTGGCCTGTAAACTAACCACAGACCCAAGAGCAAGCTCAGCCAAGATCAACCAAGCTTGGCCTAGAGCTAAAGAACCACTCAGCTTACTCCAGCACAAACTGCCAAAGCACCAAATTGTGAATTAAGTAAATGGTTCTTATTTTAATCTATTGCATTTTTGGGTAGTGTGTTTCTCAGTAAAAGGTAACTGGTACAACCATCTTTCTCATACTGATTTGAATATCACATTTTTTGTGCATTAAATTCCTATTTACATATATGTTAACTTCTGAGCTCCTATTCTGTTTCTTTGATCTATTTGCTTCTTTCTCTGGTAACTTCACACTTTAAAAATTATTGTAGCTTTATGGCATGTTTTACTATTTGGTAGGTTCATTTCTCCCCACCCCTGTGATTACTTTTTTATTTAGAGAAAACTTACCAAATTCTCCAAAAAAAAAGTCTTGTTAGGATTTTATTTTTAATTGCATTAATTGTTTGGAATAGTTTGAATTTCAGTGCAGAAGTTTGTGAAGTCTCTTATCTACTTTTATGTTCTTTAGAAACATTTAACATTTTCCCTAGTAAAGCCCCCCCCCCCCCCCCCCCCCCCCGCACAAATTCATGTTACATTTATTACCTATAGTATCAGTCAGGGTTCAACCAGAGTAGTAGAACCAGTAGGGGACACATATTAAAAGATTTGTTGCAAAAAAATTGGTTTATACAAGTGTGAAGCCTAGCTAGTCCAGTCCAAATTTGTCAAGCCATCAAGAAGGGCAAGCTAAAATGGCTGTCTACAGTTGGAGTGCCTTCTGGGAAGACTCAGTTCTCCTTTTAAGACCTTAAATGGATCGAATGAGGCCCATACAGGTTATCTAAAATAATTCCTTTATTTAAAAGTCAATTGAATATAGACTTTTAGACATGCTTACAAATGCCTCCAAAATAACACCTAGATTAGTGTTTAATTCAATATGAGAGATATTAATTTAGTCAAGTTGACACATAAAAAATACCATAATATTTATATTTTGTTTTCTCAATTTAGGTTTTTCATTATATTTTCTGGTCATTTTCAACAGGTGATCTAAAACAAGTGATTTAGGGAATCCCTGGGTGGCTCAGTGGTTTGGAGCCTACCTTTGGCCCAGGGCCTGATCCTGGAGTCCCAGGATCGAGTCCCAGGATTGAGTCCCAGGATCGAGTCCACCTCAGGCTCCCTGCATGGAGACTGCTTCTCCCTCTGCCTCTCTGTCTGTGTCTCTCATGAATAAATGAATAAAATCTTAAAAAGAAAACAGTGATTTAAAAAATATTTTTCTTATACCTTGTACCTATATGATTTTGTGTTTAGTAGTTTTTTTGTTTTCAAACAAAAATAATAATATTTTCACTTGGCAATATTTTTATTTTTACAATATTTTCTCACTTTATTTGAGAAAAATCCTGGATGGCTCAGTGGTTTTGCGCCGCCTTCAGCCCAGGGTGTGATCCTGGAGACCCAGGGATCAAGTCCCACGTTGGGCTCCCTGCATGGAGCCTGCTTCTCCCTCTGCCTGTGTCTTTGCCTCTCTCTCTCTCTCTTGCTCTGTATCTCTCATGAATAAATAAATAAAATATTTAAAAAAATCTTGAAGGATAAAATAATAAGACTTCTGTTTCTATGGACCTTGAAGGTATTATACTAAATAGAATAATCAGGCAGAGAAAGACAAATAACTGTATGATCTCACTTATATGTGGAATCTAAAAAACAAACAAAGCCAAACTCAGAAAAAAGAGATCAGATTTGTTGTTATCAGAAGTGGGGACTGAGGGCTGGGGGAACTGGATGAAGGTAGTCAAAGGTACAAACTTCTGGTTATATGTTCTGGTGATACAATGTATAACATGATGACATAGTTAGCAAGGCTATATCATATAATTGAAAACAGAAACAAAGGTTCTCAGAACAAAGAAAAAAACATTTTTTCTTTTTCTTTTTTCTTTTTTTTGGTATCTATATGAGATGATGGATGTTAACGAAACTTCTTGCAAGAATCATTTCACAATATGTATAAATTATTATGCTGTTTACCTTACACTTATGCTGTGTGTCAATTATAAACAGTTCCTGACTTACTAGGGTTTGTGAGGAATCCTGTAGTTTGCATTTGAATGGCTTCAGTATATGTCCACTTTTCAGTTTGACCTAAGGAAGCACTACTAGGTTTTGAGTGTTGCCTAGATGTTTGAGAAGCCTAAAGTCAGTAAGATAAAACCTAACATCAAAAAATTGGAAGCCAAGTAACTTGTGCAGAAGGAATACACAGAAAACTTGGGGTGGTTTGGTTAGAGTATAATTAGGGGAGGTTGTGCATAAGGTAGATTTTTCTGGTTTTCAGAAATTGAATTGTAATTTTTTTGATGTGCTATTTCAAATTTTAGTAGCAAATGTGTATGTAGAGGATCTTATTAAAATTGAGACTTATTTGGAAAAAAAAAACCTATGATTTTTTTTACTTTACCATGGTGCAAAAGCATATGCAGTTAGTAGAAACTGTACTTCAAATTTAGAATTTTAATCTTTTCCCTGGGCTAACAGTACATAGTACAATATCATGATGCTGGATAGTGGCAATGAACTGCAGCTCTCAGTCAGCCAGGGGTCATGAGAGTAAATGCCTGATACACTTACAACCATTCTGTACCTATACAACCACTCAGTTTTTAACTTTTGGTGCAGAATTCAATATATTACATGAGATATTCAACACTTTATTATAAAATAGGCATTGTGTCAGATGGTTTTGCCTGTTGGCTAATGTAAATGTTCTGAGGTAGGCTAGGTTAAGCTAGGATGTTCAGTAGGTTAGGTGTACTAAATACATTTTGATTTAAAATTGTTTTCAATTTATGAGGCGTTTATTGGAATGTGACCCCATCATAAGTCAGGAAAGGTCTGTATATATCAATAATACTGAGAGAAAAGAAGAAAAATGACTAGTGACTGCTGTTCCTAATAGAATGACCCAAGGGACAGTACTATTAAGTATATTTGAATCCTAGAGGTTAATAAAAAGCTCTGACTATAGAATAATGAAAAAAAAAAAGACTTCTGCTTCTAGGAGTTTCAGACTAGGTCATTTAGATCAGTCCTATTTTTGGGAGTCAAGTAACAAAATTTGTGTAAAATGTAAAAAACATCTTAAGAGCTTCAACCAGCTAAGAAGATGGTAAGGAATTAGAAGAAAAAAATCCAGAATTTGAGCCAAGTGTTCCTGTCCACTTTTGCCCTGAGTGTTTCTTGATCAGGAAGAGACAGCTGTGTTTTCAGGAGCCCCACAAGGCTAAGGTTGTAATCTGAGGCCTGCCAAGAGTAGATGCCTGGTAATTTATTCTTCAGTTGGGGCCGGCTTCTTAAACCTTGGTCACTTGGAATAAAAAGAATCAGAATCTAGTCCTTCTATAGATTTCAACCCAGATTTCAGCATTCTTAGTGGCCAACAAAATTCCAAGCCCTTGCTTGGGTTGAGGTGACCTAGATTGCCAGTGCCCCAGGTACTAGGTACAAGCAATTCTTTGAAAATTCTCTTTAGGGGAAGAGTATATCATTTTAGTCTCAAATTATTTGTACAGATACTTTTTCAAGTAAAATTTCAAGTTTTTCAAGTAAAACACCCACTAAGACTATGAGCAAGAGCCAATGGTAATAACCAACACAGAAACAAATTTATAAAGCCTCCAGATAATGAACTTATTAGGGACAGAGAGATAGAGAAACTTTGTGGTTTTTTTCATGCTTTGGAAGAAAATTATTTTGGTGTATCCCTATTAATTATAACATATTTCCAGGTTTCCTATAAATGACACTCAAAGATATACCACTTTCCTCCCCTTATTTTATTGAGATTTAAAAAAATCAGTAATGCATATTAGATCATAAAATCATTTATGATTTTCATTTATGATTAAATCATAAAATCATTTATCATTTTATGATTTAATAAAATCTTTTATAGTATATATGTTTGATTGTGACTTTTGTCTTAAAATTTGTGGATTTCCTAACAGTAAACCATTATAGCACTTCTAAAATAAAACCTAATTGGTGTTAATGTGCTCTAAAATATATACTTGTGATTTTATTTATTAATATTCTTATATTTATAAGTCATACTGGTATGTGCCTTTAAAAGTTTTTTTAGCTGTCAGATTTGGGTAGAGATCATAAAATACATTGAAAAGCTTTTCAAAATGCTTTTATGGTGTGTATTTGTGTTTTAGAAGGTCATAATTATTAAGGATTATCTATTTTATTGTCTATTTAATTTTAGATTCTGCTCTTTTTGATTTATAACTGTAGGTGATTTTGAATATCTTTGCAATAGTATTTATTTTGTTGTGAACTGATTACATCCTTAATATTTTTGGTTAGTCTACTGGTCATACTCATAGATTTTTAAGAATATTCCATATATTAAGGATATTAACTCCTTCCTATTATAAGTGTTACAAATATTTCCCCAGTTTTAAAATTTTATTTTGATTCATTTATTGAATTTTTCTATAGAAATTTATAGTTTTGAATAAATTTTATCAATTAATTTTATCTCTTTTGTATTTTATGTTTTACTTAGGAAAAATTTTCTCATTCTAAGGTTAGTTTTCATGTTTCAAGTTTTTATATAAATTCTAGTTAGTTAACATACAGTGTCATGTTGGTTTCCGGAGTAGAATTTAGTGATTCATCACTTGCATATCACATCCAGCACTCATCACATCGAGTGACCTCCTCAATACCCATAACCCATTTAACCCATTCCCCCCACTCACTTCCCCTCCAGCAACCCTCGGTTTGTTTTCTAATAGTTAAGACTCAGTTTTATGTTTTCCTCTCTCTTTTTCCTCCCTATATTGTTTCATTTTTTAAATTCCAAATGAGTGAATCCAAATGAGTGAAATCATATAGTATTTGTCTTTCTCTGACTTCACTAAGCATAATATATGTACTCTATCTCCATCCATGTTGTTGCAAATGGCATTATATATATATATATATATATAAAATGGTCATTATATATAATGTAATATTACTCATCCATCAAAAAGAATGAAATCTTTCCATTTGCAACAACAGGGGGATATATATAAAATCTCCACACACCATAACTTCATCCATTCATGAGTTGATGGACATTTGGGCTTTTTCCATAGTTTGGCTATTGTTGATAATGCTGCTATATACATTGGGGTGCAAGTGCCCTTTGAATCAATATTTTGTGTCCTTTGGGTAAATACCTACTAGTAGTGCAATTGCTGGGTCAGGATAGTTCTATTTTTTACATTTTAAGGAGCCTTGATACTGTTTTTCACAGTGGCGGTACCAGTTTGCATTCCCACTAACAGTGTAAGAGGGTTCCCCTTTCTCCACATCCTCAACAACATCTGTTATTTCCTGAGTTGCTATTGTTAGCCATTCTGACAGATGTGAGGTGATAGTTCATTGTAGTTTTGATTTGTATTTCCCTGATGATAAGTGATGTTGAACATCTTTTTATGTGTCTGTTAGTTACCTGTATGTCTCCTTTGGAAAAATGTCTATTTATGTCTTCTGCCTATTTCTTGAACTGGATTATTTGTCTTTTGGGTGTTGAGTTTGATAAGTTCTTTATAGATTTTGGATACCAGTCCTTTATCAGATTTGTCATTTGTGAATATCTTCTCACATTCATAGGTTCCCTTTTAGCTTTATTGATTGCTTCCTTTGCTATGCAGAAGATTTTTATCTTGATGAATTCCCAATAGTTCATTTTTGCTTTTGTTTCCCTTGTCTTGGTGACGTGTCTAGCAAGAAATTGCTGTGGTTGAGGACAAAGGTTGTTGCCTGTGTTCTCCTCTAGGATTTTTCTGGTTTTCTGTCTCACATTTAGGTCTTTTATCCATTTTGAATTCATTTTTGTGTATGGTGTAAGAAAATGGTCCAGTTTCTTTCTTTTGCATGTGGCTGTCCAGTTTTTCCTATGCTATTTATTGAAGAGACTGTCTTTTTTCCCATTGGATAGTCTTTCCTGCTTTGTCAAGGATCAGTTGACCATAGAGTTGAGGGTCCGTTTCTGGGTTCTCTATTCTGTTTCATTGATCTCTGTGTCTATTGTTGTTTCAGTACCATACTGTCTTGATAATCACAGCTTGAAGTCCAGAATTGTGATGCCTCCAGCTTTGGTTTTCTTTTTCAACATTACTTTGGCTATTTGGTGCCTTTTCTGGTTCCATACAAATTTTAGGATTTTTTTTGTTTCAGCTCTGTGAAAAATGCTGATGGTATTTTGGTGGGGATTGCATTGAATGTATAGATTGCTTTGGGTAGCATAGACATTTTAACAATATTTGTTTTTCCAATCCTTGAGCATGTAATGTTTTTCAATTTCTTTGTGTTATCTTCAATTTCTTTCCTAAGTGTTCTATAGTTTTCAGAGTACAGATTACTTTTTTTAAAAATAAATTTATTTTTTATTGGTGTCCAATTTGTCAACATACAGAATAACATCCAGTGCTCTTCCCGTCAAGTGCCCACCTCAGTGCCCGCCTCCCAGTCACCCCCCCACCCCCTCGCGCACCTCCCCTTCCACCGCCCCTAGTTCGTTTCCCAGAGTTCGGAGTCTTTCATGTTCTGTCTCCCTTTCTGATATTTCCCACTTATTTTTTTCTCCTTTCTCCTTTATTCCCTTTCACTATTTTTTATATTCCCCAAATGAATGAGACCACATAATGTTTGTCCTTCTCCGACTGACTTATTTCACTCAGCATAATACCCTCCAGTTCCATCCATGTCGAAGCAAATGTGGGTATTTGTCGTTTCTAATGGCTGAGTAATATTCCATTGTATACATAAACCACATCTTCTTTATCCATTCATCTTTCCATGGACACTGAGGCTCCTTCCACAGTTTGGCTATTGTGGACATTGCTGCTAAAAACATCCGGGTGTAGGTGTCCCGGTGTTTCATTGCATCTGTATCTTTGGGGTAAATCCCCAGCAGTGCAATTGCTGGGTCGTAGGGCAGGTCTATTTTTAGATTTGTGTGGAATCAGAAAAGACCACGAATAGCCAGGGGAATTTTAATTTTTTTTTTTAAATTTATGATAGTCAGAGAGAGAGAGAGAGAGAGAGGCAGAGACACAGGCAGAGGGAGAAGCAGGCTCCATGCAGGGAGCCCGATGTGGGACTCGATCCCGGGTCTCCAGGATCGCGCCCTGGGCCAAAGGCAGGCACCAAACCACTGCACCACCCAGGGATCCCAGCCAGGGGAATTTTAAAAAAGAAAACCATAGGTGGGGGCATCACAATGCCAGATTTCCGGTTGTACCACAAAGCTGTGGTCATCAAGACAGTGTGGTACTGGCACAAAAACAGACACATAGATCAATGGAACAGAATAGAGAATCCAGAAGTAGACCCTCAACTTTATGGTCAACTAATATTCAACAAAGGAGGAAAGACTATCCACTGGAAGAAAAACAGTCCCTTCAGTAAATGGTTCTGGGAAAATTGGACATCCACATGCAGAAGAATGAAACTAGACCACTCTCTTGCACCATACACAAAGATAAACTCAAAATGGATGAAAGATCTAAATGTGAGACAAGATTCCATCAAAATCCTAGAGAAGAACACAGGCAACACCCTTTTTGAACTCTGCCACAGTAACTTCTTGCAAGATACATCCAGGAAGGCAAAAGAAACAAAAGCAAAAAAGAACTATTGGGACTTCATCAAGATAAGAAGCTTTTGCACAGCAAAGGATACAGTCAACAAAACTAAAAGACAACCTACAGAATGGGAGAAGACATTTGCAAATGATGTATCAGATAAAGGGCTAGTTTCCAAGATCTATAAAGAACTTATCAAACTCAACAGCCAAGAAACAAACAATCCAATCATGAAATGGGCAAAAGACATGGAGAGAAATTTCACAGAGGAAGACATAGACATGGCCAACAAGCACATGAGAAAATGCTCTGCATCACTTGCCATCAGGGAAATACAAATCAAAACCACAATGAGATACCACCTCACACCAGTGAGAATGGGGAAAATTAACAAGACAGGAAACCACAAATGATGGAGAGGATGTGGAGAAAGGGGAACCCTCTTGCACTGTTGGTGGGAATGTGAACTGGTGCAGCCACTCTGGAAAACTGTGTGGAGGTTCCTCAAAGAGTACAGATTCCTTTACAGATCCTTTTGGTTAGGTTTATTCCTAGGTATCTTATGGTTTTTCGTGCAATTGTAAATGGGATTGATTCCTTGATTTCTCTTTCTGCTGCTTCATTATTGGTGTGTAGAAATGCAACAGATTTCTGTACCTTGATTTTGTATCCTGTGACCTTACTATATTCATGTATCCATTCTAGTAATTTTTTGGTGGAGTCTTTCAGGTTTTCTACATAGAGTATCATGTGTTCTGTAAACAGGGAAACTTTGACTTCTCCCTTGCCTTTCTGGATGCCTTTTACTTCTTTTTGTTGTCTGATTGCTGAGGCTAAGATGTCCAATACTACATTGAACAACATTGGTGAGAATGGATGTCCCTATCATGTTCCTGACCTTAAGGGAAAAGCTCTGTTTTTCCCCATTGAGGATATTATTCATTGTGGGTCTTTGATGTTATTAAGGTATGTTCCCCGTATCCCTACTTTGTTGAAGGTTTTTTATCAAGAATAGATGCTGTGCCTTGGCAGATGCTTTCTCTGTGTCTATTAAGATTTCTGTAACCCAAGTCTTTTGATTGGAATATTTGGTCCATTTGCATTCAGAGTGATTACTGATAGATAAGGATTTAGTGCCATTGTATTACCTGTAAAGTCATTGTTTCTGGAGATTTTCTCTGTTCCTTTCTAGTCTTTGTCACTTTTGGTCTTTCCCACTCAAAGTGTCCCCTTTAATATTTCTTACAGAGTTGGTTTAGTGTTCACAAACTCCTTTAGTTTTGCTTGTCTGGGAAACTCTTTATCTCTCCTCTTCTGATGACAGCCTTGCTGGATAAAGTATTATTGGCTGCATATTTTTCCCATTCAGCATGTTGAAAATACAGGACACTCTTCTGATCTGCTAAATTGCTGTGGAGAGGTCTGTTGTTAATCTTACTAGTCTTCTTTTGTAAGTTAGGGATTTCTTTTCTCTTGCTGCTTTCAGGATTTTTTCCTTACCTCTATATTTTGCAAATTTTATTATGATATGTTTTGGTGTTGGCCTACTTTTGTTTTTGATGGGAGTTCTCTGTGTCTCCTGGATTTGGATGTTTTTTTCCTTCCCCAGATTAGGGAAATTTTCAGATATGATGTGCTCTAATAAACCTTCTGCCACATTTTGCCTTGCTGCTGCTTCTGGGATTCCTATGGTATGAATGTCATTATGCATTATGCAGTTGCTGAGTTCCCTAAGTCTACATTTGTTGTCCAGTAATTTTCTTTCCCTCTTCTTTTCAGATTCATTATTTTCCATAATTTTATCTTCTATATACCTTATTCATTTCTCTGCTTCTTCTATCCTTGTGATCCTTATATTCAGTCAGTTTCACATCTTGGTTATAGCATTTTTTTTTATTTTGGTCTGACTATTTTTAGGTCTTTTGTCTCTGTTGTAAGGACTCCTTTCTATGCTTTTCTCAAGCCCAGCTAGTTTCCTTATGATGTTGTTTTAAATTCTGGATCAGGCATATTACTTATATCTGTTTTAATTAGATTCCTGGATGTGACCTTTTCTTGTTCTTTCTTTTGGGATGAATTCCTTTGTCTTAGCATTTGTCTAGGTCTCTGTCTTCTCTGTGTTAGGAAAGCCTGTATGTTTCCTGCTCCTGAGAGTATTTTGTTTTGTTTTGTTTTTTGTTTGTTTGTTTTTTTAAAGATTTTATTTATTTATTCATGAGAGACACACAGAGAGAGGCAGAGACATAGGCAGAGGGAGAAGCAGGCTACCTGCAGGGAACCCAATGCAGGACTCGATCCCAGGACCCTGGGATCATGACCTGAGCCAAAGGCAGATGCTCAACCACTGAGCCATCCAGGTGCCCCCAAGAGTAATGGTTTCATTAGGAAGAGGTCATATACTGTCCAGAGCCTACTGCTTCAGGAAGTGTTTCTGGTGTATGCTGTGTACACTCTACTGTTGTGTTTTGGCTGCTCTTTCTCCCAGGTTAGTCCTTTGCAGAGTTTCTTCTTGCCTGCAGTGGGGAGTGTTTGTACCTTTTCCAGTGTGTGGTGAATTTTAAATAGGTGTGCTCTGGTCAGCTTGTTAAAATAGATCTGATCCTATCTCCACTGGAGCTGAAGTTTTGCAGCACTCCATGCTCATTAGACTTAGTGTAAGTGAGGGAGTTTGTGCTGGTCTTCTGGGAGAGGAGCTGCTGCTGCTCTGACTCAGACGTACTTGCCCAGTACAGAAGCACCTGCATGCAGGGCACAGGGGGGCAGGGTTTCGTGTAAGTGGCTCTAGCCTCCTGTGTGGGGTGCCATACTGCTTTCTGAAGTCTGACCATGCTAATGGGCTAGGGTAAAAATAGCATCAGCCAGCTCTCTCCCCAAGGGGGGAGTTCACACTTGCTGGAAGTGTGAACCCAGGAAGCCCTCACAGAAGAGTGAACAATCTCTCCTCATGTGTCCCAAGGAGTTTCTCAGAGCCTTGCCGTCACCTTATCTGTGCCTGGGCCATCTGCCCAACCAGTAGTAGCACAGTGCACCTGTGTTTTATCTCAGGCATGTGGCTCGGTTTCAAAACTCCAAATTTTAGGGACATGGCATGGCTCAGACCAGGCTGACCCTCTGGAGGAGAGTCTCCCTGTGCTAGAGCTGGTTCTGGTTTGTCTCAGAAGGGTAGTTACACAAACATGTGCCACTGCTAGAGTTTAGAGTAAAGCGCAGCAAAAAGCTAGTGTCCAGTTTAGCTGCCCTCAGCAGGTATTTCTGCCCCTATGCTAAGGCACTGGGCAGTGCAATGGTGCCCATTGGCTCTCCAATTGCACTCCAAGAAGGGGAACTGTTTTTCCCAGTGTGACCCAGGGATCCTCAGAGCATACTACCCACTCCCAGGCCTCTGTCTCTTCCACAGGGGCACTGTTATGCCTAGCAGGCTCCACACCAGACTTCTAACACTTCAGTCTTTGAGCCCCGCTTATTGTAAAAACTCATGTTAATCAGCCCTTCTCATTTTCCCAGTCAATGGTTTTGGGTGGTGGTTTTCTTGTGCAATTCCTTGTGTGCTGCTCTCTCTCTCTCCTCTTTCCATGACAAGGGCTTTTTCTTCTCTGAGCGCCTGTGATTCCTTTCTCCCTCAAATCATGTCTCTGTACCTCCTGTCTTCCACCATATGACCATATTTCTACTTCTAGTTTCTAGTTGTGCAGTTTGTTCTCTCAGTCCTCAGATTGATTTTTTGGGTGTTCAGAATAATTTGACATTTATTCAGTTGTGTTCAAGGGACAAGGCAAGCATAGAATCCCCATACTACTCTGCCATCTTAAATCTCTCCTTACCCTAAGATTATTTTTTAAATTCCCATATATTTCCTCCTTTGTCATTTCATTTTTTGATGTTTAAATCAATGATCTGTTTAGAATTTATTTTAAAGTAAAAGGTGAGGAAATAATCTGATTATTTCCCTGAGATTCCTGTAATAAATTATGAAACATGATTTAATGAATCTTTTATCTCAACTTATTTGAAATGCTGCTTTTTATTTCCATTTTTATTTTGGTCTACATCTTGACTTTCTGGTCTATTCTATTTGATCTATTTTGTCATTGCAAGTATCAAATACTTTTAATTTATCTAGATTTATAATACATTTGAATACATTTTCTACTGGTTAATAATCCAGACTTTATTATGTTTACTTCTACCTCATTTCATTATGATTTCATACTATTTCTCTTTCATAATTACTGTGATTATTTTTGTGGTTTAATACCGTGTGTGTGTGTGTGTGTGTGTGTGTGTGTATATATGTTAAAAAAAAGGATTTTATTTATTCATGAGAGACACAGACTGAGAGAGGCAGAGATCCAGGCAGAGGGAGAAGCAGGCTTCATGCAGGGAGCCCGATGAGGTACTTGATCCCAGTACTCCAGGGTCATGCCCTGGGCTGAAGGCAGGAGCCAAACCACTGAGCTACCCAGGGATCCCCATATTTTTAAAATGTTTTATTTATTTATTCATGAGAGACACAGAAAAAGAGGCAGAGACATAGGCAGAGGGAGAAACAGGCTCCCTATAGGGAGCTGATGTGGGACTCATCATGATGAGTATTCATCATACATCATGATCCAGTATTCTAGGATCATGACCTGAACCAAAGGCAGATGTTTAGCTGAGCAACCCAGGTGCCCCCCTAGTACATTTTTATAAATGTTACATAAGTAGTTGAAAGAATTATGCTTGCTGATGAAAATTTTCATATATAGCTTTGAGGTCAAGAATGATAACTGGATTGTTTCTGTCTTCTGTATTCTCATTTATATGTTTGCTTTTTTTTTTTTTTTTCTTGAAAGCTCATTCAAATTTTGAGAGAGGTATGTTAAAATCTCCAAATATGATGGTGGGTATATCAGACTTCAGCATTCTTCCAGCTTTTCAATTTAATGTGATGTCACTTGGTACAAAAATGTTTGTGATTTTTATGCTACTTTGGTGGGTTGTAACTCTTATCAGTAATTATTCTTTCAAACCAGTTATTTTTTTTTCTTGAAGTCACTTCTGTTTTCTTTCTCTTTGCATTAGTTTGGTTAGATTGTAATCCATTCCCTTATGTTAATGTATTTATCTCTTTTTCCCCTCTCTAGATGTCTGGAAATTATATATCCTAAATCTGTTCTGCTAGTGGATATGCTAACATTTTAGTAATCATTTTGTAAGTATGTTTCTCAAGCAAAATAAAAATTTATTTTTTTTTTTTTGCAAAATAAAAATTTAAACTCTATCTGAAATCTCCTCCATAATTGTAAAGCTGAAAAGGTAAACATTCCTTACTTATTTCTACTTTTTCTGTTTTTCCCAATGTCCAAGTTTAGTTGAAATAACCTGGATTTCTAATTTCAGTTTGAAATTAAAATGTTTCTGTTCTAGTTAAGAATCCTTCCTTAACAATTGCTTAAGTATTACAAGTACTTTATCACTTATACTCAACAGTAAGTTTTACTGGGTTCACGGCTCACTGCTTTTTCTTTTATACCACATCTTTCTATTTCTTGAGGTTTTTATTCTGATTTATTATTATTTCACAAGACTACTTCTTTGAGTAATTTTTTTTAATAAAGGAGGTATAGAAGAGAAGTTTTCTGGGTCTTCCTGTGCTGAAACTGACTTTCTTTTGTCTTCACAGAGGAATGATCTTTTTACCTCAGGATGCTGTCAATGTCTTAGCATTTATGTAGGAAATTAGAACTTATGTGTCAGACACAGTATCTTTCCTATGAGATACCTGTTTAATCTGAAGCTTATAAGATTTTCTGTTTATCCTTGAATTCATATTTTTCATCAGAATATAACTTAGGTATGTGTTTTCCTCCATCAGAATTTCCTTTAATATGCCAAGCTCATCCCTGCTTTAGAGGCTTTACACCAGCTCTTTCTTCCTGTCCTGTCCTGTCGGAGTGATCTTCAGACATTGCAAAGCTGCCTCCCTCCCTCCCATCATTATGCCTCATTTGAAACCCCTCAAATCCTTCACTGATAACCACATCTAAAACATCTCCTAATCATAGTCATTCTTGGTCATATTTATTGTTCTGTTTTATTTTCTTCATAGTGTTTGTCACTTATTGTATTTATTTGTATGTGCTGGTTGCTGCCCCCCACCTCCACCAACCAGAATATAAACTCCATGAGAAAAAAAAAAAAACTCCATGAGAGCAGAGATCTTTCTTATTTTATTTGCTGTGTATATTTGGCTCCAACAATAGTGCCTCACACATAGGAGGTACTGGATGAATGGCAGAGAAAAATATGAAATATCAGAAACTGATTTTCCTCTTTCTAGGATTTTCCAAAAGATTTTCCATATAATCAGTCCTCTTTCTTCTGTTTAATTTTCCAACCTCCTAAAGCTGCCATCATTGTTCTGGTCTATTTCAGGGCTTTTGGTGAGAAGTAAAGTGACTACACACACACTCACATACTTTCAAGAGGGCAAATACATGCACACAGATGAAGTTAAAGAAACTCTAGTATAGAGGAGAACTGAATTATTCAGTTAATTTAATAAAGTTCACAAAATCTCTGGAGTATATCGTAGAACTTCTGTCCTCTGTTTCACATTACTTAAATTACCTGAAATATGATCCAGTTCTTATTTCTGTTTACTGCCTAGTAATAGCCAGAGTACTGAATGATGCTTTTGTTGTGTCTTGCAACTATGATCCAACAGATATCAGGATTATAAATATAAACTTATATGCTTTGTTAGAGACTTAGTTTAATATGATTTGGTTTGACGAACGTAATTAGCCTTTGACAATGAAAGTTACTCTCGGAAATCTAATATTAATATTAAAGCCATTTTCTTCAGCTATTGTATCTGGAACAGGTGGTTATGACTAGAAATTTGGATTCCTCACACTAGTGTTTTTGGTTTACCACATCATTATCTTGTTTATCTATTTTTTATTTTATTTTTTTATTTATTTATGATAGTCACAGAGAGAGAGAGAGAGGCAGAGACACAGGCAGAGGGAGAAGCAGGCTCCATGCACTGGGAGCCTGACGTGGGATCGATCCCGGGTCTCCAGGATCGCGCCCTGGGCCAAAGGCAGGCGCCAAACCGCTGCGCCACCCAGGGATCCCCATTATCTTGTTTAAATTGAGATAGAGTTAAATTATAAGCTGTTTTGAGTAATGTTTTGCAATAATAAAATTCTATTGGTAAATAGTAAGTGTGCTCTAAATATGTTGAATGTATGAATATAAATAAATACTAAAAAGGATTCAAACAAATGATTAGTTATTCTTTAATTTTTGTTATTAAATCTCTCTGGGATGGTTAGAGATTTCATTGAAGAAACAGAAGAAAGAAAGGCGAGCAGGATTAGAAGAAGGGAAAATGCTTATGCCTGGATAAATATGAATGATACCTTTATGTTGAATTTACATAAAATTCTCATGCTTTGTTGTTAGCCTATAAAACCAATTTGTTGTAGAGATTGCTGAGCAAGAACTATAATAACTGCATCAAAGCTAGTAGTCATTAGTGCTAGTCACCAAATATTATCAGTTCTCTGTCTGCCAGGCGTGTGGTAGAATCATATTTCTTGGTGCTGTTGTGATTGTATGGGCTTTGAGACTACTTGTGGATAATAAGTTCAAAGTAGAAATGACAACAACAAATGTCATGGTTAAGTCAAGCGTTTCATTAGTGAAGTGAGGCCTTCTAGAATTCCCTTTTCTTCTGGCATGTTACTAGCAGGGGTCCTGATAGTTGCTACCTCATTAGCCTGGGTCCTGGAAGGAGGTAATAAAGAGTTTTCAACTGAGTACCAAGAATCATTGATCATGTATTGACCATGTATTGTGAATTAGAAATCAAACTTTCTTGTTTAAGACCCTGTGCATTGGGGGAGTTAGTGCAGCATAATCTGGCCCATCTGACCAAGACACAGAACTTAATAGCCTGCTCCAAGGAGAAACTTTACTTAATCTCTTGCTTTAAATTCTATTTCTGAGCCCAACTCTCTCTGTTTCTTATGCTTCCAGTTCTCTACTCTGTTTCTTATGACCCTCCAACAAACAGCTTTTGGATTTTATGTCAGCATTCAATCTTAGTGATTGCCCAGCTGATGGGCACAAATAAAACACATATAACTTTCTTACAGTTTTAATAGTTGAGGCATTACTCTCTCTTCATCTTCCGTTCCATTCCATTCATTTCTTCATTCATAAAACAAAATATTGAGCATTTGTTATGAGCCAGTTTTAAGTACCAGGATAAATGGCAAACAAAAAAGTTATAGAAATTACGTTCCATTTGGAATGATAAAAATTAATCAAACAATTATACAAATAAATGTAAAATTACAACAGTGATAAGTGCTATGAAGAAGAGATATACACATTATCATCTGTCAATAATGATTAAAGCAAATGAGATAACATGTTCATAATTAGATCATGTCAGTATATAGGAATGATGGTATACAGAAAATTTTGTACTATTTCTACAACTTTTCTGTAATATGAAATTCTGTCACAAGTAAAAAGGCTTTTTCTGGGCACTAATTGGTGTGGTAGTATGTTCCTTTACTGGCCAGAATCATCTGGGTTGATAATCTCAAATTAGTATTTGATTCAAATGCTTGGCCATATTATACTGTTTAGAATTGCAATACCTCTTTCTGTATCTGTGCTAATCATCATCCCTGCAAAACACTGTGGCACACACATGGTAATAAAATGAAAGAAAATTCATTTTAAATTACACTTTGTGTTAAAACAAAAAAATATTTCCCTTTTTGTTTTTTAAGTGATATATAATAATACAGAAAATCAGAAAAGATACAGAAAACCTAATAAAAAAAGAAAATCACTCATAACTAATCAGTCACTGATAATTACTATTAACATTTTGGCAAATTTCCTATAATATATTTTTCGTTTTCCTTTAGCAGTATTAACTATCTGTTGTGTGTATCAAATTACCCTGAAATTTAGCTGCATAAAATTATAAATACTATCTCACAAGAATCTCAGCTGAGTGGTTTTGGATCAGAATCTCTTATGAGATTGTATGGTCTGGTGTCAGTTGGGGGTGTAGTCATTACAGGGCTGGAAACCCACTGGGTCCCAATCACATTCATATGGCTATTGACAAGGAGGCTTTAGTCTCTCGCCAGGTAGGCCTCTCCATTGAGCTACTGGCAAGGCATGGAAGCTAGCCTCTCATGGTGAGAAAGAGATAGAGAAACAGCAAGACAGAAGCTGCAGTCTTTTATAACCTAATCTGGAGAGTGACAAATCATTTCTGCTGTATTCTCCAGGTCATACAGGCTAACCCTAGTACACTGTGGGAGACAATTGAGCAAGGATTTGAATACCAGGAGGTGGAAAACAGAGATGGGCCATCTTGGAGACTTGCTACCATACAACATTCTATCACAAGCATTTCCCTACATTGATATGTGATATCTTTTAGTGGAAAATAATATTTAATTTATTAATAATTTAGTAAATAAAATTGCTGTAAGAATAGCAACAAATTAATAATATTTAATTGTGGGCAGTCCCGGTGGCTCAGCCGTTTAGCGCCGCCTTCGGCCCAGGGCGTGATCCTGGCTCCCTGCATGGAGCCTGTGTCTCCCTCTGCCTGTGTCTCTGCCTCTCTCTCTCTGTGTCTCTCATGAATAAATGAATATAATCTTTAAAAAATAATATTTAATTGTGTTTTATATTGCTGTAGGCCTTCAAACTCATGTATAAAGGAATATTACAAAGTTAAGAGGCTGTTGTTTTTTTTTTTAAATTACATCAGAATTTATTCATCTATCCAAATCAGTGCTTTCCTTTAAGTGCTCACCTTGGGAACCTTAGAACTTATTTCAGTGGTGTAGGGCTGTTGTCACAAAGATGCCTGGGATTCTTTTGAAGTCACAATTGGAATCTTGTAGTATATTACTTTCAATAAACTCAAAGGTAGTATGAGGCAGTTATGTTAACAAGTAGAACATATGTTGAATTTATTCTTGTTCTGCTGTTCAGTTGCAATGCTGAACCAGATGTATTAGTAAAAGAATGTGTTTTTGACACTTTACGGCAGCTTAACAAGATAATATTTCTTTGCAAAATGAGTCACTATATGAATGAATTACACATGGGAAGAACATTGTTGATTCAAAAATTTCAGCTCTGTGGGCTCTGAATGTGCCCTACTCCCTGACCTTAACCTTCATGTACAGCCTCTTGCCCAGTAGGTATCTTTGCACATTTTTTTTCCGTAAGTATAGTTCTTGGAATAAGTACTATATTTATAGTATTTTTAAAAAAGATTTTATTTATTTATTCATGAGAGACACAGAAGGAGAGAGAGGCAGAGACACAAGCAGAGGGAGAAGCAGGCTCCACGCAGGGAGCCGGACCTGGGACTCCATCCCAGGTCTCCAGGACCACACGCTGGGCTGAAGGTGGCGCTAAACCGCTGAGCTACCTGGGCTGCCCCTATTTATAGTATTTATATTTATATTAACTTACATCTGCCAAAGTATAACATTGTATTTACATTGCAATCAATTTTGTTGGCAAAAGGAAATCATGGATTTTGAAAGCAACATTAGGGCAGAATCAATCTTACCTGACTTTGCTTCCCCATGGTGCCTGGCACACAGTAGGTGCTTAATACATGTTTGTTGACTTAATGACACATTGAAATTCTGGTACCATAAAAAATGACACTGAAGCCAATGATACTGACCTGGCAGTATAAATCTTAGAAGCAATCCTACAGATGCTTGGTCCCACTGTTTCCTTTTTATCAATCCTATGTTGTGACATCATATAATTTCTTCATTTTTTTTTTTTTTAGTCTTGTGGTAATGTTATTTAGGCTAAAATAGATAACATGCTGAAAAACATGGACATTTCCCCATTTTCAAACTTCCCAAATAAAAAACAATCACTACCCAAACAAACCAAACATCCTACTTAATATTAGAATTCTGTAAAAGCTGGAATCATATTTTAACTTTCCTTGAAGTTGTGTAGGTTTAGTTGTGCCTTTCCCACCCTAAAAACTAGTGCAGTTATTGGTTTTCTCTAAGATATCCAGAAAGATGCATGTGTGTGCTGTATATGTAATCATAATCTTTTCAAACAACTACTCAGGGGATAGGATGAGGCTGTGGGGAAATAAGCAAATTGCTACCATTCTCCCAGAAAGCCAATGTTATATTAGCACTTCTATTTTGGAGGAGGAAAATAATCCAATTTCAAGGCTGGCATAAGTATTAGGCTCATCACTCACTCACTTCCTTACATAGGTGGCAGAAAATTCTGCGATTTCATGCCAAGCCCTTCAACAAAGACACAGCATGGCTTTTTGCTTTACTTGGTTTCTTCCAATTTTAAAGTGAAAATGTATCCTTCCAAGAAGAATTACTGGCAGCTTCCAATATTGAAACATTGAGACCAGACCATTAAAAATAAAAACAGTACAAATCCTAATGAAAGGAATAGAAATTCCCTGTTGGAGTTCTATAATGAGAGAAGTCATTGGTGCTCAGAAACAGTCTCAGTATTATGCATTTAATGAGACTCTGGTGAAACTGTGGGGAACTAGCCATTCCCTCAATGTAAATGTCAGCATCATCCTCAATCATTGGTGCGCGCTCTCTCTCTCTTTCTTTTAACATTTAACTTCGCACTTATAGAAAAGTTAACGGAGTAGAACAAGAATTCCTTTTACCAAAACCTATCAAATTGTTTACATGCTCTCCTACTTCCCTGCTTGAACATTCTCTCACCTTCTGTCTCTCTGTCTCTGTCTCTCTCTCTACACACACACACACACACACACACACACACACACGCTTTTGGGAAACTTTGAGAGTAAGTTTGAGACATCATGTCCTTTGACATGAAATACTTTAGTGTTGCATTTCCCTCAAATAAGACAAGGACATTTTTTATGTAATCCGTATAATTATCAAAATAAAAAAAATTAACAATGATACTATACTTACCTAATCTATGGATCTTACTAAAATTTTGCTAGTTTTCTGACTAATGTTTTCTGATCTAGGATCCAATCCAGAAAAGCACATTGAATGTAGTTTTCATGTCTCTTTTGTCTCCTTGAATGCGGACCACTTTCTCTGTCATTCTTCATCTTTCACGACCTTAAAATTTTTGAAGAATATTATTATTTTATAGAATGCCCCTTAGGTTGAGTTTGTATGGTCATATTTACGTTTTGATTTTTGGTGGGAATATCAGAGATGTGATGCTGTGCGTGCCTGCCTGCCTTCCTTCCTTCTTTCCTTCCTTCCTTCCTTCTTCCCTCCCCCTCCCTCCCTCCCTCCCTTCCTCCCTCCCTTCCTCCCTCCCTTCCTCCTTCCTTTTGAGCATGTTAGGAGGCACATGATGTTGGATTGTTCTAATTTTGACTAGTCTTTTGAATTTCTACCTTTTATTCTGTGATGTGAGGCAAAATGCTAACTTCTGAGACTCTTGGACTCCCAAATTGGAGGTGGCCCTGTACTAGTTATTCTCCATTTGTCTCAATCTGACATCCATTCTTTCCCCTTTATTGCTTTGCTCCATACCCTGGAGGCTGATTCCTGGGGACTGCATCACCTGGTCTCCTCTGTTTCTGGTTTCTGAACAGATTCAACCAATGAGGGAATGCCAATAGGAGATCAAAGTACAGGGTCAAGGAATTTATTACCCTGGAAGCTTCACTGCTTTGCTTTAGCTGCATATCTTTGGCAGTGGCTTATACTTTTCCACAACTTTTTTTTTTAAAGATTTATTTATTTATTTATTCATTAAAGACAGACAGAGAGAGGCAGAGACATAGAGGGAGAAGCAGGCTCCTTGCAGGGAGCCTCATGTGGGACTCCATCCAGGATCCCAGGATCATGACCTGAGCCAAAGGGAGGCACCCAACTGCTGAGCCACCCTGGTGTCCCCCTCTCCATGACTATAGCTTCTGCTTGCTTCCAGCTCAGTTTGCCCTTTCAGCCAATATAATGGCTTCCTGCTGGTACTAGTCTCTAGGTGCCTCAACATATCTTATTTGTTCTCTTAACTCCCTGTACCTCTAAAAGTAGTGCTTTATTGAAGATTCTTCATTTTTTAAGATCTCAGTTGAATTCTGTTTTCTGCTAGTTGATGAAAATATTCCAAATAAAACAGTCCACCATTTCCCCAGCCATTTAATGAGAAAAATAAAATGTTTAGATGAGAAGTAGTTAAATGTCTTATAATATATCCCAAGTTGATAACAGTTAGAGTAAAATTTGGCCTAAAGAATTATGTCCTATAATTATTCATTTGACTGTGTAAACTGTAAATACTTAGACTTACACAGCATCTTTCCTTCAAAGAGTTAAAGACTGGCAATCAAAGATAGGTAAGATAATTCTAAGTACAGAGCAAGGGCCAGTCTTAGAACTAAACACAAATAAACCAATATAGATATAGCATGTCACAATTCAAAGTGCTTAAAATGTGCATTATCCCATTCCTTCTTCACAAGGATTCTGTAAGATGGGTGCTGTTAACATTGTCACCATTTTATAGTTATCCAGCTGAGTTACTACTCCTCACCAAATGGGCAGAATCTGTCTCCCACGCCCTTTGTTAGAGCCTTTTGTCTCCTCTAGGCTCCTTCACTTTCCTCCAAGGTACTTTCACTTTGTCATAGTCTCTTACTTTAGGTTGTTTTTCCCTGCTGATTTGTTAGTTGATATTTAAGGTAATAGCTGATAATAATTTAAGATGTCACCTATCCTAGGGGGGCTCTAAGTTTTAATGGAGAACTCAGAAAGAATTCTCTACTCAAAGGAAGCTTTAATGGTGTAATCACATTTGGTAATTTGGTATCATATTCTGGGGTAAGGCAATCTTATATGCCACCTATTTATAAGGAAAGTCTGGGCATGGCCATCGGAAGTACAGAGTATGTGGTGTAGACTTTCCATGAGGTAGAGAGGATGGAGAGGAAATGCTTTCCTTTTTTCCTGCAGATCTACTTGCTTTTTTATGAGGATGTAAGGGATTTGGAGAGGTGGTCCCTTACAGCTAGCTAGCTGATTGTGTATCGGCTTGGTCTTCACATCCTGTACTCTTTTATCTTCTTTTTTTTTTCATTAAATATTTTATTTATTTATTCATGAGAGACACACAGAAAGAGAGAGGCAGGCAGAGGCAGAGGCAGAGGCAGAGGGAGAAGCAGGCTCCATGCAGGGAGCCCAGTCCTGGGACTCCAGGATCGCCCTGGGCTGAAGGCAGGTGCTAAACGCTGAGCCACTCAGGTGTCCCACTCCTTTATCTTCTTAACAGAACAGGAAAGGTGACAAATGGATGGCTCCCATTATCAGATCATTAAAATGGAGAACTGCTACTTTACCTACTGTTAGCAAAGAGTGATGTATAAAAACCTGGAAAGCCACCTCCAAAATCCTGCTGGCCTCTGGCTCTCCCACAAAACTTTATAAGGAAGAAAAATTTGGGTTTTGTAAAGCATGCCTTTTATAATCTGTAGCTATCCTCTTGAGTACAACAGGTAATTTCTCCAAGGTTAGGAGCATAATGTTGAGTCATTGGGTTTAGCATAAAATTCGTGGAATGGACAGAGAAAAAGTTTGAGATGTTAGGTTTTCTTTTCTCCTTATTTGTTAGGAATAAGCACCCAAAGGTCTTAGGAATAATGATGGTAATTCTCCTCTCCTACCTTTGCAGACACAAGCAAATGAAGGCAGTAGAGAGCTGATCTCTGTCCTTAGCTTCCAAGAACCTAAATCTAGGAGTTGCTCCTGGACATTGCATGAGGCAAAAAATCCATTTTTATGAAGGAAAGCAATTCATAACAAAAGGGAGATCTAGATTGTGCCTGGGGAGAGTGGGGAGACTGGTTATCAATGGGCATGCTTACTGGACAGCTCCTTCCACTGCTAGCCTGGAACCAATTAAAATATTTGGAATTGATACCTTTCCAGAAGATCTAAGCAATATTGTCCCAGAACTTATATGGAGACAAACTTTTGAGAAGTATCTCTTCACACATTGGAAAATGTGTGGAAACCTTTCTTCCACCCAACAGTAGTAAAGGTATAAGCAACTTCCCGTAGGGGTTTGCAGATAGGATCAATGGTTTGTTTCTTTTCCCCTTACTTGACAAGAAGATAAGTTTCTAAAACAATTTTATTCCTTACTGCTGAAATCCTAGTATATGTTGCTTTCATCCTCATTCTTCAGCATCATGAGTGAACACTCATTCTTTTGACATTGGTCAATCCAGTCTCACTTCCAATCCTGGGCAGTCTACATTCCCAATCAATATGTCTACATCTTATATTCAGCAGTGACCCAAAAATTGCTGTGTTCCAAATTCAGCCTGTGCAAAGTTTTAGTCCTTCCTTTCCATGTTAAAGTTAAAATTTTAAAAACAGTAAATGGTAAGGAAAGATTAATTTAATATAAACCTAACACAGAAGCGATACTGCTCATAGCTTTGCCATCTGGGATTTTGGTAAATTAGATTTAGATTATCTTTTACAAACTGTAGTTCACCTTCAAAGAGGCCAAATGCTATTTCCTGTCAGTTTTCTTAATTACCTGTCAAGCATAATTCCTCCTCTCTCAGCATAGAACTGATTACAGTGAAGAAGGCATAAGCCACAGCTGATCCTGCCATCATTTACTAGCAAAACAAAGTGGCTAAAATCAATGTGTTGCTGCTGTCAGCCAAATTTTAGAATAAAATATTTAAGGGGCGACTGCTTTCTCCTTCATAAAACTGTATAGCTTATAGTTCCTTATTGTCTAGAGTTTCCAGATTCAACCGCTCCCCACCTTAAAAAATCCCTTACAAATGAAAAAACTCCACCTATCTGTATGTAAGCACTGGTGAGTCATGGAGCCCAGAGAAGCCCATTAGTCCATTATTAGGGCGAGAAGCTGTAGATATTAAACAGGATCACAAAAGAACCCCAGTCCTCACTTCTCACTTTCAGCCAGCCTACATATCCTAGCTGTAAATCTCCAAGACACATTCAGGGTTCTTAGAATGGTGCTCATTTTAGTCTTATGATTCAGAGTTTATGCATATTCATTGAAATGCTATAGGAATAGATGGTATACAAAAGCAGAAACCAAGAGCCAAAACAGCAAACATCTCCAGTGAAGGTAGGGGAAAGAGGAGACAAGAAGAAATAATAACATCTTGAGATTTTCCTCTTGTTGCTTTGTAGGTAGAGTGACATCCACTTCTGGTTCCATTTATCTTTCACTTTGAGGAGTGTCTGTGGTTTTCTCTGGGGCAGTGAGAGTACTGGTTTGGGATATCTACCCATATTGAATTATGCCAACTCCTCCTTGACAAGTTATGAATCATTCTGCATGTGTGCTTCCATTCACCTACCCTTGAGTGAGAAGAGTGAAGAAGAATAATATGCAGGCATTACAAATTGGACACACACACACATGAATGTTGATGCTGAAACCTCCGCTGGAATCAGACAAGTCTATTCCCTGACCTTCCCACTCATCTTGCTCGTGCCTTTGAGCCCTTCCTGTACACAAATGCCATTGACCCTTTCAAGTTCACCTTAGATCTCTATTGCCCATAATGCCTTCCAACCAACACTCCCGGACTCTTTTGAATCATTATTACGCAGATTCTGTACATGTTTCTTACTTCTTTTTGCTTTGCATCTAGAATGGAAGCAATTCTGGGACCATATCATTGGTAAAAGTCTTTCATAGTTATACAGCAGCAAGCACAGAGCACATTGTGGGTTTCTCAAAAAATCCTGATAGAAAGTGTGAATTGTAGAGAATAATTAGGGATAGGAATATACTGACAGAAAGAAGAGGAGTGACAAGAAGGGATGGGAAACTCGACCTAAAGCCACCCAGCTGACCATTTGCTTATGAAATGCATTCACCTGTTCTTAGAGAGAGTGGAATGTATATTTGTTTTCCATATCCAACAGCTGAAAGATAAAAATGTCCCTGTTTAAATCTCTTTTTCAGGCATCAATCTAGTCTTTAAATTTTGGATTGCTTTCCTCTTGGGCTTAGTTCTCCAGGGAGAAGGCTGGGGAACATTTGTGCTCCTGTGGAGAGGGAACCTCAATAGGAGAAGCATTGAGAAGGAAGCATCAATTGTCAGCATAGAGAGGGTGGTTCTCCACAACTACCCATCTGAAGGTGGGTCAGAGCTCTTCCACCTCCACCTCAACTCCTCCCAGGAATTTTAGAGGTTGGGAAGTTTTCCTTCACAATGTTTTGTTTCTGAAAGGATGCAAAAAAGAAACATTGGGGAGGGGGTCAATGTCCAGAAACACCCTGCCACCCTAGAGAAACAATGGTCTGAGCATTGTCCTTTGTCTTGGAAGGTGTAGCTATGACTGTGGTCCTGAATTAATCTTGCTCTATGATGAAAAAAAAATCAAGGTATGAAATCTGTTGGGATAATGGCCATGACCAATGTTAGAAGCTAAAGGAGAATTTTAGCTCTGATAAAAAAGAATCTTATGCTGATAAAAATAAGCAGTTACCAAATACAAGATATATTTATATATAAGTACATACATATAATATATACATATTTATATATGTGTGTATAATTGATATGTATGTTATATGATATATCACATACACAGGCCTACAGGCAGTTGACAAATAGGAGATGAGAAAATGAATTGATAAATAATTTTGAGGCTCTGGTATGTGACCTGCACTATGCTGTGTGCTCTGAAGGATAAGTATAAAAAAGTCAGGTGTCCTAGATTGCCCTATCCTTAAAATTAGTTTTTAATAAAGAGAAGAGGGAAAATATAACTTTATAAGGGTGTCTAATGGTCTTTGCTAGGGAAGTACCTCAAAGAAACATCAGTAAGGATGGAGGATGTAAACCACTGAGTCAGGGGTGCACAAAGTCCTATGTTTGAGTGGAGCTGGCCCTTGCTATATGAGGAGTAGTTAGTGGGTGATGTGAGGAGATTCTGCTTGACCTCACATCATCCCCCCAGTGGGTTTTTTTTTTAAGATTGTATTTATTTATTCATGAGAGACACAGAGTCAGAGAGAGATCGAGAGAGAGAGAGAGAGAGAGAGAGAGAGAGAGAGAGAGGCAGAGACATAGGCAGAGGGAGAAGCAGGCTCCATACAGGGAGCCCGATGTGGGACTTGATCCCAGGTCTCCAGGATCACACCCTGAGCCAAAGGCAGACGCTTAACTGCTGAGCCTCCTAGGCGTCTCTCCCCTAGTGGGTTTTATGACAGTTCCCCTGTTTTGCCATTTGAAATTCCTGATTTAGAGTTATAATTTCAGTTTACAAAACAACAAAAAAAACTCCTACTGCAGTACCCTGCTCTATGATTTTTAGCCTTTTAAAGCCTATTTTCTTTTTTTTTTTTTTTTAATTTATTTATGATAGTCACAGAGAGAGAGAGAGAGGCAGAGACACAGGCGGAGGGAGAAGCAGGCTCCATGCACCGGGAGCCTGATGTGGGATTCGATCCCGGGTCTCCAGGATCGCGCCCTGGGCCAAAGGCAGGCGCCAAACCGCTGCGCCACCCAGGGATCCCCTAAAGCCTATTTTCTTCTGGTGTACACAAAGTATGCCCTCCTTTAAAGTTATTTCATATTTTCAAATAAACAAAATAGTGTGACTAAAAACAAATATTTATTTTAAAGATTTTATTTACGAGAGAGAGAGAAAGAGAGAGAGAGAGAGAGAGAGAGAGAGAGAGAGAGAGAGAGAAATAACACACCATCTTTTCCTAGTGGAAGAGAAAAGTTTTGACCTTTTTCTTTATTGTTTCAGTTTATGGGAACATGTGAGTGAGTGTGCTTGTATATGTGTCTTGTAAGCTCATTTCTAATCAGCCCCTGGGAAATGCTGGATCTGTGAAACACTCTGTCCTTCTGAGAACAAAACTCTTCCTAAATGCCCTTGAAACATGTATTTATTTGTTTTATTTGATTGTTGGTTGTGTTGAAGGATGGTGACAGTTGGAAAATATAAAAAAAAAAGAAATCTAAGAAGTGAACTAGATCAGTCTTTGTCAGTGCATTCTTTCTAAAGAGACAGATGATATTTGAAATTGTGGTTGTGGAGACCTGATTTATTTATTTAAACTACTATGTGTCTATTTTAAAAAAGAGACTCACGAAGAAAATCTAATGGATGAGTAAAGCAGAATTTATGGCCCCAAATACATTAGGATGTGCCAGATAAGATTAATATTTTGTTTCTGGAAAAGTGTTTTATATTGTGCAGTGTTGTAGAGTTTGTGTTTGTTTATTTGAGAGTTTATGTCTTGGGACATCTGTCACAAGAGTTATTACTTTCTTTTAGCATGAAAGATAAAAAGAAAAACTTGGAGATATGATCTTGGAAAAAATAAGGTAAAGAGGGGCAGGCTTGCTGTAGAAGACATTGCTTTATAAATAATTGATATGCAAAATTTCTTGAAACTAGAAAAATATTGTATATGGACTTCTATGTTTTATGAAACATCAGGGAGAACATTATTTGCTTACAGTGAGCATAAAACTATAATGTTTTTCTGGCTTTGATGGTTAAAATTTTTGCTTATTTTCCTTATTTCTCACATCTCAGATTATTTAATTTTAACATTTATTTTCTTTTTTCTTTTACTTGCCTATCTTCCAAAAGGCAGCATTTGTTTATCTTTTGTTTATGAACACAATATCTGGTGGAGTCCTGGATTGAAATTCAAGGTCTCACTGAACATCTACTAATTAAGTGTACTAGCTGTAATGTTGGGTATAAGGTCAACTGGGATACTGGTTAACTGAATGAGTTTGGGTAAGCTTCTGTTCTTCTCCTCACTTCCTTTATTTATTCTATAGAAATAAGATTTTAGCTAATGAAATTATTCATTAAAAAGCATTTAAATAACCTCAAAAAGAAATAATGTTTATGTAGCATATTTCTGAAGAGATAATTCCTTGATTTTGTACTTGCTTTAGGGAAAGGAGGACAAAAGAAAGACTTGGCAATTGCATTGTGTTCTGTAATATAAGGGCAGCTGTCAGGCTAATCTCTGGTGACCTTAGAAGATAAAAATGGGGTGCCAGCAATAATGGTTCTTTCTGACAGGGGTCTTTACCTCCCTAATCCCTCTCTCTGCTGGGCCTTTGGAGGTGTACCTGATTCCCAGAGCCTCAGGCCCAGGTCCTGGGAGTTTTGGAGTAAAGGAAGCTGCCATGATATAATAATTTTCAGTTTTCAATGCTGAATTTTATTCTAGGGTAATCATTATTTTTTTTTTAGGGTAATCATTATTATGGAAAGTCAAAGCAATTCATGATCATAAAACAAGGTAAATTAATAGATGATGTTTGCTTATATGTTTCTGTGTGACATGTGGAAACCAGGTGTTTATGCTCATGCAACAAATACAACTTTTTGATACTATACAAGTCACACATTAATAGAATAAACTAAAAGGCAGGTAATTACTGAATGTAGTATTTTGGAGGTGTGATGACCACTGAAGATCATTTGGCACAGTTTGGTTTTGCCTTTGGTTTTGTCATTTTTATTTCTTGCCTGGATAATTAAATTAGCCTTGCACTCAGACCTCTTTCTCAACAGCCACTCTCATCTGTCCTCCACACTGCTGCCAGAATGAACTTCTAAAAACACAAGCTCAATCACATCACATTCCATTTAAAATTCTGCACTGGCTGCTCATTGCTGTTAAACTGAAGTCCAAAATTCTTTAACAAGGTGTTCATTGAGATCTGGTTTTTAAAAATGTGTTTGAATTTGGAAAATGTTATTGGAAGGGTTACCAGCAGTTTGAGAGAGTGTGCGTGTGTGTTTGTGTGTTTGTTTATTTTGCCTTCTGGGGGTAGAGATTGGAATTTATTTTTGGGAGATCCCCCATTGTTCAAAGAGGCCATTCCAATAGTCACTTTTAGTTATGCAGAATAATAGAAGTAATAAGGACTTAATATTATTCTTCTGAATGGCTGAAATTGATGAGATAGATATTCCAAGTGAAAGTGTTGCAGAACAAGATATTATATACTCTATGTGATTATATAATACTTATCATGAAAATTTGTTGAGCCAGATCCTATGTGCCAGATACTCTTCTAAGCTTTTTCTGTATGTTAATTGACTTAACACTCATGATAACTCCTTTACAATCCCTTACTATTGTCAAACTAGAGACACAGAAAGGTTTAATAACATGCCAAAGCTCACATTCTAAAGCATTATGCTCTATAGCTTCCATTATGTTAACGGGACTAGGCTCCTGTAGAGTTCAAGACATTCTTCCCACCTACCAATCTGGATATCTGGTGAATTATTTTTCTAAACATTTGTATATAAACAGAGGGTTGCAGAAGGGGAGGATGGGGGGATAGAGTAACTGGGTGACAGGGTGTTGAGGACAGCACATGATGAGATGAGCACTGGGTGTTTTACTACATGAATTTAATATAAATTTTTTAAAAAAATTAAAAATAAACATTTATATATAGGAAGTAAGATCTGCAGCTAGGTCATGGCTGCAGAAATATGCTGCTTTAATCTCTTCAAGCCACTTTGGAGGAAAGACTGGAAAAGTATAGTGCAGGGAGATCCAAGTTGTCAGTGTCCCATGTTGGTCTTACTTAAGAATGAATCATTCACGGGGGCACCTGGGTGGCTCAGTGGTTGAGCCTTTGCCTTTGGCTCAGATCAGGATCCCAGGATTGAGTCCCATGTCGGGGTCCCTGAGGGGAGCCTGTTTCTCCCTCTGCCTATGTCTTTGCCTCTCATGAATAAATAAACAAAATCTTAAAAAAAATGAATCACTCAGGTATTCAGAAATATCCTGTGGACACTTGTTTTTATCTTATTTGATCCATCTTATTTTATACTTTTGAGGGTAAAATGTGGTATTTTATTTGGAAATGTTGATTGTTCCTACTGTCAATCATTCTGGGGAAGATAAACCAAAAATAGGCAGTTGAGAACATTTTTATTTTTGAAGTTCTTACAGAATTGGACCTAGACTGATATGTAGGAATTTGGCCCAACTGCCCGTGGTACCCATGTACCCCTGATATGTGGGAATTTGGGTGGGTATCCCTTAGATAGAGATTGAACTAGCCTGAAAACTCTAGAGGTTTTCAGAGGTTGAACTTTAGAGGTTGGGTTGGGCCTCTAGGCTCTAAGATCAGTTCCTTCTATTAGCAGTTGTAAATAAATATGTTTGTTATAGTTTTTTTTTCTTAACATTCAAACTTTTATTACAGTTTTGTTAAGGGTCATATTTAGGTATGATGACTTTTTCAAGGCCAGAGAAGAGGTGGCAAAGACCTCATCTGTCCATCCTACTCTTTTCCCATTCTCCATATGAAACAATTGAATTTCTATCCAATACCACAAATTCTTTGAGGCCTCCATGCTTGTTCTCATGCTGGACTTGAAGGCTGTAATGGTAAATTTTGTGGGTCAACATGGCTAGGTCACAGTATCCCAATATTTGATCAAATCCCAGTCTAGATGTTGTTATGATGGTATTTTTTTTAAAAAAGATTTTGTTTATTTATTTGATATATATAGAAAGAGAAAGGGGAAGAGAGCGAGCCATAAGCAGAGGGAGCATCAGGTAGAGGGTGAGGGAGAGGCAGGCTCCCTGCTGGGCAGGGAGTCCCATGTGGGGCTCCATCCCAGGAACCTGGGATCATGACCACAGCCAAAGGCAGAAGCATAACCAACTGAGCCACCCAGGCACCCTGCTATGATGGTATTTTTATTTTATTTTATTTATTTTTAAAAAAGATTTTTATTTATTAATTCATAGAGACACACACACACAGAGAGAGAGAGGCAGAGAGAGAAGCAGGCTCCATGCAGCGAGCCCGACATGGGACTTGATCCTGGGTCTCCAGGATCACACCCCGGGCTGTAGGCGGCGTTAAACCGCTATGCCACCGGGGCTGCCCTATGATGGTATTTTTAAAATGATATTAACATTTAAGTGAGTAGTGAGTATACTTTGAGTAAAGCAGATTACCTTGATACCTTGAGTAAAGTAGGTGGGCCTCATTTAATCAGTTGAAGCCCTTAAGAGAAAAGACTAAGGTTTCATGAGGATATGGGAATTCTGCCTTCAGACTGCTTTAAGACTGAAGCTGCAATGCCAACTCTTTCCTGGGTCTCCAGACTGCCAGCCCTCTCTGCAAATTTCTGCCCTGCCAACTCCCACAATAACATGAGGCAATTTCTTAAAATATATCTACATGCATTCGGTTGGTTCAGTTTCTTTGGAGAACCCTGACTAAAACAGAGGCCCTTCTGTCCAGTTCCCAATTCAGTTCTCCTTCCATTATACCTTACTTTCAAGAGTTGGGGCTTACAAATTACTAAAAGTGTAAAGAATGATGCTGTGTTCATTACAATGGAACTAACAATTCGAAGAAATTCTACTTTCAAATAGCCTTTCCACATAAAGAGTACTTGAAGATATGCATCTTATCAAGTGATTTCAGAAGAATATTTAGGTTATCTTGCTGATAACTCATTCCCAGGCATTGTGGGGATGTGATTGTTTTGTTCTTTGGACATTTTAAAATCAACCTTCATTGATTACTTATTGTGTACTAGGCATTGTTTAGGTGATGGGGATACAACAATGAACAAGACACAAAAATCCCTGTCCTTACAAATATTGAACTTTATTGGAGGAACATACAATGAACAAGACAAATAAATGAAAGTGTGATATGCCAAGAACCAAGGAATCTTATACAATTATGTAGGTTGAGTACAGCACAAGTGTACCACATCTAAGGGAGGGCCATAACATTGTACACATGATAGCTTTATATATTTATTTCTACAGTGTTCTGTCAAATGGAAATATGTGTCTTGGAGAAGGACATTTTTTTCTAATCTACACAAAAGTACTGCATAGACTAATGGTAGCCCTATTAGTAAGAGTTAACATCATAGGAGGCTATTGCAGACATTCAGATAAGATTTGATGGTAGCATGAATTAGGAAGGTGGCAGTAGATATGGTGAAAATTCTGTAGTCAAATTCTGTAAATATTTTTTACAGATTGAATGTAGGGTGTGAAGTAAGGAGTAGAGTTAAGAATGCCACCAGGCTTTTTGGCTTAAGCCACTAGAAGAATTGAGTTGTCCTCAAATGAGGTGGGAAAGACTTCAAGAGGAGCTGGTTTGGATGCAAAGACCAGCAGCTGTGCTTTTGACATGTGAAGGTTGGGGTGTCTGTTACACATCATGTCAAATGTCACATGGACAGTTGAATAGATGGGTACAAAATGAGACTGGAATACAAGAAAGAGGCTCGGACTAAAGATATAAATTAGAAATTATGTTTTTGTGAGAGTTGCTGTGAATCATTATTTGCTTTTTAATGGTTTATGATGTTAGTAAGTATATTATTTCTACCCAACATTTATACGTGTTCCTTCCTATTTCACACTTCTCTACCTTTTAATATGAACTGAATAAATACATTTGTTTTACTTTGCAATTATGCCCCTGAAAAGCTTGCAAAAGATTTTGAACAGATTCTTTTTCTTTTAAAGATTTTATTTATTTATTAGAGACACACACACACACACACACACACACACACACAAACACACACAGAGGCAGAGACACAGGCAGAGGGAGAAGCAGGCTCCTTGCAGGGAGCCCGACATGGGACTCGATCCTGGGTCGCCAGGATCACACCCTGGGCTGAAAGTGGCACTAAGCCACTGAGTCATCCAGGCTGCCCAAAAATTTAGTTTTAAAGAGTAGAGTAGCTAGCTGCTGAATTTTCTCATAGGGAATTTGAATTTGACCATATGTGATAACTCATTTGGAATTATTTTATGTGGCAAGAATGCAAGTCACTGTGGTCAGTATATGCTGTTATTACCAATTATCTTAATTTTAGGAGCTTATAGAATTGGCAAAACAAGACAATATAAAGTAAAAAAGCAGGAATATTTTACAACACAAAGGAGATTGGTCATCTGTGTCAGTAAAACAATTTGTGAGAAGTGGAGGGCAATTTATAGGAAATAAACTATAAATATGAATGCTGCCAAAACTCCCTACTATTCCCAAGTAGATATCTATTTGTAGATTTTCTGCAGTTCCATGACCTGTGACTTGTGTCTATGGGCAGAAGAGAATTGTAGTCATGGCACACACAGTTTGAGTATCTGTGTGTATCAAAGTGCTTCCTAGAAGCCATTCTTATTGATTTTAAGACTATTTATAGTCTTGTAATGTTTTCACCTCTAGCCCACTACCTTGTGCAATCAAGGGCAGTTAGGGGAGAAGATCACTGCAGGCAACCTGATGTGTTCCAAAATAACTAACTCCATGGAGGTCATACTTTCAGCTTAATAAGTAAGAAATCCAAACTAAATTTTTTGTAACAAAAGATGTCCTGTTGGTTTCCATTTTTATAAATCCTGTCATACATTGACATTGTTAGTCTTTGATTTTAAGTGGCAGTTAATCTAACTTAAGTTACAATATGGTGTTTAAGTAGCCCTTTTTTAAGTCTGCAATTTAAAAAAATTCAATGATAAGGTGTAAAAGTCAGTGGTTTTTAGTATATTCAGAGGTTTGTGCAACTATCACTACAATTTAATTTTTATCCCATCCTAAAAGAAACTTAATACCCACTAGCTGTCATTCCCCATCTGCCTTCCTCCAATCAGCCCAAGGCCACCACTAGTCTCCTTCCTGTTTCTATGAATTTGTCTACTATGAACATTTTATAGAAATGAAACCATTCAATATGTGGTCTGTTGTCACTAGATTTTTTCACTTAGCATTTCTCAGTACTTTATTTCATTGCATTGCCTAATAATAGTCCACTGCATGAATATGCTGCATTTTATTCATCTCTTCATCAGTTGAGGGACAACTGGGTTGCTTTCAGTTTTTGGCTACTATGAGTAATGTTACTATAAACATTTGTGTACAAGTTTTATGTGGATGTATATTTTCATTTCTCTTGAGTATATACCTAGGAGTAGAATTCCTTGGTCATATGGTCACTCTAACTTTTTGAGGTACTGCCAAATTGTTTTCCAAAGTATAATATGACTTTTAAAAATGCTACCTGTACTTCCATTCTCTGTTAGAGTACATTTTTTCATTAATGTATACATTTTCTAGATTTCATATTGTTGTCACATGTATACAGACATTTTGCAAAGTTGTCACCTCAATCATGTTTTGAAAATATCGGAATGGCAAATTGCCATGTTGGTCCAGTCAAATGAATTTTTAGAGAACTGTTTGATTTTTCTGCACACAATTAATGCAGTTAAAAAATCTAAATTTGAATTTAATTTTATTGACTTGCTTTTTGAATAGGTACTAGAGCCACGTGGTTCAAAAGTCTGGAGGTACAGTGATATGGGTGGTGTATTGTCTCTCTCCTACCTCTGTGCTACTAGTTTCCCTCCCTGGAGATGACAGTGTTATTTATTTCTTATGTAGCCTTCCAAGGAAGGCATTTTGAAGCAATTTTAATTTGAAAAGAATAAACTTAAAAACAAGTACATGGGGACATAAGAATTTTGTTCTAAACCTGGTTTGGTTAATGAAACAACAACATATGCCTCAGTGATGAGTTTATTTCAAGGCTGAATAGCAATAAAGAATTTACAAGTTTAATAATTGTCTTAAATAGCTTGAGGACATAATCAAAGCAGTCTACTTCTCCTTAACTTTTCATTTTGCCCCAGGAGCCAATCCTTGACCCATGACTTTCTGGTTATTATTTCACTTTGTCTATATTCCCAAGACATATAATCTGCTGATTTTATCTTTTCTAACTTCATTTCTGCTTCAAATGCTTTACTTTATAGAAATCATTTTCAAAGTCTCCAAAGCAGGCTCCTGCCAGACTCCCAAACCACAACTCAGACTTTGGTTTTTTCTTGTTCGCACATTCTAAGCACAGATTTCCTTTTAGTCCTTGAATAAGCAAGCCCTTTCCACCTCAGTACCTTGTACTTACAGGCTCTTCCCATGGCAGAGGTTTTCTTCTGCTCCTGTGTAGCTGACTCCTTCTTCTTATTCAGATCTCAGCTTAAACATGGCTTTCTCTGACCATCTTAGCCAAAGTTGACCTCTTATCCTTTACTATCCATTGTATTTGACTATTGATTTCATTCCTGTTAATTACCATGGTACTTGTTAATTGTCTGGAATGATCTATTCTAGAAGAGTCTGTGGTCTAAAACAGGATGGGCAAACTATAGTCCAAATCTTGCTTTTATATGGTGCTGTAGCTAAGGATTGTTTTACATTTTTGAAGCATTGTCTAATTTTTTTTTTAATGCAACAGAGATTTTGCATGGCCTGTAAAACCTTAAATATTTACTATCTGGCCCTTTACAGAAAAGTTTGCTGACTCTGGGTCTAAAATAATGGTTTCTAAAATGAACTGTGTATATGCCAAAGAGTGTATGATATAATCTAGTGGGATCTCTTTTTTTTTTTTTTTTAATGATTTATTTATTTGAGAAGGAGAGAGAGAGAGGGAGTGTGTGTGAGCTTGGGCGAGGAGGGAGAGTGGGAGAGGGAGAAAGAATCTCATGCAGACTCCTCACTGAGCACAGAGCCTAACATGGGGCTCAATCTCAGGACCCTGATATAATGACCCGAGCCAAAACCAAAGTTGGACGCTTAACCTACTGAGCCATTCAGGCACCCTAATCTAGTGGGACCTTAATTGTTTATTCTCTTGTCCTTTAGAAGTTATTTATTGTGTATATTTTATAAAGTGCATAATTTTTAGTATAGCATATGTATATAATTTACAAATTAATATATATCTTTATATATTGTGGTTGTTGCTCAGAAATTTTTTCATAATGAGCTTGTGATAAAAGTGAAAGAGGCAGCTAATACTAAAATATATTATTTATGAGGACATAATCACATTCTCTCCTTCCATATTCCCATCATGTAATACATGATATATTTTTTGAAAGGATGATGGCAGCAGACTTACCATTTACTGGGTACATATTAAATTCTAGGCATTGGATGCCTGGGGGGCTCAATGGTCGAGTGTCTGCCTTTGGGTCAGGTCATGATTCTGGGATCCTGGGATTGAGTCCCACATCGGCTCCCTGCAGGGAGCCTGCTTCTCCCTCTGCCTATGTCTCTGCCTCTTTTTCTGGGTCTCTCATGAATAAATAAATAAAATCTTTTAAAAAAATTGTAGGCATTAACTAATTTCTTGGTATACAGTATCTTCTTTAATAATCACAACTACCCTATGACCTAGGTCCTGTTACCCATATTTACAAAAGAGGAAATAAAAATCCAGAGAAGTTTAACAACTTCCTGAAGGTCTTAGTTGCTAACAAAAGGTGGAAGTCAAGTTTAGCTGGCTATCTGAATCTAAAGCCAGTAGTCTCCCCTAATTTAATTGTTTTGGACTCTTTGCATCAGAATGTAGTCACATTTTTGAACCCTTTATGCCTTGAATATTGGCTTAGAAGGATTAATCCAGTTTCTTACAGCAGGCAGCCAGATATGAAGAAAGGGCATGTATATTTCTAATAGGAGAGATCACCCTTAATGGTTTCTTGCGAGCTCTTTAAGTTAGAATTGGGATACATGAATTTAAGTATGATTCTGCAATTTACTAGATAAATCATTTATATATTTTTTTAAAAAGATTTTATTCATTTATTCATGAGAGCCACAGAGAGAGGCAGAGACACAGGCAGAGGGAGAAACAGGCTCCATGCAAAGAGCCCGATGTGGGACTTGATTCTGGGTCTCCGAGATCATGACCTGAGCTGAAGGCAGATGCTCAAGTGCTGAGCCACCCAGTGTCCCTAAATCATTTATCTTTTATCAGCTAATTTCTCATCTACAAATTAGGGCTAATGATATTTACCCCAGAGGTAGTTTTGAGGATTAAATGCATGTGAAAATGATTGTATACTAAGGTCTATAAAATAATTAGTCCTTCTTTAGCTATATGTAACTGTGTAGGGGCATACTTTTTCTGCTGTTAGTGAGAAAGTATAAAAGTATACATACTTTTATAGTTTTGGCTATAAAATGTTTTATTTAACAAACCACCAAGGTAGCTATTCGAAGGAAGAATAAAGAGTCAGAGCGCAAGTACAAATTTGGCATTCTGTTTCTAGGCTTTTTATAAACCCAAATGTATTTGACCTTAGTTGAAAATGCACATGGCTACTATCTGTGGTGCAGATTTATTTTATTTTATTATTTTATTTTATTTTTTTTTTATTTATGATAGTCATAGAGAGATAGAGAGAGAGGCAGAGACACAGCAGAGGGAGAAGCAGGCTCCATGCACCGGGAGCCCGACGTGGGATTCCATCCCGGGTCTCCAGGATCTCGCCCTGGGCCAAAGGCAGGCGCCAAACCGCTGCGCCACCCAGGGATCCCCTGTGGTGCAGATTTAAAAGAGAAAACTGTAGCTATTATTAATCAGCATCTCCTTTGCCCACATATTGGAACTTGGAAGAACATGATGCTTTAATTGTCTCACTGATAAACATTAGATTTACATTGGAAGTTATTATTTAATTTAGATTTTTCCCAGTGTAGCTCCTATTTATCAGTTTTAAACTTAAAATTCTTCAAGATTCCTTTTTAAAAACCACAGCTCTTTCAAGTAATTTTATATTATTATTATTATTTTTAAGTTTTTTTTATTTTTAATTTTTTTATAAATTTATTTTTTATTGGTGTTCAATTTGCCAACATATAGAATAACACCCAGTGCTCATCCCATCAAGCGCCCCCTCAGGTAATTTTATATTAAATTATAAAATAAAACCCCCCAAATATACCACATTTTCACTTTAAATAAAGTATTTCACACATTTTAAATACTGTGCTCCCAAGGCAATGAGCTAAATCTGAAATAAAAACTTTCAAAAGAAAATTGAATCACATCCAGTCATTCTCACAGAGTTCTGAAATTTTTGTCATGGGCCCTTTATCTTCTTCCTTTTCCACAACTAACTGTACTCTGGCTTTTCTTCCCCAATGTTCTTTTGCTATAGAAACAAGGACATATTTTTCTCTTAGATAACTACCTTTGTCCTGCCTCTAGTTTTAGAGACTTGTTTAGAAATTCCCAATACATGGATTATGTTTACCAAAGCGTATAAATACTTATAGATCCCACTTTTCTTTTTTTTTTTTTTAAAGACTTTTATTTATGCATGAGAAACATAGTGAGAGAGAGGCAGAGACACAAGCAGAGGGAGAAGCAGGCTCCATGCAGGGAAGCCTGATGTGGGACTCGATCCTGGGTCTCCAGGATCAGGCCCCGGGCTGAAGGTGCCGCTAAACCACTGAGCTACCAGGGCTGCCCTAGATCCCACATTCCTATAAATGATTGTACCAATTATTGTCTGTAGTCTATTTAGCAATTAATCATGCACTGCTTGTAACAAATTTTCTCTTTTGACATAAACCATTATTTTATTGCTACTTAATTTTACATGAATCTGTCTTATTTTCTCTAATTGCATTTCAGAATCCTTAAAGACCAACTCCACTTGCTTATTTTTGAATCCCACACTATAGAGCAGAGTACCTAACAATAGCATGCCATTTGGTATCTGACCTGAACTGAGCTTTAAACCCAGTTCTTTCTTTGTTATTTGTGTGACTCTGGTCAATCCTACTAACTTGATGAACTAACTTTGTCATCTGTAAATGGGAATGATAATAGTACCCTATGTGGTTATTAATTGGATTAAATTGTATGATTGTGTGATGGGCCAGGCTGCAGCTTGCATGCTCCAGGATTGCCATCCATGTGGACCTGATGTACATGGCACTGCCTGGTTAGTGGCATTTTAGCTATCCAACACATGCTAGTTACTATTGCTATCACTAAATCCCATTCACCATTCAAAATTTAATCCCATTCAATCCCATCCCATTTAAGATTTTATTTATTTATTTATTTGAGAGAGAGAGAAAACACATGTGCTGGGAGGAGGGGCAGAGGGAGAGGGAGGAAGCAGACTCCCCTTTGAACAGGGATCCCAGTGTGGGGTTCTATCCCAGGACCCTGGGATCATGACCTGAGCCAAAAGCAGACACTTAACTCCACTATTCACTTGATTTTTAAAATGTAAAGAAGACAAGTCCAGCAGACACAAAGTTGAGCAGTGTGTACGTTGGTAGTGAAAGAGCTAACTTTGGCTCAGGCTTCAAGGCTTCATACAGATTTTAACTCTGCTTAGGGATAAATTAGCTGTTTTGTGAAGCTGCACTATTTATTGTCTCAGTAAGTTCCCTGTAAATAATCAGTTCTAGCTTTTTTTAAATATAATATGAGGTTGGGAGGTGGAAGAGAAAGAGGCTGAGTCACCCTGATCCTCTGACCATGATCTCTTCTCTAATCTGTCCTTATAGGTTTGGTGACATCAGGCTGTACAACTGAGGAATGATGAGCAAAGCCTTACAATGATGTTTGGGCATTTTCAGACATTTGGAATGTGATGACACTCAGATTCTTGATCCAGCAATTGGTTTAGTTTATCACAGCGAGGGGAATATAGTTTGGTTGGGATTTAAGACCTAGTGAATGAAATATCTGAAATTTACTACAGGTAGTTTTTTTTTTTAAAGATTTTATTTATTTATTCATGAGGGACACACACACACAGAGACAAGCAGAGACAGGCAGAGGGAGAAGCAGGCTCCATCCAGGGAGCCCGATGTGGGACTTGATCTGGGGACTCCAGGATCATGCCCTGGGCAGAAAGTGGGCACTAAACCGCTGAACCACCCAGGCATCCCCAGTAGTTTTTTAGTAAGTATTGAGAAGTTGACACCTATTGGTTTAAAGTCCTTAAGGATGTTCTTTGTTTAGTTGAAGAAAAGGAAAGAAGGTGTCCTTGAATAATTCTTCAGAGTTGCAGAGTAACTGACATTGGTGGAGCAAGCAGAGGTTATATGGTATTAGATTAATGTCACATCACTGCATCATATAAAAGAAACTGCAATGCTATTAAGCATTGCTAAAAGCAAATTACAGGAAAATATTAAGTGGTTAATAGAATGATAGGATAATATTATGAGCTAAAGGCACTTCCAGAGATGTTCTGGCCCAAGCTCTATCTTTAGGCAAAGGAATGCCTAAAATCATCCAGGACAGAGGTTATTCACACCTCAAATTACTCACTAAGGATAGAGAAGCCTCCACTTATTTTGGTAACCCATATGATTATTTCATCACCCTGAGGGTAAAAAAAATCTCATCTTTATCCAACATAAAATTCAGATGCTTAATTTAGATTGGTCTTTTCTTTTCCACAAACAACCACAGATTGATGCTTGCAGTAATGGTGTCATATAGGTGGATGACAAAAAGCAAGCGCAACTTTTCACCTCTTATAATGCATGTTCTGAGTCTAGGGGGAAGCAGTGAGGTTCATTCACTCAACAGATATTTATTGAGCATGAAGTCTGTGCCAGGAGGCAAGGATGCAACAATGAGAAAAATGGAATCCCTGCCCTTAATCCATGTGTAGTCTTCTGGGAGGGGAGCAGACAGGCTAGGAGGTAATATTTACTAGGTGGTGTGACAAGCACAGTTGTATTTACTATAAACGTGAGTATATCACATGCCAGGAATTGTGCTAAGTGCTACAGGCAATTCAACCCATTCATTCTCACAACTACTGCAACATAAACTTATAATTGTAAAACAATTATACGTGCAAGCTTTTCTCTCTGGCTGAAATGTTCTTTATGGCACATCTTAAGTTCTTCCTGCTGATGGCTTAGTATAAATTTATGATCAGTCCTGCAGGTTTTACATCTTGTGAGATATTATGAAGGAGATATTTCAGGCTTTAGAAATTTATTTTCTCTCTTCTTCTTTTAGACTTTTAAGACTATTGTTTCTGTGGGTTTCAAAATCCTGTTCTGAGAGTAAAAACTTTCTTTCTCTTTGTATTTTTATAGAAACAATTCTAATTCTCCCCAAGGCAGATGGAATCTTCTGGTTGAAGAGATGAAAAGTCATATGTAAGAAAGTGAGGAAGAAGAAGGAATAAGAACAGGTTACAACATATCATGTTTCATTTACAATATAAATGTACATACATATCTACTTATATAGTTACTGACCCTAGGATTCAATGCATATCCTCATCTAAAGATATTTGTATTTTAACTGGAGATAATTTTTAAACCTTCATAATATAGATTATGTATAAGAATAGGATTTCAAGCATTAATGTACTAGGTAGTTTTTACATTATTTAAATCAATTTTTCTCCTTTCCAGAGTCCAATTTTTCTCCTTTTCAGAGTCCACTGATATTCTATATAGAGTTATTCCTTTATGTAAATTAGTTAATTTTCAACATTTAAAAAATTATTTTTAAATTTATTATTTATTATTTTTTGGTATTTTTTTTATTGGAGTTCGATTTACCAACATATAGTATAACACCCAGTGCTCATCCTGTCAAGTGCCCCCCTCAGTGCCCGTCACCCAGTCACCCCAACTGCCCACCCACCTCCCCTTCCACTACCCCTTGTTCGTTTCCCAGGGTTAGGTGTCTCTCCTGGTCTGTCACCCTCTCTGATATTTCCCACTCGTTTTCTCTCCTTTCCCCTATAATCCCTTTCACTATTTCTTATATTCCTCGAATGAATGAAAATCATGTTTGTCCTTGTCTGATTGACTTACTTCACTCAGCATAATACCCTCCAGTCCCATCCATGTCAAAGCAAATGGTGGATATTCGCTGTTTCTAATGGCTGAGTAATATTCCATTGTATACATAAACCACATCTTTATCCATTCATCTTTCAATGGACACCAAGGCTCCTTCCACAGTTTGGCTATTGTGGACATTGCTGCTATAAACATTGGGGTGTAGGTGTCCCGGGATTTCACTGCATCTGTATCTTTGGAGTAAATCCCCAGCAGTACAATTGCTGGGTTGTAGGGTAGTTCTATTTTTAACTCTTTGAGGAACCTCCACACAGTTTTCCAGAGTGGCTCCACCAGTTCACATTCCTACCAACAGTGCCAGAGGGTTCCCCTTTCTCCACATCCTCTCCAACATTTGTTGTTTCTCCAACATTTGTTGTCATTCTCACTGGTGTGAGGTGGTATCTCATTGTAGTTTGATTTGTATTTCCCTGATGGTGAGTGATGCAGAGGATTTTCTCATGTGCTTGTTGGCCATGTCTATGTCTTCCTCTGTGAAATTTCTGTTTATGTGTTTTGCCCATTTCATGATTGGATTGTTTCTTGGCTGTTGAGTTTAAGAAGTTCTTTATAGATCTTGGATACTAGCCCTTTATCTGATAGGTCATTTGCAAATATCTTCTCCCATTCTTTAGGTTGTCTTTTAGTTTTGTTGACTGTTTCTTTTGCTGTGGAGAAGCTTTTTATCTTGATGAAGTCCCAATAGTTCATTTTTACTTTTGTTTCCCTTGCCTTCATAGATGTATCTTGCAAGAAATTGCTGTGGCCAAGTTCAAGAAGGGTGTTGCCTGTGTTCTCCTCTAGGATTTTGATGGAACCTTGTCTCACATTTAGATCTTTCATCCATTTTGAGCTTATCTTTGTGTATGGTGTAAGAGAATGGTCTAGCTTCAGTCTTCTGCACATGGCTGTCCAATTTCCCCAGCACCATTTATTGAAGAGACTGTCCTTTTTCCAGTGGATAGTCTTTCCTGCTTTGTCGAATATTAGTTGACCATATTGAGGGCCCATTTAGGGTTCTCTATTCTGTTCCATTGATCTATGTGTCTGTTTCTGTGCCAGTACCATACTGTCTTGATGATCACAGCTCTGTAGTACAACTTGAAATCCGGCATTGTGATGCCCCTGGCTCTGGTTTTCTTTTTCAATATTCCCCTGGCTATTGAAGATCTTTTCTGATTCCACACAAATCTTAAGATGATTTGTTCCAACTCTCTGAAGAAAGTCCATGGTGTTTTGATAGGGATTGCATTAAATGTGTAAATTGCCCTGGGTAACATTGAAATTTTCACAATATTAATTCTCCCAATTCATGAGCATGGAATATTTTTTCCATCTCTTTGTGTCTTCCTCAATTTCTTTCAGAAGTGTTCTGTAGTTTTTAGGGTATAGATCCTTTACCTGTTTGGTTAGGTTTATTACTAAGTTATTTTATGCTTTTGGGTGAAATTGTAAATGGGATTGATCCTTAGTTTCTCATTCTTAAGTCTCATTGTTAGTGTATAGAAATGCCACTGATTTCTGGGCATCGATTTTGTATCCTGCCACACTGCTGAATTGCTGTATGAGTTCTAGCAATCTTGGGGTCGAGTCTTTTGGGGTTTCTATGTACAGTATCATGTCATATGCTAAGAGGGAGAGTTTGACTTCTTGTTTATCAATTTGAATGCCTTTTATTTCTTTTTGTTGTCTGATTGCTTCTAGCACTATGTTGAATAGTAGTGGTAAGAGTGGACATCCCTGTCGTGTTCCTGATCTTAGGGGGAAGGCTCCCAGTGTTTCTCCATTGAGAATGATATCTTCTGTGGACTTTTCATAGATGGCTTTTAAGATGCTGAGGAATGTTCCCTCTATTCCTACACTCTGAAGAGTTTTGATCAGGAATGGATGCTGTATTTTGTCAAATGCTTTCTCTGCATCTATTGAGAGGATCATAGAGTTCTTGTTTTTTCTCTTGTTGATATGATCTATCACATGATTGTTTTACAAGTGTTGAACTAGCCTTGCATCCCAGGGATAAATCCCACTTGGTCATGGTTAATAATCTTAATGTACTGTTGGATCTTATTGGCTAGTATGTTGTTGAGAATTTTTGCATCTGTGTTCATCATGGAGATTTTATTAATTTGAGTATTTTCTCTTTTGTTTTTAATAAGGCTAGCTAATGGTTTATCTATCTTATTAATTCTTTCTAAGAACCAACTCCTGGTTTTGTTGATCTGTTCTACAGTTCTTCTGGTCCTTATTTCATTGAGTTCTGCTCAAATCTTTATTAACTCTCTTTTTCTGCTTGGTGTAGGTTTTATTTGCTGTTCTTTCTCCAGGTCCTTTAGGTGTGAGGTTAGCTTGTGTATTGAGTTTTTTTCCAATTTTTTGAGAGATGCTTGGATTGCGATGTATTTCCCCTCTTAGGACTGCTTTTGTTTTATCCCAAAGATTTGAATGGTTGTATCTTCATTTTCATTAGTTTTCATGAATCTTTTTAATTCATCTCTAATTTCCTAGTTGACCCATTCATCTTTTAGCAGGATACTCTTTAAACTCCACGTGTTTGGGTTTCTTTCAAATTTCTTCCTGTGATTCAGTTCAAGTTTCAAAGCATATGGTCTGAAAATATGCAGGGGACAATCTCTGTCTTTTGGTTTCAGTTGAGACCTGATTTGTGACCCAGTGTGTGGTCTCTTCTGGAAAAAGTTCCATATGCACTTGAGAAGAATGTGTATTGGGCAGCCTCTGTAGCTCAGCAGTTTAGCACTGCCTTCGGCCCAGGGTGTGATCCTGGATACCCGGTATTGAGTCCCACATCAGGCTCCCTGCATGGAGCCTGCTTCTCTCTCTGCCTATGTCTCTGCCTCTTTTTATCTCTCTCTGTGTCTCTCATGGATAAAATAAATAATTTTTTTTTTAAAGAGAAGAATGTGCATTCAGTTGTGTTCAGATGCAAAGTTACGTATATGTCTGTGAAATCCATCTGGTCCAGCGTATCGTTTAAAGCTCTTGTTTCTTTGGTGATATTGTGCTTAGAATATCTGTCATTTGCAGAAAGTGCCGTGTTGAAGTCTCCTACTATTAGTGTATTATTATCTAAGTATGTCTTTACTTTGGTTATTAATTGATTGATATACTTGGAAGCTCCCACATTAGGGGCATAAATATTCATGATTGTTAGGTCCTCTTGTTTAATAGGCCCTTTAAGTATGATATAGTATCCCTCTTCATCTCTTACTGCAGTCTTTGAGATAAACTTTAACTTATCTGATATGAGCATTGCTACCCCTGCTTTCTTTTGAGGACAATTTGAATGGTGAATGGTTCTCCAACCTTTCATTTTCAGGCTGGAGGTGTCCTTAGGTCTAAAATGAGTTTCCTGTAGACAGCAAATAGATGGGTCTTGCTTTTTTATCCAGTCTGAAACCCTCCATTTTTTGATGGGATCATTTAGTCCATTTACGTTCAGAGTTACTATTGAAAGATATGAATTTAGTGTCATCATCATACCTATTCAGTCCCTGTTTTTGTGGATTATTTCTTTGGGCTTCCTCTTTCTTTTACAGGGCCCCCTTAATATTTCTTGCATAGCTGGTTTGGTAGTCACACAGTCTTTCAGTTTCTGCCTATCTTGGAAGCTCTTTATTTCTCCTTCTATTCTGAATGAGAGCCTTGCTGGGTAAAGTATTCTTGGCTGCATATTCTTCTCATTTAGTACCCTGAATATATCCTGCCAGCCCTTTCTGGCCTGCCAGGTCTCTGTGGAGAGTTCTGCTGTTAACCTAATATTTCTCTCCATATAAGTTAAGAATCTCTTGTCTCTTGCTGCTTTAAGGATTTTCTCTTTATCTTTGGAATTATCAAGTTTCACTATTAAATGTTGAGGTGTTGAATGGTTTTTAATGATTTTAGGGGGAGACCTCTCTATTTCCTGGATCTGAATGCCTGTTTCCCTCCCCAAATTAGGGAACTTCTCAGCTATGATTTGTTCAAATATGTTTTCTGTCCCTCTGTCCCTCTAACCACTCTCTGGAACCCCACTTATACATAGATTTTTCCTTCAGAAGCTGTCATTTATTTCCCTTAACCTCTCCCCATCATCTTTTAATTGTTTTTCTGTTTTTCTCTTTTTTCCTCAGCTTCCTTCCTTGCTATCAACTTGTCTTCTATGTCAGTCATTCTTTCTTTTACCTCAGTAACCCTTGTCATTAGGACCTCCAGTTTGGATTGCATCTTATTTAATTGATTTTTAATTTCAGCCTGATTAGATCTAAATTCTGCAATAATGAATTTTCTTGAATTCTTTATGCTTTTTCCCAGAGCCACCAGTAGCTTTATAACTGTGCTTTTGAATTGGCTTTCTGACATCGAATTGTAATCCTAATTCTGTAACTCTGTGGTAGAAAGTACTGATTCTTTCTTTTGTTGTGGGTTCTTCCTTCTAGTCATTTTGCTCAATGCAGAGTGGCTGCATGAGTGGGCTGAGTCAAGAGTTCAACCACGACCTAAGTAAATTTCATCCTAGATGATTCTGCCGAGGTCAGAGACCAGAAATTGAAAAGAAAGATCAGAACAAAATAAAACAAAAGGACCAACAAAGTGAAAAACAAATTTTAAAACAAAGTAGTAAAAAACAAAAGACCAAGAATCTTAAAGAAGAATTGAAAAAGAAAAAAGGAGAAGAAAAAAAACATGGGGTCGGGACTGGGAGAAGTTGTAGTAGAGGGAGAATGTAGTCTACCTGATGGGTTCTAGAGGGTGATCCTCTTGTTTCTGAGTATATTAAGTTCTGCATGTTAGAAGATGCTCAGTCCCAAATTTATATAAAGCAGAAATACTTGTAGAGGGTCCCAACATTGACCACCAAAACATAAACGAGGTAAAAGAGAGGGGCAGAATGGGAATGAGGAATCTCACAGAATGAACCAGCACAGTATACCACTTGGTTTTGGGTGCATACTGGTCATATTTTAGAAGGTGTTAACTTCTGCCATTGTAGAACAAAGTGAGACAGAGAAAATGAAAAACACAAAACCAAAAAAACCTATCTTGTATATCTCCCCAAATAAAGTTGAGTATGTTGAAAGGAATCTAGAAGTGGAAAATCTATCTAGGGCCTGTGATTGTAGAAATATGAAAGTCAAAAAGGAAGAATCTTAAAAATGAAGAGGTGGTAAAATATTTTAGTTAAGGTGGGAAAAGAGAAAAAAATTGGAAATTTACAGTCTGATATAAAAATGAGTTGTACTGGAAAAAGGAAGGTAAAAAATAGGAGGGGCACCCTCTAGTTCTATATACTGTAAATCCCTCGACTTCCCCTGGAGCTTTCCAGCACTGCTTGGTCAAGAACTTACTCTTCTCCTGTCCTTCCAGCTGGTCTTCTGGGGGAGGGGCCTGTTGTGCTGACTCTCAGGTGTGTGCACTTGGGGGAGCTGCCCCCCACCTGCCGGATGTTGGGCTCAGTGGGAGCTGTTGACCCTATGAGGCCCCTGTCCCCTAGGGCCCCACCCCTCCCAGACTCACGGTAACACCAGGAGGAATAATACCACTGGCAGCAGCCAGGTCTCCAGCCCTAGAGTCAGCTCCCGCAGTAACTACCACAGTCTCCTAGTCCACACTGACCTGATGCTCCTGGGCCGGCATGGGGGCGCTGATCTGCACAGGTGCCCCGCGGCAGAAGAGGCCCTTGCTGTCCTGTGCCCTCCCCACATCCTCCTGTCCTGGGGGGAGTGCAGGATCCTGGGCTGTGTCCCCAGCGCCCTGGGATCCGGGGCCTGTGCTGCTGGAATCGCACTCCTGGGGCGCGGTTCCTGAAGGCGGCAGGGCGCAGCCCCCTCTGTCCGGAGCCGCCTGTCTGACCCTTCCTCTATTAGTGACTCCAGGAGACTGGAGGCTCCACTGCCCCTCCTGCGATTCTGCTCAATTTCCCTGCTACATGCCTTTCTGTCCCTCAACATTTATTACAGCTTCTGTAAAGTCTTCACACTCTCTTCTTGCTCTACTACATTTCTGTATTTGAATCTCTGCATATCTGTACTACACATATGTATGATTATAGTTCTCTAAAATAATCATTATACTGATGATAATGATCCAGAATGGTCATAAAGATGGTCTCTGATTACATTTAACAGCAAATACAAGGACACACTTCTTCCTCTTTGGGCATATTTAATGGTAAATGGTATGGTAATGAAGCAGACAGCCGTGATGACCAATTTGGTCAGTTTGTTACCTGAGTAGAATAGAAATCAACCAATGGGTACAGAAACGCTTCCCCATTGCCTTTATTATATTGCTGGTCCATCACATACTGCTTAAGCTAATAAACAGAGGACTTATTAATCAAAAGAATGAGTTTGGATCCTAAAGCTCACATTTATTATAATGCAAATGCATCTCCAGGGTGCATGAGTTAGCTAGATATCTGTCTGGTGAGACCCTCTGTATCCTGTGCTCCCCCCTCTCCTCCCACCATGGCTTTGAATGGAACTTGTGTCAGCTTTTAAAGTCTCAGAATAAATTATGTTCCAGAGCTCAGACAGACAGTATTAAGAGGGCCTGGATGAAAGTATGTTTTTACATGTTCTTTGGAAGTACATTCATTGATCTCCTTTAGCCTTTAGCGGGGTTGTCTTCCTTTCTGGATGAACAGGAACAAATTTGGGAGCCAATTGAAGTGACACAATATGAAGACCATGGAAGCTGCTTGTGTGTCTGGGTACTTTATAGACTGTGGTAGGGAGAGCATGGTTAGGCAGTGTCTGTCTTCTTCCTGAAGTCCAGGCTGTATCTGTAAACATACATTTCACTGCTTCTCTGCTCTTTTCTCTCTTTCTGCACTTGTTTCTCCCCTTCTCTTCTCCCCTCTCCAATCCCCCATAACCATGTTACAGGATGGAGTGAATTGGTGTTTGCTCTACATGCAGCATGGGAAACAGCAGATATGTGTCAGATCAAGGAATAGAGTTATAGGGCACACTGCCCTGTACTAAGAATAAACAGGGGAATTTAACTACCATTATTATTATGAAAATGTTATTTTAATTCCAATTAGTTAATGCACAGTGTTATATTAGTTTCAGTTGTACAATATAGTAATTCAACAATTCCATATATTACCCTGAGCTCATCATGACAAGTTTGTTCACTCCTCAATCCCCATCATCTATATTACCCATCCCCCAGCCACCCCCCTGTGGGAGCCATCAGTTTGTTTTCTAAGGTTCTGTCTCTTGGCTTCTCTCTCTCCCTCCTTTTTCCTTTGCTCATTTGTTTTTTCCCTAAATTCCACATATGAGTGAAATCGTGGTATTTATCTTTTTCTCTCTGACTTATTTTGCTTAGTGTAATACTCTCTAGTTTCATTCATGTCATTGCAAATGGCAAGATTTCATTCTTTTTTTGGCTGAATAATATTCATATATATGTGTATACACACACACACACACATATACACATATAGACTTTGTTTTTAAAGATTTCCTTATTTATTTGAGAGAGATTGCATGCACGTGTGAGAGAGAGGCAGAGGGAGGAGGAGAGGGAGAGGGAGAGGAAGAAGAAGAGAAAGAATTCTCAAGCAGACTCCCCACTGAGCACAGAGCCTGATGTGGGGCTCCATCCCATGACTCCAAGTTCATGACCTGAGCCAAAACTTAGAGTTAGACACTTACCAAACTGAGCCACCCAAGTGCCCCTAGATTTCTTTTTTATACATTTGTCAATCGATGGATACTTGGGCTGCTTCCATATCTTTCCTATTTTAAATGATGCTTCTATAAACATAAGGGTGTATGTTTCCCTTTGAATTTGTGTTTTTGTATTCTCTGGGTAAATTCCCAGTAGTTTGATTGGGGCATCCTAGGGTAGTTCTATTTTTAACTTTTTGAGGAACCTCCATACTGTTTTCCAGAGTGGTTACACCAGTTTGAATTCCCACCAACATTGCTTGAAGATTTCTTTTTCTTCACATCCTCTCCAATACCTGCTGTTTCTTGTGTTGCTGATTTTAGCCATTCTTACAGGTGTGAGGTGATATCTTGTAGTTTTTTTTCTTTAAATTTTTATTTATTTATGATAGTCACACACAGAGAGACAGAGGCAGAGACACAGGCAGAGAGAGAAGCAGGCTCCATGCACCAGGAGCCCGACGTGGGATTCGATCCCGGGGCTCCAGGATCGCACCCTGGGCCAAAGGCAGGCGCTAAACCCCTGCACCACCCAGGGATCCCAGATATCTTGTAGTTTTGATTTACATTTCCCTGATGGTAAGTAATGATGAACATCTTTTCATGCATCTGTTGGCCATCTGTATGGCTTCTTTGGAGAAATGTCTGTTCATGTCTTCTGCCCATTTTTTAATTGGATTATTTGTTTTTTGGGTGTTCAGTTTTATAAGTGCTTTAAATGTTTTGGATACCAACACTTACCAGGTATGTCATTTGCAAATATCTTCTCCCATTCCATAGGTTGCCTTTTAGTTTTATTGGTTGTTTTCTTTGCTGTTCAGAAGCTTTTTATTTTGATTTAGTCCAAATAGTTTATTTCTGCTTTTGTTTCTCTTGCCTCTTGAGACATATCTAGAAAAAAGTTGCTATGGCCCATGTCAAAGAGGTTACTGCTTGTGTTCTCTTCTAGGATTTTTATGGTTTCCTGTCTCACATTTAGCTCTTTCATCCATTTTTAATTTATTTTTATGTATGGTGTAAGAAAATGATCCAGTTTCATTCTTTTGCATATTGCTGGCCAGTTTTCCCAACACCATTTGTTGAAGAGACTGTTCTTACCCCATTGATATTCTTTCCTGCTTTGTCAAAAATTAATTGACCAGATAGTTGTGGGTTTATTTCTGATTTCTATTCTGTCCTATTGATCTGTGTTTTTTTTTTTTTTTTTTTTATGATAGTCACAGAGAGAGAGAGAGAGAGAGGCAGAGACACAGGCGGAGGGAGAAGCAGGCTCCATGCACCGGGAGCCCGACGTGGGACCGATCCCGGGTCTCCAGGATCGCGCCCTGGGCCAAAGGCAGGCGCCAAACCGCTGCGCCACCCAGGGATCCCTGATCTGTGTGTTTATCTTTGTGCCAGTACCATACTGTTTTTACTACCACAGCTTTGTAATATAATTTAAAGCCTGGATTGTGATGCTTCCAGGTTTGTGTTTCTTTTTTGAGGTTGTTTTGCCTATTCAGGATCTTTTGTGATTTCATACGAGTTTTAGGATTATTTGTTCTAGTTCTATGAAAGATGCTATGGTATTGTGATAGAGATTGCATTAAATGTGTAGAGTGCTTTGGGTAATAGGCATTTTAACAGTATTTGTTCTTCCAATCCATGAGGATGGAATGTCTTTCCATTTCTTTGTGTCATCTTCAATTTCTTCTATTAGTGTTTTATGGTTTTCAGAGTCTTTCACTCCTTTCGTTAGGTTTATTCCCACATATCTTATTTTGTGTGCAATTGTAAGTGGGATTGTTCCTTAATTTCTCTTTCTAATGCTTCATTATTGCTGTTAGAAATACAATAGATTTCTGTATATTGATTTTGTATCCTGCATTTTACTGAATTTATCAGTTCTCACAGTTTTTTGGTGGAGTCTTTTGGGTTTTCTACATATCGTATCATGTCATCTGCACGTAGTGGATGTTTTACTTCTTCCTTACTATTTGGATATTTTCTATTTCTTTTTTTAAATAATTGTTATTTATTCGTGAGAGATACAGAGAGAGAGAGGCAGAGACACAGGCAGAGAGAGAAGCAGGCCGCTCACAGGGAGCCCGACGCGGGATCCGATCCCCGGATCAGGATCACACCCTGAGCGTAAGGCAGACACTTAACCACTGAGCCACCCAGGAATCCCTCTATTTCTTTTTGTTTCTGATTTTTGCAGCTAGGACTTCCAATACTACGTTGAATAAAAGTGGTGAGAGTGGACATCCTTGTCTTGTTCCTGACCCTAAAGGAAAAACTCTGTTTTTTCTCATTGAAAATGTTAGCTGTGGGTTTTTCATCTATGGCCTATATTATATTGAGGTATGTTCCCTCTAAACCTACTTTGTTGAGGTTTTTTTTTTTTTTATCATGAATAGATGTTGTTCTTTGTCAAATGCTTTTTCTGTGTGTATTGCAATGATCATATGGTTCTTACCCTTTGTCTTTTTTTTTTAAGATTTATTTTATTTATTCATGAGACACACATACACACACACACACACACACACACACACACACACCGAGAGAGAGAGAGAGAGAGAGAGAGAGAGAGAGAAAGAGAGGCAGAGACATAGGCAGAGGAAGAAACAGGCTCCCTGCAGGGAACCCGATGGGGCACTCAATTCGGGATCCCAGGATCATGCCCTGAGCCAAAGGTAGATGTTCAACCACTGAGCCACCCAGATATCCGTATCCTTTGTCTTACTGATATAATATATGACATTTATTTGTGAATATTGATGCATACTTGGCATTCAGGAACAAATCCCACTTGATCATGGTGAATGATTTTTTAAAATATATTGTTGGATTTGATTTGCTAGTGTTTTATTGCACATTTTTGCATCCATGTCTTTCAGGGATATTGGTCTGTAGTTCTCTTTAGTGGTGTATTTACCTGGTTTTGGTATTAGGATAATGCTGGCCTCATAGAATGAATTTGGAAATTTTTCTTCCTGTCTTAATTTTTGGAATAGTTTGAGAAGAATAAGTATTAATTCATCTTTAAGTGTTTGGTAAAATTCAAGTGTGAAGCCATCTGGTCCTGGACTTTTGTTTTTTGGGAGTTTTTTTTTTAAAGATTTTATTTATTTATTCATGAGAGACACACACAGAGAGAGAGGCAGAGACATAGGCAGAGGGAGAAGCAGGCTCCATGCAGGGAGCCCAACATGGGACTCGATCCTGGGTCTCCAGGATCACACCCTGGGCTGAAGGCAGCACTAAACCGCTGAGCCACCTGGGCTGCCCCTTTTCAGGAGTTTTTTGATTATTGATTCAATTTCTTTGCAGGTTATCAGTTTATTCCTAGGTATCAAATTTTCTGTCTCTTCCTCTTTCACTTTTGATGGTATTGGCCTGCTTTTGTTGAGTTCTCTGTCCTCCTGGATCTGGATTTATATTTCCTTCCCAGATTAAGGAAGTCTTCAGCTATTATTCCTTCAACTATATTCTCTGCCAGCATTCTCTCTCTCTTCTTCTGGGATTTCTATAATATGAATGTTATTATGTTTGATGGAGTCATTGTGTTCCTAAAGCCTATTTTCATTTTGTATAATTCTTTGTTCTCTCTTTTGTTCAGCTTGATCACTTCCCATTACTCTGTCTTCTTGGTCACTGATTTATTCCTCTGCTTCTTCCATCCTTTAATTTATTCCATCAAGTGTGTTTGTCACTTCATTAATTGAGCCTTTTATCTCTGCTATGTTATTCCTTATCTCTGTATTAAGGGTCACCCATGTCTTCCACTCTTTTCTCAAGTCCAGTGAGTATTCTTATGATCATTGCTTCAAATTCTCTATCATTCATGTTACTTATATCTGTGTCACTTAGATCTCTGGCTATTGCCTTGTTCCATTTTCATTTGGGACAAATTCCTCTGTCTTCATTTTGCTTACCTCTCTGTATCTGTTTCTGTGTATGAAGAAAGCCAGGCTGTCTTCTGCTCTTGAGTATAGTGACTTCATGAAGAGGAGGTCCTGCAGTGCCCTAGAGTGCAGCGTGCCCAGTTGACTAGAACCTGGCGCTTCTGGAGAGTAACCTCATGGTACTTACTCCCTGTTGTATCTGAGTCACTTTTCCTCTTAATGCAGTCATATGCACTGACTCTCACCTTGTTGTGGGCTGTGCTTGCTCTCTGTGGTGTTAGTGGGACTCAGGCAGGCCAGCTCTGAGGGAGGATCCTTCCAGGAACTTGGGATTGGAGTGGTGGTGTTAGCAAAATTTGCTTTGGGTCACTAGCCTATGCCAGACCCCATGAAGTACTGCTGGGCCTGGATGCAGTGCAGAGGCTGGGTGCTGTGCACCTGGTGGCTAGGTGCTATGCATGATGATGGCGCCTGGGGGTATGTGGCTGGGCTCTGCACTGAGGCCAGGTAGGACTTGCCTGCAGCTTTCACAAAATTTGCCCTGAGCCCTGGGCAGAGGCTACAATTGTCTCTGCAGCCCCCTTCCCACAGGTGGCTCTGTGTTTATGCTGGAGACAGGAGAGGAAAATGGAGACTGCCAGCTCCTTCATTTTCAAAGACATCTCCCACCCAACCCATCTCAAAATCAGTATGAACAGATTTGTATCCTATTTTCTGCCCCCAGCCTACATCGTGCAAATTGCCATTTTTTTTTTTTTTTTTTTACCTTGCTCCTCTGCAGGCTATTCTCTCTTTAAGGGCAGAGACCCAGCTGTCACTCGCCCAGTGCTGAGTCAGCTGACTTAAAACTCCAGGTCCAAGTCCCACTGGTTTTGCAAACTCATGGAATTTAGCCCCTCTGGATTTTAAAGCCAAACCTTATGGGTACTTGTTTTCCCCATGTGAATTCCTTGGTATGAGGGCTTGTTCTCTGCCCTCTCTGCCTGTACATCTTCCTCCCTCCTGCAGGCAGCCTCCATCAGCCTTTCTGACCTTCCTAACCTTTCAGCTGCAGCTTCTTCTCTATATTTAGTTGTGGAATTTGTTCTGCCAGTCTTTGGATTGCTCTCTGGTTTATTGACTTGGGCATGGATGATATCTAGTTGAAAACGTAGGACAGGGTGAGCTCAGGGTCCTCCTACTCCACCATCTTCTGAAGTTCAAAAAACCCTCTGATCTACTATCCTTATTATTTATTATAATGTGTCCTAACTATATTTTCATTGATCTAGTGACTTAATATTTCAGTGGGACAGGCAAGACATCTTAGACCTAAAATATCAAGCACTTAAGAAGGTTGTGATTTAGATACTATTCAGAACCCTAGGATAAAAACAAAAACAAAAATCCTTTAATTTCCCCTCTGAAAGTTCCTGAATTTCTTCTTTTTCTTTGGTGGGAAATGATTGCTCTGCATACAAATAACTCTGATTGACTCTAAGTGGTGCTTGAGGTCCAGGAAGCCTGCAATCCTATTGCGAATTGCATTAGGAATAGAGAAGAGATAGAGATGGGGATAGAGAGAGATGGAGAGGGGGACAGAGGGAGGGAGAGAGATAGAGGGAAGGGCTGCAGAGAGCGTAGGGTGATGGGAAGGAAAGTAGAGAATGAATTGAAATCTTTGTCTGGAATCAGAATGTACAGTTTTACTGGTCTATAGCATGATTCCACTTTGGCCAGGTGATCACCATGCTGATACATACTATAATTTCTCTTTTAAAGCATAAACAGAAATGAAGGCTTTAACAGCACTATGAGGCTATGAGTTAGGAAACAGGACACAAGATGCTCCTGTTGCTGTTGGGGCCTCATGTTGTTCCTGAAATGTAATTGTGACATTTGCAAACTCATGGAATTTAGCCTGTCTGGATTTTATTTTATTTTATTTTATTTTTTTTTTTTTAACTTTTATTGGTGTTTAATTTACCAACATACAGAAAAACACCCAGTGCTCATCCCGTCAAGTGTCCACCTCTGTGCCCGTCACCCATTCCCCTCCAACACCCGCCCTCCTCCCCTTCCACCACCCCTAGTTCGTTTCCCCGAGTTAGGAGTCTTTATGTTCTGTCTCCCTTCCTGATATTTCCCAACATTTCTTTTCCCTTCCTTTATATTCCCTTTCACTATTATTCATATTCCCCAAATGAATGAGAACATACACTGTTTGTCCTTCTCCGATTGACTTATTTCACTCAGCATAATACCCTCCAGTTCCATCCACGTTGAAGCAAATGGTGGGTATTTGTCGTTTCTAATTGCTGAGTAATATCCCATTGTATACATAAACCACATCTTCTTTATCCATTCATCTTTCGATGGACACCGAGGCTCCTTCCACAGTTTGGCTATTGTGGCCATTGCTGATAGAAACATCGGGGTGCAGGTGTCCCGACGTTTCATTGCATCTGAATCTTTGGGGTAAATCCCCAACAGTGCAATTGCTGGGTCGTAGGGCAGGTCTATTTTTAACTCTTTGAGGAACCTCCACACAGTTTTCCAGAGTGGCTGCACCAGTTCACATTCCCACCAACAGTGTAAGAGGGTTCCCTTTTCTCCGCATCCTCTCCAACACTTGTTGTTTCCTGCCTTGTTAATTTTCCCCATTCTCACTGGTGTGAGGTGGTATCTCATTGTGGTTTTGATTTGTATTTCCCTGATGGCAAGTGATGCAGAGCATTTTCTCATGTGCATGTTGGCCATGTCCATGTCTTCCTCTGTGAGGTTTCTCTTCATGTCTTTTGCCCATTTCATGATTGGATTGTTTGTTTCTTTGGTGTTGAGTTTAATAAGTTCTTTATAGATTTTGGAAACTAGCCCTTTATCTGATATGTCATTTACAAATATCTTCTCCCATTCTGTAGGTTGTCTTTTAGTTTTGTTGACTGTATCCTTTGCTGTGCAAAAGCTTCTTATCTTGATGAAGTCCCAATAGTTCATTTTTGCTTTTGTTTCTTTTGCCTTCGTGGATGTATCTTGCAAGAAGTTACTGTGGCCAAGTTCAAAAAGGGTGTTGCCTGTGTTCTCCTCTAGGATTTTGATGGAATCTTGTCTCACATTTAGATCTCTCATCCATTTTGAGTTTATCTTTGTGTATGGTGAAAGAGAGTGGTCCAGTTTCATTCTTCTGCATGTGGATGTCCAATTTTCCCAGCACCATTTATTGAAGAGACTGTCTTTCTTCCAATGGATAGTCTTTCCTCCTTTATCGAATATTAGATGGCCGTACATTTCAGGGTCCACTTCTGGGTTCTCTATTCTGTTCCATTGATCTATGTGTCTGTTTTTGTGCCAGTACCACACTGTCTTGATGACCACAGCTTTGTAATACAACCTGAAATCTGGCATTGTGATGCCCCCAGCTAAGGTTTTCTTTTTTAAAATTCCCCTGGCTATTCGGGGTCTTTTCTGATTCCACACAAATCTTAAAATAATTTGTTCTAACTCTCTGAAGAAAGTCCATGGTATTTTGATAGGGATTGCATTAAACGTATAAATTGCCCTGGGTAACATTGACATTTTTACAATATTAATTCTGCCAATCCATGAGCATGGAATATTTTTCCATCTCTTTGTGTCTTCCTCAATTTCTTTCAGAAGTGTTCTATAGTTTTTAGGGTATAGATCTTTTACCTCTTTGGTTAGGTTTATTCCTAGGTATCTTATGCTTTTGGGTGCAATTGTAAATGGGATTGACTCCTTAATTTCTCTTTCTTCAGTCTCATTGTTAGTGTATAGAAATGCCATTGATTTCTGGGCATTGATTTTGTATCCTGCCACGCTACCAAATTGCTGTATGAGTTCTAGCAATCTGGGGGTGGAGGCTTTTGGGTTTTCTATGTAGAGTATCATGTCATCGGCGAAGAGGGAGAGTTTGACTTCTTCTTTGCCAATTTGAATGCCTTTAATGTCTTTTTGTTGTCTGATTGCTGAGGCGAGGACTTCCAGAACTATGTTGAACAGCAGTGGTGAGAGTGGACATCCCTGTCTTGTTCCTGATCTTAGGGGAAAGGCTCCCAGTGCTTCCCCATTGAGAATGATATTTGCTGTGGGCTTTTCATAGATGGCTTTTAAGATGTCGAGGAAAGTTCCCTCTATCCCAACACTCTGAAGGGTTTTGATCAGGAATGGATGCTGTATTTTGTCAAATGCTTTCTCTGCATCTAATGAGAGTATCATATGGTTCTTGGTTTTTCTCTTGCTGATATGATGAATCACATTGATGGTTTTACGAGTGTTGAACCAGCCTTGTGTCCCAGGGATAAATCCTACTTGGTCATGGTGAATAATTTTCTTAATGTGTTGTTGGATCCTATTGGCTAGTATCTTGTTGAGAATTTTTGCATCCATGTTCATCAGGGATATTGGTCTGTAATTCTCCTTTTTGGTGGGGTCTTTGTCTGGTTTCGGAATTAAGGTGATGCTGGCCTCATAGAACGAATTTGGAAGTACTCCATCTCTTTCTATCTTTCCAAACAGCTTTAGTAGAATAGGTATGATTTCTTCTTTAAACGTTTGATAGAATTCCCCTGGGAAGCCATCTGGCCCTGGACTCTTGTGTCTTGGGAGGTTTTTGATGACTGCTTCAATTTCCTCCCTGGTTATTGGCCTGTTCAGGTTTTCTATTTCTTCCTGCTCCAGTTTTGGTAGTTTGTGGCTTTCCAGGAATGCGTCCATTTCTTCTAGATTTCCTAATTTATTGGCGTACAGCTGTTCATAATATGTTTTTAAAATCGTTTGTATTTCCTTGGTGTTGGTAGTGATGTCCCCTTTCTCATTCATGATTTTATTAATTTGAGTCTTCTCTCTCTTCTTTTTAATAAGGTTGGCTAATGGTTTATCTATCTTATTAATTCTTTCAAAGAACCAACTCCTGGTTCTGTTGATCTGTTCCACAGTTCTTTTGGTCTCGATATCATTGAGTTCTGCTCGAATTTTAATTAACTCTCTTCTTCTGCTGGGGGTGGGGTCTATTTGTTGCTTTTTCTCTAGTTCCTTTATGTGTAAGGTGAGCTTTTGAATTTGAGATCTTTCCAGTTTTTGAATGTATGCTTGTATTGCGATGTATTTCCCCCTCAGGACTGCTTTTGCTGCATCCCAAAGATTTTGAACGGTTGTATCTTCATTTTCATTAGTTTCCATGAATCTTTTTAATTCTTCCTTAATTTCCTGGTTGACCTTTTCATCTTTTAGCAGGATGGTCCTTAACCTCCACGTGTTTGTGGTCCTTCCATATTTCTTGTTGTGATTAAGTTCTAATTTCAAGGCATTATGGTCTGAGAATATACAGGGGACTATCCCGATCTTTTGGTATCGGTTCAGACCCGATTTGTGACCCAGTATGTGGTCTATTCTGGAGAAAGTTCCATGTGCACTTGAGAAGAATGTGTATTCAGTTGAGTTTGGATGTAAAGTTCTGTAGATATCTGTGAAATCCATCTGGTCCAGTGTATCATTTAAAGCTCTCGTTTCTTTGGAGATGTTGTGCTTAGAAGACCTATCCAGGGTAGAAAGAGCTAGATTGAAGTCACCAAGTATAAGTGTATTATTATCAAGGTATTTCTTGAGTTTGGTTATTAATTGGTTTAAATATTTGGCAGCTCCCACATTCGGGGCATATATATTGAGGAGTGTTAAGTCCTCTTGTTGGATAGATCCTTTGAGTATGAGATAGTGTCCCTCTTCATCTCTCACTATAGTCTTCGGGGTAAATTTTAATTTATCTGATATAAGGATGGCAACCCCTGCTTTCTTTTGAGGACCATTTGAATGGTAAATGGTTCTCCAACCTTTTATTTTCAGGTTGTAGGTGTCCTTCTGTCTAAAATGAGTCTCTTGTAGACAGCAAATAGATGGGTCCTGCTTTTTTATCCAGTCTGAAACCCTGCGCCTTTTGATGGGGTCATTAAGCCCGTTCACATTCAGAGTTACTATTGATAGATATGAGTTTAGTGTCATCATATCTATTCAGTCCTTGTTTCTGTGGATTGTTCCACTGAACTTCTTCTTAAAGGGGAATTTTAAGAGTCCCCCTTAAAATTTCTTGCAGAGCTGGTTTGGAGGTTACATATTCTTTCAGTTCCTGCCTGTCTTGGAAGCTCTTTATCTCTCCTTCCATTTTGAATGAAAGCCTTGCGGGGTAAAGTATTCTTGGTTGCATGTTCTTTTCATTTAGGACCCTGAATATATCCTGCCAGCCCTTTCTGGCCTGCCACGTCTCTGTGGAGAGGTCTGCTGTTACCCTAATATTCCTCCCCATAAAAGTCAGGGACTTTTTTTCTCTTGCTGCTTTAAGGATCTTCTCCTTATCTTTGGAATTTGCAAGCTTCACTATTAAATGTCGAGGTGTTGAACGGTTTTTGTTGATTTTAGGGGGGGATCTCTCTATTTCCTGGATCTGAATGCCTGTTTCCCTTCCCAGATTCGGAAAGTTTTCAGCTAGGATTTGTTCAAATACATATTCTGGCCCTCTGTCCCTTTCCGCGCCCTCGGGAACCCCAATTAAACGTAGGTTTTTCTTCCTCAGGCTATCATTTATTTCCCTTAATCTATCCTCATGGTCTTTTAATTGCCTGTCTCTTTTTTCCTCAGTTTCCCTCTTTGCCATCAACTTGTCTTCTATGTCACTCACTCGTTCTTCCACCTCGTCAAGCCTCGTCGTTAGGACTTCTAGCTTGGATTGCATCTCATTTAATTGATTTTTAATTTCTGCCTGATTAGATCTAAATTCTGCAGTCATGAAGTCTCTTGAGTCCTTTATGGTTTTTTCTAGAGCCACCAGTAGCTGTAAAATAGTGCTTCTGAATTGGCTTTCTGACATTGAATTGTAATCCCTATTTTGTAACTCTGTGGGAGAGTGGGCTGTTTCTGATTCTTTTTTTTGAGGGGTTTTCCTTCTAGTCATTTTGCTCAGTGCAGAGTGGCCAAAAACAAGTTGTATTGGGAAAAGGAGAAAAAGAGAGAGAAGGAAAGAAAAGAGAAAAAGAAAAAAGAGAAAGAAGAAAAAAATAGGGGAAAAAGAGAAGAAAAAGAAAGAAAAAGAAAGAAAGGAGAAAAAAGAAAAAAGGGGGGGTGGGGGAAGCAATCAGAAATCAAGAAGAAAGAGAGAAAAAAAAAAAGCACAAAACAAACAAACAAACAAAAAAAAAAACAAAAACAAAAACAAAAAAACAAAAAACAAAAAAAACCACGGGGGAGTATCTTCCGATTCTGTGTAGTTTAAGTCCCTTGACTTCCCTTGGAACTGGTCCGTCTCGCTGGTCTTCTGGGGGAGGGGCCTGCTGTGCTGATTCTCAGGTGTTAGCACTTGGGGGAGCTGCTCTGCCCCTGCCTGGTGCAGGGCTCGGTGGGGGTTGTTCACCCCGTGAGGCCCCGGGAGGAAGCCACAGTGGCGGGGGCAGCTCTGGGACCCTGGATCCAGCCCCCGCAGTAGCTCCGGGGCTCTCCTTCTGCAGGGCCTGGGGGCTCCGGGGCGGGGCCGCTGATCTGCTCAGTTCCAGGCAGGAGCGTCCTTGCTGTCCTGGGCCCTCCCGGCCTCTGCCTGTCCCGGGGGAGGCCGGATCCTGGGCTGTGTCCCGGCGCCCTGTGCTCCGGGGTCTGCGCTGTTGGATTCGCGCTCCCGGCGGTGCAGCCCCCTCCGCGGAGCCGCCGCCCGAGCCTCTCCGAGCTGTTCCCGGAGCCGCGCAGCCCCCTCCGCGCGGAGCTTCTTCCTCTGCGCGAGCCGCCGCCGCTGAGCTGTTCCCGGAGCCGCGCAGCCCCCTCCGCGGAGCCGCCGCCCGAGCCCCTCCGAGCTGTTCCCGGAGCCGCGCAGCCCCCTCCGCGGAGCCGCCGCCCGAGCCTCTCCGAGCTGTTCCCGGAGCCGCGCAGCCCCCTCCGCGGAGCCGCCGCCCGAGCCCCTCCGAGCTGTTCCCGGAGCCGCGCAGCCCCCTCCGCGCGGAGCTTCTTCCTCTGCGCGAGCCGCCGCCGCCGAGCTGTTCCCGGAGCCCCGCAGCCCCCTCCGCGGAGCCGCCGCCCGAGCCCCTCCGAGCTGCTCCGGGTCCCGCCGAGCGCTGCAGCCCTTAGGGAGCTCGGCGCACTCTCCGGGGCGCAGTTCCTCTGTTACTGTCCCAGGGAGCCCGAGGGCGTCCCCGCCTTTCTGGGGATCCTGCTCCAATTCCCGGGGAGCCCCTTTCCGCGGGAAGGTCGGTGCAGCTCCTGCTCCTCCGGGACGGGGCTCTCCTGTCCTGGGGACACTCGCCCCGGCCTCAGCCCGGCTCCTCGCGGGGCCCCTCCCCCTTGGAGGCCTTTTGTGTCTTTATCTCTTTTTCCCCGTCTTCCTACCTTGATAGAAGCGCGAACTCTTCTCACTGTAGCGTTCCAGCTGGTCTCTCTTTAAATCTCAGGCCGAATTCGTAGGTTTTCAGGATGATTGGATGGTTTTCTAGGTAATTTGCTGAGGACCAGGTGACCTGGAGACCCTACTCCTCCGCCATCTTCCTGTCTGGATTTTAAAGCCAACCCTTATGGGGACTTGACTTGACACCTGAGGACATGGTGTGCTACAGAATAGTACAGGCTAGGTGTGCTGGTATTTCAGTGGGCAAAACTCGTGCCCCTGCCTCAGACTCTTTCTCCTGCTACCGAGCCTCCAGACAGTGACAACTAAATATTGCTCTGCACAGTCATTTGTCTGAAAAAAAAAAAAAAAAGCTTTAGAACTGTACCTGCCTTATGGCTCAACAATTGTCTAGCCATCAAGAGATCTACTAGAAAAAAAAAATTACTTAGCAAAATCAAATTTCAAGTCAGCATCACTTACCATAAAGAAAACCACAAATTCAGCCAAAGGGAAAGCAGAACTGAAATTCACCTTCAAAGCTAAATATTGTAGGCCAATTGTAACCTCTAATTCATTGGAAGTTTAATAATCTCCTCTATGTCTCATTAAATCTGAAATTAAGTAGTTAACAAAATATCTTGGCTTGTTAGATTCTTCTTTCCTTACAGATGAAATTCTTGTAAACAGAGATGAGTTACTGGTTTAAATGTTTCCCACAGCTGGATTCGGAAAACCACTGTTTTATTAGTTCTAGACTGGAAAAACTAAGTTCTTGTGTGAGGGAGGGGGAAGCCAGACTCAGAGGGTGGAGTAGAGGAAGGGGGAAGGGATGAGTGGTGAGAAGGGAGTGGCTCAGAGCAGCAACCAGATTGCCTAAACCCCAAAGCAGAGGCGTGGGAAAGAAGAACCCAGCCAGACTTTGAATCTCCCCAATGATTCCGCCTAACAATTTCATTTTGCCTTGGGGAGGTACAAACTTTCAGAAACAAATATTTATTGAGCGCTTCCTGCGTGCAAAGTAGACAAAGAGAGGCAACAAACATAAGGGAGAAAATATGTACATGATGACAATGACTACTTAAAAGTTCATGTCTGTGACAGTAATGGAACAGACTAAAGTGATTCCCAACTTTTTTGAGCTGAGCCACTCTTTTTTATTTCTAGTGAGTATAACTTTATTAATTAATTACTTTTAATTAATAAAGTTAAATTCTATGTGTTAAAAAATATGTATATTTAACAAGCAGTTAATTTGAACCTAGCTTTTATGTGATGTAATGTTATTTATCACAAAGTGCAGTTGTTATAAAAAATGGTTCTGGAGGTTGCTTCAAATTAATCCTTACTAAAGCCATAGCCAGGTGCTGCTAAGAAAAATACATCTGTCATGGCCCTCTTTGGGTTCTCTATTATTTGTGTCTAGCTGGCAACATGTCATTTGCTGATCTTCTATATATTATTCCTCATCACATAACATCTCGAGTGGCTCCTTTTTAACATTAAACATTTGGGGCAGATCCCCACATGTAATACTTACTTGAATTATTTGTTGACTGAGGAAATATATATTTGTATTTATATAAAGCTATTGTGGAATCAAAATGTCTTTCTTGATTAAAACAATGACACATATTTAAAAGTAGTAGAGAATATATGGGTGAGACATGTTATTGACTTGGCTTAGTGATCAGATTGGGGAGCATGTAGATTCACAGACCATGTTACAGTACTGTCAGGCCCCAAGGGCAACCACTGCAGGATTTTGAGGTAGATAGTACATTTAGCTGGATGCTGGGGAAGACTTCATTGATGAGACTGCCTTTGAACATCATGCTGCCAGTCCTCCTGTTTGTAAACTTTGTACCATGAGAATGTAGCTGAAGGTGTCATCTTGTCAGATTGCTGAGCAGGATCTAAAAGCTGTCACTACTCTCTATAGTGGCTTTTAGGAAAAGGATGACTGTGTTACCGGCCAAATGTGACTTTAGCTGGCATTGGAATTTGAGTGACTAGAGGAATTTCTCCCTCTGGAACTCTGGAATGCTTATACTAATCTTTTTCTAAACAGAATTTGCACCCAATATTGGTTTCCTATTCTTTAAAGCAGGACCCCGTGCCCCAATCATTTTCATATTTAGCCTATGAGAAAGGTCTAGTAAAAAGAACTCAGTATAAAATGTGTTGCTTAGGAGATGATGGAGCTCTTTCCCTGAAGCGGAGAGTAGTAGATTCCTTGGGGTCATTGTCTAGATCACTCAGAGGACCTTCCAGCATCCCTGAAGTTCCATATGACACTGTCCCCTGCCAAAAGCTTCTTGGTACAAGGTACCTGCATGCCCCCAAGTGCATCATTTTAATTTTTTATCCAGAAACTTAAAATTTGGACCTGGGAGAGATGAAGCTGAGTTACATTGATGATGGCTTTCTATAGAGGAGGCCATGGACTTTAATTCATCCTTTAGTTCTATGGGTTTCTCCAATATCTTCCCAATAACTGCCAACTTTTTTTTTTTTTAATTTTCTTAAGCTAAGCAGAAGTGAGTTCTATTATTTGCAACCCAGAGAACTTTAGTTATATAATAGGTGTTTTGGGTCAGGGAAGTGAATTATTCCGTGTTGGGCTCTATGCTAAATCCATTGAAAAGTTTAAGGATTCTTAAAATTGAGAGTTGTACCCCACATATGCATTATAAAGTCATGGGATTTATACTACCAGTGGGAGTCTGAATAAATGATCATTTATGACCAATCTTGTCTTTTATTAGAGGTGGATGGAGAATAGCTATTCTTCCTCCCTTCCTATTCCAGTTACATAAGACTTTCCCATGTGCATAAAGGTCTTTTCACTGACCCCGTGGAAGGCTCATCTAATGGTTTGGCATCACTAGACTTGACCAAGCTTGTCTGGCTTAATACCATTTTTAAAGGGGGAGTGCTTCTATTTCCTTCCCTAACCATCAGAACTATTTCTAGAAGGAATGAGTAAAAACAGTACCTTATTTAAAGCACTAATTTTATATTGGTAAATGTAAAAAATAGAAATGTTATTTTTAAAAAAGGAATATACATGCACATATTATACAAATAAAGGAAAAAATAAAACAAGTATTTTTGTTAGAAGATTTAAGAATAAATAGAGTAAAGTGCTAGTAGCTATTGGAAGCAACAGTGAAATCACAGATGCTCCCTTCCCCACCATTTTCTCCAGTTTCCCAGACTTTCCAGAATGTGGTATCATTGCATCTATAATAGTTTTTGAAAACATGGAACACAGGCAGAATAAACAAATACACCTAGTCCACTCTAGGGTTTAAAAATTAAGGGAGCGAGGGAGTGAGAGAAAAAGGGAGGAGTGGAGGAAGGAAGGAAGGAAGGAAGGAAGGAAGGAAGGAAGGAAGGAAGGAAAGAGTGAAACCAAATATTTTCAAGTATTATCAGGTTGTCAGGGGAAAAAACCTGGTAAAACAGTCTTGAGAAACTTTAAACTTTGATTTTTGGTCTTGAAGCACTGGGAGATTTTTGTGTTTATTTTCAGTTTATGAAAGACTGAGACATGTTTGTATCAACATTTAAAAAAAAATGGAATAGAAACTAATGCACCTTTTTCTTCATTGTAACTATTTGCAATGCTTGATACCCCCAGGGATGAAGCAGTTGCTGCTCAGAGAACTGCTACAGGTTTTTAATTTCAGGGTTATTGGACAGAGTTGTCCACTTTATATATTTGCCTAAAATAGGTTATAGGAACAACAAAGATACATAAGAGAAACCTCTTCTAGGTAAAAAAAATGATGATAATAACCTTTTTTAAAGTGTAGGTGACAACATCACATTAGTTTAAGCACAGTTTGTAACATAGTAATTCAAGTTTATATGTTATGCTATCCTTACACAAGTGTGGCTACTATCTGTCACCATACAATGCTATTACAATACCACTGACTATATTCCCTATACTGTACCTTTCATCCCTGTGACTTATTAATTTTGTGACTGGAAGTCTGTATTTCCCACTCCTCTTCACTCATTTTGCCCATCCCCCATCCCCTCCAGCAACCCTCAGTTTGTTGAAAACAGCAACTGAAAGGTTGTCATTCGAATCCATAGATTTCCTCCCTCATGATCAGTCCCAGTATGGAAAAAAAATACCAAAATCATGTAGCTCTTGCATATAAAATAGGGAAGAATTGAAGACCAACATTTAAAGTAAAAATGGAATGCACATGATTACTTGTTGCACTGTCTGGTGAGAAGAAATGCCTAACACTAGGAAACTATAAAAGCACCATCCTGGGAGGTAAATCTCTGGTCTGTATGTAATCTGGGTTAGCATAAATCGCTCCAATTCCATTAATTACCATCCTTTTAAGAGCACTCCAAATCAGCACATCCTCCCCTTTGGATGAATCAAATGGGCAGAATGGTTGTAAAATACTTTGACTAATATGGATAATGACAAGAGGAGGGTGTAGTACCATTAGGGCAGAACATAACAAATATTTAACAAATATTTAAGAATTGCTATGATCAGTGGAGTGCCATGTGTCTCCATTCTGGTCAGAGTTCATATTTTTGTTTTTCTAAAGTTTACATCATAGCAAGAGTGTAGATAGATACCTATAAAGCTTTTTCAGCAATTGGAAAAAAATATTCTGGTTTAAGCATGGTGCTAGTGTAATCAAGATCACAATTTTGATCTCCAGATATGCAAATTAAATAAAACAGTCTAGTTCACATTTATAAACTGAACCCCCAACTGGAACTGGCCTTTTAAGCAATGTGCAGCACTAGACATAAGATGACTGGGCTACAGAATATTTATGCCATATTTGCCTGTCACAATTACTAGAAAAAGCAATACAAAGACCTTGGCCTTATATTTGGGGGATAGCACATTATTAACAATACAGTGAGAAAGTGCTAGACCTAAGTTCAAGCCCAGGCCACTTACCAGCTGTATGACCTTAGGCTCTTGAGCCATTGTTACATCTGGAAAATAGAAAAAAAATAGATTTCTTCCATTATTACAAGAGTGTTGTGGAGAATAAATGAAACAATGAATAAGAAATCTCTTTGTAACCCTTAAGTGTTTATATAACTAGAAGATACTAGTAATATTTATAGCATAAATGCTCAGAGGTTGGTTTTTTTTTTTTTTTGAGTTACTGTTATATGTTCATTTTGTTTTCCCCTGGGGTAGCTTGAAAAAATGTGGCCTGCATTTCTGTTATGATGGCATGTAGACCTCTGCTTCATCAAAGTCAGAGACAAACTTTCATAAATCCTTCTTCTTTATTGAAACAGAAACCCCATATGTCTCCCATGGCACATTATCACCAACAAATATTCAGTTATGATAAATGATCGTGAGGCAAAGTTGATGGCCACTGCATAATTATCCTTCCCTGTAAATTACACTAAAAACAACATTGTGTAATACCTGCAAGACAAGGCTGGCTTTTAGGGAAGTTATTTTTAGTTAAGAGGGTGTAGAGTAAAAGAGATGGGCATGGCACACAGAACTGCCTCCCGACGATCTGTAAAATACCAAGGATAAGTAGCAGTGAGCATTGCTTTGCTTTCTGTTTTACATCCACCCTTTCATCCTGCACAGCTGAGTTGTAAATATTAAAACCACAGACACAGAGAAAGAAGCTCTTGATTGTCTTCCTTCCACTGAAGTAGGCTTTGGTTTGAAAGTCACACAAGATCGCAGAAATGATCTCTTTAAAAAATTAACTTGGTGCAGAGAGAAGCACTTCAGTGACCTGCGGGGGAAAGTGAAAGGGAGCAAGATGTTTCTTCTTGTATTCATATCTTAAACTTAAATCTTTGCAAAGCCCCTGGATACCAGTTGGAGTATCAACATCTGGGTCACAGAAAAGTGCTGCCTCGTGTTCTCAGAAGTCCTGAGATATGTCAGGAGGAGGGGAATCAGATGAGGAGGGCTTATCAGAAAGATGACTTCTCACTCCTATCAGGATTCATGCTAAATATATTTTCCTCAGGCTTTTAAATAGAACACTCTCTAGTTTCTTGAGATACAATGCAGAGCTTCTGGACATGAGGAAAGGACCGAGATTCTTGTTGAGGAAGGCATTGCACCTCCTTTGGGGAAGGCTTCAGTTTTGATCCATTTCTCATGAAAGAGAGAAGAAGGCCTTTGCCAATTTTTTTTTCCCCTCTGGATACTATGTTCACTAAATCATCTGGTAGAGGCTGGTGAAAGATAAAATGAATATTAAAAATATTGACATAGATGCTTATTTAAGGATATACATGTATGGGATCCATGAGAATGTCTGTTAACACCTAATGTCCATCAATAACCAAGAAAATATTGCGTGTGCTTGCTTTGATATTTCTTTTCTCAGTTTTTTGTCCTAATGGTTGATATTTTTACAAAGGGTTATTAGGATATCTGACAATGGCAATTATGCTGGTGGTAATTTCCCACAACCTAGACTAATTGCTGGGTCATTAAAAGAATCATAAAGATCTTTTAAAATTATTTTGCAAATAGTCCACTATAAGCATGATTAATATCTCATTTTCCGATGGCTTTTAGCTATGATATATATTAATGAAAACAGTGCAATTTTATATGAAAGTAGCCCTGGCTTTTTTTCTAGGATGAGTTTAGGAGCTGGATATTATTTGATAGTATTTAGCTAGAGGATGCCGCCTCCTGTGTAGTTCTGAAGGGAATCATTCATAAAAAGAATAACATCAAATAAGATATAGCACATTTGCTTTTTAAAATACTTTTTGAGTCTGATCTAAGTATGATACTACCACCTACTCTCTTCAACATGAATCATTTCACCCCATGAAAAAGAGGTTTGGCAGTACAGTACAAAGGATTTGGGTAACTTCAGAGAGTGAGACAATATTAAAACAAGCCTCAAGATCAAGTTGTGTGACCAACAGGTACTTTCTAGCCTTTTCCTGTGTATGCTACATATAGGTGGGGGTACAAAAATACATACAATAAATTGTATAATAAATGGCTGTGATAGAGGGATAAAAACCTAGGCTCTAGGATCATATGCTTTTGGTCCTAATCAAAGTAACATTCCTTGGTATGAGATGTCCATGCTCCTAAGATGGAGTATGTGGCTTACACTAGAGGCAGATGTGGCGCTTTTAATCTTTCAGAATCCTTAAAATTGAAGTTCTGCCCTTTTTACCTCTGGCTAGCTATGTGATACAGCACCCCCCCCCCCCGCCCCCCGCCCACTGCCTTACTGAAGCAATGATCGGCCAGCCCAAGTAGCATGCAGGAAGAAAGAAATGTCTGCTGGTTTCTAAGACATGGTGGCATCATTGATCCTTCTGCATGGCCTTAACTGAATGTCTCAAAGTAACCTTAAAATTAATGTGTCCAAGACAGGGGTCTCCATATCCAACCCTTATTTTATTTATTTTTTTAAAGATTTATTTATTTGAGAGAGAAAGAGAGAGAAAGAGAACAAAAGCTGAGGGAGAGGCAGAGAATCTCAAGGAGACTGCATTTAGCATGGAGCCTGACGTGGGGCTTGATCTCAAGACCCTTAGATCATGACCTGAGCTGAAACCAAGAGTCAGAGGCTTAACCCACTGAGCCACCTAGGTGTCCCTCCGAGCCCTATTTTAAATGTGCATATCCCCAAGTCTTTCCTGTATCAGTTAATAATACCCAATTGATTAGGCTAAAAATCTGTTTTGCCCTAAATTCCTCATTTTTCCTTCTCCCATCTACAATATCTGGTCCATCAAGAAGGCCTCTTGATTTTACCACCAAAATGTCTTCTAAATTCATACCCTTCTCACTGTTCTTATGCTACTATACTAGTGCAGGCCTCCACAGTTTCTGCCTGGATTATTGGGACAGTGTTATAACTTTGGCCCTGCTTCCATTCTTGCTTTACTACAGTCATTCTCAGCACCAAGAGTCAGGCTATAAAATGCAAATCGATTCACATCCATTCCTCTGTGCAGTCTTCTTGGGGCTTCCCACTGCATTTCAAATAAAATCTCAACCTCCTGGCCAACTTGGCCATCATGGTCCTCATGGTTCTTCATAGTGGCTGTCCACTTCTTGCTCCTATTCTTGACTACCTCCACTCTACCCCTTACTCTGCTCCAGTCTCCTTGGCCTTGCTTTATCTGATCTTTGTTTGACTGATTCCTTTTTACTTAGCTAACTTGACACCTCCTTAAAGAGGCCTTTTCTGATCCCTTAAACTAAATAAGCTGCCTCCATCCCAGACCCATTACTCCACTCTATTTTATTCTTAGCATCTTGAATCTAAGATGATCCCATTTGTTGAGATGTATATATTATCACCACCTGCTGCAATAGAAGTTTCAAGTCTATTCATTGCCACATCCCCAAGGACAGAAACAGTGTTGGGCTTGCTCAATAAGCCAGCATTATTTATTGAGCTTTTCAGTAAGTAATAATTTAATAAATGAGTAATTTTAAAAAGTCATCCCTTCAAAGTCAATGTTGTCCCATCAGTGTTCTGCAGTAGGACCAGTGAATTTGGCATTTTTGCCTTTTGGGAAGAATCAAGAAGGAAGGTAAGAGAGATGTGAGTACATGGGTGAATATTTTCCTCTCACTTTAGACAAAGCAATTAATAAGCAAGTATTGAGTTCCTGCTGTGTATTAAGTAGCATGTGTTCGGTACTGTTACAGACAGGAATTACTGAGCGTATTCTGTAGTGGGATGTGTGTGTGTGAGCAACACAAATCAACAAAAGGAGAATTATATATGCTAATAATTACAATAGAAATTTAGAGGGAAAGATCAGTGTGAAATACAATAGTTGGTCTAGGCTTGATGAAAAAAAGAGGATCATTCTCTGACACATGAAGACAGAGAATCTGAAAAAGCAGAGAAAAGGAGAAGGTCTTCCCAGGCAGAGGATGGATCATAAATGAAGAAAAAGAAGAGGAAACAAATATTGATTTGGGCCTCACTTTGCTGTTAGAAAGCCAGGAAGAAACTGGATTTGATTCTGCTCAAACTATGCATATTTAGAATGCTCAGATATTTATAGAGTCCACAGAATTCAGACTGGGCCTATAGAAACAAATAAGTGGGATGGAAGGTGATTTATTAGAGCATTCCTTTCCTCTCTAAGGCTCTGTGGTATTTTTCTTGGGAACTGGATTTCATTCATTAAGCAAGTATTTATTACCCGCCTCTTCTGTACCAAGCACTGTGCTTGTCACTGGGGATCAAGAGTAAACAAGAGATCACAATCCTTGTTCCCAGAAGCTTATAGTCTCTCCAAGGAGAGAAACAGTATGTGAATAAATTCTTAATAATGATTTGAGCATAATTTAGAAATTGTACATTTCAGGCAAATTCTTTTATACTAATAATGTGGGAAGAGATAGAGAAAGAGGGTGGTTTGGAGAGGAAAGGATACTATTAATAGGTCATTTGTACCTATTTGTCTGTTTGTACCAGTGTGTTAGAAAGGATAGCAATGAGGCTGCCCCCTTTTGTAGTTTGTGATAAAACAGAAAAGCACAGGGGTATCTGGGTGGCTCATTTCGTTAAGCACCTGATTCTGGGTTTCAATTCTGATAGAAAAGGATTTCTTAGAGAATTATGGACTATCTCAGCTTTAACTTAGTTCTTTATCTTGTACTTTGGACTAGAATTCCATTCTGCAAAGGGAGTGATTTAAATACTTGTTGGTTATGTTAGATTCATGTTTTATCCTGGAGTCTTACTCTAAAATCTTCCTGATGGACCTTGAAGATCTGTTTTCATAAATATACATAGTATATTTAAAAACATAAATTCTCGGGACACCTGGGTGGCTCAGTGGTTTGGCGCCTGTCTTCAGCCCAGGGCGTGATCCTGGAGACCTGGGATTGAGTCCCTCGTCAGGCTCCCTGCATGGAGCCTGCTTCTCCCTCTGCCTGTGTCTCTGCCTCTTTCTCCATCTCTCATGAATAAAGAACTAAAATCTTAAAAAAATAAATAAAAAAATATATAAGTTCTCAAATGTAAAACCAACTCTAAACAAAGCCAAGTACACTTTGCCATGATTGAACAATTACCAATTATCAGGTGTTTATTGCAGCTTTATTCTTCCTGTGTTAGTCTGCTAGGGCCACCATAACAAAATACCACAGACTGGATGGTTTAAATAACAGAAAGGTCCGTTTTACAGTTCTAGAGGCTAGAAGTCCAAGATCAAGATGTTGGCAGATTTGCTTTCATCTGAGGCCTCTCTTCTTGCAGAGAGCTGTCTTCTCCCTGTGAGGCCATGGTCTCCTCTGTGCATGAATCCTGATGTCTCCTTCTTTGTGTGTCCATTCTTCCTCGTCTTACAAGAGCAGCATGCAGATTGGATTAGAGTCAACCCCAATGGCCTCATTTTAATTAGTCATCACTTTAAAGACCCTGTTCTGAAATACAGCCACATTCTGAGGTACTAGAGGTTAGGGCTTCAACATTTGAATTTGGGGGGAACACAATTCAGTCATAACACTTCCCAACCCTAATATACAGTTTTGGTCCTACAGGCAATGAGTGGGACTCAGAGAATTGGTAGAGTACTTTCTTTGGGGCAGTTGGTGGCTTCTCACCCGTCCTCCTAGAGCTCAGTGATAGAACGGAAGAGTGCCAGTAGGAACTTTTAAAGTTCTGCATTTCCTTTCTGTTATGCCCTAAAATTCTACAGAAAGAAGAGGCCTGAGCTCTAATTTTGTCCTGACCTAGAGAGATAAAGATGGCATGCTGCAAGATTTCATTCAAGGAGAAGGATGTTACTTGTAGTTGGTGAATGACAGCTTTGTGGAAGAGGTGACATTCCAGCAGGGCCTTGGAGAATGGGCAGCCGTCAGATGTGAAGAAATCAGAGTGTAAGAGGCAAGACAAAGGCCTTGTCTTGTGGGAAAGTGTATGTGTAAGGACATTATTTCTTGTAAATCTTGCAAATACATGAGGCATTTATGTAAGTTATTACATTGAATTCCCCCCAGGACCCCTGTAAGCTAAGCTAAACAAGAATTTACAGTCCTTTTCAATGATGAGGAAATAAAAACTCAGAGAGGTTGAACGGCTTAGAAAGATAGGTTTGAACACACCTGCCTGAGTTCAGAGTTCTCAGTAAGAGGCACGTGTATTAATTTTCTATTGTTCCTGCAACAAATTAGTACAGATTTTATTTTAAACAACTACATTTTATTATCTCACAGTTTTTTAGGTCAAAAGTCTAGGTGTGCTCAATGGCTTTTCAGCTCTGGGTCTCACAGGGCTGAAATCAAGGTGCTGGCTGGCCTGGATCCTAACATGGAGGTTCTGGGGAAGAATTTGCTTCCAGCCTCATTCAGGTCATTGGTAGAATTTGGCTCCATGTATTTATATGACTGAGGTCCCTGTTTCCCAGGTGACTGCTGTCAGCTAAAGGTCAGTTCCAGCTTCCAGGGGCTGTTTACATTCCCTGTTTGTGGTCCTTTTAATTGGGCAAAGCCAGCAGTGGCAAGTTGAGTCCTTGTTAGACCTCCTGTCTTTCTTACCTCCCCTTCCGCTTCATCTCTCTTGCCTCTAGCTAGAGAAAGTTCTTTGCTTTTAAGGCTCATGTAATTAGTTTGGAGCTACCAGATAATCCATGATTATCTCCTTACTTAGGGCTCATACCTCAAATCACATCTGTAAAGTCTCATTTGCTATGGAAGGTAATATATTCACAGGCTCCACAGATTGGGGTGTGAACATGGGGACTGTTCTGCCTACCACAGTAGTGGTGGGAAGGATGACATCACTAGAGACTGGAATTCTAGGGGCTGGGCTGGGCTGAGGCATTAGACTTTCTTTTGGATGTAATGAAAACCTATTAGAACTGTTTGGCAGCTAGACAGCCAACAGAGAGGACAGGGTAGAGGATAGGGCTGTGTCTTGTTAAGAAATGATTCCATTTATATAACATTCTCGAAATAAAAAACAATTGTTGAAGTGGGTAATAGATTGACAGCTGTCAGGAGTTAGGGATAGGAGTAAGAATAGTTAAAGGAAAGGTTGGGGGTATGAGGTAGGTGGGAATGGTTAAATATGGTGGCACGGGATCCTTGTGATGATGGAAATGTTCTTTAACTTTTCTACGGAGGTGGATATACAAACTTACACATGAAATTACACAGAACTAAATAAACACACATACACACAAATGAGAACAAATAAGAGTGGGGAAATCTGAATAGGATCAGTGGATTGAATCCATGTCAGTAGGTCTTGATTGTGATATTGCACTGAAGTTTTTCAGGATGTTGCCATTGGGAAGCCTGAGTGGAGGGCTCAAGCGATTTCTCTATATTGTTTCTAACAACTGCATGTGAATCTATAATGATCTCAAAATGAAAAGTCTAATTAAAAATAATACAATGAAATGCATTTCATATCCATCACATTGACAAAAATGAAAATGTTGGACAATAAGTGTGGGCAAGGAAACGTGAACTTTCCTCCCCTGCTGATGGGAATGTAAATGTGTTTAACAATCTTTGGAGGAGGGAGGGAGGGAGGGAGGGAGGGAGGGAAAAAACAAAAACAATCTTTGGAAATCCATTTGCATATTTAACAACTGCCCAAAGTATACTAAACATGACTGAAAAAGTCTATTCTCGGATAGGACCAATTACATCTTTATGAGTCTTGGTGCAAAATAAAAATGCAAAGCCCCTTATTCAGAAATTAAGAATTCAAGATGGAATGGTAGAGCTTTAAAGCAAGTGCAGTGTCCTCCCGAATGCAGGGCCCTATATGACTGCATATGTTTCATACTGTCCCTGCCTAGGGAATACACCTTAAAGAATCTCTTGGATCATGAATTCCAAAACATGTACAAGAATGTTCAGAGCAGTACTGTTGATAATATCAAATGACTGGGAACAGCCCAAATGTAGATGAATAAATTGTGGTACAGATGCACTAAGATTAATCAGCAAGGAAAGTGAATGACTTTCAGTTACTTATGAAAAGGTTTAGAGCATGCTACCTTCAAATATGGCATTTGACATATTGAATATTTTAGGCTGAAGGGTTTTGAGAAAACAGCAAAAACAGGAAGGCCACTCTGATCTCCTCCTGCCTCCCCTTTATTCCCTTAAACAGGTAGTAAAAGCCTTATTTGAGAGGTGCCCTGCCTACCTGTCCCTGGAGCAAGGTTACATCTTATCTCTGAAGATACAGGTTTTCCAAGAAGAATCCCCAAATACAGGCCTTGCTGTTTCCCCCAGTTTACTACTCTGACCTCATATTCATCAACCTGTCATATTCCTCCATGACTGTCCACTTTTCATCAAACCAAGCATAAAATATGTGTCTGTTTCTTTGGGTCTTCATTTTCTTATGAAGGCTCTTATGTCACATAAAACTTATATTAGCTAAATGTATGCATTTCCCCTGTCAATCTATCTTTGTCAGTATAATTTTTAGACCTAGGAAGGGACCTTAAGAGGGTAAGGAAAACTTTTTCCTCCTCTACACTTACAACCTCATGGAAGCATCTGAACAAAATGCTGACTAAAGAAAGTCCCCCAAAGAATGCATACAATCCTATATCCATATAAAGTTTTAAAAAACTGCAAAACTGAACTATATATTATTTAGGGAAACAAATATATGTAATAAAACTATTAAGAAAAACAAAGAAATGATGAATTTAGAACCCAGAAGAGTGGTTCCTTGTAAGGGGAGCAAGGGATTGGGGCTGGGGAAGGATGGCTGGGAGGGCCATCAGAGTTATGGGGGTGTCCTTTTTTTATAAACAGGAGGGGTGAGAATGGGGAGAGAGGGGAGTCCTCTTACACTTTTGTGGGAATGCAAATTGGTATAGTCACTCTGGAAAAGTGTGAAGGTTCTTCAAAAAGTTAAAAATAGAATTACCCTATGATCCAGCAATTGCACACTACTAGGTATTTACCAAAGCATACAAACATAGTGATTTGAAGGGGCACCTGCACTCCAATGTTCATAGAAGCAGTGTCCACAATAGCTAAACCATGGAAATAGACATAAATACGAACTATGGAAATACACATAAATACACACTCACACACACACACACACACACACATGAATATCACTCAGCCATCAAAGAGAATGAAATCTTGCCATTTGTGAGGACATGGATAGAACTAGATGGGATTAGCTAAGCAGAATAAGTCACTCAGAGAAAAATAATTATATAATTTCATTCATGTGAAATTTAAGAAACAGATGAACATATGGGAAGGGAAGGAAAAACAAAGTAAGAACAAAATTGAGAGGGAGGCAAACCATAGGAGATGCTGAACTCTAGGAAACAAACTGAGGGTTTCTGGGTAGGTGGGGGGGAAGGGATAATTGGGTGATGAGCATTAAGGAGGGCACTTGATGTAATGAGCACTGGGTGTTATATGCAACCGATCAATCACTGTACTCTACCTCTGAAACTAATAATAAAAAGGCTCATGGGTATGTGGGTTTTTGTTGAATCACTATTTTCCATGTATTCCACATATTATATTAGTTTTTATTAACTATTTAATAATTTAAAAACCAATTTAAGCAAGTTGGTATTATTTTGTGGGGGGAAAATGGACAGTTTATTTACAGTAGGAAGTTTCCAGACCTTTCTGCCTTTTTACAAGCTTTTATTTATTTATTTATTTTTTACAAGCTTTTAGATGCATTTTCTACTTTTATTATGTGGTGGGAGTTGATAATTTAAATACACCCACTACTCAGATGTCCAAAGAAAATATAATTCTTTGTTTTCTATAATCTAATTTTCCTAACCCACCCTCATGCTGCTGGGTGGTGATAGTCAGGGGAAGCAGGGGCCACAGCCAGGCCCTCTGTGTCTGTGGGGTTCAGTGGTCTTTTTCAGGTGACTCACTCTCTTGGGAAATGATGAGTCGTTCAGATGTCTTCTTTCTTTCTCTTATCCTCCTTAGATATATAGAGCCCAAGAGTGTGACATGCTGGCAAAGGGGAAGAGGTTTCTAGGCTAAACCTTCTTGTTGTCCTCTGGAGCCTTGCTGGTATTCATGGGGGATTTGCCTGCTTCCTGGCCTTCTGCCAGTGCCCATGTGACAAAGGGAGGAACTTCTGGTTTCCTCTTGGCTCCATCAGGTCCTGGCAATCCTGCTCATCCTTCCCCTGCTGATTCTGAGAGCGTAAGTGGCTACTCTGAGTCTCAGCAACAATCTCCAGCAAGCCCTCTGAAGTTCTTCACAGGCACCTTTCCCCTTGCTGTGACAGCTCCCAGCTCAGGCCCACTGTTCTCAATTCCATGGCCTTCCTCTTAGTCCTGGCATATGAAAGAACTTTTCCTCATGTTACACAGGAGTGGTAGGTGGTTCAAGAGTGGTAATCAGGCTCTCCTCATCAAACCAGGTGACCCTGCATTTTTTTTAAAGATTTTATTTATTTATTGATGAAAGACAGAGAGAGAGAGAGAGGCAGAGACACAGGCAGAGAGAGAAGCAGGCTCCATGCAGGGAGCCCAATGTGGGACTCTATCCTGGGACTCCAGGATCACACCTTGAGCCAAAGGCAGCCGCTCAACCACTGAGCCACCCAGGCATCCTTGACCCTGCATTTTTATTCAGCTGCAGGTATGCCTGTTGCCTGGACCACCCTGCACTGCTCTGGTTTTAGCTCTTCTCTCTTGTGCAATACTGCTCCCCTTCAGGAAATCGGCCTGGAAGGGAGTTTTCCCACTTTTGTCTGACCCTTGTCTCCCCAATCCCAGCTCCTCTTTTATGCATTCTATGAAGGCAGAAGGGCTGGGCCTGGCATTCCCTCTTACCTTGTGACTTCTATGCCACTCCCTCCTTCTTCCTACCTCCTTCCCTGGGCAGGGGAAGAAACTACCTCCGAGAAAGGGAAGATGGGAGTCCTAACATTAATTTTTGGCATTTAAGGATTTTCAAGCTAATTTGTCCAAGGACATTTTTGCCTTAGTTTCAGGTAAATAAACCCATTTTAAGCTACTAATAAGAAAGGAAGGTCCTGCAGGGAAAGTCAATCAAAGGTAGAAAGTGGAACAACTACTCACTTGTGAAACAGCAACCAAAGCACTTTGCGCATCCTGGTTATCTTCTTTGATCTTTATGCTTGGCCTGGAGGGGAATAAAATATAAGTGGCTAAGAACTTAAACTTGTAAATGAGGAGCGTTTCCCCTTTTGCAGTAAGTGGGCATGTAATTTGACCTTCACTTTACACCAAAAAACAAAACAAACCACAGATAATTCGAGTTCAATGTGAGAAAATGAAAATGTAGAAAAACTGGAAAAATAGGATTAAGTATTTATCAAACATCAGGACAGGCAAGGACACAGTAAACTTAGAAATGGCAATGGAAGTCATGAGGAAAAGAATGGGCAAATTTGACCATATGAAATTAGTTTTTAAATTAAAATTAATTTTTACTTAATATTTCTACCTATGATTTAAAAATGTTAATATAGAAGTATCATTAATTATATTTTAGTTATATTTTCATTAATACTGAATTAAATATTAATTTAATCTTAATGTATTTTTTAAATTAAATTTGCTTTATTCTAACTGGCTATTCGTGGAATTGGTCATAGGCAAATTGGATTTTAAATGATCTGGTTTGGGGGGAAATTGGCCAATTCCACCTCAGTGGGGCATGGTGATAGGAACAGAGAGAAGAGATGTGAATAATGTTATTAGAGGCAAAGACAGGATTGGTGACCTACTAGATACACAAGGCAAGTAGGATGAAGGAGTCAAGAATGATGGGATGCCTGGGTGGTGGAGCATCTGCCTTTGGCTCAGCATGGTGTGATCCTGGAGTCCCAGGATCAAGTCCCACATCGGACTCCCTGCATGGAGCCTGATTCTCCCTCTGTCTGTGTCTCTGCCTCTCTCTCTCTGTCTCTCATGAATAAATAAATAGAATCTTAAAAAAAAAAAAAAAAGAATGAATCTGAGGTTTTGGCCCAAGGCCACTGGGAGGGTGGCCAAATTGCAATCTGGGAGAGAGAGAGAAGCGGTTTTGGCTATTCTAAGTAGAAATCGCTACCAGTCCTTGGTTCTCAAACTTCAGTCTGTAGCAGAATCACTGTAGGATTTGTTAAAACACATGTTGCTGGTTCCATCCCCAGGGTTGATGATTCAGTGGATATGGGTTGGGTTAGAAATTTGCATTTCTAACAGGTTCTCAAGTGATACTATGCTGCTGACCAAGGGACCTCACTTTAAGAATCACCATCTAGTTTTTGAGGTGGAGGTGGTGGGAGGTATCCAGTAGAGAGGGCCTGGAGAGAGATCATGCCCAGACAGAAGATAATAATTGCTCCTATTTACTGTAAAGCTTCCCATTGGTGTGCCAATATTGGGCCTAAGTATTGATCATCCCCTGGGGAAGGGCTACAGGGTGGGGAGGGGTTGGGAAGATGGAGAGGCCAGAGACCTTGAGCCAATTGTCTTTGACCTGAGCAGCTGTCTCCATTTACCCTAGAGTGCATACAAACATTATCATTTTGCTTATGTAAGCAGCGGTATGAAAAACTGTAAAATATTGGAAAGCACTGATTTGCTGAGTGCTTATTCTGTGGCAGGCTCAAGTGATATCTCCATGAGCAAGATGCTATTATTATCCAGATTTAAGAGAGGAGAAAATGGAGGTTTAGAGAGGATAAACTACTTCAGTGGTTCATTTCAATGTCACATGGCTAGTAATTGGCAGATTCAGGATTAAAGCCCTGTCTGGCCCATTTCCAAACCTTGAGCTTCTAATTATTATGCCTCTTAAAGGATTTGAACATTATCTGCATAGAGGTGATATTTAAAACAATGGGATTTGATGAAACTACCAGGAAAGAGAGTTTAGAGAGAAATGTTCAAGTCTAGTACCTTGGGGAAAAAATCTAGGTTTAGGGCATATGGAGAAGAAATTGAGTCCTAGGCTATATCATAGAAATGAAAAGAGAAGAAGGCATAAAGAAAGAATTTCACTAGTGTCACATACCTTGGAACTGTCAAGAAAGGAAAAGGCTGAGGAAAGGCCACTGAACTTTGAGACTAAGGTCACTGTTGATCTTTAAAGGAACTATTTCACTGGAGAAATAAAGTTGAGAAGCTCTGTGTTTACCTTTTGCTGATTAACAAACAACTCCAGATATAGTCTTAAAATAATAGCATCCTTTAATGTTTCTCACACTTCTGTGAATTGATTTGGTTCAGCTGGGTAATTCTTCAGCTCCACCTGGAGTTAACTGGGGCCTGAGAGGCTGGAGTTATGGGAGGTTTGATTGGCCAGAAATATCCAAAGTGGCTCACTCACATGACAGTGAGTGCTGGCTGTTGGCCAAAAGTACTGGTTATCCAATATAGGTAGAGAGTTTATCCATGAGAACTGAGTTCCTCACAGCATAGCAGTGGGATTGTAAGAAGGTATATTTCAAGTACATAAAAGTCAGAACCCTAGATCTCTTAAGCCACACTCTGAATTTAACCTTATTTCAACCATATTATTATAGTAAAAAGCAAGCCACAAGGCCAGTTGGATTCAAAAGCCAGATTCACGAGTTTGAGAAATAGACTCTACTTCTCAATGGGAGAAGTAGCCAAGAATTTGAAACCATTTTTAATTTGCCAAAGGGTGGGTGATGAGAAGGTAGATGTGGTTAATATATACTATTTATCTTTTTTTTTTTTTTTTTTTTTTTACTATTTACCTTTTAGGAAATATTATAATAAAGGGGAAAAGAGTATGATGGTCATTGTTTGAGAACACAGACGTTTTAGGGAAGGGCTTTCCTAGGATATAGATGAGAATATAGATTATGTAGTACTGTGCACCAATATGACCTCAAACTTGTAGCCTAAAACCACAACCATTATGATTTTAGTTTCTGTGGATCAGGAGTCTAGGCATGGCCAAGTTGATCCTCTGCCATGAGGATCTTACAAAGCTGCAAAGTGTTGTTTGGGGCTGCAGTCTCATCTAATGCTTAACTGGGGGACAGCCCACTTCCAGGCTGTCATAGCTTTTAGCAGCACTCAGTTCCTTGTGGGGTATTGGACCAAGGCCCACAGTTTTGGTGGCTGTTGGCTGGAGGCCACTCTTAGTTCCTTGCCACATGAGACTTCCCAGCATGCACTTGCTTTCTGAAAGCCAGCAAGAGAAAATGAGTGTCTTTAGAAGACAGGCATTATGTATTTTAATCACATACATGTAATTATGTACATCCTGTCTCATTTGCCATATTCTAATTGTTAGAGAACAAGTCACAGGTACCACCTGCACTCAAGGGCAGGGAACGCACAAGGTCATGAATACCAGGAGGTGGGCATTATAGGGACCATCTTAGACTTGGTTTGTCACAGAAGACTTGAATTTATTTATAGTGTGTAAGGCAATGACCAGAGTAGAGGAAAAATATCAATCATTAGAGATAGGTCAGGGATAACTGGTGGGCCGTGGTTAAGGTCACATGTAAGTTAGATTTGGAAAAGAGGAATTTTCATCTTAAATATATAGGAAGAGGGAAGTAATTGAAGAAAGTAAGAGAAGTTTTAAAGTGTGAAGACAGGAAGTTTCTAAGAGAGTCCTCATCAGTGGATCTTCCTGACAAATAGGAAGTGATACTATTTCCTAAGCCTGAGTGTTGAGGAGGGATTCGTGCTTTGAGGAAAGTGGAAAATATTTGAAATAGGTACTATGGAGAATGTTATAGAGGCTGAATAGAAGTGAAAATAGGGGGAGAAAAAGATAATAAACAGAAGATTGGGCTATATTAAGTTGTTTATCATAGATCAATTTAAAACTACTGACAAACAGAATGAAGTTAAAATACCATTTTATTGCATTTTATCGCACATATCATGTGCGATGATGAGATTCAAGCTATGTAAAGAGGCAAATAAAGTCAAGAAAAGTAAAAAAATGCTAAGAACAGAGAGTTTGAAGGGTTTGAGATTTCCAAGAAGGCAAATAGTAGGTTCAATAATACTAAGAAAGTGGTATAGCAAAGAGAATTTTTTAAATTCTTAATCTTATTTGAATTTCCACAAAATCAGAAACACTATGTTCTTGAAATATTCTCCTCCCTCAGCTTCCATAACACATACTCTCTGGGTTGTATCCTACTTTTTTGGAGTCTTGATTTTGTTCAGCAACTCTTGTTCCTCTCTTCATCCTGAGGGTTTTCCCGTAGGCCTGCTTCTCTTCTTAACCTCACAGGATGCTTTCATCCAATCCCATGGATTTAATTACTCTCCAAAGGCTGACAAGTTCCAAAAGTAATATTTCTGGTCCAGATTTTCTCATTATGCCCAGCCTATGCCCAGCTGCCTTCATGTCCTGGGCAGTGAAGTTGGACATTGCAAAAATAGAAAGCATCATTTTCCCCTCTCTTCTTGCCCTCCTTTTCCTCTAGTGTTCCCTATTTTGGAGAATGGCACCAATACCCACTTATTTGCTCCACTAGGAAACTCAGTGTCATCTTTGACACTACTCTTTTTTTCACCTTATAGCCATCTGTCACACTATCACTCCCCCTTTCTATGTTGCCACTCTTCCACTCCACCGTCATATTTTTTAAGATTACTCCATTAGGTTTCTACACTACCTCCCTACTTCTAATGTTAATACTCTACAATCTGTTTTCCTCCTTGTAGTCACAGGGAGCTTGCAAAATGCAAATCTTATTATGTCCATACACCCTTCCTGACACACATACTCCACTTAAAATCCTTCTCTGAAAAAAAAAATCCTCCATTGACTTTCTATTGACCCTAGAATAAATTATACAGGATAAAATTTACTGAGAACTTATTATGTAGTAGGCACTAGGATTCACACTATACATGTTAAAGAACAAATCCTTAGCATGATCTTTCAGGACTTTCATTATCTGGTCCTTATGTAACTCTATAGTCACATCTCTGTCTATACTTCCTTCTTCACCTGGCTCATTCCAACTCATCCTTCAGATAACAGCTTGGAGATTTCTACCTCCAGGAAGCCTCCCTTTTTTTGGGCTCAAATTGTCTTATGGAACATGAACCTAGTACATTCTTCAGAATTAACCTTCTCATTTGTCTATCTCCAAAACTATTCTGTCTTATTAGTTATTGTACATGCAGTGTCTTTCACAGTACCTTGGTCATAGTGGTTGTTCAATAAATATTTGTTAAAACAATTCCAAGCATTGATAGAATTCAAAGGAATTGCTCTGTGTGTGGCTTTACACCTTCCCTTATCTCTTTTCCCATATTGTTAGCCATTTTTCACACTTAAAAAAATAGATATATAATATTCAGTTTTGAGTTTATGTTAGGACATTATGAAATCTACCATTATCCACAAATCTTCAGTAGACTCCACAATACAAAAGAGCTTTGAATTAAAAAAAATAGAAGGAAATAGGGGTTCAACAGCTATATTTCCTATATAGGTGATTAAACTGTGTAGATAAAGGGTAGAATTCAAGAAGTAAGGAATGAGTGAGATCTAGAATTAAGTTGAAGAGAAAATGGTAGCCAGAGGTGACTAGGCAAAAACATAATCCCATGAAATCTATGGAGATGTTGGGAGGGTCAGAAGATTTCCAAGACTATATGAACTGTAGATGTGAGCCAATTTTATTTTAATCTTAAAACACGAAGTGACTCCAATTGACACTGAGTTGTGAAAATCAAATGTATGTCTGTGATTATCTTTATCATTAATGTTACAACCGCAAACAATTGAGCATTGTCTTTAGCTATGTGGAACAATAAAAGGGATGGGAAGGAAGGATTATCAACACATTTGGGTAAAGACAGTGTATTTTTGAGAAGATTTGAAAAAACTTTTTTTTTTTTTTTTTGAAAAAACTTTTGTAAATGCGATAGCTTTAAGTCCTTGTAGAGGAGCTCAAAAGAAGACACGCCCTACCCTTGACAGAGTACAAATTTTGGTGTTGTAGAATGCATAGGATGTCTGTTTTTTTTTCTTTCCAACTAAATGTATATCTTTCCTCACTTCCCTTTTATCATAACTTCATCCCTTTGTTATTTTAGATATAGCATGCCTGGGCATTGTTGACACTCATCACCTGGCATCCCATCCCATTAGACCGGAGTGGTAGGAAGAGTTTATGAGAAGGCATGTAGACCTCCGTGATCCTGCCTGGAGACCAGCATGAGAGATGAGTGAGGGCAATGGTTCTAATGAGATCCCCAGTCAAGGTGCATTAATATCACTTGGGATGAAATTTGCTAAAAATGTGTTCTTGGGCCCCAATTAAGATCTACTAAGTCAGAATCTCTGGGGGTGGGACAATTAGTCTATGCTTTCATAAGCTCTTCAGGTGATCCTGTTACATGTGAAATTTTGAGAACTAGTCTGGGCTGGGTTTTTGCCATGAGTCATTTAGTAACCACAAGTGATAGGTGCATAAGATTAATTTTCTGGTCTCCTCAAAAGGCTTACTACTGAGATGTCTTTGGGAGTTAGATTCTTTAAGTAATGATGATAAAAAAAAAAACATACCTGTAGAATACTGAATAGTAGCCTGAGAAACACAATGGCTGCCAACTAGGCTTTTTATGTGGAACACAGTTCAGTTCATAAAATTCCAGAGAGTACTTGAAGTAAAGCCTACCTCTCTAATTCTCACTTTGACCATCCCATGTCTTGAGTTCTGTTGTATTTCTAGTACAAGCTATAAAAATCATCCCACTTCCTTTTTTACATTCATCACAATCACTCCCAATACAAATGAACCTCAGTTTACTGTGAAGTGTCTGGATTTCCTCTAAGCTGCAGAGCTGCTTTTCTCGGCATTCTTGCCTCCACATGACTAGAGATTAAGAAATGTCTGTGTGCATGCTCCTGGGCTTACATTTAGTTTCCCTGTTGATACTGGGTATGAGGGAGTAATGGATAAAAAATGGTGACAATTACTTTCACTCTGAAGGAAACTGGAAGGCATGAATTCAACAAATATTAATCATTATCATTTTGCGTGCTATGTAATGAGAAAGGAATATAGATAAAAGACAATGATAGGTAGTATAATAAGGATGTATATAAAATACAGAAAACTAGATGAGGAACAATTAATGGGGTGCCTGGTCCTTGGCATGCATGATATAAGCTCTTCCAGTAACATCCTTTGATACACAGTTTCACATTATTTTGCATATATTTTTATTTATATCATATGAATGCTACATCAAAACATCCATATGTATTTTTACAGATTTTATTTATTTATTCATGAGAAACACACACAGAGAGAGACAGGGAGAGACACAGGCAGAGGGAGAAGCTGGCTTCATACAGGATGCCTGATGTGGGACTTGATTACGGGACTCCTGGATCACACCCTGAGCCAAAGGCAGACACTCGACCACTGAGCCACCCAGGCATCCCAAAACATCCATATTTTAAGTAGATAAAATACAAATTAACTCAATGTAGGGAATATATTGTAATAATGTAATAAAGCATAAGTATATATTCTCTTGCTTATCACCTAAAACTGGAGTTAATACTGAAGTCATAAACAACCAAGACATATATTAATAGTATTTTAGGAGAAAGAAAGAAATCTTAACCAATATCCAGAACATTATCTAATTCAGTATAGAATCTTGGGTTCCCAATACCTAATCACACATATACATTGAGATTGTAACTATCCTCAGAGAGGCCTTCTCAGGCCTTCCTACATAAAGTGGTCCCCTGCATCCCTTTGTTTTTGCAGAGAACCTCAATACGTCTTACTCTTATTTTGTTTATTACTTGTTCATGATCTCACCTTCCCACTGGAATATAACTTCCATGAGGACATGTGCTGTGTCCTTCCTGCTCACGACTATATCCTAGCACTCAGAACAATATCTGACTCCTAGAAGGAGTATAATGGTTGAATGAATGAATATACACATGACAAGACCAAAGTACAACATGAAAAAATAAAGGTAGTTGTGTGATTAGAAGAAGTACTTTTTAATGCAGGACTTCCTTCAATATTAGCTTAGTATTTCAATATTAAAAATATTTTTAATGTGAATTTTAATTATGGAGGCATATTCCAAAGGAAAGACCTGACAAGCTGATTTCCATCTGTGTTATTTAGCTTGAAAACTCTAGTTCTCACCCTAGGTTCTATCTCTTAATTAGAGAGGAAGTCTGAGAAATCAAAGACCTTCCTTCATGGAATTCTGTTTTCTTACACAGCCAGGCAAGTCTCAGCATCATGTCTTCTAGGAGTAATGAAGCTTGTCATGCTTTTCAGTTAATATCCAATCTCTCGCTTTTCATGTCTCTTCTTTTATCTTCTTGTGTTCTACCATCACATCATCCCTGATTCATGCTGGTAGATGAGCGCTATTTTCAGAGTCCCATCTTAACTTCAAAATTTAGTTCAAGTCCCTAAACAGACGTAGCAGAACTTAAACTGCATTTTAATAAATGACACTAGTTACCACCTATTTTATGTGCTAATATATGACCAAACATTTCATAGAGCAATTCTGTGAAGTCAGTCTCTATGTTCATGATGAAATATTAAGCAATTGTCCCAAACAGCAGAGTGTGGACGGGAGATATAGTTCTATGCCAGAGGGTTTGGCTAGCCTCATGTGTGCTGCCTATGATATAAGGCACTCAGCATATGCTCTCATCCCTACCTCTACCTTTCTAAAACACAAATATCTGAAAAGCCAAAAGCAACATTTATCTTGATTCCCTTGCAGCTAGGGTTCTGGGAGTGAACATATTTCAGCAAAAAGATACACTTGTGGAAGGTGGAAGGCAAGCAGAATTCATTTTGTACTGCTGAGGCCTGAAGTTTACAGTTGGACTCAGCCCAGTGAGTTTGGAAGGCATTTGTTTTAGCAGAAGAGGCAACAATAGTATCAACTTTCTGATTCTGTCTGATTTTCACCTATGGTGGTAGTATATCTTTGAAATCGGAAGTCTGGTGGTGGCTTCCCAACTCTTGCACTAGGCTGTGATTTCATAGGTGCTTGATATCCTGTATGAAATCTCATTCTGCTTGGAAACACTGACAGCAACTATTCTCTTGGTAAAAAGCCTACTAGGAAGTCAATTAAATTTGCTCTGTATGACTGCTTTGGGCTTTTTGTTTTTGTTTTAGGAGTAAGCATAATGCATAATAAGTGCTCAATAAATACTTATTGAATGTAGTACTTACCCAATACAAAGAAGTTTTATTGAAAAATCAAATTATGTGTTCTACACTAAGCAAATTATAGTATTTTAAAGTCTCTAAATATTCCAGTATATTAATTTATAAGACAAATATGAGGCATACAGTAATGACCAAAACTTACTTCTTGACATACAAATGGCCAACAGACACATGAAAAAATGATGCACATCACTTGGTATCAGGGAAATACAAATCAAAACAACAATGAGATATCACCTTACACCAGTCAGAATGGCTAAAATTAACAAGACAGGAAACAATAAATGTTTGCTAGGATGCAGAGAAAGTAGGAATGCAAGCTGGTGCAGCCACTCTGGAAAATGGTGTGGAAGTTCCTTAAGAAGTTAAAAATAGAGATACTCTATGAACCAGCAATTGCACTACTAGTTATTTACCCCAAAGATACAAATATAGTGATCCGAAGGGGCCCCTGCACCCCAATGTTCATAGCAACAATGTTCACATTAGCCCAACTGTGGAAAGAGCTGAGATGTCCATTGACAGATGAATGGATAAAGAAGATGTGTTATATATATATATATATATATATATATATATATATATATATATAATGGAATATTACTCAGCCATCAGAAAGGACAAATACCATTTGCATTGACATGGATGGAACTGGAGGGTATTATGCTAAGTGAAAGGCAATTATATGGCTTCAGTCATATGTGGAATATAAGAATATAAGAAAGAGTGCAGAGGATCATAGGGTAAGGGAGGAAAAACTGAATGGGAAGTCATTAGAGAGGGAGAAAAACCATGAGAAACTCTTAACTATAAGAGAGACTCTTAACCCTCTTAACTGAGGATTGCTGGAGGAGAGGTGGGTAGGGAGATGGGGTACTGGGTGATGAGCATTAAGGAGGGCATGTGATGTAAAGAGCACTGGGTGTTATATGCAACTATTATATCATTGCACACTAAATCTGAAACTAAGTATGTACTTTATGTTGGCTAATTGAATTTAAACTAAAAAAAGAAAACCCTTACATCTTACCTTAAATAAAAGTGGTACAAGATGTACTGTGCTTCATGCTATCATAAAGATGCAAGTAAAATACCATGAGGTCAGATTGCAATTATTTACTTCTTTCCCTGAAAGAGGATTATTCATCTTTATCCCCATAGACTTTGGACTTGGCCATGTGATGTGCTTTGGCCAATGAAATGTGAGAGAACCAAACATGTGTCACTTCTAAGCAAGAGATGCAAGAGTTATTATGAATTTCTAGCAGCTCCGTTCTTTCTCTCAGCTAAAGAGTAACCCAGATTGGGTGATCCTTTAGGCTGGATCTCAGAATGGAAGGATACACAATATATATGTAATGAGAGTAAGAAAACTTTATTTTAATTCACTGAAATTTGGGGTTTTTTTGCTCTTGCATAGAAATAGGTTGGTACTCATGGAAGACAGAAATTTTATTTTGTGGCAATTTTGCGTAAGCAGGAAGAGGTGCAATGTGAGATTTACGCTGAGACATAAGCAAGATTTCAATGGACAGAGAAGAAAGAAGAAAGAAGAAAGAATATATCCATATATGCAAAGATACAGATGTGGAAAAATTCAGCCTGGGGCAATAGAGTAATAAATAATCTGATAGATCTAGAAAATATGGTATGAATGGAGAGAAGTAGAAGAAAGGCTGGGAAAAGTTTTTCAACCATGTTTAAGGGATTTGAACCTCAGGGGCTTGAGGTTGCAGCCTTTCTTGAAGTAGACATTGAAGAGTCTCTGGAAGAGATAGCCATCAAGAAGATGTCTCTGGATTGAAAACCATTTAGAGGCCAAGGGGAAAGGGCTGGCTCAGAGGTAATAGTTGAAGAAACAAGAGAGAGGAAAATTGGGATCAAAGAAGGAGGCTTGGAAAAGTTCTTCTGATGTTAGGAAAGAAAAACAGTAACAAACATAAACAAAGATAATGAGAAATTCGGAAGCACAGTGACTTTGCACCAGATGCCCTGATCTTAGTGAAGGGAGGGGGGAAGTGTTGAAAGTGATGGTGGGTATGGGGTAAAACAGCCTTGGGAGTGAGAACCATTGCCTCAGATGAGGAAACAGACTCAGAGGGATCACATGAGTTGCCATGAGAGTGAGGCAATGCACATGGGCCAACAAGTCAAGTACCTAGAAAAATTCCTGGCACTCAGTAAATGTTTGACTCCTCTTTTATTTTTCTTCATGTAACTTACCAGATCCCTGAATATGGATTCTTTCCAGTCCAGGGACCACGGGTCAGTTACTGCTTTGCTAATGCATTCCTTCTTCCTGACCCGTGCTTTTTACTGTATGGTCATACAGGCACTGCCCCATCCCAGAAAATCCCACCTTTCACTTTCAGGGTTCACAGGCTGGCATCCTCCCATAAATCCCAATCTCAGAGTCTGTGATGTCACTTTTGAGTCAATTTCATGTTTGCTTCAGTCTCAGCCCTCTTACATGCTTGTTGACTCACATGGTTTCTTAAACTCTATTTTATAGAATCAGACATTTGAGAAGTGGCAAAATTGGTTTGCATGTAGACACTGAATCAAAGATTTACCTCAAACCCAACAAAGTAAATGAAGCCAGAATGCAGCTTCTGCTTGGCATTTAGCAGGGATGGCACAGATTTCCCCAGCATAGCACATGGAGGAGCAAGTGAACAGCATTCCCTGAAGTATTACCAGGAGCTCTCAACTACAGAGTCGAGCCAAATCAGGCTGCTAACCCGATGGAAAAAACTTGGTGTGAATATACATATATATGTTACATGTCTACGTGAGCATATAATACTGTGTCTATATATAGTCAGCTAAAGCTGGCAATGAAAACAAAAACTCTGCACTTTCTTGGCTTACTTAAACTGAGTAAAAATAGAGAACAATATGCAAGCCACTGCTAGTTAAAGGGTGTGTGCATATCTCATGAAAGAATCTGTTAAGAATCTTACAGTCTGACTGCCTCTTGGTTTGGAAGTCAGAGGCCAGCTTCTCATCATATTCTGTATTAATTTAACAAGGTTGACTTCAAGGAGGGATTTATACTTAGGCATGATTTAGGGCCAGGAAGAAAGAAGAATTTTTCCTAAGCTAGTCCAAATTAAGTGATCCCTTTAAGTGAAGAGCCCAATAAATATGTAGGTGCTGGTGGGTGGGGCAGGGAGTTCTAGGGTGAACGAATGCACACAAAATGGGTCCATACATTTGCATGTGGTAAATGTACATACAGATATATAAGCACTGCCATCCATTATGTGCATTTTTGAGAATTCATAGAGATTGAGGCACTGAACAAAAACTTCTGGTGATTATAAGCTAAAATTATATATTTATTTAATTTCTCATAATTTAGGTTAACATTATTTGACATCTGTATTCTCTAAGAAATAATTTGTTCAACAAACATATGTTGAATGTCTATTATGTACCAGGTACCATATTTGGTGCTAACATAAAAGATGAATAAAGCATAATTCCTGTCTTTGTGGAGCTCACAATCCAGAGAGTAGGACAAATAAAAATCATTATTCTGCAATGTTATTGAGTGCTATAATGCTTGATATATACAGTCTTTTGCAATCATAGAAACTTGTAAATTAGCCCAGGACTTAGTGGCTTGAAGCCACCTTTTTTTCATTTCTCACAGATTTGATGGGTTAGGAATTTGGAAAGCACTTGGAAGAGATGGGAAGGAGATGGCTTGTCTATGTTCCACAATGTCTGGGACCCCAAATGGGAAGGTGTGATGACTCCGACTGCTGACCAAAGTGCGTACACATGACCTCTCCATACAGCTGGGTTTCCTCATGCATGGCAGCATCAGGCTCCACGTACAGGTGCTCTAGCACACAAGGTGGAAGACGTATCACTTTTTATGACCCAGCTTCACAAGGCACTGGTTTCATGTCTGCCACATACCCTATCAGATGAAGCAGCTACAAGTCCACCCAGGAACAAGAAGAAGGAACACAGATCCTAACTCTCAATGAGAGGAATGTCCAGGAATTTGTGGCCATTTAAAAACTGCTGTGAAAAGACAGGGCCTTACCAGCTGGTGGAGTCAGGGAAGGCTTCACAGGAGAGGTGGTATTGAAAGAAGAATGGAAATTTGCTGGAAGTGGCACGGGTAAGAAGTGATTCTTTAGAGGGAATGTCTCTCAGGTGTACACATACACAAGGAACAAAGAAATGTAAGACAAAACATGAAAGATGACTCTGAAGTGGATCAAGCATCAAAGGAAAGTCAGTCTTATTGCTTCCAGACACCTCAAACACATTAACATGTTTGAGCTGCTAATGCAACTCAACAATTGTCCATTGATTCTGAAAGTGTATACATTCATTTGGGAAAGCATTGAGGAGCAGATGGGTTTAAAGTGTGATTGTGAAGAGACTCCTTTTGCTTTAATAGACACAGAGTAGTTACTCTCTACAGATACTATACTAAGGACATGGCAATTTCAACTCAATCCTCACCACAGCCTGACAAGGCAGTTATGTTTATGATTTCTCACTTACAAATTAGGAAGTTGAGTCCCAGAGGGATGAAGTAATTTGCCCGAGGTCACACAGCTGGCCAGTGGCAGACTTAGGATTCACAGCAGAGTCTGGACACCTTACCACTTAACAAGATCACCCTGCAGACATTTGGAGCAGAACAGTGGCTGAAATTGAAGGCCACACTGGGAGCTTGAATTTGGTCTGTATGGTAACTGGGAGCCACTTAGAGCATCTAAAGTGGACATAAATATGGTCTAAATTGTGTTCACATAGCTAGTTATTGGCTGAGCCAGATAAGAAAACAAGTCTTTTGCTTCTCAGTTCAATGTTCTTTGCTCTTCCCCAACTCTCTTGTGCCTGGAAAGAGTATTTCATGGTTCAGTACAACTTCTCAATCTGTTCAATAATGATTTAAGAACCGGGACTCTTGAAGAAGAAGCAAGCAATGGGGGTAACTCATGCCTTGCCACTCAGGATTTATCTGCAAGGTACTCTCCAGGTTAAGTCAAATCAGTTGATTTCCCTACATAGGTCATTTTGAGGCTAATCTAGAATAATGCAAAGCATCGTTTGTAGTTTGACTCTCAAAACACAATATATAATTAGAAGCAGTTAAATTTTTCCATCAATTCAGCACTGTTTTTTACTGCCATGAGCTATGGCTGATCTAATATTTTGCTGCATGGTGTGGTACAATTTAAATATACATGCTGACATCAGGACAGACAGCATTAATGCAGGCAATATGTCTGAATGAAAACACCATTATATTATTACTATGAAAAATGGCTATATCAGCAGAGTATTAGGGATGGAGCCTGAGTAAAAGAACATTAACCTTGCACTCAATTTTGGTCTCACATCTCTGACTCCCTCATGTAGTTATTATAGAACATAAAATGCATAATAGTTTAAAAAGTCAGGGGAGGCACAATATAATGGTTATCTTAGAAAAATGGTAGGAGCAGCTGGCAGCTTAATTTCAAGTTTTGTGGAAATGGTTTAAAATGGACACTGTGCTAATAATTTTCTACAAAAAAATTTAAACATTTTACTTTTGGATGAATTTACACTTTCGCTGAGATATATTAAAAGGTGCTAGGAATAATAAAAACAATGAAAACTGGAGCAGCCTGGCTCGGTGGTTTAGCGCCGCCTTCAGTCCAGGGCCTGATCCTGGAGACCCGTTATCGAGTCCCATGTCAGGCTGCCTGCATGGAGCCTGCTTCTCCCTCTGCCTGTGTCTCTCATTAATGAATAAATAAAATCTTTACGAATTTGTATGTCATCCTTGCGCAGGGGCCATGCTAATCTTCTCTGTATCGTTCCAATTTTAGTATATGTGCTGCCGAAGCAAGCACTAAATAAAATCTTTAAAAAAAAAAAAAAAACACAATGAAAACTAGAACATCAAACCCCCTGTCTTAAAGATGTCTGCCAAGGAAATTAATGAAAAAAGACTGGATGAGGTGCAGTTAATTTTGAAATTGAAGGTGGTTTCAAAGAGCAAAGCAGTACTAGAATTTGTATATGGAGTGTAGAAAGACATGACATGGAGAAAAGTCAGGCTCATTTTGGCAGAAGGTGTGCAGTTCCTGGGCTGGAAGTTGGTGGACCAATGTTATGCACCCTAATCTTACAAATCATCTCTGGTGAGCTTAAGTGGACACATACAATATATATTTTTGGTGAGTTTTTTCAGAGTAGTTAACTATCAAATAAACAACCCCCAAAACTATGGTTCCTTGAACGTGTGTGTGTATGTATATATTTCTTTCACTAAGCATCTTTTTCCCCAATGAATGATCTATACAGTTTACCTCCCTGACTCTATGCCCACTTCCAGCTGGCAGCAGAAATAGGGAAATCAGAGTATCCGGTTCTGCTTTGTCAATTAGGCCAGTAATCTGCATATGGGTTTCCTTTTTTTCTTGAGCCCATTATACATGTTGATGTTGTTGTTTTTAATGAAGAGTGAAAGAGAGCTGAGAATACACATTTGTATGTGACAGGTCTTTTCTATAGACTATTATTTTAAAAGGACATTTACGCACACTGTACTCATCTTTTGAAAAAGCTAATGAGAATGTTTACTGATTGCCAAGCTGTAATTTCAAAGACGAAATGGTGGGAAAATTGATCTACAAGTATTAAAGTGTTCTTGGTTTTGTGGCATTACGGTGACGGGGAAAGATCACATATTTCCCAAGACTCAAATCTGTTAAGTACTCATTCTGGCCTATTACAGAGATTTGAATTTTTCTTTCAAAAATTTTTCTTGCTGACGAAGCCAGGTGCCACTAGCCATGGGATTTCAAAACTTCCCCTTAAATGGGCTTAGAATGTATATAAAAGAGAAGTTGAGCATTCCTTTTTATTTGTGGTTATCTTGGTAACGGAGAGTTGAAGAAGGGTCCATCACACTGCCAGGGCATCAACATCACTGTTGTTCTCTAGCACTTACTCCTCAGGTTTTCATACATATTAGAACTTGGCTACTAACATGGTTATGCCATGCTGAGGCCAAATGCAGAATTTTTGGAAAGAGATTATTATTCAATAGGCTGAGTTTTGGGAAGGAGTTTGTTTCACCTTGCTGACTGAATTGCTTATAAGAAAATGAGGCTATTTTTGGATCTCTTTTCATTCTATTAATGTCAGCTCTGTTGAAGCTCTTTGATTCTTCTACTTTGTTGCTTAGAAACATTTTATTAAATATTGTCAGTGCTTCAATCTGATCTGATTTAAAATGTTGCTTTTATCTGTCAATGTAGAATGAACTTTTGCTTTGCCATTTTTTTCCAGTAATTGTGTTCTAAGTTATTTATAGACAGAAAAATGGTAGGTCAGTGTAAGTTTTATTGACAGAAGAATGATAGGTCAGGGTAAGCCAATATATGCCATATCTATTTTAAGGGCATAGGATGGGGGTTGGTCTAGCAAAAGTTTGTGATAGGCAAAAACAGTAATGATGGGTGTTCTTAACATTCTTCATCTCTGACCTTTAGAAATTAAGAGGAGGCAGACGAGGGATTCAACCCCATTTCAAAGTCCTTCCAACCACTGATCCTATTTCCATCCTGGCCTGTCACCATCTACCAGAAATTCTACTGTTAGTGATATTTCTTTGATCTTGTTTAAAAAGTTATAGGGCTCAAAGTTACTTGGAAGTTTGTTGAATAGCTGGATGGGCATAAGATCTAGTAGCAGTGGGCTATAAGATAGGAAGCTGGTGAAAGCTGAGGCATCAGGAATGAGGAGGAAAAGATGAAAGTTAGAAGGTGGAGGAACTGACAAAATCAAGATTACGTATTTCACCTCCCCCAACCCCCACATTTAATTTGGCCTGATTTCCTCAAATTGCTGCTTTATAAAAGGGTTAACTGGGTTAGTAACTCATGTTAAACCTGACCTGCTAGTCTGGGAAAACTCCAAATGCTGTCTTTAAAAGTCACACCCAACTCATACCCTCTCAATAATGAAACAAAATATTGTTATTAATAGCTACATTTCAAATTAACATACTTATATTATGTCTACCATTAGAAAGGTTTTTAGGTGGTTTAGAATTGTTACCGTAATGTTTGAAGTTATTTAAACCAAATGAAATAAAACTTCCCAAATGGCCACTCCAACTAATACACACATTTCACATTTTTATGTGATGCCTGTACTTCATACTTCCTAATAGAGAAAGAGCATTGCCATATTATACCGTGGACTTGGCTGTTTTGATTCTCATAGTCTGTGTAACATTTAATTCTCACTGTTTCAGAATCTCTTAGCTTGCTGGCTGATTGGCTTCAACTTTAGAGCCTTCGACCTTAAATAATAGTAGCTACATCTAAAACCAATGTTTCATACTTAAAAAAAATCTTGTTACTGAAACATACACAGGAGGTCAGACTTCCTTAAAGGATCAAGTTTTATGAGTAAAGTGATGATGTTTAAGGAAGAATACTTTGTCCATTTATGAAAAAATTTCTAACTGAGAGATGCTAATGGGGGCACAAGCTAGGAAGAAAATATTCAAATTAATTGTAATCTGATTATGTCAATATTACTTCTAAAAACAAATAGATTTCAAGCCATGATTCAGGAAGCAAAAGCCAATAATAACTTGGTGTGGAATTACTATTTTTGCCCATATACATCTGGGTGGTTGAAGCATTCTGATTGTATGATTAGGCACAAGTCCAAGCTGTAGAAATACTATGCTCTAAAATAGTTATGTGGGAAACCATTGGAAATGTGTCTCAGCCTCTGAGAGATTTCAACCTGATGAATCAGTACATTCCCCACTCCAGATATTTGACATTTATACTTCATTAGCAAACAAACATACAAAGAAACAAACAACAACAAAAAAAACCCCGCATGTTTTCTAGCACTTTATACTAATGGCCATAATCGTGGTTGACAATATTATGTAATTCTAGTATTCTGGGGATATCATGATGTTTGATGGTTATGTTTGCCTCCCTGAGCTTTAAGACAGCTGGGAAACATAAAGGTAATGAATGGCAAGATATTTCTAGACAAAATGTGGGCCTTCTAAGTGGAAAGCTATTCGTAAATAATTAATCTGTAGATATGTGGGATCTAAAAACCTAAGTGTCCCTGTGAAATGTTTCTCTTTGTATATGATAACTCTCAACTTTTAAATTTCATGATCAGTCAAAATGTATAGCATGTACTCTTAATTTGTTTTCTTCTTCTTTTCCCTCTTCTCCTCCCCTTCTTCCTCCTCCTCTTCTTCTGTTGTTGTTATTGTTGTTATTGTTTCAACTGATGGTCAGTTTCAATGCCCTAAGATCTAGGACTATGAAAAAGAATTATCCTTTGATAACTTTAGTGATATACTGGTTATGACTTATGACTGACATATTGAAGATAGATGGAGGTATCAGGTTTGTTTGAGGCTACTGGAAATTTCTTCCTCTCAAGTAGCAACTGAGGCAAAGTGCTAGATCTGAAAAAAAAAAAGAAAAAATATGTATGAATGTAATTTTCATAGACCGAAGATTCTATGGTTACAAAAACCATGAACTGATTTCAGGGATGATAACAGTAATAGGAATTCTTTAGGTTTAGAGAATTCAAGTCTTTTCCATGCATATATCATCAACTAATTTATGACAAAAGGGTCAAGAATATAAAATGGTTAAAAGGATAGGTAGTGCTGGGAAAACTGGACAGTCATATACATAAGAATGAAAGTGGATCCCTATCCTACATCATATACAAAAATAAACTTGAAATAGATTAATGACTTGAACATAAGATCTAAAACCAGAAAACTCATAGAAGAAAACATAAGGAGTAAGCTCCTCGTTATCAATTTTAGCAATTATTTTTTGGATTTGACACCAAAAGTAAAGGAAACAAAATAAAAAGTAAACAATTGGGGCTACATCAAATTAAAAAGCTTCTGTGCTGCAAAGGAAACATCAACAAAATGAAAAGACAACCTGTGGAATGGAAGAAAATATTTATAAATCATATCTCTGATACAGGGTTAATATCCAAAATATAAAAAGAACTCAATAAAAAAAACCCCAAATAATACAGTTTAAAAATGGGCAGAGGACCTGATTAGACATTTTTCCACAGAAGACATACAAATGGCCAACATGTACATGAAAAGATGCTCAACAAAACTAATTACCAGGGAAATGCAAATAAAAAAATATATTGAGATATCAGCTCATACCTGTTAGAGTGACTATCATCCAAAAACAAGTGTTGGCAAGGATGTGGAGAAAGGGAAACTCTTGTGCACTATTGGTGGGAATGTAAGTTGGTGTAGCCACTATGGAAAACAGCATGGAGGTTCCACAAAAATTAAAAAATTGAACTACCATATGATCCAGCAATTTCATTCCCGTGTACTTATCCACAGGAAACAGAATTACTATCTCAAAGAGATATCTACATCCTCAAGCTCATTGCAACATTATTTTTAATAGCCAAGACATGGAAATAATCTAAGTGTTTATCAACATATAAATGGATGAAGGAATGTGAGAAGTAGGAGAGGAAAATGGTGGCAGAGTAGGAGGATCCTAGGCTTGCTTCATCTCCTGAATATAACCAGATAACTATCAAATCATTCTAAATATCAGAAATTGACCTGAACAAAACCAACTCCACAACTAAAGGTAGAGAAAAGGCCACATCAAAGAAGTTAGGAAGTGTAAACCACCATTTGGGAGGGAAATGGACTGTGGCCACTGTGGTGGGGAGGGAGACAGTTTCAGAGAAGGGAGAGAGACAGACTGAACCACAGGGGAAAATGAATCTCCATAGCAATTGGCTTGGAAAGCGTGAGGGCCTGAATTTTGTGAGCTCTTGCAACTAGTGGGCTCAAAGCCTAAAGTTTTAAAGGTCAGCATTCCTGGCTCTGAGAAAGCTTGGAGGACATTGAGGCTGCTTTTGGACAGAGGAAGGGCAAACAGCCTGTGTATATACAGCATGGAAACAGTGATCCATAGAATGCCTGGAACACAGAGTGGGGATGTTAGTTGCTTATCTTGGAGCAAGTCCCCAGAGAGGCAGTATGCATGGAGAGACCTCTCTGGGAACAGAGTAACTGTCAGGCACCATTTCCCTGCCCTGTACCCATAATAAACACAGGACCACCTGTGAAAACCAGTGAAGCACCAATACTCACTACCTACCTTGCTTATACCAAACCCTGCCCCTCTGTGCTCCTGTGGAACTGCCTTTCCCAGTCACACTTACCTCAGTCCCAGTGTAGAAGGCCCCCTTCCCCAGGAATTTGTCCTGAATAAAAGAGCAAGATAAGGCCATAGCTGGAGATCTAAGTGAAGCTTAGATATAGGAAACATGCTTGATGGAGAGCTTAAAGCAATGATTGTAAAGATACTCTCTGGACTTGGGAAAAGGGTCTCATCAGTGAGACCATTAACACAGAGATAAGGAATAGCATAGCAGAGATTAAGGGCTCAATAAATGAAATGAGAAACACACTTAATGGAATAAACAGCAGGCTAGAGGAAGCAGAGGAATGAATTAATGGCCTAGAAGACAGAGTAATGGAAATTAATTGAGCTTCACAAAAGAGAGGAAAGAAGAATTTCACAAAATGAGAATAGACTCAGGGATCTCAGTGACCCCATCAAATGTAATAACATTCATATTATAGGAGTCCCAGAAAAAATAGAAAAGGGGACAGAGACTATATTTGAAGAAATAATAGCTGAAAACTTCTAATCTGGAAAAAGAATCATATCTAGATTAGGAGGCACAGAGAACTCCCAAGAAAATAAAAAAAAAGCACATTCACACTGAGACATATTATAATTAAAATGGCAAATATTATGATAAAGGAAAAATATTGAAAGCAACCATAGAAAAGAAGACAGTTACATACAAAGGAACCCCCCCCCCCCAATTAGGCTATCAGCATATTTTTCAGCAGAAACTTTCCAAGCCAGAAAACAGTGACATGATAAATTCGACTGGGAAAAATTTGCAACCAAGAATACTCTATCCAACAATGCTATAATTCAGAATAGAAGGAAAGATAGAATTTCCCAGACAAACAAAAACTAAAGGAGTTCATGACCATTAAACCAGTCCTAAAAGAAATATTCAAGGGAATTCTTGGAGTGGAAAAGAAAGACCAAAAATCACAGTATGAAGATAGGAAACACAAAAGCAGTTAAAATGACTATTTCTGTAAGAAAAATCAAAGAACTCACAAAACAAAATATGTAAAATTTGACACCATATACATAGAATATGGGGAGGAGAGAGGAGTAAAGAATGGGTTCAAACTTAAACAGCCATCAACTTAATATAGACTGTGATATGCAGAAGATGTTATATACAAACCTAATGATAACCACAAAGCAAAAACCACTAATAAATGTGCAAAGAATATAGAGAACAAAATCCAAATATACCACTAAAGAAAACCAGCAAACCATGAAGGAGAGAAAGACAAGAAAGGATCAGATAAAATATTCAGAAACAATCACAAAACAAGTAATAAAATGGCAATAAATGCATATCTATCAATAATTACTTTGAATCTAAGTGGACTAACTGCTTTAATTAAAAGCCACAGGGTGGATAAAAAAACAAGATCCATCTATATGCTGCCTACAGGAGACTCATTTTAGACCCCAAAAACATAAAGGTTGACAGTGAGGGGATGGAATATATAAAAATACATTTGGAATGGATTAAAGACCTAAATGTGAGACCTGAGACCGTAAAAATCCTAGAAGAGAGCACAGGCCATAACTTCTTTGACTTTGGCTGTAGCAGCTTCTTTCTAGATATATCTCCCAAAGCGAGGGAAACAAACACAAAAACAAACTTTTGGGATTACATCAAAATAAAAAGCTTCTTTAAAAAACCCTTCTGCTCATGAAAGACTCCTAACTCTAGGAAATGAACTAGCGGAGGTGGGCGGGGGGTGGGGGTGACTGGGTGACGGGCACTGAGGTGGGCACTTGACGGGATGAGCACTGGGTGTTATTCTATATGTTGGCAAATTGAACACCAATAAAAAATAAATTTATAAAAAAATAAAAAATAAATAAAAAAACCCTTTTTGGGCAAATGGCATATCCAATAAAGGGTTAATATCCAAAAAATATAAAGAATTTATAAAACTCAATACTCCTAAAATGAGTAATCCAACTAAAAATGGGCAGAAAAACATGAATAGACATTTCTGCAAAGAAGACCTACAGATGACCATCAAGCACATGAACAGATGCTCATCAACATTTACCATCAGGGAAATGCAAATCACAACTACAATGAGACATCACCTCACACTTGTCAGAATGGCTAAAATCAATAACACAAGAAACAACAGGTATTGGCAAGGGCGTGGAGAAAGGGGAACCCTCTTACACTGTTGGTGGGAATGCAAACTGGTGCAGGCACTCTGGAAAACCGTGGAAGTTCCTCAAAAAGTTAAAAAATAGGGGCACTTGGGTGGCTTAGTTGGTTAAGCATCTGACTCTTGATTTTGGCTCAGGTCATGATCTCAAGGTTGTGAAATTGAGTCCTGCACTGAGCTCTGCACTGGTTGTGGAGCCTTCTTAGGATATTCTTTCTCCCTCTCCCTCAGCAGCCCCCCTTTAAAAAGTTAAAAATAGAATGACGCCAAAGCCCAGGAATTGCATTGCTAGGTTTTTACCCAAAGAATATACACTAATTTAAAGGGATACATGCATTCCTATGTTTTTAGCAGCATTATTTACAATAGCCAAGATATGGAAGCAGCCCAAATGTCCATTGGTCGATGAACAGATAAAGATGTGGTATATATATATATAGAATGGAATATTTACTCAGCCATAAAAGAGATTGAAATCTTGCCGTTTGCAATTTTGATGGAGCTAGAGAGAATAATGCTAATTGAAATAAGTCAGAGAAAGAGAAATACCATATGATTTCACTCCTATGTGGAATTTATGAAACAAAACAAATGAGCAAAGGGGGATTAAAAAAGTGAGAGAGAGAGGCAAACCAAGAAATACACTCAACTACAGAGAACAAACTGATGGTTACCAGTGAGGAGGTGGGTGAGGGGTTGGGTGAAACAGGTGGTGGGGATTAAGGAGGGTACATGTTGTGATGAGCACTGGGTGACTAAAATAAAAACTTAAAAAAAAAAAAAAGAGAGAGGGACTGAGGGACAAGAAGGCAAAGAAGGCATTGAGGCAGAGATTGGAGTGATGCATCATAAGCCAAGGAATGCCAGTAGCCTCCAGAGGCTGAAAGGTTTAAGGAACAGATTCTACCCTAAAAGTTTCAGAGGAGCCTGGCTCCACTGACACCTTGATTTTGACCCAATGAAATTGACTTTGCACTTCTGGCCTCCAGAACTGTGAAAGAATGGATGCTGGCTTGTATGCATTTTTAAACATTTGTGTACAAATTGGTGTGTGGTTATTTATTTTCATCTCTTCTGCTTTGAACATGGGGTAGAATTGCTGGGTCATATGGTAAGTGTAGAAACTGCTGGAGTGTTTTGCAGTTGATTTCAGACTTCTGGGGATCCCTGGGTGTTGCAGTGGTTTAGCGCCTGCCTTTGCCCCAGGGCGCGGTCCTGGAGACCCAGGATCGAATCCCACGTCGGGCTCCCGGTGCATGGAGCCTGCTTCTCCCTCTGCCTATGTCTCTGCCTCTCTCTCTCTCTCTGTGTGACTATCATAAATAAATAAAAATTTGAAAAAAAGAAGGTTGAAATTATATATATAAAAAAAAAGATTTCAGACGTCTGGCCTCTAGAGTTGTGAAAGAAAAAATAAATTTCTGTTGTTTTAAAACACCAAAAAAATATAAAGTTTTCTCCCCAAAATAAAGGGGAAAAAAAGAAATGTGAGTAGAATATTATTAAGTCACAATAAAGAGGGAAATCCTGCCATTTGTAACAACAAGGATGAAACTTGAGGGCATTATGCTAAGTGAAATAAATCAAACAGAGATGCATATTTATGGAATCCATTAAAAAAACAATTATAGAAATAAAGAACATATTGGTGGTTACCAGAGTTGGGGGATATAAGGAGGAAGGTGGACAAAAAAGGCACAAACTCCCAGTTACAAGATATGTGAGTCCTGGAGATGTAATATACAACATGGTGTCTATAGTTAGTGGTACTGTACTGTGAATTGGAAAGTGTGCAAATAGTCATAGTTGTAAGAGTGGTTTTTTGTGAAGACAATAGATAACTAGAACAATGCACTACCTCTATGACTGGGTAAGGACACTGCAGCTTGTACCGCTACAGTCACGTGGGTTAGCATGAGTAGTTTGGCAAGACCTCTGCCACTGTTGGACCTGGAGGAGGGAAGGATGGACAGTGCCTGGCCCCTGCTTCCACAGGCCACTGCCTTCCTACTGGATCTCTAGATATGCTATGTCTTATTTGCAGAGCTATGTCCTAGGTGCAAGGGAAGCTGGTAAAGTATTAAGCATTTTAATCTTCTAGAGTGAGAGCTACCCTCTGTCTCATGAGGTGGAGGATTCTTGAAACACAAGAAGGGGTCTTAGATATGAAGCTGCCTAAAAGAATGGCAAAAGACCCACCTTAGTGTGCACTGCCAAAGGCAGAGTGGAGATGGACAGAATGAGCTGCTTTCTGCCAGACTCTGCTGAGAGCACAGGCTCTGTACTGCACAGGAGTGGTATGAAGGAATCTTGAGTTCTGAAAGGAGGTGCCGTGCTCTACTAAGGCATGACTTTAGGGTTGTTGCACCACATGATTTCATTTGAATCCTTGGACTTTGAGTTAGTACTGAACTCCCTCATTTTGCAGATTCCCTAGATCATATCATTACCATTATTTTGTGGTATCATATTTGATTTTGATATATTGATATATATTCTTCGTATTGATCTAAAAGAACATGAATAGAGGAGAATGGAGAACAGTACAGCCAACAAACAGGCTAGGGTGTCCTTGATCACTTGGCTGTGGTAGCATTCGTATATGATCCAGTGAGTAGATATTGGATCATCTATTAATGTGCTGGTAAGGATAGGTATCCAGTCAGTTGGATTTAGACACTTGGGCATGAATTTACCAAGGTTTCCATATTGTCTGGAGATGGCAAATGCACAAATCTATCAGATTGACATGCTAAAGGTACCATGTGCATTGATGTAAAGATACCAAAAGCTCAGCTGTGTTGGCACTATTTATCTTACCCAAACCTTAGACATGTATCAGCCTTCACTAATCAAGTAAGAACATTCCCAGAGGCACGACAAATGGAAATAAAAATTGGATTCATGGGTAAATACTTTCATGAATCTGAGATGGACAGGTTTAAATAAACCCAAGACAGTCTGATTTATTGGTTGCTTTTACCAAGCAAGTGTACAGAGAACATCACAGGAGATAGGGCTGGTAGTTCTTTGGGTGTAGAACTTGTATTTCTATTCTAAACCACACCATAATGATCATTAGTCATTCATGATAGAAATCAATGATTCCACTTTTCTGACAGCGTTTGTTCACTGTTCCCAGGAACTGCCTTTCCTCTTTTCTCAAGAGAGCATTTAGAACTTAAAGCTCTTTCCCTTGGCTTGTTTATTGTGTACTGTTCATTTGCAGAGTGGCCACAGTGTCCCGTGCCAGTTTGGCAGAGGGAGGAGGGTTCACGCTCACATTCCCTCAAGAATCAGCGCTAGCTCTCTGGTGACTGAATTCCCTTCCAAATGTTGGCTGTGGCTGGAGAGGCCAAGAACTTTATTCTAATCAGTTCTAGTTTCTATGGCTACGAAAGTCCCCTGAAAGAGTGATAGAAAATAAGGGCAGATTGTTCTCAATTTCTGAATTCAGTGATATTAAATGTAAAAAAAAAAAAAATCCACCCTCTCAATCCATTCTCAAGTTGATTATTCTCTTTCTCTGTGTCCCCCCCCCCCCACCATCCCCCTCTTTCTCTCTCTCTTCTGCCACTGGGATTATGGCAAATACCACTGGTTGTCACCCAACTACCGTTCATCTGAACTGTCTTTCTTTTTAATAGAACCCCAATTATGCTCACCCCTCTTTACCTCTCTTAATAGTTGCAGATTTCAGGGAGAGGTTGGCCCTATTAACAGGGGAGGTGTTATGGTTGCTATAAGCCAGTGACCGATTTAGGAATGGATGTTTCACTCAGTGCCAGAAATGAGATGTGACAGGAAGTCTGCTGAGTGCACTTATGAGAAAGATTTTCCTTCCTTAAAACAAAACAGAACTAACAGGAATAAGAAGAAATAGCCCTTTTGTATTTTCTGTTTCCAAGTGGCAAGTAGGAACGGACCATATCTGGGGTTGCTTTTGCTACCTGGAGCCTCCATAAGGGAGCCTGGTTGAGGGGCTAAAATAAAAATGGGGCTATTGAAGCCTGGAGAAATCTTAATACTCAATTATGCTGATGATTTAATCAATCTGGAAAACTCTCCAGAGTTCTTGTTATGTGAGATTAAAAAAGAATAATCCTAATGCTGTTTAAATAATTTGGAGTGGGTTTTCTCCTATGACAGCCAAAAGCATCCTAACTGAGCCATTTCACTTCTGGTTGTTTGCTCAACATGTCTTTATAATCCCCTTCTTTTCATTGTTTTGAGGACTTTTGAACAACAGTTAAGACTTCCTAGGAATTAATAAGTCAAGGTACTAAATAGGATGAGTCTTTATTTCCTATAGAAGACAAATCATAGATTCTATTTTTAAATGCTAGAAAATTCATTGTTGTTTGTATTTTATTTTCAGTATACAAAATGCCATTGCATATTCTCATAGCACAGCGGGCTCTTAAAGTCCTACTATGTGAGGGCGTCCTGTTACCCATGGGAGAGCCTGTGATGTGTGAATGGAAGTCTTGGTTCTTGAATTCCCCACAAAAGGTTAATGCTCAACTAAAGACAGACAGAAGGAAGGTAGCAAGCACAAAGCAGTTTACAGTACACTCTCAACAACAGAGAGCAGGCAGGCCCATGGGTGTCAACTGCCTGAGGCTACAGAGGTTTTTTTCTTTTTATGTGAGCAGGATATTGGGTCATGGACAGGGGTGGTCTCTAATGAAGGCTGCTTCCAGTCATTCGGGGATGAGGACCTTCCACAGGTCAGGAGGGGGAAGTTCTTGACCCTATAAGGTTTGTACCAGAACTTTCTGCAGCCTTCCCCCAGGGGAATGGGAGCTAAAATCATAATACAAATGCAAGATGATGAGTCTAGGGGTTACCCTGGGGCAGAGGTGGAAGAGGAGAGCACTTGCTCTATGCCTGTGCCTCTTGGTGTGTTAACCCCCGGGGTCTTGGGAGCCATAAGACCAGGATGGTGAGTGGTCTTAGAAACCATAAAGTCAGGTTGTTTCTCCAGGTTTCTAATGTGTCCCTATTTATCACTGTTTTTGCCCCCAGCTCATATCTAACTAACTGCCTCCTCTCTCAGTTCAAGGACAAGAAGATATTTAATAATTCCAAGTGTACTGAAAGAAAACATTTCTGTCAAATTGCATGTTTATATGCTCATATATGTCAGTTTTGAGTTACTAAAAGGACTTTTAAAAATCACATTAATAATTATAATTGTTCCAAATGTTCTATTTTCTTTATGTTCTCCTTCCTATTTCTGCTAATGACACTGTAATTCTCTTAGTCATCCAGACTTAAAATCTCCAATTTATTTTTGGCTCCTCCTACTCTCTTACTCCAGAAACAATCTGTTGCCAAGCCCTCAATAATGCCATCTTAGAAATACTCATACATCCTTTCCATTTAACTTAGTTCATCTAAAGCCTTCTGAATTGCTTTGCAGAGAGCCTCTGTGTTCTCTCCATTTTTCTTTCTTTTTGTTTTTGTTTTTTTAAGATTTTATTTACTTAGAGTGTGCAAGCAGGGGGAAGGGCAGAGAGAAGGGGAGAGAAAGAATTTTCAGCTCACTTGCTCAGAGTGTGGCACCAGATGCAGGGCTCCATCCCACAAGCCTGAGATCATGACCTGAGCCAAAATCCAGAGCCTGAGGCTCAACTGACAGAGCCACCCAGATGCCTCTCCATTCTTCTTTCTAAAGCAAAGATCTGTCACGCTTACTTTCTCCTTAGTGAGTCCACATTGCCCAAGGATAAGGTCCAAGCTCTACATGCTGGCATTCAAAGTCCAAAGAGCTGGCTCAGCTGACCTCTCAACCATCCTTGTTACCGTTGTCCTCTTCACATTTTATGTTCTAGTCTGAGACACGGTTCTTTATTGCCCTTTTTTTTTTACTTGACCTCTCATCACACATGAGTTTCTTATCTTAATTCATTTAAATCCTAACTACCCATCACAGGTTATCTGAAATTGCCTTTTTCTTTATAAAGACGCCCTGATTTCGTCCAGTCAAAACTGTTATGCCCGTCATCCCTTGGATTTTACTGGGACTTCATTTCCCTATTAATTAAGGCATTTATTACTTTGTAACCATCTATATTACTATATATCTTATGTGCTTTTTACAAAGGTGAAGTTCTTGAGGACAGGAACCAAATATTGTTCATTTTTGTGTTCATTTTGGGGCCTAGTATTTCCTTGATTGTTACAAATACCCAATAAATAGAGTTGGATTACTAACAAGTGACCAGTTTTCTGTTAAATCCTTTTCTTATCACTATCTGAGCAATTAAAATATAATAAAGTTTTGGAAAAAAGAGAAACTATTTGGTTCAACCAGTCCATAATGGACCACAAGAGGGAGAATTCTTTAAGAGTAATGAATTCAGGACTATGTTAACTACAAACAGGATAGATTACTTAGTTTTTCATTTCAGAGATGTTCTTCATCTGGAAGAGAGCTTTAATAACATATATGCTTCAGCATTATTCTCCAGATTTATAAGTACTTTTTGGTCTTTCATCCAAAGATGATTATTTGAATTTTACAAAAGGATGGTTGTTTTGTTTTATTGGAAAACACCACTTTTCAATGAGTCAAGAGTCACATGCACCAATACCAAGGTGAAGGACACTTTTATTTTAAAAAATGTCTGGTTCTTCCCTAGGCAGACTTTTCTGTTTATCAAGGTTAGTACACTGTGGTTTACTAGTAGGTATTGTGATGAGATTCATAACTGCCTAGTTAACATTTAACATAAGGGAGATTTTATTGAACTTCTGGAATCTCTAATCTGCTGGTCTACAGAAAAACAATGCAACATGTACCCATGCTTGGGGGAATTCTGAGAAATATTTAGGATTACTCTCCACATATTCTCACCCTTAATTTTTTCCTGCTGTCTAGCTTAAATTTAATACACAGTGTAAAATAGTAGACCTAGAGGTTATTAGATCAGAGAAACTGTATGGTAAATGTACGCCATTCATTTCCAACATTGTTTATTGGATAAGAAGATAATGTAACACAGTACCACAGTAGGATTTATTCTGACTCAGCTTCCTGCATGCAGCCTGCTTCACCCTCTGCCTATGTCTCTGCCTCTCTCTATGTGTCTCTCATGAATAAATAAAAATCTTAAAAAAATATTTGTCTGACTCAGTTTAAGGACAGATTGCAAAGTAAGACTGTGATAATTGGTAAAATTAAATTCCTGAGTATTTAGCATGAACAATTAAGATTTTATTTGCATAATATTCTCATAAAAGTAAAAAGTAACTGGGCCCACCTTCAATCCATAGCTGGATCTAATAGTTCTTTTGTCAGGTGGTGACAAAGAGGTCAGGTGGGGCTCAGAGAAACACAGCAAATAAGTAGAGAGAAGCGATTTACAAAGAGAGTTCAAAAGGATTTCTACTCTGTCATTAAATAATACCAAGGTCCAGCCTCTCATGACTCTGCAAATGCTAGAAAAGAGGATTTACAGTGAGATTGGGCAGACTGATGTTATATAAGAAGGCAGCAGCTGAGCCACCCTGCCAGATGCCAGGTCAATGGAGCACTCTGTGATCCCAGAACTTTCTCAGATTCATGTAGCAGTGATTATGGAACTAGGCCGCTCAGAGGAGTGTGAAGAGTGGCCACGAATGGACTCTAGCTGAAACAAGTTTGGAATCTGTCTCTAGAATGTTATTAAACTTTAGAACTGGGGATCCCTGGGTGGCTCAGTGGTTTAGCACCTGCCTTCAGCCCAGGGCATGATCCTGGAGTCCCAGGATCAAGTCCCACATCAGGCTCCTTGCATGGAGCCTACTTCTCCCTCTGCCTATTTCTCTGCCTCTCTCTTTCTCTCTGTGTGTCTCTCATGAATAAATAAATAAAATTTTAGGACAAAAAATAAACTTCAGGACGGAGGGTAGTATTAGGACCGGACAAATAACTGGCTGATTTGGTTATGATTGTGTTTCTGTCTGGATGGGGCATCAGGGAGGATGTGAGAGGGGATAGGTAGATTTTCATGGTTATAGATATCAGTCCTACTATTGCAAGATCACATGTGTATTGCATTGTGATGTGGTTCTGCCATTCTGAGATCTATCTTTTTGATGATCTATATTTACTGTTTCTGAGAATGCGCAGAATGGCTCACATCCCTGTTGGCACTTCTTTATCTTCCTTGTTTGCCTCTGGTTGCCAGTAGGGTGCTGGGATGTACATACATGTGTGTATACACACCTGAATACATGTGCAAGTGTGATGGGGGAGATGGGGTGCCTAGGTACATAAGCAGTTAATCACATAGGGAAACAGTTCTGGGCCTAATAACTCAGGGCTTTTAAGACAAGTTTGCTCAGCATCCCAGAGAACAAGGATGAGCGATGATGATAATATCCTGGAGGTGGTAACAATGTTCAGGGTGTGGGTCAGTGGAGGGTGGGCTCAAGAAGAGGAGAATGACAATGAATTTGTGAGGTCCAGGGGTCAGGACAGTAAGGCGGAGTCAGGGTAGTGGAGATAAATGGAGCCTAATCAGTTAAATTTGGAAAAAGAGGTGGGATTAAGGGAAATATGCAGCTTATCTTTCAAAGTCCTCTGTAATATATGGAGGAAAAGTTAGCCCACAACACAGAGCAATTCATGTTTGGACATTTTTGCGTTGTAGTGGATACATATGGTGACCAAGAATGGGTGGAGGGGCCAGAGATAATTAAGGCAGAAATATGAGTAAATGCCCAGTACCTCTCGAAGTGTACTCAGGAGTCAGTGGCCTGTGTAAATGTGAGCAACAGCTCCCTGTGAAGCAGCCGGCTAACTTGAAGACAGGAGGAAAACAAAGGTGTTCATTACCCGCTGGGGTTGAGGCCAGAGCTGGATAACTGGTCCAACTTGCAGTATAAAAAGACCAAGAGGAAGGGGCATAAAAAGATAAGGGGAAACTGGATTTCTCTGAGAAAAGAGAGGAGGTAGGGAGACCGTGGTGAGAAAATGAAGCAGCAGTGATCTTCGGAAGACCTTCCTCTCCCCATGAGTGGTGCCATCCAACGGTGGCCCTTCACACAGACGCTGGCTGTGTATAGCGAGATGCATGCGGGCAACACCAGAATGTAACAGGCTCGGGATTTCAGAATCAGTATATGCATCAGCTGGTATATTGTGCCAGTTGTGTTTATATCCTCTGCCTTCTCAATCTTGAATTAGTTCCCTTACCTAATGAGTCAATTTTCTTGCTCCTACAATGAGGTCTGTGCTGCCCTGTTTGTGCCTTGAGGACAAATCGGGGAAGATAAACACCTTATCATTTAGGAAAGGAAAATTTAAAAAATTTTTTTAAAGATTTAATTTATCTATTCATGAGAGTCCTAGAGAGAGAGAGAGAGAGAGAGAGAGGCAGAGACATAGGCAGAGGGAGAAGCAGGCTCCATGCAAGGAGCCCGATGTTGGACTCCATCCCAGGACTCCGGGATCACGCCCTGAGCTGAAGGCAGATGCTCAATCGCTGAGCCACCCAGGCATCCCAGGAAAGGAAAATTTAAACTCATCAGCTATTTTAGGATTATTTTTCCATCAGAGCTAGTCTGCCTTGGTGAAGATTTACGGAGGAGGTAGCACAAGCTCCAGGAGCTGGATTCTCTAATCCAATTTTTCACCAGAACTTTATTTTGTTTTTGTTTTTGTTTTTGTTTTTTTTGAGGTGACAGAAATCTAGAGCAAAACCAGGGCAATCTGAACAGTTAATGTATTAACCTATAACTGGGATGCACTGACTGTCCCCACCACTCTCTGCACCGCAGAAAGGATATGGTTTTGTTCTGCTCCATCTTCCAGTGACTGTAAAGTTCTTGCAGAGAACAAGACGTGATGACATAGAAGTAATTTCAATGTCACAATTCATTTCTCTTGAATTCGTTGCAGATTTTTAATTGGAGAAAATTGTCTCACCATGACACCACTAGAGTGGACAAAAGACTTTTAAACAGCCCTTTTAAGTATTAAGTTAAAGCATGAAAGAAGAGAACATGGGAAGAAATTTACAGCTATATTCTGTTCACACAAAAAGAAAAAGAAATTTACCCAGAAAAACCATCCCGAGAACAGGGGAGTCTGTACAAGCATGGTTTTAGGTTCAAAGAGATTCTTCAAAATGAATTTTTACCCTTCACTGGGCCCTATAAATGAAGACATTTAATCCAAACCTAATAAATCCTAATTAGCTAGAAGACATATGAGTTTTTATTTGGTTAACATTTCCTAAAGACCAGTAATCCTTAAGGTTCTGTAGGAAGCATTGTGGCAATATGGCAATATGGGTGTGATTCCTGTTTGTATAGAGCTCAGCCTGAAGAATCTAGTATGGGCTTAGGAAAATTGCTTTTTTGTTTTTTTTAGAACACAGGATCATCTATTAAGCTAAGATGCTTGTAAGATGGAGGAAGGGTATGTATTGTTACAGAGGAGATCAGAGAAAATTCATTAGGATTTACCCTGCTTTATCTAAATGCTATGAAAAAAGAAATAAAGGAAATATTATATCCCACTGTTGATAAACAACTAGAAACAATTTTGTAAGACTGTGAAATCAAGCATGTGCAGAGAAAACAGAGTAAAATTTAGGTAGAACAGGATAAAATTGAACATTATGGTTAAAGTGTGGTATGCAGATTCTGTGTCTAATCCTGGGGTTTGAGTGGAAAATACGGAGTAGTAATGTTACTGATCTGGCAATTGTAAAGAACATTCTTGAAATTGATTGAAATAAAGCATCCTAAATTAATGTATCACATTAAAAATAAACAAGTATTTGAAAGATGCTTTCATGTTGCCACTCAGCTGAAAGTTTGCCACCCACTATCACTGAGAATAATTTAGAAACGGCTTAATAACTTGTTTTTTTTTTTTTATAACAGGACCCTACTGATTAGCCTAGAACAAAAATGCTGAGGTTCATGTCATTGAAGAGAGAACAAGGATTAAAACTGAAGGGGCTTTTTTTTTTTTTACTAGACATTAGATGAGTATAATTTTTTATGATTTTAATGACTGATTTGTATAAGCTGATGCATATGTATTTGCCATATTAAAAAAATTTACTGGACATGGTTGGTCCTGAGGTACAGTGTCAAATAGAAGTTATTTTTAGTTTTCTCATGCTTCTCTTGGGAAACTCCTCTTAGCTAGTGGTTAGGTAGAGTCATGGGATTAAATCAATTCCTACTCTGTATTCATGACAAAGGCTAGAAGTGATTATAAGCCTTGGGTATTTGTATAATAAGAGAAACATGTTACTCTGAAGGGACGAAGTTTTCATGCTGCCTTTTCAGTGGCTCTGAGTGAGGACCTTTCAAGACTCAAGTGACCCAGTGTAGGAATCTGCCTCCAGCATGTTCCCTTGAGTTGGGTGGGCAGAGGATCTTTCCCTTCAACAATGTGGCCAGTTGTCTTGATTTCAGTACTTAAGATGGTAACTGGTCTTGCTAGGGTTTTACTAAGGCCCTTGATGCTTAATATAACATCAGAATCAATTTCTCATTATGGCCTAGGTGCTGGGCATTTAGATTCCAAGTCCTGTCTTATCCAAGAGAGAAGAATACAAGGTTAACAAGACCACCAGTATCATAGAGGTCATTTGAATCTTTACTCATTATTTTCTACCTACTACCCTTAGTTTTAGGAAGTCTGGAGTGGTGGTGAGACTAGACATTTTAGATACTGGAGGGACTACTTTTTCTTCTCTCTCTCTTTTTAAGATTTTATTTATTTATTTATGAGAGACACAGAGAGGCAGAGACATAGGCTCCCTGTAGGAGCCTGATTCAGGACTCAATCCCAGGACCCCGGAATCATGATCTGAGCCAAAGGTAGATGCTCAACCTCTGAGTCACCCAGGAGCCCCTACCTTGTCTTCCCTTGAAACTTACCAAGACATGTAGAAATCATGCCTGTGTTCTATGTTCAGTGTCTTTTGGCTACAAGAATAGTTAGGATGCCTATGAGATGTCCAAGAGTTCCCCCACCAACACACTGTGACCTATTGCTACTTCAAATTCCCAACTTCTCAAGAGTTTTCTAGAATTTCAAATATATGGCTATCCTTCCTTTGTGTTTCAGAAACCTCCTCTTTGTCTTCACTGTGTAAGTCCTTCAAAGGGGACAGGAAACCAGTTATCAAGAAACTGATAAATTTGAACGTATTTTTATGGAAAAACACACTTATGATTGGTTCCAGACACATTTTGGTTATCAAATTGTTTACTGATTTAAAATAAATGTGTTCTGCATTGGGATGGGGTAGTTGTGGTTGTAAGGGCTCCTCATGGTGATGGAACTGTCTTATGTCTTGGCTGTGGTGGCAGATTCAGAAGTTACACACATGCAAATGAATACATGTGAACCTGGGAAAATTTGAGTAACACTGGGAATTATATAAATGTTGATACCCTGATTGTGATGGTGTACTATAGTTTTGTGAAATGTTACCATTGAGGGGCCCTGGGATCTCTCTATATCATTTCCTACAACTCTAAGTGAATCTACAATTATCTCAAAATAAAGTCTAATTAAAATGTGTTTAATATTCTGGGCTCAGAGTATTTAGGAAGATAAAAGTTACACATGCAATATACAAGCAAACACACATGTCACAAACGGTAGTCAAGGTTTAGCTTGCCATAGTGGGTACATAACACATTTTTGCTACCAATTGGAGACAGTTTTGTGTTTCGATAATTCTTGAATCTAAATTTGGTGTCATAAGGCCTAGCCATCCTCTTTAGACATCACAGTCATGACTGTATTGTAATTTTCCTATCATGGTGAATGCACATGTTTAATGAAGAAAAATAATCTGAAGCTTCGTAATTCTATATTTGTATTGATTTTTATAAAAGTAAGTGTTGAAAGAAACACTATAAGGAAAATGTTTGAATAGGCAATCCAAATCTGTATGTGAGGATTTGGAGGAACTAAGTGGCATGTTTTATATGTTCCTACATTGTTTAACACTATTTATCCTTAGTCTGTTCGGGCTGCTACAACATAAATACCATAGACTGGGTGGCTTAAACAACAAAGACTTTTCTTTTAATGTCCTGGATGCTGGAGGTCCAAGATCAGGGCATGAACCTTCCTGGTTCATAGTTGAATTCTTTTGCTGTGTCCTCACATGGCTGAAGAGGTGAGGAAGCTGTGTGGTGTCTTTTTTATAAGGGCACTAATCCAATTCATGAAGGCTTCATCCTCCATGACCTTAATCCCCTTCCAAATGCTCCACCTCCCTACACCATCACATTGGGGATTAGGATTTCAATTTAGGAATTTTGGGTGGACACAAACGTTCAGTCTGTTTGTAAGCATAGCTTAATAATGTCTTATTTTTGTGGTATAGCAGAAGGCCTTCCATTTTTAGCTTTAGGTAAAGAGAAGCATTTATAGATCATCCAGCTGTTATGCTTTTTTAATCATACTGTAAATTTCTCATTGACTCAGAATGATTAGGTGTAAAATGTTTGACTAATAAAGTAGTCCTGTTACTGAGAGTTAGTGAGCTTGTATGAAACACAGCAATTTGCAATTTCAAAGGACTCAAAGAAAGTACAATATGTTAAACTCAATCACCTAAAATTCATTGTGGAATGAGAGAAGGTAACATAAAACAGTTAAATGTTACAAGAATAGTACTTATATGTTTTTAATTGGGGGGTTAAATTTTTATTCACAACCTGGCAGGGTTTCAGAAATCTCATTAATCACAGTAATTAATGTGATGACCAAAAAAAATTAGGAACGTTATATTCTGCACATTAAAAAATTTAATGATCACAGATGCTCTACATCAGTTGTCATTTCCCCCATACAAATAGAATGTGTTTAAATCATCTGCAATTTCTAAGATCTTAATACTTTTCAAATTTATTTAGGTGAAGACACTTCTAAAAAGATGCCAAGTCATAAGTTTTGTAATGTTTCAGCTTTAAAATAATTTCAAACATAACCAGCATTAACATTTTACCTCTTTTATGTTAAACTGATAAAGTGTCTACTACATGGTAGATGATTTTTTTTCGTAGACTCTATTCTGTAATCAAGCATTTTACTTCAGGCATAGTACTTGGTCTTTCGGCAGACCAGCTGAGGTAATGTGCTAGCAGGGACCAGAGTGCGAAACATCATCCGACAACGGAGGCACTCTGTACAGCTAAGAGAGTTTTACCTCTTTCTTTACACATGCTTGTCATTTTTTCCCTTGATTGTTAGAATTAGGAATCTTCCAGTTTGGGGACAACTTTGTTCACCTCACCATTTGCCTGATTGGAAGAAGTGTGTAGCACCCCCAGATACAATAGTCAGACTTAAAACCAGAGGCACCGATCACTTCAGGGGTCTCAATACATATCAGCTTCATTTGAAGCACGAGGAATTTCAGGAAATAGATGCTGTACAGCATTTGCACTGAACACAAGGTCCCCTAATGTTAGGGTCCTATGTGTGGTGATTTTTCTACATAATTCACTGGGACTCCTATTCCATAATGAACTTTAGAACATGAATAAGTATAAGGAAACCTACTCCACTGGTAGTAAGAAGTGTTTTTTGAAAAATTCATACTGTTATATGAATCTTCATTCATGTTTTTAGCTTGTTATTTACTATTTTAGCAGAGTTGTTTTACTCTTGGTATCTTCATTTTACCTAATAGCATACATGCAATTGGGGCTAGCTCTAATTCAATTGCTATTTAAAAATACCTCAATATGCCACCGAACACATAGATATACGTCTGTCAGTAGTCTGTTCTGATAGTCCTTCAAAAGTATACTAATATACTGAGGCAATGGATCTGTTGTTTGATTCACTTTTTTTTCTGGCTGCTGAACCATCCTTTTGTTTAGTGAACTTGTAGCCTTAGGACATGTCAGGAGCTGTGAGGGGGAGCACCCCATTCCCCTGACTTCTGCCTCTACCACCCATCGGCAGAAACCGTTCACTCAAAAGGGTGTCTACCCCATGGCATGTTAACGTAGTAGCATCAGGAGCACCCCCAATTTTTGTAATCCTTTTATGCAAATACATTTGTAACTTTAGTTTTGTGTTGACGGTAAAAAGGCAATTTTATTGTGGCAGGACTCATTCACACTTTCAGCTCCAGGTAGCTCAAGGACAAGTGTGGTACCACTTTAACCGGCACTGAAACCCCAGCTGCAGTGGAAAATGCTACTGCATGAGGTAATGAACTCCCTATTTACCAGAGATTTTCAAGGAGAACTGAATAGCTACTTGTAGGCACACTATAAAAAAATATATGTACATCAGATAACTTCACATTTACTTTCCAACTCAGTGACTATATGCTTATTTGAAAATCACTCAGATTCATATTAATCCTTACATAGCTCCTTTGATTAAGGTTGATGACATTCCAAAACTTGCAAAAAAATTTGAGCAGCTCTTTGTTCTGGGTCTGAAAATATGTGCCAGTCAAAATAACCTGGTTAGCACAAAACTTTCCTGTTTTCTCTTTCTTGATGACACAATTGTTAATTTTTCTATTAATGCCAGCATAATTCTCTTAGACTGTTTTTTTGTTTGTTTTTTTGGGGGGGTTTGCTTGGGAGAACTTGGGAATGGCTAGTTATATGTATAGTTTATTGGATAACTGTTATTTTGTGTGCCACTTTAGTCTACAGGATATTACTTTCTGCCTTTTATATCTTGCTTTCCCATTTGGTAGTCCCCTTTCTTGTTTTGCTCACATGTCCCACATCTCATCTTGAGAGAGATTTAGCTTTAGAAGCTTACTGATTGCCAAAGGAACCTACTACTTAGCATGTTACAAGATTTGGCCTGGGTTTGGTTGTCTAGGCGGTGTCTGGGCAGATCTATTACTCATACCTTCTGTGGAAACATGTTGAGCATGGGAGTTTCCTGATCTTTTTGGATTCTCTACAGAATGCTTGATGTTACATGTTAAAAATTATTTCTTGATATAGATAAAAATACATTGCTATAAGGTGTGTTAGGATGAAGTTAAGGTTACTGAATTTCAATAGATTTTGTAGTTTTATATACAAATTATTTCTTTTCTCCTTTTCTCCCAAGATATGTCGTGGATGCAAAAGGTAGGGAAAAGAATCGGTGACAGGTGTCCTACCATTGGAAGGAGTAAATCAGGCCACAGTTATGTGCCCTTTAGGAGGGACAGGACACATAATCCACACACCTGCGCAAATCCTTTATTAAAGCAACAATCAAAATACAGGATGGAGCACGTGGTTTTCTGTTTTGCTACTGTAACATCAACTTAAAAGTCATTTGTATATATCTTTAACGTATTTTTAAAAAGTGAACAATTGTAGTTCACAAAATAAACAATTGACATTTCTGCCCGGATAACGTTTTTCATCTTATTTTCCAATTTTAACAAAGGACATTCAAAACTAGAGAGATAGCAAGCCAAACATAAGTGCAAGCAAGCATCTTCTTTGACCCTAACTCACTGTAAGCAGCTCTATGGTGTCCGACAGATACATTAGAAGGCTTCTGTTACTGGTTAAATAAACTGAATTTATGCCAGAATATTCTTAGAACTATTTGTTTTCTATTTTTACATTCTTTAAGAGCTTCACTTATGATTGTGGTATTCTAAGGATGAGCCCCCTTAAAAATGATATCTCTAAAAAAATCTCAAAGATCATTATCACCCTCAGATGATACTTTCTTGTATAACAGACACACACTCAGTCCTTTGGAAAACATATTAAGCAATTCTGTTTTGATTTCCCCCCACACCATTGATTTGTTTAATCCAAACCTGATTAATCACTGTAGAAACTCTAAAAAAAAGTCATTAGGAAGATGAACTTTGTTATCTGCTGAGAGATTTTTAAATGAATAGGTGACTGTAAAAATGACTAGTGTCTTGAAGATACCAGGTGCTCAAAATATGTGTGCGAATATACAATGAGGTTTGGTAGGTTTAAAGAGTACCATAAATGAGTTTAAAAAGCAGGGGTAGAAACAGGGATTACAATTTTAAGGGAATGCCAAAAGGATCTGTGAAGAAGGGTACAGAATAGTAATGGAACTGCGCTGAGTATAAAATAGAGTATCTGAAAGATAAGTTAAATGCTCCATTTTCTTTCCACCTGAATAACTGAGAGGAAATCCCCTGTTTGCAGAACCATGGGGGGCTGCCATTAAAAGACGTTTAGCACTGATCCAACACTGTATTTCAATCTGTGAATAAAAGGTGTCTGATTTGCCTTTCTAAAACTGTGTCTCCAGTGGCCGGGATGAGTGTTTCTATAATAGCTAAGCTGATCTGTTTTGGCTGCACTACACGGAAAGGGTGCCTGCTCACAACATGCAAATACTCTTTGTGCCTTACATTTTCTTCATGTGCTGAAGAGCAGAGCAGGTCCTAGATCACCAATAAATAATAATCTAAGCATTAGACTTGAAACATATGTTCAGTCTGTTAAATAATTTACATAGCCATAGCTCAATTCAGCCATAGCTCTTTTCATCAAACTGCTTTCTGATCTCACCTTTGCCCTTCAAAGGGACACTTAACATAGACTTCTGCAGTTAAAAATGAACCAAACAATAAAAAAGATGAAGGAAGAAGATTCCAGAATCCATTGTGTGGGATATCAGGCCTTTTCGCCTTACTTTTGAAAAGAGGAATGCTCATAAGCATCTGAGACAAATCATTCCAGATATAATGGCACAATAATGCTTGGAACGGGTGAGAACATTCAGATATTTTTAAAGCAAATTCTATCCATTATAGGTCATGTTTGGTTCCTAGAGATTTTAGTCAAGTATTAGTATTTCTTTTTGCAAAGTATGATATACAAAAAGATGATAACAGTAGATGTGCCCTAAAGATATGAAAATATAATATATAAAACAAAACCATTATAAATTACATAGATTTTCAGTATAAAATTTTTTTTCCGTTTAGAATAAATACCGTCCAAGTTTACAGGTCATCTAAGTGAATTAAATATGCACACATATCTGAATCATTTTCAGAATTTCAAGAAAAAAAAGTTGCTGTAGATATGACTCAGAAACCAGAAACTGATATTGAGAATGACTACATAAGACCCACAGGACATGGCTTGGGATTTAGTGTTAAGCTTTTAAACTGCCCAAAGGAGCCTGATGTGCATTTGTGCACACAAGCACACACACATACAGCCATACTTTTATGAATTTCTATGAAGCTGAAGAGTTTATTTTGAAAAATCAGCTGAAAGTCACGAGGTCTTCTGCATTTTATATTCTAGAAGGAGAGCCTTTCTTATTTCATAAAGAAGCTGTAAGATTGATAGGAAGAGCGCAGAATTTCTGGAAGGAGAAATCTCCATTGTAAGCTGACCTCCTTTTAGGCTGGCTATTATTATATCAAGAGCTTTTTGATGCCTTAGAGGGGAAAAGTTTGGAAAACCTATATAATAATCTCCCCAGTCTTAAGAAGCTAAAACCAATCTGGAACATTCTTTGGTCGCACATTTCTGCTCCTGCTTTGTAAAAAAATCTGACTTTACATTTTTTAAATCCCTAATCAATGTCTAGATGGAATTGATGCTTTCTTCTGTAATTTCCATGCAGACATCTGCACATGGGTTTGGGTGGAATGAGAATTGAACAGAATGGGGAAAAGTTCGCACAATATCGTAAAATGAGCTTAAATCTCTGTTATTGTTTTGGGCATATAGATCCATACTAGGAATTTGCTGATCTCCATAGTGAGTGGAAAATGTTTATATTCTGAGAAGTGGAGATAAAACTCTTCTGCAACCTGAATACCTAAAATCCTGGTCCAGAGAGCCCAAATAGAAGTCATGGTTTCTCCTGACTGCCATATTACTACTTGCTTTATGTAACCACCTGAGACACTTCTAACTAGATGCCAGCAGTTCATTCTGGCCAAGTGATGTCTGACCAAACTCCATGTCTTGTTAGATTGCCTCTCACACTAGTTATCTATGAATAAAGAGGCCTGTCAGGCCACCCTTAAAGGCAAACCCACAGCTTTCAGGCTGCAGAGCCAGATACATTTGTGGTAAAATTTGGACAGCAAAAGCAACCAATCTCCTGTATCCATTTTTGCTTCCAATGTTGTCTGTCTCTTGCAGTGGGGCCATCTTGGGAGATTACAAACTTTCCATAAAGCAGTAAATGTCTGAGTTGGTGGGGTCTTGTGACTCTTCAAGTACAACCCCCATATCGTGCAGATGAAAAAGATGTAACCTCCAATGTCCTGACCCCAACACCTGATATAGCCACGACCCTTACAACCACTTTAAGTTTACTCCCCCTGCTTCTAAGTGAAAATGAAATACCACTAATTCTCACCATTAGATTAAATTTCAATTATAGAAGTGGTCTTAATAATGTTTTGGGAAAGAAGATCCACAACTTGCTTAAAATGCTAGGATTATTTGAAATTGATCCTCTTTGAATAAGTAATGCAGCATAAGAAAATGTGAGCTGAATCCAGAGAGAAAAGTGAAAATCTGTTAAGTAACTGGACAGAGAGAAAGCATGATGATATCAGTTTGGCTCTGTGAGAGAGTGAGACTCTTTAGATGGTGCTCAGAGTCCATCTAGTCTGTCTCCTCTGACAAATAAGGAAACCGACACCCAGACCTGCCCAAAGCCAGCCATTGGTCATTGGCACAGTTGGGTAATGTGTTGGGCTTTGCATAGACTGACTTCTGTCTTCTTTCCAAAACATCATTCAGCCTCGCATCTAACTGCTTTCCTGTGAGGCTAAAAGATGATTCCACAATCTGGCATGAAATTTGATGACACAGTTCCCTATGCCATTTTTCTAACCTCTCGGTCTCCCCTTCAAGACCAATGGTTAGCTTTGTAGTTCACAACAGTGGACCTGGTTATACGGCTTCACAGATCTTTATTTTGCTGACCCAAATCCAGTGTTTGAATCACCCAATGGCATATGGCCCTGCAAAGCCCTTCTGGGAAGGCAATATTCTACAACCAACAGGGATTCATCAAATGCCTCTGTCTTCAGAAGCAATACATTTTCCACATAAAGAATCAGTTTGTTTGTAGGATGATGTTACTTAAACATAAAAAGAGCTGTTTTCATGGGTAATATCGGTATATTCAACCTTTTACAGTCTCCCTCCATACTTCAGTTGGGCTCATCAAAAGCCTCTCAGAATTGGACAGGTAAACACATTTTTATTTGGCTATTAAAGTGCTATTTCTGGGCAAAGGTTTTCTCAGTTTCACAATAGCAGCTTCATTGGAAACAAAAAAAAGTGATGTATGAACATAAGCCTGAGAAGTGACAAAAATAATGAGCCTAGTAAGTACTCTGGAACGTTACAACTGACTTGTGGATATGAGCCCCAGTACTGGTGACTGATACCAAAGCCTCTGAGGTACACATTCTAGGGGGAAATAAGGACAAAGTGGCTATAAGGACTAAACCGAAGAGCAATTAGTATTAACATAACAACAACTACTACATTATAAAGGAACAGTGACAGGAATAAAAACTGAGAAGAAAGTGCAACAAACCCATGTACGTGCATTTGCTATTGTAGCAGACCTATAGTTGTTGTTTTTTTGTTTTTGTTTTTTGTTTTTTTTTGTTTTGTTTTGTTTTGTTTTGCAATGCAGTGTGCATTGGACAGGGAGGGCTCTTGAGCTCAGAATATCTTACGGTAACATTCTCTTTGCCGAAAGGGCATGACCCATTAAGATGTTTGGCAGAGAAGAGCCTCTAAAATTCGTATCACGTGGACAGACACCTTCTGCCCAGTATTATCAGTTCTGCACTCTGATGTTTCTCACATCCTTTCCTACTGGGGAAATTCCGGGCTTATAATAAACTGCACTCAGGTGTTTCCCCTTTGAAAATGGCATCACTCCTACCTAAGGGATCAGTCTCTCCTGGTAAGGCTTAGCGGCAAGTGCGAACTACATCTGCACTACAAGGAGCAGCCCCTGATTTTCGTGATATGCATAGCTTTTCATAGTTGATATTAGACATGGCTTTCATAAATAATGCAGGTGTTTCTGTCATGTGCCACTGCTGGCTCTGGAGTTTCCAGGTGAGCTGGTGGCAGAACTCTATCTAGTACCTCAACAGGTGTTGGCTCTTCAGATGTTAGCTCTGTGGATGTTATATCTGTAGAAGGTTCTGCAGTTTCTGGGGAATGTTCAGCAGACGGTTCTGTCTCCTCTTCGTCTTTGACCTCAAATTGTACAGCTTCCTGGTCACCCATGTGATCTTTTTTGGACTGTGGGTGAACAGACACCTTGATGGCGATTTGCTGGGGCTGCTCATGCAGTGATGAGGCATCTGAGTCCGCGGTGGGTGAGTCACTTCTTTTCAGGGAGTTTGGGATCGTGTAAACCTCATCCCTGTCGGAAGCCTCCTGGCCTTCTGGAGTATGCCGCACAAAATTCTGCCCCTGCTCCTCAAGTCCAACTACTTCCATGATTTCCTCCATGATAGTCCTACAGTTCATGATGAGTGGAGGCAGAGGCACACTCCTGGCAAGCTCTTCAATATAGCGGGCAAACTCCATGGTTTTGAACTGGGTGACTTTGGCAAGCTCTAGAGTTTTGGCTGAGGTGATGATGGGGATCCGCTTGGCAATCTCAAATGCCTTCTGCAGCTTCTCTGCACCTTCTGTCCTAAAGAATTCATTGATGGCTTTCTCAGTCTTCTTCAGGTGGCTGCTCATCATGCACAGGCGGGTGATATTGAGGATCATGACAACGGTGAAGGCCACAAGGCAGACGACCATGTAGTAGACGCCCATGTCTCCAGAGGTAAAGATGACTCTCAGGGTCACCGTGTTGTTCACAGTGCCATGGACGTTAGAAGCAACACATGTATATTTACCTCGGTCTGAAAAAGACACCTTGGTGATGTTCAGGAGGCCACTGTCGTGCATCTGCCATTTTCCTGTTGGAAGGAAGAGTGGAGAATTCAACCAAGAACATACAGCTCCCATCAAAGTGTCTACAAAATCTCATGTTACTAAAAACATCTATTACTACTACTACTACCACCAAGGATAATGACAATGAATACTTAACTGTGTGCCAGACAGTGACACATACTAACTTATTTGATCGTCACAACAACTCTGCAAGGTAGGTACTGATACCAGCTCTGTTTTACAGGATGAAGAAACTAAGGCACAGTTGGATTAGACCACCTTCCCAAGGTCACTAGTTTGGAAGTAGTAGAGCAAAAAAGATGAACTCAAGCTAAAAAGGCTACACTCTTAAAGCCATAAACCATACTACATAATCCTGCAGCCTTATGAAAAATAGGAAAAATAAACTATCTGGAAAATATTGTGTTCTTATTAAAGAATTCCATAAACATAGTGTCTGGTTTTCTAACCTGCCTGGGAGCATGACTGTTGAATACATGTTCACTGGGGAGATTAATGCTTCTCAGAATAGAAAGTATTTCAGGACCAATGTAAAATCTGGAGTAAGGCAGTTAAATTATAATTGTTTACTTGGGTTTCTCCTATTTGAGGTTGGAATTATCTCTGTATAACCTCAGTTAATTAAAACATTAGATGTCATTAATTTTGAGAACTTATAATGAACTGTTTATAGTACTTAAAAGTTACAAGCTAACAATGTGAACATTCAGAGGCTGGGTATGAATTACCATCAATTTGCTTTAGCCTTGCAAATAAATTATAGATCCATCAAGTTGAAAGGAAGCTTCACATAATAGAGAATGCTTGTTGATAAGTGCAATTCTTATTTCCCTCCCTGGCCTGGAAAGGATCTAGTGTTGCTCTGGCAATGAGGTTCTAAATCAGGAGAAGCTCTTTAGTTGGGATTGATTCTTCGTATACTCACAGGTCAGAAGACCCCTGGGAAACATGGTAAAACATTTGGCTTCCAGGTCTTGTGTCTGAGCCTTTCTGAAATCCTACTACCACCCTACATTGTCCTACAGGGAAAGAAGGGGTCCAGATCAGGCCTCTTGGGAGTTCTGAGGAGCAGGCAGGCAGATATTTCTCCATAAAAGCACTCCAGTTCCCTAAGCCAACTACAGGAACCTTCCTAAGAGATGGGGCAATGTAACATTTAGTTTTCCTTTTAAGTATTTATTATTGACTTGTATTTTTTTCTTGTTTCTTCCCCTTCTGGCAGTGACTTTTCATTCTATTTAAAGTCTGATATTTCCCCAAAGCAACAAGCAATGTGTCTCCTCCCCACTTTTTTTTTTTTTTTAAACTTGTGAGCACCTAAATGACTACTATCTCAAGGAACTATGGAATGAGGCAACAGAGGGCCTTCTTTTTTTCCAGCATCTTCTGCTCCAAGGAACCTTCTTAAGAAAGCTACATGAAGTAATGAGGTATCTTCCAAGGGCCTACAGTTCCTCCTACTTGCTAGCCACGCTGGATCTGGCAGGATGCCTCTTGTAGATGCCATCCTATTACTTTGCTTTCTCAAAGAACATCTGTGAAGAGTGGTTCCTGGTGTCCCAGAGTAACCCTTTTCTAACAATTCAGCCAGTGTATTCTCCCTAGGAGTAGAAAACACTGGTTTGGAAAATCCAGTGAATTTTCAGTTTCTTGTGAATGTTTCTTAACAGACAAACCTAAGTACCCAGTCTGTGGCATCTCTTGTTCAGATTGGGCAGGGACAAGCCCTCTATCCCTTTTGTTCCCTGAACATGGATTTAGATATTTCAGCTGCAGATCAATCCAAGTATGGAAATAATCTGAGGCAAGGGAAATTATCCATTCATTTTCTTAAAATTTACATGTTTCATAAAAGTGGACACCAATAGGCACAGGAAAAAAAATCTAGTTGATTGGAAGATTATGGATATGGAAGGTATCTGGTTCCAAAGACTTACAGACTATACTTGTAGTAGTTTCTCAAATTTACCTTTCTTCTTTTGTTGGAAAATAAAATAGGTAGGGACACCTGGTGGCTCAGGCAGTTAAGTGTCTGCCTTTGGCTCGGGTTGTGATCCTGGAGTTCCAGGATCAAGTCTCACATGGGGGAAAAATCCCTGCTCAGCGGGGAGTCTGCGGCTCCCTCTGCTCCTCACCCTGCTTGTGCTCTGTCTCTCTCAAATAAAGAAAATCTTAAAAAGAAAATATAACAGAGAATACGATGGGAGAGGGTGAGGTATGGGGAATAATTAGGGTCAAATTGTCACCTCCTAACAACCCATGGCCACACTTTTATGGAGGAATTACCTCCAAAGTAGTCTGAACCTGGGTATAGGAGATGAAAAGCAGAAAAGAACAGCAAACTATTAAGGCAGGCATCCGATGGTACTATAAACAGCTTTTCCTCATACTGAATAATTTCAGTGATAATTGTATTTTAATTGTTATGGGTCACAAAGCAAGTCTTTGGTAACCAATACACACACATACCCGTACTAAGACTCTGTATAATTTCCTCTCAATCTCAGCTTGACTTTTGATTAGTGAAAAATAAAGATTTCTGCATGTTCTATTACCATTTGCAGCCCTGAAAATAAGAAAGATGGCACAAATTGCACCGGGAGGGTCCTCCCACATCTTTGGGCCCAGTCTCACAAAGAATCTCCATATGTAACCCAGCAGCTGGGATCATCTTGAGAAAATTTTCTATGTTGCACATTGCCATTCACCTCAGGCTATAAATCCTTGCCTAGACTCATTCTTCTGGAAGGGTCCTTTGACTTTAACTTTAGTTAAAGAAACAAATATAACCCACAATGCCTGTCACTGGAAGCCATCAGTGCTATACATATAGTGGGTATACAGGGCCGTTCTCGATGTTAATTGAGTGGGAATGTCAAAGTTATGTGTTGAATTTTCATTAAGCTGCCTCACTTCAGCACAAATAAAACCCTAAAATGTCAGCAGCTGATGCCAAGTCAGTTCTACATGCATTGACTTTGGAGAAAGAAAGAGGCGGATGTTTAACCATGACTTTCTGAATATATTACCAAAGATGACGTGTAAAATGTTTCTCCAATGCCCCTGATGGTGATTCGTTCATTCACATCCCGTGTCTTGCTCAGAGCATAGCTCTCCCCTGGGAAACCCCTTCTCCCACTTCCTCTGGTCCCACTGTGGTCCTGGTGACCCTCACCCGAAGGCTTCATGCTAAAGTACTGCCACACGCGCGGTAGAAGGGCTGCTAGAATCTACGCTACTGGAGACCAGAGTTTGCCCAGGAATCTGTCACGGTCTCCCCAAGAAACTCCAGGCACGTGAAAATCTCCCATGTGTGAACAGAAGTAGTGTGGTGACAATCTCTCCTTTGCAAAGAAAAAGCTAACAGATGTTATTTCGTAGCTGTGCTGCTGTGTATATTATGCTGCACACACACACAAAAAAACTTGACATTTTTACAAGGGCAGTGATCTTTTTAAATTTTGTTCACGCATTTAGTCAACAAATATTGAGCAAATTGCATTTGCACCAAGTTCCACTCTAGACTATGCAAATACAAAGATGAGTAAGACAAGATCCCCAACTGAGAAAACCATCCAGCCCAAGGAGGGACACAGACTGCTACAAACAACTGTGGATCACTTGGCAAGTGCGCTGGCCCAGGGCAGTGGGGTGGAGCACCAGCTTCTTAGAGAGGCGTGGGGTACTAGGCCAGGATGAGGGCAGGCTGGGTGGTGCAGGCAGGATGGGGATGCCGGGAGTGTATGAGCAAAAGAGGGAAGCTGTGCTGCTCCAGCTGACAAACCATGTATAACACCAAGAAGGGCTAGGGTAGAAACGGGGCTGAAGGAATGCAAGGTCAGAATGTTCAAGAGCTTCATATTTATCCTGTGGGAGAACGATAAACCCTCATCCTGCAGGACTACTTTTCCCTTGACAAGCTGGCCTTATTTCATTTCTTAGAGCTGCCACAGGGCCTTGCCACATGTTTCCTCAGCCTGGAAAGCTCTCCTCCCTCCCCACTCCAAGCCCTTACCTCACACATTCTTAGTCCAGTTTAGACCCCACCTCACATCTCATCGTATTCCCTGAGAAAGCCTTCTCCTCCATCTGATTAAACCACTGAAGACAATCAGAAAGACCAGAAGCAGATGCCAGTAGGCATGGGAATTTTAAAAATAAGGAAGACATTTCAAAGCAGGGAAAGAAAAAGAAAATAAAGTTACACTCCTATTTTATATGATAGGTAAAAATAAATTCCAAGTATTCTGAAGATCTAAGTGTAAATTAAAAGTATAAAACTAATAGAGGATATAAAAGCATTTTTATAAACTGTGGATAGGAGGGCCTTTTTAAGCATTTCAAGAATCCCAGAAACTATAAAGGAAAACTGATGGAATTCAAAGAGATTAATTTTAAAAAACATAATTTTTTACACTTTTCAGAGTGCCAGAAAAAGCGGGAAGGCACCAATTAGACTAAACATGACGTTGCTGAGAGAATGGAGAAAGGATGCTCACACACTGCAGGTGGGAGTGGGCCTGGTAAAACCTTTGGGAGGTTGATATGGAGGCATCTGTCAAAATTCAAACTGAATGTAATCTGTGACCCACTTTTAGATTTCTTGATATTCTTCAAATCAGATAAGCCAAAATTGACTGGAAAAATATTAATGAATGTAAGAAAATCAACAATGAATGTAACAAAAAAAATTCTCCTTTTCATGACAGTTTTTCTTCCAGGGATATAGTTCCAGAGCTTTCCTCTCCTGTCAACATTCTCTGGGAGAAGCCGTAACCTCAGTCCCAGGACAGAAGGTTGGGTGACCTGGTACCATGGTGCTCACTGTGGGGGCACACGCACACCCACACAGGGGGAAGTCACTCCAGAAAGCACAATGTCTTGTCAGTACGACGGTGTCAGTCAGGTAGATCATCCAGTAATGAAAGAAGCAGATCAACGGCATCACATGGCTATAGTCAACCTGCAGGATTACTGTGGCTCAGAGTCTAGCCACTGAATGACACCAGATCAGAGCTATAGCTCATGCAAACAACTTCTAACCAAATTATTGCTGTGGAGAAATGAGCAGCATCGATACCTCTTGGGCCTAAAGGACCATAAAACAAGTGAGAGCACAACTTAAAAGATACTGTAATTACAGCTTCCTTCAAACATCATGTCCACTACAACCCTAAATTTCTCCAGCTTTTCCTGAAGATCATGGAGCATTTGACATTAACAATTAATGCCCAAATACTAAGTTCTTAGAATTTCTCCTCAATTACTTATTAGGCGATAAGGATTTCTTTTTCTTTGGAGATATCTTTCTGTGAATGTGCAAACAAGCTGATATATGGCTTGTCTATCTCTCCAATAAGTAGTATGAAAAGATTAAAAGTCTGTTCACAATCCCATTTAGATATGTAGGTTCTTGAGCCTTACATGCCCATGCCTTTTAGGAGGAGGGTTCAACTGGCCAAAATAAGTAGGCTACTTTCTTGAAACCAAGTTTAAACATTTTTATGCAGTAAGAGTTCCAATTAGTGTTTATGCAAACATAAATGGGAGGATGAGGTTCACTTGAAGGAGTATCACATTGAATTGACATTCTTTTTAAATAGGAAAAAAATGCCCGTGTGTGTAGGTGTCTATAAACATGGCACTCCTTTTCCAATATGTGAAATATAGGCCACTGAAGAGAAAGGATCCATGCCTTTTTTACAAAACATAATTGAAAACAAATTTAGCACTGCATGGCTGCACCTGTTCCAGGGCTTCTGCAGTAGATGACAGCTCCTTAAAGCTACTGCAAAGACTCTGGTCATAACATTGCAGGCTGCAAGTGCTCTTGTGCCCTCCCTTACCCCTCACCAGCCTTCTGCCCCAGTCCTCCCAAAAGACCTCTTCAGAGTGTACTAGGGCAGCTCTAACAAGCTATTTCCTACATCATGTGGAGCAAAGGTAGCCTGGGATAATATGGGCTTAGCTCAGCTTTTGGTGCAGGAAGGTGGGGGTGGAAGGCTATGCTGTTCAGAGCCTCCAGTTACACTCTGCTTAACGGTATAAATAATATCTGAAAAGAAGCTACTGTCTTTTCATTTCCTGGCAAAGGAAACATCTGACCCTCTAGCTAATTTGATCAGATGATCCTAATTTTTAAAAAAGTGCCAAGCATGTAATTCCACAGAGGTTAACAATGGTCTTTTCTGAGAATAGCTACAGGTGGTTTTCCAAGACAAGAGCACCCTACGCTGGGTTCATATAAATAACTTCCATCTGGGGAATCTCAGCTGTCATCTTTATCTGAGATGGATCTGGAAGGGTCTTTTCACAGCTAAGACTAGAGCACTCTGAACTCATATCCCAAATGGAGCACACCTCATTAAAGAAAAACAATCAATGGTGGGTAGTTATCAGCTTGGCTCTTGATATGGCTCAGTGAACCAAAATAAATTAAATTAAACCACGTTTATGGGGAAATATAGAAGGTTCAAACAACTGACCTGAAGATCTACTTTGGAATGATTCTTTGGTTAGCTGAAGAATGCTTCTTTGAGTTAGGTCAGGGTTTCCCAACTTTGACACCCCTGACATTTTATGCCGAATAATTCTTTGTAGGGGGTCTATCCTGTGCATTATAGGGTGCTTAGCAGCATTTCTTCCTTCTGCCCACCAGATGCCAGTAGCACAATTCCCCCCTGCCTTTCCCTCCTCCCCTAAGTTATGACAACTGAAAAATATCTCCAGACTTAGTCAAATGGCCTCTGGTGGAAAACAGACCGACCCACTGAGATCTACTGAGTTACACAAAGTTTATCTTGTGTATGCTAGCTATGCTTAGTAATTGCCCCATATAGTGCCTTTTCAGAGATAGAAGCATATTGGATATCAGTGGACCCTGTGTACCCAAGAGCAATGTTGGGGCAGGGGCAAGCCTCTGATGCAGGAGAGGCTTCCAAACCTGCTGTCAGAGCAGGAACAACATGGTCTTGAAATTTCAAATAAATTTTAAAGGATATAAAAGTTCTTATATCAATTAAAAGCTTTTAAGGTTGAGAAACTGAGCTAGAGAATAAGAAATTACCCTGAAACTTACTTCCTGTCTTTTCAAAACACACTGGATTCTGACATAGGGATTTAAGCACTTGGAATCTGTGACTGTGATGACACAGGACAGTATTACCAGTAACAGTAACAGCAGCTGCCATTTATGGACAGCTTGGTATGTTCCAGGTAACTATCCAAAACATCTCATACACAGTGGTTTATTCAAGACTCTCAGTTCCACCTGCTAGTGAAAAAGGATTGTCTCTATTTTACAGACATGAAAACTGTGGCTCAGGGAAGTTGACGCACTTACTCAAAGAAAAAAGACTCTTGAGTCGTTCTTCTGAATGCCCCACAATGCTGATCTTAGAGGCAAAGGATAATTTACATTGAATGTGGGAACTGACCTTCTCATGCAGGCAGTAAGTGGAGAGGTCATAAGCTATGGTCTGAGAACTGGACTGGCACAGTGTGTTGTCCCTTGCAGAAGTACTTAATAAGCATTTCATCGTCTATTCAAAAAATTTGAAAACTGGAGGTAAAAACAATGCAGTGATGTGAAGTAAATGCAAATTTACAACCATGAACCCCACAAAGCTTCAGTAGCAGTTGTGGTAATTGTGAACTTTGTGCGGTCCAGTTTACTCTGTGCGTGTTTACTTTGAAAGACCATTCATAATCATTTTTGGTGAAAAAATGCTGCAAGGGTATGGAGAACAAACCCACAGAAAAGTCCCAAATCTAAACTTGAAGAATTGCAAATGTAATTGCTCACAAGACAGACATGTTTACCAAGGCCTGTGCCAGCTGACTTTCTTGAAATTCTTGTTGTTTATCATCTGATAAAGGTGCTAATGCGCATTTGAATGGCTTAAAGTCAGAGCAAGAAGGCATGGCAAAAATACACTGGCTAATTCATACCCGAAATAACTGGTACTTTTTTCAGAATACTTTCTGACAACTATATATTTCTACTCACCTCTCGCAAAAGAAAAATTGAAAACAGTGCAGTTTGTGGCCATTTGTGGTTATGCATGTTACTAGAATTCTGAGTTATTTCTGTAATGTGGTTGATGGACCACCCCAAACACATCCTTTGGTGAACTACCAAAAAAAAAAAAAAAAAAGCCCTCCTCCAGAAATAGATTATGCATTAGCCTCTCCTGATCCTGTGGACTTGAAGTAACAAGCACCAGGGAAGCAAAGCAAAGCAGCTGCTGCTCCTGTCTGTCTGAGACAGGAAATAGCCCCATTCTTTCTAGGACTGCCAGTACTGGAATGAATAATAGCGATCTCACTTTTTCAGCATAACCAAGCAATGAAATTGTTCCTTTCCATGTTAATCACACAGTAAACAGTGTTGTGCTCCTGGAGAAAGTGACCAGACGATTCTGATATTGTGTGTGCGCATGTGTGTGCCATGTATACACATGGCAGTACACGTCCTAACACTGTGACTGGGATGTGGGTGGTCATCATGCATTTTCCATCCAGGAAGGCTTCTCTCATTTGCTTAGTCTGGGTTATATGCTCTTCAACATTCTATTCTTCAACATATCTACCCATCATGCTTATGGTAAGAATTAGAAATAATACCTGCAACTTGGTCCGGGGGCTTAATCAATGGTAGGCATTGTGAATGAAAATTACATTGATGTTGTTAGTTTGGTTGTAACAGTAGCCTTCTGTATCTAGGTAATGTTTCAGGGGTATTAGCACCATTTCTCACACTGTATTCAATTACCTCTTTGCTGAGTTATAAATGAAACATGGCTGCATTTAAACTTCTAGGCTGTCAACTTAAAAATTGAAAGTTTTGTCTATGGTTTTAATATGGGCATTTTTATGCGTCTTCTAATAGGCCATGTGAGAACTAAAATTCTATTTCATGACCAGGAGTCTCATTTCTGCTATTTCTTATGTCTTGCTAGGTTGTTAGGCACAGTGTTTTGTGTATTACCCTGTGTTACGTATGTTCTGAGATTACTATTATTATGCATCATAACACAAAAGCTGAGATAGAACTATCATCAAGTACCAGTATCATGAGTTCTATTTAAAAATCTGCAGTGCATCTTCCTTATGAGATTTAAAAACAGCTAACTGACTTAGCAAGACTGCTGGCAGCACACATGACGCAAGCGCTGGGTTCTGATGGAGCAGTTGTCTGCGCCAAAGGCTCTCAGTGGCCACTCCTGGTTCCAGAGTCCTGGGATAGGCTGCTACGTTAGGGCCACCCAAGCACCCGCAGAACAAAAGGAAATTGAGCCATGGGGCTTCCATCTAGTCCAGCCTCCCAGGACACAGACAGAGATGGCAAGGTGCAGGCTGTGCTTGCCAGACTGAGTTAACAGTTATAAGGACCATTTCAAAGGAGGCGATGCGTGATCTCTTTGAAGCAAAAAGGTGGGACTTCAGGACTGCACTTACAATGTTGTGCCTGACATGCAGGCCCCTGCGCTGTGTGGCTCCCACAGTCCTCCTCCTCTCTAGAATTCTAGTTCAGTGCCCCAGCCCCAGCTCCTCCATACTGGGCATGACCTGGGCTTCACTGTCCGTGTGAAAGGTAGGTTCAGGTCTGGAGTCCATGCTCCCCTGACTTCAGGTACCTTGTTATTCCTTGCAGTGGCCCAGGCTACAGAAAGATCTGATGAAGCACAGGCACTTGAGAGTCTATGTTACCATGGTTACCGCCCCCTTCACAAGTGTGATATCACTTCCTTTAGACTTGTAGTCTGGGAGGAAGGAACGGGAGGAATGGAAACCAACCGTGGGTAGGGGTGGTAGTGGCCTCATCTTACTGCCAATAGTGAAGGTTCTAGTCACTGCCACTTAACAGTAGGACCTCGGGGAAAACGTGGGTAAGAGAGGGATCTGGATGATGTTGTCTCTAAGTCCCTTCCAATTAAACATTCTATGGCCCCGTAATCGTACTTGGTCGGGAAAGAGTTCCACTCTCCTAGGTTAAACTGACAGGCACACATAGGATACGTAATTTACAGTATTTTCATTGAAGGGAAGAGGCTTTGTCATATTGCACAACCTTGAATGGTAAACCAAAAACAATGTAATAAGAGCACTACAAGGAACCCCACATCCCAGGCAGCTGGACTGCCAGCGGCCTTAACTATGAGGAACACAGCTGTGAGCCAGAAGCATGTAATTGCAAGAAAACTCCACTTGCTCAGCTCTTGGACAAGACATAAGGCATTAGCCTCTACTCTTTTTCAGAGTTAAAAAAGATGAAATGAGGGAAAGAGGCTAAAAATGTAGGTTTTCTAGGAGTAGAAAGTCTCTGGGGTTTATTCATTGGTCGAAGGGCTGTGGGACAGGAAGTAGGATCTGAATGAAAAGTGACAGAACCTCACAAGCTGCTACTTTAGAACAACCGTCCTTCTACTCCCCCAGCTCCTTAACTTCGCACAGTAAATGCTTCAGAAAGCACCGTAACTCCTTTAGGTCAATTAGGTTTAGGCTTGGCTTTTAAGACCTCTCACATCAGAAACAAGAAATGTGTTGATTCACAATGACCAACCAATCTTCTCTCTGGTTGGAGACTTCCCTGAAGCGAGCTTGGGGCTTGGGTAGGTGATTCACATTTTTTGGCCAGAAATGCACTCATTAAAAACCAAACATTCCCCTACTTCCACATGTTATTTTTGCTATTGAATCTTCCCTCCCTCTTGGCCCCAGCTGTAACAGGACAATCTAGAAACTTCAGCCAGGTCTTCAGGAGCACATGGAACAATCTCTAGCCGGTGGCTGACAACCTTGCAGAGAGACTTCCTTTAAGAAGTGTGGTCCTTAAATCCACGGTCAATGAATTAAGCTGACATTTAACCATAAACAACTGCTAGATTGTTTCCTGGAGCTAGCTCCATGAAACAAAATAAAACTCCCTTATAAATGGAACGTATACTAATGGAAGATCCATTTTATATTCATCCCTGTAACATTTTGTATGCATTATATTACAAAATTCCAAGAGGCCTTTTAAGAGACTTTTATGTTTGCCCTTTGTCTTCTGAGTCGTAGAGTGAAAACTATGAATTAATTATTGCTTTGAATCCTTACGGATATATATTTCTCTCTTGCCTTAGAAAAGATGACAGAATGAGATCTTCAAATGACTTGCATAAAAACAACTAATCTCCTCAGCACGGGTTCTAGAGTCTGGGTTTCTATTTTATGACATTTGACACAACTTAAAAGCCTACCTCCTCCTCTCTCCTTCTCCTCATCTTCTTTCAGCAGCTTGCCAACGGAATTATACCACTTGAATTGTGGATCGGGGATGCCATAAACACTACAATTAATCAAGGCACTGTTCCCTTCCTTGACTATGATATGGTCGATTCTGGCAATGATTACGGGCACAGAGCCCAAGACCACGTCACTGCCATTTAAAGTGCTATTAGTCACAGTCTTAGCAGTGGCTAGAGTGGATACTAGGACTACAAAGGGCACAGTAGGTAGAAAGCACACAGGCAGATGGTTCTTCAATCGATCCATCTTCTTTGCTTGCTCTATAAGGCAACAGAGATGGTTTGCCAATGAAATCTTCTATCGGACAACACGCTTTCAGAGCAGACCATGGGACAAACCTGTCCTGGATCCATAGAGTTGGTTCTTGATTAAGAACCTGTTAAAAAAACAAAACCCACACACATAAATATTAGCACTTATTACTTTAACAGTATTATTTATAAAATGTTAGAAACCCAGCTAAAATACACACCTTCATAAGTTTTAAACACACAAATCAGAAGATGTTCTGAATGTTAAATTATATTTTTCGCAGAAATCGTAACAATATAATTTTATCATTTTTGCTACTGAAACATAGAGCTCTCTTAGTAGGAACAAATCTATATTTTGGAAGGCAGCTATGCTCACCACTATACCACCAACGCCCAAATCTATATTTTGTATGTGAAATTTGTATCACATGACTTCAGAGAGTTCCAAAACCAATTCAGGCTTCTTTCACTTAGCATTATAATAGGGTCTCCTTCTATCCCATCACCTGTTGCTATTGCAGATGACCTGTTGACCTGGATCCTTCCTAACCTCTTCTCTTTCCTTCCAGTTTTCTTCAGTGGTCATGGCTTGGGTGCCGCCAGCATTTGGAAGGGCTCCACCAGCATCAGTCTGGCATTCTCCTTGCTCCCTTTATGGCTTCTAGATATGCCTTCCCTGCTTTGAAGCAACTGCCCATGCTCCTTTGAGCTTTGTACCATCTAGCTCTCTCTGTTCCCCGTAACTGTTATCTACCAACTTGGGATCGCTTACGGAATTCCTTTGTTTCCGTCTCCATCTGACTCCTGGAGGCAGGGGGACATCAGTGTGAATGGGGTGACATTATGGTGGCTGTGCCTCTTATATCCAAAGATCTAACTGTCACCTACATCTCTATCCTCCATTTCATCCACCAATCACGCAGCCACACCCTGGACCTCTCATCTCTCAGAATTCTAAATTCCCAAGTTCCATGTAATTCTGAAGTTCTACCATCTTTAACTGCACCCCACCATTCTTCGAAATCTCTTACTCTGCTCTCGCTAGACTTTCTAGACCTTCTATTTCCCTCAGTCTCTATCTCTACCTCCCTCTCTCTGCTACCCGACCTGCATGCTCCACTTCTGTCTCAGTCTAGACCCAGTCATGTAGACCACAACACCCTTCTCTTTCTACCACAACTTTCTACCACAGTATACACCTGTGATCAAGCTGATCACTTGTCATCCTGGCTCTTGTGCCCAGAATGCTGAGCACCTACTGGAGAGAATCCTACAACTATATCTAAAGGAACCATCTCCAACCCCAGCCAGGCCCTCGGTGACATATGGCAATTTGTGTATCCATGCTGAGTCAGTTCAGCATCCTCCTTTCCCCAAGATCCTTAGATACCTTAAGCTTTTGAATCAAGCACCTTAGCCCAGTGGCATCCTTATCTTTCTCAAAAATAGCTTTCTCGTCCGAGGGCAGGCTGCTGTGAATTCGCGCTTTCCCACCTTTTGGTAAGAATCCCCTGCATCTCATCCTAACTCTCTCCCCTACCCCACCACTCCCTCCTCAGAAGACTACATTCTGTATTTTGCCTGCTCTTCACAGATACAGCTCTTGCTCAAGCCACCCGTCCCTCAGAGTTGCCAAGTTTTCAGTCTTTCTCTTGCCAGATCTCTGGCAACAGCTGCTGCTCTTAACTTGTGAGAAAAGTTCTTCTGTGGCTTCCACACTCTGCTCCTCCTAACTGCTCTCATCATTCTTCACTGGTTCTTCTTCTTCCCAGTCCTTAAGAGGTACTTGACCCCTAGAGTTTCATCATTGGGCCTCTTCTCTTTTTACCCTCAGCTCTTACCAAAGTGCCACTCCCATGCCTTTATTTACCACCTACAGCCTAATGACTCTCAAATCCATATCCTCGGTCCTCTTTCCTGAATTGCTGACTGGTATTACTAACTGTCCACCAAACCACTTTAGCAGGATGCTTTGCAAGTACCTCAGAATTAATATTCCCAAGCCAAACTCATCTGCTAACTGTGCTACATTTCCTGCATCCCTTATTTCAGTTCAGGACACCACCATTAACTCAGGTATGCACAGATATAATCCTCAATTCCACTATGACCCTCGTCCCCTCAGAACTATAGGTTGCTGATTCCACCTCTTAAATGTTGCTTGGATTGTTCCAGCCCTTGTGTCCTCTGACTGAGCCTCAGTTTAGCCTCCTTACTTTTCCTTACCAAGAATGGTGTGGTAGCCTCCTGTATAATCTGCCTGCCTTCAATTTTACCCCAGTTCCCAATCCAATCCCTATAACCATTCTGCAATACAAATTCTATGATGCCGTTTCTATATTTAACAACCTTCAGTGTTTCTGCACTATCTACATAATAGAATCTGAATTCCTTACTCATTACTTTATATTAATTTTTTAAAAATAATTACTGAACATCAACTATTAGGCAGACATTACTGTAGGGTCTAGAGACAGAAGAGTGGACAAGACAGATATTCCTTGTTATGTGGATATTACATTGTCATGGAGGAAAACAGACAATAAATACCATGTAAATAAGAATTTCAGCTAGTGACACATGTACTCAAGTGGTGAGTTAGGCAATCAGGGAGGACTTCCCTGAGGAGGTGGGAACTTCACCAAGGAGGTGGCCCCTGAGCTGGAGTCTCTTTGGGAATCAGCCATATCTAGATCTGAGAGAAGAGCATTCCAAGAACTACAAAAGCAAATGGAGCACTGTAAGATGGGTCACAGGAGTACACAGGTCCAGATCACCTAGGACTTTGGATTCCACCTAATGTTCACTGGAAAATTTTAAACAAAGGGGTGATGGGATATGATTTCTTTTTTAAAACCAACTTTATTGCAGTGTAAGTTACAAACAATAAAATGTGCCTATTTTAGGTATACATTTTAGTGGGTATTGACAATTTATATATTATGTAACTACCACAATAAACAAAATATGGAATGTTTCCATCATCACCAAAAGTTGCCTTGGGCCCCATTTTTACACTGATCCACTCCAGTATTTTTTTGTGTGTAGATATACGGCATGAGGTAAGGATTGAGACTCCTTTTTCCCCCATATGGATAATCCAGTTGTTTCAGTACCAGTGGATTATCTTGCCTTTTTGTCAAAAGCAATTAAGTCTACTTCTGAGCTCTATTCTGTTGCACTTATGTTTATGTCTATCCTGTGCCAGGACCACACTAACCATTCTGTCTGCCTCATTCATCTTGGCACCTGCAGTGTGTGAAGCTGGCCCTGACAATAAGTTACTGAACAAATGATTCTCTCTCCAAAGGCAGAAGTAATTATTCCAGTTCTGTAGACGATGAAACTGAAGAGGTAAATAAATTAGAGGTGATAAATTAGCTTCAGACCATATACTTTTTCAGTGGAAAGGACAGAGAGTTTTCTTGGTGCTGCAGGCTTCCATTACTCCCCCGTGGACTTGAGCGCCTTCCTGCCCCAGGAAGGCCAACACATTTTTCCACCAGCAGGAATCATGGTCTAAGGGAGATAGCATAGGCTGCAACAGCATGACACATACCCTGTTATGACTTTGTAAATGTTTTCTTTACTTGGCTAACTTGTGGTTTCCTTTTAATAGGGAAGTTGTAAAACTGACCTATTCAATACAGAATGGTTGTTTAAGGGCATGGCCTCGAGTTGTAGGTAGACTGGGCCAGGATCTGGGATCTGACCACCCTTACTGGCTGTGTGTTTTTGGCCAAGAACTCAGGAAGTACAAGATAATTATAAGGATTCATGATCAAATGTACATAAAGCACTTCTATAACATTCAGCTTGAAAACAAGAATTATCAACTATGTATAAGGCATCCTTTGCTGAAATCAGGCCTCTCAAATTGATTTTTACCAAAGCATTCAAAGGCATACCTTGTTTTTGTTTTTACTTAAGACAATATTAACTGCCTTCCCGCCACCAGAAGTAATCACAAGGGATTTTTAGCACTGGGTCCTTTCTCAGGGACTCGAGTTTGAAAACACACAAGGCCCCTTTGGGCAGACACTGCACTGAGCATCCTCAGGACAGAATCTGGAGTCACTCCTTTCTGACTACACCAAAGGAGATGCCTGACTAAACAGTTTGGGGAGAATGACAATCGAGACAAAGTTCAAGGTAGGTTCTAATATATATATGTAGTAAATATACTATAACTTTTTTTTTTCACAACTAGGAAGAATGCAATCAATGGAAGACCAAACTGAGTTTTAAAATGCAGAACTCTAGAACTGTTTTCAAACAAAGGCTGTTGGTTTTCAACTTTAAAACACCTTGTGCTAGCAAGACTAAAGAGCATGGAACACTGCTGTTCTATTTTAATAATGTCAGTAGGTACTTTGCACTAGAAACACAGCAACTGTTACAGAACTTTAACTAGTTCCCTTAGAGACTTTCACAGGTACAGAGGCAGAGATTTTGATTCTAATGCAGGCATTTCAGTTAGCAAATTCATTCCTCCCTCCTCCATCATACTCCCATCCTTTCACATTTTGAAAAGTTATCAAAGTACAGAAATCATAATGTGTAATTTGTAGGTTGTTTGTGTCAATGCATTTTTACTCAAAAACTCTCTGTGAACATTTTAAAAAATATTATTTATTTATTTATTCATGAGAGACACAGAAGGAGAGAGGCAGAGACTTAGGCAGAGGAAGAAGCAGGCTCCATGCAGGGAGCCTGATGTGGGACTCGATCCCGGAACTCCAGGATCACGCCCTGGCCCGAGGGCAGTTGCTCAACCGCTGACTCGCTCAGGGATCCCTGAACATTTCTTTTTGAAAATAAAGCATTTAATTAATCAACAGTAATGAATTACAAGTTTTTAGTAGGAATTTACCAAATCTCATACCATGCTCTTTCAGTTCTTTTTTTTTTTTTTTTTTAAGTACTGATTATGTGCTGGCCACACTGCTAGGGGTCTGGGACAGGTTGGGGTGTGTGAGAAGGCTACAGAGCTCAATAAGCCACAGGCTATGTCCACTTATAATGTACTAGGGAGAGAGATACAGCTAATTTCAGTATGTGTTCTCTAGGTGCAATGAGCTTCAGGGTGGGTATGTAGAAGAAGCACTGGCTGGTCTGCTGACACTTGGAGGAGATGTTTATTGACTGCCTATCCCACATCCAATCCCAATTCTACCTTCCCCTTCCTACAGCCCCAAAGCTCACAGCTCACAGCTAGCCAGATCCTTGTCATCTCCCAATGCACCTGTAGCTTGTACCAAACTTGTGACACTCCTCTCTGGCATATGATTTTGCCTTTTTTTTTTTTCTTAGCTTTGTGCTGAGGAAACTTCTCAATTACAAGGAGAGCTCCTTGATGGCAGAAATTCTGGCATATAGCTCTGTAGAGTTTCCTTAATAGTGAGTACCCAAAGTCATGCTTACACACTGGCTGTACGAAGCCTCACTTACGTGGGATCCAGTGGCAACTACAGTAAATTCACAGTGTATTGCCAGAAAAACATAGAGACATCATGTCATTTTGGGTACTGGGGAAATATTCTACAAATGTACTTTGCAAAGCTTGTTGGATTTGACAGACAGCACTGTGAAAAGTTCAGTTAATAACACTGTAACATTGTGAAAGACATTTTAGCTACCAAAGACTAAACCAGGAGTACCATAATCCAGCAGTTTAAAAGGCAGTCCTTCAAAATACAAGAACAAAGGCCACAGATTCCAAAACCAGGATTTAACAAAAGCTACAATGGACAAATTGTTAAGCTTCACGTGTTTGCTCATGGCCCTTGGGAAAACTTTCATAGAGTATTTTCTATAAATAAAAGAGAAAATATTTAGCAGACACCAAACGTCCTTTCTTTACCCAGCCTCTTCCCTATTTCCCAATGATTGTACTTTATCTTAAAAACATGTAGTAAGCAGCTTTGTTGGATCTTACTTTATTTTTGTTTCTTCACCCATAATAAAACATGACTATTGACCGTGTATTTCGGGAGTTGGGAGGAAAGGGCCCCTTGTTTAAGGGTGTTTTGAACTAAATGAATATACATTGTTGTTTTTTCTTGGCACAGCTCAAGCTGGCATTTCCCCATCAACTATGATGAGTAATTTTATAGTTATATAACTAGATTTTGTCACAACATCTACTGAGAGTCACCACTATTTTCATTTGTGCATAAATGATGCCACAGACACAAGGGCTGCCTTTTAGTTTAGAACATATTCTTGGATAGCTTTCTCCTCATGCAGCAAGGACAAAAAAAATCCCAACTTCATGGGAAATGACAAGAGACACTAAAATACTCATTACATCATAAACACTAACTTTTTAAAACTGGGAGGCAACTGAGGCCATTTTAAGTTATGGCCCCATTTTGGACTCCCATGACTTCTTTTAAGATCAACATACATTGGGTTTTTAGGTAGGTAAGGTGGTGTCTGAATATCCCCCAAGAACGTGTAGAACGAGAATATTCCAGAATCAAGTAATTTAAACGCTAAGTGTAATAAGTATAATCTCAATGTCCAATCAATCATATTGCAGAAAGATCCATACTTTGTTTCTTCCTTATAAATACTCCAGAATCTATCCATGTAGAGATTCTTGATGCTTCTAGTAACACAAAGATAATTCCTCACTCGGATGGCAAATGTGATCATCACATGAAAGAAGGACAGAATACTTTTTTTTTTTTTTCAGAATACTGTTTTTAGGTCACTTTTAGAAGCACCCAGATAGGTCAGTTCAACCCGAATCAATACACAGTAAACAGAGAAATGTTTCTGGCCACACTGCCAGGGGTGAGGAGTAGGACACAGTCCTTACCTCTGTCACCCACAAACCTAGTAGGAGGAGTGAGAAAAGCAAAGCAACAACTGAAGACAATGTGACAACTGACCCATCAGAAAAAGGTAAAAGATCCACTAGGGGTACAGGAGAGGACACTCAAGTGGTCTTGAAGGGTTGAGAAGAACCTTCTATAAGAAGTGGCCCTTTAGTTATAAAGGATTTTACCAAATAGAGCAAGGGACTGGAACTGACCCAAAAGGAGGAAGAGCATATTTAAGAAAATGCTGATTGGAGGGAACCAGGCACAATTAGCTGTGTATGATTAGGCACCACTTTAAGGATGTAGAAGGAAGGAGGAGGAGGAAGGCAGGAAAGGTAGGCTGGTCCCAACAGTGAAGGGAATGGTACATCATACCAAGGATGGCGTGCACTCACAGGTTTTGGAAGGCGGAAGTGACATGGCCAGTTCTGTGTGTAGAACGATGACCTTTCTCAGAGTGTGAGGCTGATGATGTAGAGGCAGCTAGAAGCTTCTTACAATATCCAAGAAGGAAAGAACAGGGGCATGAACTAAAAGCAACAGGGAAGCAAAGACATGGGCAGGTCCAACAGAGGTACAGGAATTAGAACGTACAGGATTTAATGAGTGCCTGACTCTATAACTGGTAGAAGTAAGTCCAGACTTCTGCAGCAGCAGGGCCTAAGGACAAATGCTGGCACTGTGTGTGGAATACATATGAACACATGAGCCAGGAATTTCAACCAACAACTCCCTGGGGCTGCACTGCCCAGCTGCTGCTACACTTGGATGAAGGCCTGTCTGCTGCCCATGGGGCTGAGCAGAGCCCATGGTGGCTCATGCCTGTTCGACTCACCTCTCCTGGCTTCATTCTTTCCTTGCTCTGAAAGTCCTGGCTGATGGAAGGTTTGTGAGGACGAGCAGCAGCAGAGACACTTAAATTTATGAACTGTCACAAACTGAGAGCTATATGGGAGCATATCATGGGAAGAAGTAGGGCTGTCTTATGAAAGTAGTCAGCCCCTAGAAGGAAAAAGAGACTAAGAGCCCTCATGGCATTCTTGGCACACCCTTTGTCTATTAACTGCATGGTATTGGGATAATTTATAGCTACTTAATGGGTAGAACAAAATATATACCCTGACTTGTTGGACTGCTGTGAATGGCCACCAGATGAGCTCTTTAAGCTCACCAAACAATTTAGAAGGAGCCAGAACAAAAGGTCTCAATCTTACTTCAACTGCAGTAATGTTAAGGCCTCTACAAAATTTTATGCTTTGTTATTTTTTCAACAAATGGATCTGTTTCAAATCACTGTTTTTAAAGCCTGAAAATGAACTCAGGCCCAGAGATGCCATCTTTGTAATACTGTAGTTTTGGTGGTGCACAATATTAAGAAACTATGCTTGGATCTTCATCACAATTTTCCCACATGGAATGTTTTTCTGATTAAAAGTAAGACTGATATAAATAAAGCTCTCAGGGGCACTAGTGTGGCCCAGTGGGTGAGTGTCTGCCTTGGCTCGGGTACTGGGATTGAATCCCACATTGGGCTCTCCCTGCAGGGAGCTTGCTTCATCTATGTCTCTGCCTATGTCTCTGCTTCTCTCCATGTCTCTTATGAATAAACAAATAAAATATTTAAAAAATAAATAAAGCTCTCAAATACAATGTGTAAAAAAGGAGGAAGAGAAAAAGAATTATAGTAAAGGTTTTCCTCTACAATTATCATTAGGCAAGATAAAAACAGGTTTATTATACATATTTGTTCACCTAACTAGAATATTAGAGAAGATGAGCAATTACCCAGTACCACACAATTTAGTGGCTTAGAACAAGGATGAAAAGCTTACACCCAGATTGGGCTTGAATTACATTACAACCTCTAGGTTCCATAAGGGAACTTGTGAGTTGTCCCAGTAGCTGAAACATACACTGAGGGATCTTCTTATCATAGATACACCTTTTGGAAGAGTTAACTGATTCTTTGGTGTGTATTCAGCTTCTTCAAATTCTCATTCTAAATGAATAGGCTAAAATAGTTTTAGGCCCAATTAATGCAAATCCTTAACGGATGAGAGAGATATTTCCTCCAGAATCTGATAGTCCAGGAAACAAACCAAACCTGGAAAATGAATACAAATGGGATAGATGCACTGGTGGATGGTGCCTTTATGTTACCAATTCAATACCCAAAACACATTACAATGCAGATTGAAAGGGTTAAGGTGCTGTCTTGGCATTTTTCTTGAATCTCTGACATCATCATTTATTGGATTCTCTACACCTGTAAAACCTAAAGCTGGTTCAGAAGCACCTCTGTTTATGCCTTTCTCTTCCTGTCCCTATCACAAGATGTTTTTTCCAGTATCTCTTCCCTTTTAAAAACGTGTCCTTTCAAAATATTTTCCCTACTCACTTGGAGTATGTGCATAGGGAGATTCACATTCTCTTTCTAATACAATTAATTTGTATTACCTGCTAATCTATAGCACTACTTCTGCCAACTTTTATTTCTCATCTTCATTTCATCTCAAGCCCCATTTCCTCAGTTCTTGATGTGTTCAGTATATAAGCCCCTATACCCAGAGTGAAGTCAGGCAGGGGCTGACAGGCATCTGGAAACCTAGACACATCAATGAGTAAGAACTCTTCTCTGGCCTGGAAAAATGGCCAGAGGATCCCATGGGATCAGGGAGATGTTTGATTGAGGTGCTGACCCCTAGCTGCCTGCCTGCAAACCCGGGCTGGCTAACACTCTGCCTGGAGAGTGGAGGCAGATACATGTCCACTGTGCAGCCTGCAGAGTATACTGCTCTATAAATCAGAAGCAATATTCTTAACACGCTTTCCTAAATATGATATATGGCCCAAGGCAACTGCCAACAGATACATTTTCTTGTGGATTCCGGTATACTTTGCAAACTCTTAAGGCCTTTGTAGTGAAAGTGCCTTTCTCAGTTTCCCCATTTGAATGTACACAGCTTCCCAACTGGCCAGATGCAATGCATTTGTGGGCAGTTTTCCATTGACGTGATGCAACGGTGGTTGAATATTTTGTGCTTGGACAGCCTGTGATAAAGCTATTTCACTTATTTTGAGTATGAAGGACAGCATTAATAGTACCCAACCAAGACACAGAGTAATGTCTAATAGGAATACATCCAGTATTTCAAGTGATGGCCAATGCAAAGAGGAATTTGCTACTGGACTCTCTGCAGCCAGAGGAATCAGATAATAATACAGCAAAGGGTTGAAATCAGGTTCCTAGGATAAGAAATGCGGCATGCCCTAGGGTTAAAGTCGAGAACAGGAGTTTTGGGGTGATCTGTGAAGAGGGCACTAGTTTATCATTTTAGGATTAAAACCCACAAACCCTTTCCTCAGTTTTGCCATTTACCAGTAGATGACTTCTGGGAAGTCAGTTGATCCTTCTTAGCTGCACACCCAGCTGGTAGGTCTCTTCTGACCTACATTCTATGACCAGGATCAGTGGGAGTGTGACTGGGGCTAGCCAAGGGATGGAATGGTGAGTGGAGAAGAAGAGGGAAAGAGCAGGGAGTTTTTTGTGTACAATGAAGATCCCATTGCAGGAAATCCAGTCAGGACAGAGAACTGTGACTGCCCCTCAGCCATTCGTGACTTGGTGATAGCCCAGGAACCAGCTTTGGGCATCATATGGCACATGGTACCTTGTTCTCCATAGGGAAGGCAACTTCTTGAGTGTTTCTCACATCCTAAGCAATATAATGAAAAAGAAAACTTACTCAAGCTCCCAAGGCCTTTAGACCCTCCATCCACACCTTCCAGACACCCTCACCACATTCCTGAGGTGAATCAGCTCATATTCCTGTGGCGCTGTACCACTAAGAGGCTGATCGAGGCATACTACAGTTCCTATCTGCGGCCTTGAAATCTTCATTTCACTTGGTAATTCACTACACAGAGTTCTTGTGTCTGCTCTTACCATTTGGGGGTATAATTTTTATCATGAAATTCCACTGTGACAAAACGTGGTGGGTGCTCAAATATTTATTGACTATCCTAGGAACCATGCGTTCCTCCCTTTTTAATGACTAGTAACAATCTATGCATGGGAAAGCTTCAAAAAAATGAAAATAAAACACCAACACTTTAAAATTATCACAATGTACATTTCCAGAGGTCCTTGGTTCAAGGGTAAAAAAGCCAGAGAAGGCCTTTCTGTGGACACTACAGTGTTTGGCCCCTAGCAGTCTTGCAATCTTCATTTCTGACCTCTAACCCTCTCTCGCTCCCTGCCAGCCACATTGGGCCCTGTTAATCCTGGAATGTGCCAAGTATACTGGAGCCCTTGTACTTACTATTCCTTCTGTCTGAAATAAGTCCCTGGGATGCCTGCAAGACTCACTCCCTACATTTCCTTTCTCAAATGTCACCTCATTAGTGAGGCCGTCTCTGGTTATCCGGTCATTTTACAAAAATAGTGCTCTCCACCCTCTATCACTTCTTGTCACCTCTACCCTGCCTTTTTCTTCATCCCATTAACTACCCTGTTCTTACTAAGATGTGAGCTACTGGATAGACTTCTGTGGTTGACACTGTTCCTGTAGTATCCCTGTGTCTAGAAATATGCTTTGCTCATTGTGAGGGCTTAGATATCTGCTGAGTGAATTTATACTAGTTCTATGCCCTCTCATTTAGATATATTACTAACTTATTCGGCATCTACATTTGCCCTACATATCCTGCAAATTCTACCCATTTCTTAGAAATTCTGGGTAACTAGGTCTATTCTTTACCACGAAACTAACTTTGAAATATAAACCAAGATTTCTTGAAAAGTCAGTCTTCAGAAACACATTCTTCCTCATAGAGAGCTCTGAGAGGTGGAGCTGCTCCTAACACAGCCTGGGAGCAGAGGCTTAGGGAAGTGGGTCTATCAGAGGACTGGGGTCTGCTGTCTGACAGGAGTAATGAATCTGGGGACTATTCTCTATGCCTGAAACATACATTCTTTTTATTGTTGAGATGAAAAGCAACTGCCTACTTAATTTATACATCAAATGTTGAAACCGTCCCTTACTCCTTATCTCTCTGCTTGTTTGACTAAGACCATTCAAATTCCCAGTGTAGGAACTGGATTACTGAGGGTTTCTTCTTTCAGCGGAGTAAAATTTCATCTATTTGAAAAAATATGCTCAATAACTGAAAAGGGTAGTTACAAAAGCCTTTCCTCCTTCCTCCTTTACCAGCTTATTATCACAAAGCAGAATTGCATAATGAATATTTCTCTGAATCACATATGCCATTTTTCATAGACACTAAGAACTGGATCTCAGTGAAAAAACGGATCAGAAGAGATCCTGTAATTCAAACTCTATTCGATTTGTTATTAAGAACTCAGTAACAACGTCCCTTATGCTCACCTAGCACTTATGGTTTATAAAACACTCCCACAGATGGTATCCCATTTGAGTCTCATACTACCCTTGGCCACAGGCAGGCCTGTATGGCTCTTTCTGTCCACACTGACAGTGGAAGCAGCAGAGGCCAAGGTGCCAACCTGAGAGCAGAAGCTCCTCACAGAACCTCATCTTCTCTCACTCCCTATGCAGTTATCACCAAGTGAAAACCACGGCTTGGCCAAATTGTCTAAATGTCTGCTCTGTCATAATTGTAATTTAAAATTATTTCAAAACATTGCTATCATTTAAAAAATATTTTAAAATTTTGGACATAAAATCGGTATCTTTCAAAATTTGGTTAAATCCAGATAATCTTCTATCTTGACTTTAGTGCATATCCTAAGATCAATCTTGCCCCCAAATTAAGTGTTTTTCTTTTTTTTTTTTTAATTTTTATTTATTTATGATAGTCACAGAGAGACAGAGAGAAAGGCAGAGACATAGGCAGAGGGAGAAGCAGGCTCCATGCACCGGGAGCCCGACGTGGGATTCGGTCCCGGGTCTCCAGGATCACGCCCTGGGCCAAAGGCAAGCGCCAAACCACTGCGCCACCCAGGGATCCCAATTAAGTGTTTTTCAATGCAACAATACGGAAAATTACTTTAACTAAAAAACAAAAACAGAAAAAAGTTGAAAATATGGATTCAGTGATTACTACACAGAATTTGGAAGGAAGCTCTGCTATTCTCTCAGCTTTGATGGGAAAGGGCTCTGAGTACACTTGCCAGATGTTCTCAGTGATTTCTCACCTGTGCAGTCAGATGCAGCTAAGTGATAAAAAATTAGGAGCCAGTTATATCAGTTAAGCTGAACTCAAAAGTATTTATGAGGCCACTATTATCAGTTTACTACCAATTGCTATGGGCTTAAAAAAAATTTTAAGACCAGTTCTTTACCCTAATGGTGCTTAGAATCTTGGTGATAATTGCATACAAAGCAATATGTAATTAAGCACTAAACAAGGAAAATACCACGGAAATTCAGAGGAAGGCCAGCTGGAAAGGTCATAGAATGTTCCCTGGGGTTGGTCAAATCCTGAAGGATGAATACAGGAGACAGGATAGTTTTCTCAGCAGGAGTAATGGCTTAGTTTAGACAAGTAGGGATGGAAATAAACACAGCATGCCAATTAAAAATAAAAATCTATGTTATAGTATGTTTTTGCAAGTCTCATACAATGGATGAGATGGGCATCATCATCTCAAGAACTCTGGGATGTTAGGGTACTCCTTCAGAAATTCTATTTAAAAAGGGCTGCTCAGGAGAAATGATAGAGAGGATTCTGGGACAAATGATCCATTACTTAGGAAATAAAAACTAACACACCAGTGAAAGAAGGGGAGACAGCCATGACATGGAGGTAGGGATGAGATGCTGTAGGAAGGTGAGAAGGAAACAGACAGGGAGAAATGCTCTGCCCTCAGTGAAGCGAGGTATTGATAATACTCAAATGTTTTCTAGAAATTAATTTCAAGTTCCTCAAAAATGTTTTAAGATGGAGAAAACCAAGTTACCTTTGGGAAGTCTAACAAGAGCAAGGCTCATTCAAGAGACCAAGTAATGGAGGGTTGTCCTAGCTCTGAAGGAAAAAAACCTTCCCTCCAATCTGGGACCGACAGCAGGAATAGCACAAAGGTGGGTGGGGAGAGGGCAAGAGTAGAAGCACAGGCATGATTATTAGCAGTGCAGCCCAGCGCCTGGCTTCCGGAATCGAAGCAGAAATTTACAAAGCGAAGTTAACACCAGCAGCTGAGAAGCAAGAAAGCTTAAACAGTTACTAGATGTTTAAATTTTTTTTTTTTTTTTTTATGATAGTCACAGAGAGAGAGAGGCAGAGACACAGGCAGAGGGAGAAGCAGGCTCCATGCACCGGGAGCCTGATGTGGGATTCGATCCCGGGTCTCCAGGATCGCGCCCCGGGCCAAAGGCAGGCGCCAAACCGCTGCGCCACCCAGGGATCCCAGTTACTAGATGTTTAAACCATCCCCTGGCCATCCTAGAGTCTAATGACCTAGAAGAAAGTCCTGGGTGAAGCTTAGGGCCAAATACTAATGCAGTCTTTACTCAAATACCTCCCCATGCTGAGGACCAAGGAAAGTGGGTTTTGCATCTTTAAGAAAACCCGATCCCTACACATCTACTTACTTCTTTACAGGGGAGCTTGGCCATGGGGAAGAAAGGAATTAACTAGTCAATTTGGAATAGTTCCCACTTTCACAAATAGTATAGAGCTCTTGCTAGTTCCAAGAGGGTACAGAAAAGTACAGACCCCAGGACAGATGCATCCTATCTTGTCTAGGAGAGGTACTGCTCTAATAAGCCAATGAAAATGAAGGGAATTAGCCTCAGCCAGGGCCCTCCAATCCTAAACTGGGTGGGACCTGTCAATGAGTAATTCTGGAGCACTTTACTCCAACTCATTTATTTCCTTAAGGAGCAAAGCCTTCCCTTCACACTTCTGGCACCATCAGTCAACTCAAATCCTCATTGAAAGGAAAGATTTTGAATTATATTTAAATACCTGTTCAGCAAACTTCCTCTTTTCACAGATTACAAAGAGCCAATTTCAGCCCAACGTCTAAATTACCTTATAATCCAGAATTAGGGAAGTCTACCCTGTTAGCAATATCGTTTCAGCCTCACTCCATCCCCAAATACTTCTGCCCAGAAGCTGAAAAACCATTAGGGAATCAATTCCTTCCTTCTTTCTTTGATGCCTCCCTTACAGAATGCATGCCCAGCAAAGAAATTCTGATTTTCTCCTCCACACACAGCTCTGAGTTTGGGCTTTCCTACTTCTCTGCTGCTCTAGGTCCCTCTCATGAAGGACGTGCAGTGGAAGTCAGCATCTCTTGGGCTCCCGGTGCATGGAGCCTGCTTCTCCCTCTGCCTGTGTCTCTGCCTCTCTCTCTCTCTCTGTAACTATCATAAATAAATAATAATAAAAAAATTAAAAAAAAAAAAAAAAGGAAGTCAGCATCTCAGGTCCTGCAAAGTCTTGCGCTCAGCAGAACCCTTGAGAGAGTATGCCTTCCACATTCTACAGTATCTGACAGACAATCTGATTGCATGGGAGTTGCTTCAGATGCCTTCTCTCCTTCCCTGCCCACATGGCCACCACATCCCTGGTCTGTCCAGCTTTATGTACTCATCATCTCTGACTTGGCACCACTCTACTAGATCCCTTCCTCACTGACCTGCCTCTACTTCTTGCCTGCCTCCAATCCACAAGCCACACTGTTGCCAAAATCAGTTGACTCTAAAAGATCTGACTTAAAACATATTCTATGTCTTTGCCAGTAGTATAAAACTAAAGTCCTTGGTAGGACATACATGACATGATCTGACTCCTACTCACCTTTCTCACCTCATCTCTGGAACTTCTCTTGTCCCTCTTCTTTCCTGACTTCCCCGTGTTCCCCACAACACTTCTGTGCCTCCAGCTAGCCATGCTGCCTTTCATAACCTTGCATGTCTGGCAAACGCCTACTTGGCTTTCAAGTCTTGGTTCAAAAGCCCTCTAGGACTCTCCTAGGTAGCCCCAGACACTCTTTTTCTGATTTTTACCCATACCTTCATATTTCCCCTGCAATTACTTTGGTGCACCACCATTAAGCTCTCAGGTCATCAATATTTGTCAAACGGATTGGTGAATTAATGAATGAATGGGTGAGAGACACTTATCAGAAGATACAAATTCAGAGACATTGGCATGTGGGCTAGTGACGCAGTCATGAGGAAAAAGAAATCACCCAGAAAGAACAAACTAGACCACAAGATGAGAAGACCAAGGTTAGAACTCAGAGAAAAGAGTGACAAACCCTCATTAAAAAAAAAAAAAAAAAGCATAGGGAGAACTAGGGGCAGTATCTCGGCAGACCAAGGCAGAGGAGATTCAAGAAAGAGGAATGGTTTGCACCAAGCTAGTCCTTTACAGTGGTAAACAATAATTATTCCATCATTTTATAAGGACATTTTGGGGAAAATCTTATAAAGTTATACAAACAGGAGCTATACAAATAGACAGTTTAGTTTTTATTAAAATGATTCTTAGTCAAGTCTTATTGTTTCCAATTTCAGATTTTGCCAGCCGAGGTCTTCCTTTACCATGTTGTCTGAAAAGTGTATTTTTCTCTTACCAAGTTTTTCTGACATATAGTATAGTTTCAATGCAGAGCCACTCTCATAACAGTAAAATAGATTTATTTAGGTTAGGTTTTCCAGACACAGAGATGTCAACTTGACCACACTATAAGTTTTTATAGGACAGAAATTAAGCCCTATACTTAAGAGAGAGTGAATAAATATGTTTGGAAAGAATGACGGAATTTCTTAAATTTTAACACAGAAGTTAGGTCATCTAGTATTCTAGCTGTCATCCATACCCTGGCAAATATGGGGCCCTATGGCAAACACTGCTAATTGATTTCGGCCATTTCCCAGCTGAGTCTGCACAAGCCCACAACACCCCACAAGCTACGAGCAACTGGTCAGAGCTGGCCCAGGTGACATTACATCATCTCAAGTTAACTGCATTAGATTTGAGCTTTCATGGCTCTCTGTTCTTGACTGCATGGGATACAGCCAGCAGAGCAGCTTGTCTGCTAAGATGACAATGGGCAGAAACAAAGTAGTCAAAATGTGACTTAGCCGCTCTGCTTTATTGTTTATGCCCTTCTTCTATCACAAATTGTGAATAAGAGCTTCTTAAGCTATTCATTTCACAGATATATGTGAATGCCATTTCAGATCAATTCAGAATTGAGTTATATACCATGAGGGTTCCAGATTTCTGTCACTAACCACCTCTGGCTGGACACCCTTTGTCAAACAGCTGTATGAAACTTGGGGTTTAGCCATACACTGCTTTTTTTAGGAAGATAAATCTAGCAGCAGTCTGTTCATTCCATGTTCCTGTTTAAAAATGCTTAGCTGGTTTCCCATCATTTATCTATAACAGGATAAACTCCAAACTCCTTTGCATGGCATCAAGTTCATCACAATGAAAGGACAGTTTCATACCCTTTCTCCTGCCTCTGCTCATTATTCCATCATACCAAGTCCTTCGTTGCATAACAGTTGTATTAGCTTTCTATCACTCCTTTCTATGACACTAAGTCAGAAACTTAGTGACTTAAGCATACAAATGTATTGTCTTTCGGTTCTGTGGGTTAAAAGTTCAAAATGGATCTTACTAGGCTAATTGGAGAGTTGGCAGTGCTGTGTTCCTTCTGGAAGCTCTAGAACAGCATCTGCTTCCTTGCTTTGTCAGCTTCTAGAGCCTATCCACATTCTTGATTTGTGGCCCCCCTCCATCTTCAAAGCCAGCAATGGCCAGTCGAATCTTTTTCACATGGCTTCACTCTAACATGGACTTCTGCTTTCCTCTTTGACCCACACGGACTCCAGTGATTACACTGGACCCACTGAATATTCCAGATAATCTCTCCATCTCAAAATCTTCAACTTAATCACACTGGCAATGTCCCAGAGTGGACATCTTTGGGGGAGGGCTATTCTTCTAACTACCACAGTGGTGTTCCCTATGCCTGGAGAGTTCACTTCTCTGCTTGGAAGATTTCTACCCAAATTCCTTGAGCATTCCTTAAGATCCCATAGACATGTCACTATTTTCATGCTCCCCCCTCCTCCAACCCAAGGAGCTCATTTCTCTTGTCTCCTTAGTCCCATATGCAAATGCCTCTCCTGGAACACTTACCTTGCAGTATAGTTTATTTGTCCTCAAGTATGGACAAGTAGATTCTGAGTCACTAAGTCTTATTCATTTCTGCAACCCTTGAGGCCTAACTATTAAAGACTGTGGGGGAAGAAAAACGAATATGGCATTTTAATGAGTGAAGACCTCATGTGAAGGCCAAGGCAAGACAATAAATTCATAGGGCATTATAGCAAACTTAAACCATTTACATCTAAGGATATTTCTTTTCTTTTTTAAGGATATTTCTAACTTTAATGTGAGTTGCCATTGATCACAAAATGTCAGTTTTAAGTATCCCCCTGGAAAGCTGCACCCCCAAGGCTTGGTGAGGTTAGCAAGTGATGCTATTGGAATGATTTCCGAATTCCATAAAATGACACTCATCTAACAAATCTGACTATACTACGTTGGAGGTTAAAAGCAACTTTGCCACACTATGTATTTAGTATTTTAGTACCTGGGAGGTTGTCATTAAAAAAAAAAAAAAAAAGAAGAACAAAAGGTTCGAAATTAAACAAAATTTAAATAGCCTCTACTACTCAACTATTTAAATTGCAAGCCAAATGACACATTAAATACGTAATGGCCACATGAATCCAGGAGGATCTATTTTTAAAGGCCAATGGTTTGCTATGAATATCTAATGTCACTGCCAATAATATACAGTTTAGAAATTGGAAAACAAGGAAATAAAATGAAAAATTACATGCCTAGCAGTTGAGTTGAAAGAACGCAACAAGTGCAAAAAAGAAATGATCACCTGTTTCCTGATTTGAATACAGTCTACTTTGCTATTTTTTTCTTAATTAGCAATAATGAAACTCCTCTTCAACTTAAATCCTGTCAGTTTGGGTCATTTTAGTTTAGAAGATGCCATTTTCTTGTGGAATTCCTGAGGCAGCAAGCAGTGTTTAAACATGCCTTTGTTAAATTTCACTGCTTTGAGACACCTGGGTGGCTCATTGGTTGAGCATCTGCCTTTAGTGCAGATCATGATCCTGGGGTACTGGGATAGAGTCCTACATGGGGCTCCCCGCAGGAGGAGCCTCTGCCTATGTCTCCGCCTCTCTCTGTGTGTCTCTCATGAATAAATAAAATAAAATAAAATAAATAAAATAAAATAAAATCTTAAGAAAAATTGTTTTCACCGCTTTTCCTAACCTTGAAAAAAAATGAGGTTTTTTTTTTTAGATCCAGAAGGGGGCCTACTGGCCTTTACTAAACCTATACGCACATATTCCTAGGCCTTGCAGCTTCCTTTAGGTTAAGAAGAAGCCAAAGCTAAAGGGAGACATTACTGCCTGCCACTTGGGAATGCAGCCTGAGAACCAAGACCTGCTACACAGGATAAGTTGCACAGGTATGCAAGTACCTGGAGGCAGACTTTAAACTTGACACATTTTTTACAGAAAAGAGAAGTGCAATTTCTCAAATATTTACATGGATTTTTCTCAAACTTCTAAATTTTTCTATGAATGTACTTAGAAGTACATTTAGGAACAATGAACACCACCAACCAAACCCTTTGGCTAACATGGAAGACTTCAGGCCCAATTTGTAGAAACACTAATCATGCTGTTGCTATTGTTGTCTGGACATTTCAAGCGTTCCTGTTCTTAAATCTTAGTTATGTGCAGGCAAGCATAAAGCCCACTGGGGAAATCACTGAGTATCTGGAATTAGAGCTGGAACCATCTCAGGCCAGAACAAACATTAAAGGCTATTCACAAACCATTGAAAAGTCAACACATCTCCAAAGTCTATTAAGGTCTGTCAAGAATGCAAACAAGAAGTTTTGTAATAAGCTTAATAAATAAAACAACTGAACCTACTAAGTTGTACTTAGGGAAACAGGCTTGAGGATATAGCCTTAGGGGTAGAACTGGTTCCTACTAGAACAAGGACTGTTTACCTCGCTCCTATAAATCCAACAATCCTAAGAGTGGTAATGGTACTAAATGTTTAGGAAGCACCAGGAGCAGAAACCCCAGTAGGATCTACAAATTGCATTTTTCTGTAAAAGTAAAATACCATTAGGAACTACATCGTTCTAATGTTCTCTCTCTTGAATATAAATCCTCTTCCATCTTGTATTTCATCCTGAACAATTTTACTATGTTCAGCATAGTAGCAACTGAAATAAATGTGTTTCATCTAGAAGCAAAAGTGAGAAACCTTTACAAAAAACACTGAGCTTCTCCAACGCTAGATTTCCAAGTTCTTCATATAAGCTAACACAAAATAAAGATTGCTACAGTAACCAAACTTTTCTGCTAGCAAGTTTCCCTAAAAACAAGGACAATTCAACCATAATAGATTATTTTCTACAGTGTGAGCAGATAATGAACCTACATTCTTCTTTTTTTTTTTTTTTGCTAGCTTGCTTTATAAATCTTGCAAGTTGCAAACTCAAGGTTTTTGGAGGCGAAGGCAAGTTAATAGTCGAGCTTAAAATAAATCGGCTTTGCAATTACTTTTTTTTTTTTTTTTTAAGTCGATGAAGCACGTTTTCCCCATTCCACGCCATGAAGCAATTCGATGTCAACTTGCTATGGAGTCAAATGCGACAAACTCCGCGAGCTCCCGTCGCGAGGCGGCGGCTTGCTGCACCCACAGCCTCCCGCACGCCTGCAGCACCAGGACGCTGCACTCTTTAGGCTCTGGACGCAGCATCCGAACTCAGGGCCTCTGGGCCACGGGACAGTAGACCCTACCCCCCCGCCCCCGCCCCGGGGAAACTGAGGCACGCTGATCCGAGCCACCTGGCTTCCCCCGAAGGCCCCCGCCGCGCTCGGCGTTCCCCGGCGCCCCGGCGGCTTGGGAGGCTACTCGGCAGCATCCTGTCTACACCGCGGTCTCGGCCGTAGACGGTGATGGCACAAGCCTGTCCGCAGCCCACCGGCCCCGGGTCCCGCCCCGCAGGACCCCCGGGACCCCCGTACTGGGACCTGGCGGAGCCTCCAGTACCGCCCGAAAGTTCCTGGGCCCCAGCGGCCGCCGCCCCCCGGCCGCCCTCCGCGCGGGCTCCTGCCCCCGCCGCCCCCGCCCCCGCCGCGGCCCCGCGCCCCCGCCCCCTCCGCGCCGCCTCCGCGCCCAGCTCACCTGACGCCGCCGCGCCGCTCCGGGGGCCGCCGAGCGCCCCTCGCCATGGCCCGCCTGTGCGGATGCCGCCGCTCCGCCCCGCGCCCGACCCGGCAGCTCCTACCGCGGACGAGCCGCCTCCGCCGGCGCCGGGGAGCTCCGCGGGCGGGGGCGGGCGGTGCGGGGCTTGCACCTGCGGCAGCCGGAGCGGCCGGTGCCGAGCATGCCCAGTGCGGCCCGCGGGGGCGCGGAGGGGCGCGGAGGGGCGCGGGGGCGGCGCGGAGGGGCCGGGGGCGCGGGGGCGGCGCGGCGCAGCGCGGGTGTCGCCGCCGGGTTTTCGCGGCAGCCACGGGGAGGGGCGGGGCGGGGCGGGGCGGGCGAGCTGGGGAGGCGGGGCGGGGGTGGGCGGGCTGCGGGCGCGGGGTCCGCCTCCAGCGGGCGCGGGCTCCGGGCTCTGGGTCCCGCCCCCGCTCGCGCACGCGGCTGCCGCGGGAGCCCGGGGCCCCGGCTCTGGCGCTGCGGGGCGGGGGCGGGGGCGGGGCTCCCGGGGCCCCCGGCGCCCCTTCCCGGGGTGCCGCGGCGCTCGAGGCGCAGGGAGGCCCGGGAACAGGTGCCCCAGGGTCGCACCCCGGGGCGGACGCCCCCCGGCGCCGAGGCCACCTGGAGGCCTTCCCGGGGGCTCCGCTGTCCGTGCCAGAGCCGCGCAGGAGCAGGTGGAGGAGGACGCGGCAGGACCTTCTCCGCTGGCTTCTCAGCGGTGGGGTTCCAGGGGTTTTTAATTATCTTCTTGTTTGATTATTTACAGTTTCTAAGTGTTCTCTAGTGGACAATATGGAGCTTTTATAATAAGATACATTATTCTAAAATTGTTACTTAAAAACAGCTGCAGAACTTCGGCAGCGCGATCCTACGATGTAAGCAGCGCCCCCATCCCCCCGCCCCACCATTTATTTATCTATTTATTTTTTATTTATTATTTATTTATTTATTTATTTATTTATTTATTTATTTATTATTTATTTATTTATTTATTTTTAAGACTTGCGAGACACTCTTTGGGGCCGGGACCGGGCTCCTGCCCCCTCCTTTCGGGCCGCCCCGTGGCCCCGCCCCAGGCCGACCCTTTTACTCCAGGACCGCCCCCTTCTCCGTTGGTTGCCGAGAAAACCCGGAAGGGTGGACTCTCAACACCTGCCGATCCCGGCGGCCCCGGTGCCCACTGGGCCTGTTCCGCCGCCGGGTCAGGGCCGGCTCACCAGGAGCGAGGCGTCTCGGAGCCGCTCCCAGCCTCTCCCCTCCTTCTCCCCGTCCTTGGCAAACCGAGCAAAGTAGCACCTCCGACCCCCGGCCCCGAGCTGGGACCTGCAAAGTGGGTCAGGACTGGACTGAGCATGCTCCGGACGGGGCCGGGATGCCGCACGCGGCTGCCTGTCGTTGCCCGAGGTGGATGGAGCTGCGCTCCCGTCAGGACTCTGAAGGTCAGGAGGAGGTGGAGGCAGGGCCCTGGAGGTGCTGTAGCTTCCACACGTGCACAGGTCGCTTCGACCCAGGCCCTGGTAGGGGAGGCGAGGGCGTGGGGTCTGGCTTGTGAGGGACTCAAAAAGCGAGATTTTTCCCTAAAATTTTGAAATTGGAACTATTTTAACATTGGCTTTTCGGCATCTCCAATAATAACACGTATTAGCTCTAAGAACTTCTCAGCCCGTCTTTCTTTCGAGAAACCTACATCTTTTTTCAAGTATTCTTTACATTTGCACCAGAACCCTAAATGTTAACTCTCTTTATCAAGGATTAAATGTTTGTGCTCAGTTTCAAACAATTCCACGGTATTACGTACCTTTTTTTTTTTTCCTTCTTTCAGACGATTCACTGCGACTCCTGTCCACCTCTCTTCAAATTCTCAGAGAATCAGCAGAATGCTCTCGTGCTACCTTAAACAGGCTTGAGGCAGGTGGGAAACTTGCTTTTAACGCTCTGTCACAGAAGAGAAGACTGAATTGGAGAAGGATTACAGGAAAGAGATTTTACGGGCTTGAGGTGAATAAACCCAAGAACCCAGAGAGAGCCTTGCACTGAGCCCAGGCAGGTCAGTACATAGATGTCCCTATTCTGTCTGAGGAGGAAGAAACTAGACAGATGGGTCAGCTGCCCAGTGACCTTTGGTATGAGAGTGGGAGATACCCTCACTAAGAGTTGGCTTCATTTCGACCTCTCCCTCTCATCCAGCCCAGGTTCAGCTTCAGCATGATTGGAGACACCATCTTTAGTGGAAGGTCACCCCTGGGAAGAGCTTGTGTTCCCCCTAGACTCTGACTTGTGTTGGGTCACCCTCATCCCTTGGCTTTGAGACTCCATTGCTCTTGGTACTTCCTGAGCACTGCTCTTGATCCCTATAGACATCTACACTGCAAATTTCTGGCTGAGGAAAAGATGGGTGAGACATTTCTTTAATAGTTCATACTGCCTTTCCTTCCCATCTTGAAGCTTCCTGGTCCCCAGTTTTTCTTAGTTTTCTTGTCTTTCTGATGGTTCCTTCTCATCTTTGTTCTCCAGGTTCATTTCCTTTGCACCACCCTATTGTAAGTGTTCTGTCCTGTGGCACCTTCCCTTCTGCTTTCCCTTCTGCTCTTCCCATCCGATGACTGTCACTAGCAAGGTGGTGTTCAGTTGATGTGTGCACATGAGGCTGTGATAGCTTTTATTTTTATTTTTTATTTTTTATTTATTTTTTTTTATTTATTATTTTTATTTTTATTTTTATTTTTTTTTTATGTGATAGCTTTTAATTGCTGCAATTCTTTCTGGTCCATCAGGCACCTATTCTGATTGGCCCATGTCTATGCCTGACCATTTGTCTCTACTGATTATTAATATTTTTGAATATTTTATTTGCCTCAGATATTATACTTCTCTCGAAATCTCCCTGAGTTCAGACTCTTGTATGTAATCTACCAAGTATCTAAATGGCTGTGACCCTCAGGAAACTGGAGCCCAATATGTCGCAAACAGAATTCATGTGCTATAGCTGCTCTTCTACTTACATGTCCTAACGTGGTTACTGGTACTCCCACCTTCTCAGTTCTGCACACCACAGATGCGGATGCTATCCTCGATCCACCCATCTGCCTTTCCTTTGTCATCCAGCTGGTCACTGGTACTGTCCACCCTGCCCTGAGACATCTCTGCAAATGGACCGTCCACCTGCACTGCCTTCTCAGGCCCATCATCTCTTCCAAATGAGTCTTCTCCTTCTGTATTTCCTCCAATCCAATCTCCATGCCTCCTCAGACTTTTCTTTTTAAGCAAATTATATTTTAGTGTCTTTGCTGAGCCCTTAGAGTATGGGTTCTTAGTGCCTTCAGGATAAAGTCCAAGTTTGAAGCATAGACTGGCCCCTGTTTCCCTCTCCAGATTAGTCTCCAGCCGGTGTCTGCTGGTGTTCCATTTCCTAGCCAATCTGTACTACTTGCTATGCATATTCATGCCTCCATGTTCCTTTAGTTTTTCTGTTCCTCTTTCCTCTTGTTCACCCCTTGGCAACTGTTAAGCCTTCAGGGTCCGGTTCAGGCTGGGTCCCCCGTGACTTCCTCAAGATGACCTCCTCCTGAATACTTCAACTGTATACCTTGTACTTTGTCTTCATCTTGACACCTAACCTTGGCTTATTTTTTTTTTTTTAACTCCTCCACTACATTGTATGCAATGTGACAGCAAGGGCTTGTCTTGATATCTTTGTATCTTTGTATTCAGTAACATTTTACCTAATAAATGAATGATTGACATTTGTACCCATACAATATTTAAAGCTCATTACTTTCTAAAACCCTTCCTGAGTATTGTAAATAGAATGCAAAGAAAAAATATCAGAACAGTCACATCACATACAACCTGCTGAATGGTTATGCCTTTTTGAGGAATATAAGCAAGATCTCAGATTTGACCTTAAACCCAATGCATTTTCTTTGGTTTCAGAAATCCAGGAAGTGTGTTGTGAGCCAGATGTATTATCAGTCTGAAACTGCACAAAGCTCAGCATTGTATTGCTAATTAATCCACAAATTCCATTGTTCTCTATCACTGTGTTTTCTTCCATGGGGCTGTTAAAATCCTCTAATTATATATTTAATCCTTAGAATAGATTTTGTTTATTTTTTTCTGTTGAAAGTTTGGCACCTCTGGAAAGCAGATTAACCCTTTAGGAATGAACATAATTTTTACACTTTTACCAGCTCCCATTGTCTGCCCAGAGCACCTAGAGCTTCCTGTGGAGGGGACTGACCACCTGCTTTCGAAACCCCCCCAGCAGATGAGGAACACATTCCAGACCTCAGGGAAAGAATGGTCTCTGGGGCAGCAATTTTAACAAGTCCTCAAGGGATTTCACACACCATATTTGAGAAATGTAGTTCTATGTCATATGGATAAAAGGAAAAATAGTAACTGTTAGTCTAGAACTTCAAGTAGCCCAGATACTGGTTTTCTTGGGCAGACAGATATATATGAGTGGAAAGGGTATCTGTCTGTTTCAAAAAGTGTCATCCTTATTTGTGCTTTTTAAATAGCCTTGACTTATTTTACAGTCTGGAGAAAATAGAAGAGCACATAGTAAGGTAGCTTCTTGTTTTTCTCTGTGCTGAAGCACCCAGGGATCTTACTCAGTGACCGTGTTGATCCACTTGTTATTCACCAGCACCTTAATCCCGGGTTCAGCCTCCTTTGACAAAAGGTGAGGAGGGCAGTGGAAGTTCTGACCTTACCCTCTTCCTGGAAGAGGACAGTTAGAGGTCTATGACTCTGCGTTAGGCTTTTTCCCTGTTCCTGCAAGTCTGAAAGGGCACAATTAGGAAGGGGCATGAAGGAGGAATGAAAGAAAAATACATCTCTCCACGATCTTGTGATTTGCTGGCCAAGGAGAGGGAAGCATCTTGAGAAGTATGAATCAGTACTAGAAAAATATTCCCTTCCTCATTAAGGGTTTAGGCTGAGCCCTTGCGTCGGTCCTTTGGAGGGGTGTGTGTGTGTGTGTGTGTGTGTGTGTGGTCCAACCAGTTAGCCAGCGGCAGCAATCAAGAGAACAGATGGCGTGCCTGCAGCTCACGTGGGGCAGAAGCTTCAGCTTCAGGGGTCACGCCCTTCCTAGACTCCCTGTGAGGCGGCACCAAAGCCCTGCCCTCCTGGACCCTTTGCCTTTCTGGAACATTAATGACCTTTGCAGCCAAGCCTCCCACTGGCCAGGGCCTCCGTGCACACAGTGATTCACCTGTGGGAGGAATTACTGGCAGGTTAAAGGATGAATCTAGGATTCGTTTCCTGTGTGTAGGGGCTTTCTGAATGGTAGATGGACATTTGCACAGGAAGGTTAGAAGAGGGGACCCCCTTGGTAAGAGGTGCGAAAAGAGCCCTGGAGAGGCCAGCCGGGCAGATGGGGTGAGTCCTAGAGGGACCCCTTTGTAAAAACTTGACCTCACAGGTGCTTCTCTCTTAGATTCTAGGAAAGGTATGTTTTACACATGGTTTAAAATTTTGTTTTAACTTATGATTTCCCTGGGAAGGAGGGAAGGGCCAACATCCAGCTTCCCACCATAGCGGGGGAAGAGGTCAGTGTTGGGTGACCCAAATATCCAAACAAATCACTGTGCAACAAGTGGGAAAGCAAACATCTGAAGGAAGGCAACATATTCTCCAGGAGCCCCACAAGTACAATCCTTTGTCCCTGACACTTGACAGGCAGGTCACAGTCCCAACTTCAAAATGCTGCTCAGGCCCGTGGGGCTCTCAAGCCCAGGTGAACATCCTCAGCATCACTGTGACCTCAGCTGGAGTAACCGGCTAAATCTGTACAATGAGAAATCCAAAATAAACTCAGAAAGTTGAATTGTCTGCTTCTGAGCTGGTGATTTTTGTGCCTCTCTCTTTTGAGTAGTAAATATACTAGAGTTGAGATGGAAGGGAAGGAAATTCTACATTTTTTTCTTTTTATCTTGTGAAATGTCCCACCAAATGTCTCTGTGTAGACACAGGGACTTCTGTGAGGGCAGAAGCCAGGAAGAAGCCCCAGGGTGTGGCTGGGGCAAAGGGCAGAGGATGAGGCAGGTGATAGGGGAGTACAAGCTCTTTGGGGAGCTTAGGGAACTTCTAGAAGCATAAGAATGGAGAGAATAGGGGATGCCTGGGTGGCTCAGCGGTTAAGCATCTGCCTTTGGCTCAAAGCATGATCCTGGAGTCTCCGGATGAGTTCCACATCAGGCTCCCTGCATGGAGCCTGCTTCTCCCTCTGCCTGCGTCTCTGCCTCTCTCTGTGTGTGTCTCTCATGAATAAATAAATAAAATCTTAAAAAAAAAAAAAAAAAAGAATGGCGAGAGTAAGATGCTGGTACAGCAGTAGGTAGAAAGAACTGGTTTTCACTTGGTAGGATTTGAAGGACACTGGAAGGCTAAGAAGGCCCTCATTATATGGATATGTGGTTTCCTTTCTGGGGCCTTCCCCTCTGCTAAGCCAGGTTTCCCTAAAGCTGTGGTCCAAAGTCCAGGTGCTTCCTCGAGAGGCTTCATAGTGGGGAGTGTGAATGCTTTGGACACCAACAACTGAATTGTCACTACCGACAATTCGAGAGGATTGAGAGGGCTGAGAGGGTAATGAAATGTACTCTAGATGATCTTACAGTGGTGGTTTGAGCCAATCCTAGGAATGAAGTTTTCTAACAGATTGAAACTCTGTTCTTTCCCATCACAAAAGACACAGGGCAATGTCCTATAGCCTTCAGTGTGATCCCTGCGCTCCCTCTCCCAAATAATAAATACAATTTCTGCATGTAATTACGGGAACCATAGTGTTTAGTTCATTCTCCACCATGGTCCAGTGTGCTTACAGATCATTATTTTCACTTAGGGACATGTGGGGTTATGATATAACTGGTTGGGGATGCCTGGGTGGCTCAGCGGTTGAGTGTCTGCCTTTGGCTCAGGGGGTGATCCCAGAGTCTTGGGATCGAGTCCTGCATCAGGCTTCCTGCATGGAGCCTGCTTCTCCCTCTGCCTGTGTCTCTGCCTCTCTGTGTCTCTTATGAATAAATAAATAAATAAATAAATAAATAAATAAAATCTTAAAAAAAAACAAAACAAAAAACAAAACCTATGGTCATCTGGCTAAGGGAATAGGTCTCTCCATTTGGACCATACTTGCTTTTCAGGCTTGTGTAAGCTTCCCAGCTTCTCTTTAGTATTTCAATCTAATCTAGTATAGTTTCTGGCATACAATAGATGCCAGTAAATGTGTTGAATTACATGCTGGGTATTGGTGTTAGAACTACACACTGGAATGTCTTGGAGGCAGGCATCTTAAAATACAAATACCATCAGTCGCTTGGCTGGCCTGAAATGTCATTCAGACTTTGGGCTCAGTCTGCATGACTCGGATTCTGCTTTTCTTTCTGATGAAGTGTTTCAGATCTGTTACCAGCATGTTTCTCCCTGATTTGGGTCAACTGGCACAAAGGCAAAGCTGCTAATAAATTGTGGGTGAGTGTCAGGTCAAAAGCATGAAACATTTTGAAGAAGGTTTCTGAGGAATAGTTAGTGGCCATTTTTCAGCATCGTGGTTTATAGGTTCTCTCTTGTAATTTCGGCTATTCATTATATGTAATAGCATTTCTGCTAATAATTTCAACAAGTCTTCTTTTTGCTTTTGTAGGAATTTTAAAGATGGCTTCATTTTGAAATTAACCAACCCTCAAACGTGAGGAATTCTGTGATCATATTTATGAACTAAATAGGCCAATTTCCTTTAGGGGAGCTGAAATTACAATTTGGTACTCACAAGGCTAGAATGCAGGGTGAGGTGGCTCAGAGGTACAGCTAAGAATCATTAATAAGTATAATGGCATTGGCTAGCAATGACAGGGAGAGAACAGAGTGGAGTATAAAAGCACTCTGCATGTCTGTCTTGGTGTGATTGATTTCAGTGATTTATAATTCTGTCTGTGTGATTTGGCCTGTAGGACTAATTATTGAAAATGGAGCAAGCTTGAAAGGGGAATATCCAGCCCATCTTTAGGAATCTTCTACTGTTACGTGAATATTACATTTAATTACATTAAAAGTCCACTATTGCTTATCGCCCATAAGAGACACAGTAGGTAATGAGTTCACTCAGAGCAGAACTACCTGTCATCCCTTAGCCTTTACCAGCCTATAATTCATTTGGCACTGGGCCCCAATTCCTAAGGGTACCAGGAAAGCAGGAGAACCGAAGGGATTTCTGAAGGTGGTAGTATTACAAAAGAGCACCAAAACAGGCATCCAGAGGAAAATCACACTCCCTCACCCTGCCTTATGCTCATTTTATAGATTAAAGTTCAGTATTTTGAAGTCACTGGATACTCTTTTTGGAACTAGGGTGGTTTGCTTATAAAGGTCTTAATCTGGATATCTGTCTCTGTCTCTTATTCTTGTTTGTATTTACCCTCACACTATTTTTCTTGAGAGTGTTATTTGCCTTCCTTTTATAATATTAAGAGGAAACTCATGAGAAAACTAATGGGGAAATGGGGAACCGAAGACATTATGGGAAGAATCTGAGAGACCTCTCGGATACAAGCCAGGCTATAGTTCTCCAACCCCATTCCTGTCGCCTGACTTCCAGGACCATTCCCAAAGACCACATGCTTAAATGGTTAGATCGATTTATTTCTTATAAGATTCTGGCTCTGGCATAGGTTTCCTTTAAATAGTAGTTGTTCTTGAACCTAAAATATTTAACATGTGATATGATAGGCAAGTCAGGCACATATAAGTTACACAATTCAAGGATCACTGGCTTTTTGATGCCAGTGTTTAGTACAAAAATGCACCTTTTTCAGTTTGTGAGACCTACTTATGAATGCATTTAAATTGTTAAGAAACTACAGTAAGAAAGTAGTATTAATAGGCAGCTTCAGAGAGGCTGCTGTTTTATCAGATCCTTTCTTAGGCTTCCCTTGTTTAACTTCCCCAGCTTCCCCTAAATCTACCCCAACTCTGCTCCCTATACACCTGCCTCCTCCAGGGTCTCACTTCTTTAGGAAAGGGCCTCTCAGGGTGACCTTGGTGGCATGGTGGGTGGGCATCTGCCTCTGGCTCAGGTGTGATCCTGCAGTTCTGGGATTGAGTCCTGCGTTGGGCTCCCTGCGGGGAACCTGCTTCTTCCTCTGCCTGTGTCTCTGATTCTCTATGTCTCTCATGAATAAATAAATAAAATCTTAAAAAAAAAAAAAAAAAGAAGTGGACCTCTCTTCAGCAGTGCTTAGGGGCCAAGAGGCTGAAGTCCAAATACAAGGTCCAAAACAGGCTTCCAGGTGCTCAGGTTTAGCTTGGATGGGGAGTGTGGTAGGTCCCTGCTGTGCTCCAGCTCTTTCTTGGCTCCTGTCTTCTGTCATCAGGGTTGAGGGTGATGAAAGAATGTAGTTAGTAGTCTTTTGCCACTGCCCTTAACTACCCCTGCCCCCATCTCCCAATCCTTTGTGGTGGCACCAGATGGAAGCCTGGTGTTGGGGCCGAAATGATTCCCTGTGCTCTGATCACCTCCACTTCACCAAGCATGGGTTGATGACCTGGTAGTTTTTAGTGCTGAGGCACTGTTACACCTGACCCAGTCCTAGTAAAGGTATCTAGCATCCCATGGATCACTCCTGGGGATTTCCTCAGAGCTCCTCAAATACCAGTAGGACTCAGAGCCACAGCTCTATCTGGAGTTGTGGTTAGAGCTGTGAGTTTCTTTGAAGGTCCAGAGGTGGGGCCATGGAGTGATAGAAATGGGGATTTAAGAAGAGGATATGTATATATATCTTCCCTTCATACCCTATCAACTGAATGCGACTTTTTAATGGAATAATGATCTGTAATAATGATCTTTAATATCTGTAAATGCACATTGTTTTAGAGTGAGATAATTTTTTTATCCTTTGCATTATCCTTTGCATTAACTGTCAAGCGTATCATCCTAAACATTAAATATTAAGGTGACTGTGGCTCACCAGCACACCTATGATGATGTGGTAAATTGAGTAATGTTTTATGAGTTTCAGTATGACTGGCTCTTAATGTCATCACAATAAATTAGCCATATAATTCATGAGTTTTAGAATGAATTAGGTGTAATATTTTGGATCAGTGAAACTAATATTGCAATAAGAGGGGAAATCAAGTCTAATGCATATATTTTAATTTATTATAAAATAAATGTATGCCAGATTTGTCTACAATGCAGGAACATTGCATAATTTATAGTGACAGTTCATTTACAAAAGAACTAGGCTGCCTTTTTTTTTGTCAGCTATAAAGCAAATTGGAAAGTGACTCTTATCTCATGAGTTATTTATAGTGGAAGATTAATAAAACCATTAAGCATGATGAATGAATTTTCAGTGACAGGCTTATAGCAAGAATAAATATCAGCAACAATAAAAATAGAATGAATTTTATATTTTTAATCAGTCTAAAGAATTTTCCTAAACGTCAAATGTGGTGATTTTATTTTTATCTAGTACGATATTAAAACTGTTTTATTGTGCAAGCTACATTTAACATGCATTACCTAGCCACCCAAACTAGTTAAAACTTCCAAGGATAGAGGCCATGTCTCATGTTCTTGCAGACTCTGCATCCAGGGTATTATCCGACACATAGTAGGTATTTGCTAAATGTCTGTTGAATAACATAGGAGATTAATAGTGATTTATATAGTCTTCAAATAAAGTAGTCTATATTAAGAGAAGAGGTATATGCAAAATAGGCAATGACTTCATTTTGAATAGTTGTTTGCCTTAAAAAAAAAAAGTGATTATTTGGTTAGAAACAAGTTGGTATTTGGGGAGGTGTCTTCTCATGTAGAGTTAGGTTCTAAAATCAGTATATAGTAAAACTCAATCTAGAAAGTTCCTTCCTTCAAGCATAAAATTTAACATACCTGTTTGAGTATATAATGTACTTCCAAAGAGAGGGATGAAAGAAAAGTCTCTATGTAAACATCTGGGCATCATATCCATCTGTTTTGAAGATACCAATCAAATTCCCAGGTGAATGGAGCCTAGAGGAGAGACATGCAAAAGCCCCTGCTTGCCCACAGGAATGTCTGCATTCTGGCTTAATATTAAATCTCTGTAACTGTAATGCCTAAGAAATGCATAATATTCTGTATCTTACAGGGATTGGATGTTGACATCAGAGGCTCCACTGCCTTTTGTCCTATAAATAGCGGTTTTGTGGTGTGAAGGAAAACTTTGGTTCTTTGATTCAGTCAAATTATTTGAGAGTTGCTGGGGCTCCATGCTGTGGCCATGCTGGATGGGGTTGCACAGAGAGGTTTTGATCCAGTTTGAGCTGTTTGATGAAGGCCTGTTTGGTCGATTACTGGTCTCAGATCAACAACATACTGCAGCGTGCTGGAAAAAACAAGATATCATTTATGTTTGGAATTTGATTTCACCGTGTTCTGGTTTTTGGAGGAGTGTCCAAAGTTTTAAGAAGGTCACAAGAACACTGACACTCACCATCTTGTTGATAAAAACTGAATGATGGAGAGCATGGATTTCATGAGCTCCATGAATCTTTGTGCTCTTCTCATTTAATTATGCTTAATATTTCCAACCCAGAGTGGAATATAATGAACCCCTTTCCAAAAGGCCTGGTATTCGATGGGGGCAGAGTAGCTGGGCCTCCACATACTGAGTCCTACATGCCACCTTTCCTGCTGGCGTCTTCTGGCCAGCCTGCCACGAGTGCTCCTTTCCTCTCATCGGTGTGTCCTACCATTTGAGTTCTACTTCATGTACAAAATGTGTGTACTGATCCTTTCTTCAAGTGCTTGTTATCTGGTGTGGGAAAGTGATGCCTGTCTATGGTGTTTTCCTGTTTACTAAGAAGCTGTAGATACACAAGTGTCCACAGCCCACAGCACTTTTGAGTGCATGTGCTGCCCTGTCTTAGCCCAAACTTCAGGCTCAACACTCATTGGTTTGAGTTCTGCTGTGTTTGTGTACTGTGTGCAGATGAGTCATGTATGTGAGAGAGGACTTCAAAAGGTGAGCAGAACTGGAAAAATCCTGTGTGTTGCTGTGGACTCAGTTATGTCCTTCCCAAATCCATATGTTGAAGCCCTAATGCCCAACGCGATGGATGGTGTCAGGAGTGGGGCTGGAAAGTAGTTAGGTCCTGAGGGTAGGGTCCTGCTGGGATTAGCACTTTTATAAAGAGAGACACAAGATCTTTCTCCCTGACATGGGAGGACACAGCCAGAAGGCAGCCCTCTGCTGCCAGGAAGGGACTCTTACCAGAGCCTGTGTGGGCACCCTGGTCTCAGACTTCTAGCTGCCAGAACTGTGGGCAATAAATGTCTGTTGTTTAAATTGCCTAGCCTATTGTATTTCATTGTAGTAGCCAGAGCTGACTAAGGCCATGTGTTTCCAGAAAACATTTGTCTGGAACATAGTGTTATCCTTCAGGGTAATAGTCTTAATGCTGACTCATTTCTCCTTATATGGAATAATCAATTTACAGCAGGACAAATGAGTGACAATTTCGGAAGGGACCGACATTCGTGTCACATTGATGCAATGTGCTTCGATCATGAGTGCCTGAGTTTTCTTTTTTGTAAGGATGCAATTAAGTTAATCTTTCAAGAGAGAGTGGCTGTTTTGCCATGCAGTCTGAGCGTGGCATGCACGGGATTGGGTTTTGAATGCAACAATACCATATGTATGTTTTCTAAATAAATGGTTCTTTTTTGTTTGTTTATTTTGAGACTCTTCAGGATAATTCAAAACATCTCTTACAGTAAAGGTCTATGATCATTTGTTCTTACTAAAATTCTTGGATTCTGACTTTTTTCTTGAAAAATTTTCTAAAAACTCAATTTGTTACAGATTTTAAGTGTTGTCAGTCATTTCCCACCCCTGCCTTTTTTTCTGGAGCTGCAGTTCTCTGTGTAAAAAGATTTGTAAGGAGTTGTAGTGCTTGAATGTTTATTTCTCTAGAAAAAATGATTCAAGTCATTTTTATTTCTCCTATTTTTTACACCCTTCTGTTATATATTTGGCTCTTATCATAGTTTTTTTCTGTCTCTTTTAGAAGTTCTGTCACCTTTAGAGTATATACAAGAACAAGTTAGAAACACACATGCAACATTTTCCACAAAGTGAATATTGCTGCATGAGGAGTTTATTGTGTTACTGAGCCTATTATAGGGAAATGTAATCAGCAGATAATAAGAATGAGAAATGGGAATTCCACCTACAACTATGATTTACACTGATCCATTTACCTTTGATTATCTGTTATGGGTAAAAGGTAACATGATAGCAGATAAAACTTATTTCAGAATAATATGAAAGCACACATCATTCTAATAGCACAGGCATGTGTTTCCATCAGGTGTCTGGGAAGCCCTGACAATTCCATAAAAATAGACTATAGAATGGGTGGCTACCCTGTCCATTTCAGATCATAGAGTTTATAATGTACATGTTGGCCAGGTGGTTTTGTTTGAAGTCACCTCAAGTTCTTTTCAGAGATGGGGATGTTAGTTAATAAATAACTCACCAAATTAAGCAGAGATGTAGACAGTTTGTGTGTGTGTGTGTGTGTGTGTGTGTGTGTGTGTGTGTGTGTTTTCAGAATCAGCACAGTAGTGCCACCAAAGATAGAGAGTCATAGATGTGTAGATCATGGTCAGGAGCATTCTGGATCATTTTTCAGGTTGGCAGTTAGAGCTGAAAGCCTAGTTCTACCATGCAAGGTAGTTCACTGCCAAGTGATATGCCATTAGAGCAAGAACAAGAAGAGTAACTCAAGGAGAGCAGTGTGCCTCACGTCAGGCTATTGTTCCAAACAAGCTGGTGACTGATAGAGCAGGGGCACAGCCCACCTTCCACGTGATGTGGAACCCAGAGAGGAGCATCCTCTGGCCCCTCTTGGTGTTCCACTGGAAACAGAAGCCACACTTCATTTCAAACTGGCAAAGGAAGATTTACCCAGAGTGTTTGGATGTATACAGCCTCTGCAGGAAACAGTTTTTCTTCTGATATGCAATTCTAATAGATGCTACATCTGAATACTCATGCTGGATTTCACTGTATCCATTTGTCAAGGTAGTGAATTCTGTTTGATGTGTGTGGTCAAGTTGCTCAAGGGTTGCTGTAACAAAGTATCACAAACTGAGTGACTCAAACAGAAACTAATGTCATAGTTCTGGAGGCATGAAGTCCAGAATCAAGGAGTTAGCAGGCCATGCTCCCTCTGAAGGCATTAGGGAGGGATCATTGGCTTCTGGCAGCCTAACTCCAGTCTTCACATGGTGTTCTCCTTGGGTGTGTGTCAGTGTCCAAATGTCTCCTTTTTATAAAGACACCAGTCATAGTGTGCTCATCTACTACTCCATTGTGACCTCATCTTAAGTAATTACATCTGCAACCACCAAGTTTCCAAATTAAGTCACATTCTGAGCTAACTGAAGGTAGGACTTCAACATATGAATTTGGAGGGGGGAAATAATTCAATCCATAACAGTGCGATTGGCATGAAGAAAATCAGCTTATGGAGGGTTAGCACTAGTAGGATCCTAGAAGATTAATTATGAGATACAACCCTCTTATGAGATTAATGGGGAGTAAAGAGCACATTATTTTAAAAATTAAATTAGGTGAAGTGTCTTCCAAATGTTCTATAATAATTAAAGCTCTTTCATGTTTTCTCACGTCTCTCTCCTAACCCAAATGACCCTTCTCTTCTTTCTCTGAGTCTCTGGCATCACCCCAGGTCCAGCTCACCTTTATCGCCATCAGGACATCTTCCCTAGCTATTCTCACAGGCACACTGTCAGCTCCGTACTTGTCATCTGAACCCCTAGCCTTCAGTGACTTGGTCCATTCTGTCTCCTGACTTTTATTAGATGACATTTGGAATGTACATACTTCCTTATGTTTTTATTATACCGTGTGTTTATTAGATGCTTGGCATTTGTAGATTGAAAATTTTCTGGTTCTCTAACTAAAAGGAACTCAGGTACCCAGACACTTGAAGCTTTTCTGAGATACAAATTGTAATCACCTGAATTTGGAAGTGTGGATGTGTGAATGTGAGGGGGTCGGGCTGTGGTGTGAGGTGGTAATGAGTAACTGAGTTAATGAGTGCCTAGTCGACCATTCTTTACTCAAAAGTCAAACTAGCTCCCATTTTGCGCTTTGATAATGTAAGCCTTTTGAAGGGAATGTATATGCAATCATACATTTAGAAATTTTAGAAGGTTCCCAGAAACATAAGGTTCTGTTGGTCTTGTCTCTATAATATGGTTATATGCTCCTCAAGGGCAAGAACCTTCTCTTTTCCTTCACCCAACAAAACTGCTGGGTGACTGCATACTTATGAACTTAATACATTAGTTAGTGAAGCCAGAAATGGTCTTAATGTAAATAAGGTAAAGAAAGAAAGATTCTTTTTGATAAAGCACAATGCATTATCTTACTGTGCTCGCCTCAACATATATTTTAAGAGTAAACATAAATTTACCATGGTTTTCTGATGGGGTTTGCCATTTTAATTTTGAATAGTGTGAGAAATATACTTTTAAATGTAGAATGAAAGAAAACTTTAAACATTTTTTAAAAAATTAAGTGAAACAGGAATATGCAATATAAAATTATACAGGTCTCACATAGGAAGACAGAACATATGAAATATCTTAATGAGAAACCAATATTTAAACATATTATTTCCCTCCATTATAATTTAGAATAGTCTAGACATTTTACTTTGTGTCTAGTGTGTAGAAATGTCTTGATGATGAATTCACTTAATACATGTATTCTCTTGTATTCACTAAGTTGAACGAATAAACTTAGTCAACATTAGTCATGAAGTTACAGGACATAGCATGATTAAATAATGTTGTATTCCTAATTTCTGCTAAGTATGAGATATATTTGAATTTTCGTAATGATATTAGAATCAAAAGTTTACTGTAATCCTGTTTACTGCAAGGTTTTTAAGAAATCATCATGAGGTGAGCCTGCCACCTGCTGCTCAAGGTTTGTCACTTCACTTTACATTTCATAATAACTTTGGCATTTTTCATTATAGCATAGGAATGTAATACAATATAAAGCAATTCTATATGCCGACTTGAGATTTCCTAGGTTGTCACAAATTATTGAAGCCTGGGCATTCTAACAATTTTCGCCCCCCAAAGGGTGAAAAATTCTTCCCTTTTGATGACCATTGATAACAAATTTACAGCTGTGTATTTCTGAGTCTTTGATATAGATTCTTGCTTCTCCATTGAGCCATTGTGTGCAAGAATCTGCCTGTAGGTAAAAGGTCCCTAAATGCTGCTAACCATCCTGCAGAATTGCACTCCTCTGCCGCTATTTTTCCTGACCACTCTTGTACAAACATTGCAGGTAATGCTTCTGTGTCCCCTTGTGGGACCCCAGCCTGTAGCTACCCCCATTCATCTGGCTAGCCCTGAGCCCAGACTTGGAGTCATTCATCACTCAGGCCATCTAGAAACTTAGTTTCCTCATTTGTAAAATGGGGCTAACAATTCTGCTTCCAGTTGTTTTGAGCATTAAATTAGGTAATGCATGAAAGCACTTAGCTTTATTATTATTATTAATAACCTTATAAGATATTAATGTATGCCTATTATCAGTAGCTAGAGGATTCATGAAGATATAACAATATGACTTTTCACCTGAGCTATTTTGCCATATCCATTTTTTTAATCCTTGTTTTCTGCCCTTTTTACTTTGAAGACCCCCTTCATTAGCAGATGGACTTTGCAACCCCAGGGACTAGATATTGAGCACATCACCATTAACATGACAGGAATCATCTGGAGGCTGGAGAGAAATGCCCCCATGGGTCCTCCAAACATTTGAAGATTCTCTAGCTTTACTTGTATGTTAATTAGCCTTCACTCATTAAGCCTAACTTTGTATTTGCTAGAAAGAGAGGATAATCATTATGACTATTTCAGTAAAGGAGAGCAAGTGAGGTAATTAGTTCAATACATGTTAATTCAGTGCTAACCATATGCATTACTGGGAAAGGTACTGGGTACAGAAGATCAAGAAAAGAGCCTTCGTTCAGAAGCTGTTCAGAAAAATTTCTCAATTGTTTTAATCCCAGTAACAGGTTAACGCTCCTTATAAAATGTCACGTTTGGGTTTCCAAAGATTCTCTTTTACAGGCTTCACGTGCCTGAAATTTCTCATATTTCCCTTCTCTCCTGAGTATAGTTGACAGGTGTATCTGCTAGATGGGTCTTTGGCTATCCTGCATAAATAGTGTTCACAGTGTAAATTAAGCACTTGGCAATCACATTCATCTTTTTAAATGCAGTGTTTTTATCAAGTTATGGCTACATGCAAAGTGTTCCATAAACATTTATTTTAATTATTGAAAAGAATTTTGAAGTTGTAAGGGTACTATTTAATTTGAAAATGCTCAGTAATTGAAGTTTGGGAACAGCAGACAGTATGTATATCATTTGGTGTCACTGGGGCTAAAGAGAAGATGGGGCAATGTCTGAGAACTGAGACTGACACCCAAGAACTTGTTTTTCTTAGATCTGAGCCCCCTGGAACTCAGGGTCAGCCCCGGGCCATGGCAGGTTAGTAGTTGAAGCACTTAGAGATAGATGTTGATAATAATTTTATTTTTACTTATTAGAGAAGGAGTCCATGTTCATTTCAGCTAATCAATAAAAAGATATAAGGAACAAAAACCTTCACCTATAATCACATGACCCAGAGACACTGCTTGTCCAAATTTTTATGTAAGTCACCAGACTTCTTACAATGAACACAGCTGTGTGCCATTCTTCCCATTCTTTCTAAAACCCACTCTAGTCAGGCTTAAAAAAACACCCTCTCACAGAACTGCTTTTATCCAGGTCACCAATGACTTCCACTTTATGTGATCCAATGGGTCAGTTAGTTCTCAGCTTTCAGCTAATCAACTGATCAGCAACACTGAAGCGTGGGTGGCCATTCTCTCCTCCTTGCTGATATTTTTCCTCTGGTTTCTGGGGTGCCGGGCTGGCCTGGACGTTTGTGCCTTATTGGTTCCTCTTCAGCTGATGTGGCCTGTCCAGGTTGGTTTGTTCAGGCTTAGTCCTTCGACTTGTGTCTCTCTATGCTTGGTGATCATTCAAGCTCAAGATTTACATGCTGTCATTTGCTCATGATGTGCAAATGTCATCTCCAACCCCAACTCCCCCCCCCACAGACGCCACATTGACATTTCCAACTACCCACTGCACAACTCCATTTGCATGGTTTATTGGGCAGGAAAACAGAAAACTATGCATGCTGATTATGAATTGGAAGTTTAAACAATGGATAGAAGGTCATTGATTAGAGAAAAGACACAAAATTGTCACTTGTGTTTCAGCCTGCAGCAAGCACAGGTCTGGAAGCTGTGGCAGATTTCAAGATCCTCCCACCAGCTCCTTCATGCTACATCCAGTTATGTCCTGAAGCTACTGTGAATCACAAGCACCTATCCCCATGTGGGCATTTTTCAGAAAGCTCACCCAGAAGCCACTTGGAACTTCACTGTGGCTGCACCATGCATATAGAACTGGTGCCTCAAAGCTCAGGTCTCTCATTGGCTGATTCTGAGGAATATAGTCCTAGCCTTTTCTGAGCAGATACTTTAGCAGAACGTGCCAGTGATGATCATTTGAAAATAATCTAGCACAGATGTTTGGTAAACGGCTTAAAAATAACACATCCAAAGCTAAATTCCAATTCTTTCTTTTCAAACTAGCCTTCATCCTCTGCCTTCATTTTCTTTATTGTCAACTCCATCCTGCAGTTGCTTAGATCCCAAACTTTGGTTTTTGATTCCTCTCTTCACACCTCACATTCAGTCCATTGGGGAATGCTGTTGGCTCTGTCTTTGGAAATCTGGACACTTAACTTCTCCTAGCCACCTGTTCTCTTCTTTCTTGAGTCTGAGCCACCATCCTCCCTTGCCTGGATTACTGTACTAATCTTTAAATGGTCTGTCTACTTCTCTCACTCAGCCCCATCCTCCACTCTCTACCCTGTTCAGCAGCCAGGGCCATCCTCTCAAACAGGGATCATCCCTCTCTTTGGTCACAATCCCACAATGGCCCGCATGCCTCATGGAGTGAAAGCTGAAGTCCTGACAATGGCAACAGGGACAATGGCTACCAAAACCTCCTCTCCTGAGGCACTCCCTCTTGTTTGCTTTGCCACAGCCATGCTGGTCTCACTGTTCCTTGAGCAGAAGAGGCTAACACTCTAAAACATGCTGAGGGCTTGCTGCTCTGTCATATGCCTGCTTGGCTAATTCTTTCTTGAGTCTTTGTTCACTTTCTCAAAGGATTATTCTAACTTCCCTATTTAAGACTGCAGCCCGGCGGGGGAGGAGGCACCTGGGTGGCTCAGTCAGTTGAGCATCCACTCTCTGTTTGGGCCAGGGTCATGATCTTGCAGTAGGAGCCCCAAATGGGCTCCGTGCTCTGTGGAGAGTCTGCTTGGGATTCTTTCTCTCCCTCTGCCCTTCTCCCCACTTGCATACTCTCTCTCAAATAAATAAATGAATCTTAAAAACACACACACACACACACACACACACACACACAAACAACACAACTGCAGCATGCCTCTCTCCAGCACTATCAAATCTTCATCTACCAAGCCCCTACATCCTCCGCACCCCATGGCCTTTTTACCTTCTAACATACTGTATAATGTTCTTATATGTTATGTTTATTACTATAGCTAATCTCCCATGCCAGAATGTAAGCCCCACAATAACAGAGATCTTTATTCACTAGTATCACAAACCCTTAGACCCGTGTCTGGAAATATGGGCATTCAATAAATATTAGTTACATTAATATACATATGGGTATTCTTTTGTCAAGCAAAACAAGGAGATCATGTTGTATAAACTTTTATAAAACTCTTTGGCATAATATTTCTTGAATATTTTTCCATGTCAGTAGACATACAGCTCAAATACTTTTTTCTAACTACATTGTATGCCATTGTCTGGCAATTTTCATTAGTTTGTTTAAATAATTATGTTCTTTTTTAAAGGATTTATTTATTTATTTTAGAGAGAGAAAGAACAAGCATGCAATGGGGAGGGGCAGAGGGCGAGAGAGAGAATCTCAAGCAGATCCCCACTAAGTGAGGAGCCTGACGCTGGGCTTGGTCTCACAACCATGAGATCATGAGTTGAAATCAAGCTGTTGGTCTGAAATCAAGAGTTGGTCACTTACCTGACTGAGCCACCCAGGCACCCCCTAATTTATGTATTGATGGTGACATCTTTTTAAAAAAAGCTTTCTTGAGATATAATTCACATATCATAAAATTTATCCATTTAAAGTGGAATAAATATGTGTTGGCATTTATTTATTGAGAGCATACTGACTGCTGTATTTATTGAGAGCATATTGTCTGCCGAACAGTGATATACTCTGAGAATAGAGCTGTGAAGAAAATGGGCATAAGCTTCTGTCCACCTAGAGATTATCATCTGGGAAGAGAAAGGCACAGGAAACATTAACTAAGAATTGCACAAAGAATTACTGTTGTGAAAAGGCAAAGAGATAGGGTGCTATGTGAGTCATTAGCAGAATGCCCTAATCTCATCTTGGGGCTCAGGGCAGAGTTCTCTCAGAAAGTGGAATTTGAGCTGAGCCTATAAGGATGAATAGGAATTAGGTAAGTGAAGGAAGTAGGGCCAAGTGGGGGCGCTAGAAGAAAGATTGTTATGGCTGGACTTCTAGGCAGTTTCATTCTTTCACAAATATATGCTATGATGAGGATCTTTAAAACATTTTCTTATGGTAAATTCTTAGAACTAAAATTGCTACATCAAAATGTATGCAGGTTCACCCTCCCTTCTTCCTGTCCCTCCTTCCTTCTTCCTTTTCTTTCTTAATTTTTTCCAGGTATTATGTTGCCGGAAGGGTGGAAGTTTAGGTGTCTAGGGATTCCAGGACCTCTGTTATTTTGTTGCTTTCTTCCCAAGATGAGGTTCAGATGGGGTTCAAGGAATCTTGGAAAAGAAAACCCCATGGCAAGTCTGGGAGCCGTGGTTGGCAGAAGGTTGAAATGCCACAAACATGGAGAGTATCAAATGATCTGAACATTTTTTTTTTTTTTGAATCTGAACTTTCAAAGCAGCTTCCCATATGTCTGAGTGTAGTAAGAAATGTTTTTATTAAAAAAAAAAGAAATGTTTTTATTTTCTCTTTATGTAGTTTCTTCCTTACATATAAAATTATTAAGGGCTTCACTAGGTTCTAATTTTGATTGCTTTTTCAATGACTCTAATGAATACATGGTTGTAGTATCTGGATAATGTAGCTATTTGAATACAAAGTGTTCTTGAAATTATGACCATATTTCAAGTTAGTACTTACATTTTCAACTTCAGTTGTAAATTCTAAGCAGAAGAAGACACAAACTAGTTTGCAAAAGCAGTGAAATAAAATGAGAATGAAAAACTCTGATAGCAGGAATAGAAAAGAAAAGCAAATTAGCCAAGTCAAACTAATAAGATTAATAAATAAGTTACATATTCAAATCATGTGAGGGTAGGAATCTTCTAATACTTATTTCACCTAAAGTAGCCTCTTTGTAGTCAATTTCTTTCTTTTTGAAAAAATTTTTATTTCTTCATGAGAGACAGAGAGAGAGGCAGAGACACAAGCAGAGGGAGAAGCAGGTTTCCTGCAGGGAGCCTGATGCAGGACTTGATCCTAGGACCCTGGATTCACTACTGAGCTAAAGGCAGACGCTGAACCACTGAGCCACCCAGGCATCCGTATATTCAACTTCTATTGAAAAATTGGGGATCCCTGGGTGGCGCAGTGGTTTGGCGCTTGCCTTTGGCCCAGGGCGCGATCTTGGAGACCCGGGATCGAATCCCACATCAGGCTCCCGGTGCATGGAGCCTGCTTCTCCCTCTGCCTATGTCTCTGCCTCTCTCTCTCTCTGTGTGACTATCATAAATAAATAAAAATTAAAAAGAAAAAAAAAGAAAAATTGTTTTGCTTCTCTCTTTCCTCAGGTATCTCCATGACTTTCCCTTTACCTTATTCTTTTACTCCCATTCAATGCCATGTCATTAGGGAGTTCTTTCTTGACTGTTCTAATCAAGAGAGAAAGTCTTGTTTCCAGACTACTAAGCCATCTCCCAGCTTCTAACCTTGCTCCATTCCCATCCATTTTCGTGCTTGGGGTCAGAGTGACCTTTTGAAATCCAAGAACAGCTCATGCTGTTCTTCTGATTAAAACCCTCCAGTGGCTTCCTGTTTTTATCAGAATAATTCAAACTTGAGGCCCTACTGAGTCTACTCCTCTCACCCTCCCATCTCTCTTTTTCCTAAAGATTTATTTATTTATTTTACAGAGAGAAAGAGAGAGAGAGAGGAGAGAGAGAGAGAGAGAGAGAGAACGCGTGATCAGGGGAAGGGGTAGAGGGAGAGGGAGATAGGAATCCAAAGCAGATTCCATGCTGAGCACAGAGCCTTATGCAGGGCTCCATCCCAGGATTCTGAGATCATGACCTGAGCCAAAACCAAGAGTTGGCTGTCCAACTGACTGAGCCACTCAGGCGCCCCTTCTCTGACTTTTTATCTTTTACCACTTTCCTATTGTTTGGGCTGAATTGTGTCCCTCTAAAATTTATGCATTGAAGTCCCAACCCTCAGTACCTCAGAATGAGACTGTATTTGGAGATAGAGGCAATTACATTAAAATGAGGTCATAGGATGGGCCCTGATCCAATACGACCTGTGTGACTGATGTCTTTATAAGAAGAAGAAATTAGGACACAGCCACGTATAGAGCAAAGGCCAAGTGAAAACACTGGGGGAAGGTGACCATCTATCTGCCAAGAAGTCTCAGAAGAAACCGACCCCGCTGACACCTCAAGTCATGGACATTTATCCTCTGGGACTGTGAGACTATAAATTTCTCTTAAGCCACATGTCTGCAGTACTTTTTCATGGTAGCCAAGCAGACTAATACACTTTGGTTTACTTTTTAGCATCTCTGAAGTCTGTATAGCTCCTCAGACTTATCAAGTGTGGTCTCTTGTCAGGGCTGCTGAGCCTCCAGTTCACTCTGCATGGAGTGCTTCTCACAGATAACTACCTGGCCCATCCCCTCACTACAGTCTGCTTTCTGCTCAAATATCACCTGTTTCAGGGGCTTCACTGAGCCCTTTTTAAAAAGTAGCATGCCCCACTTTATCTTTACCTATCCTTTTACCCTGTGAGCACTCATCACTATGTAAAATACTTTATTACTAAGTTTCTTTGTTGTCTGTCTTCGTTCACCAACTTTTGCCCCATTTGTAGGCTCTGTGTTTTGTTCACTGCTGTGTGTTGAACGCTTGGGATAGTAGACACTCAACAAATATTTGCCCCCTGAATGAATAAAATGAATAAATGAAATTTTAAATCCTGAGGTGTAGAAGTAAGGTAACTGGAAAGGAATGCTCATCAACAGATACATTTTTTTTTTATAATAGAATTCTCCTAATTACCATTGGGTTCTGAAGAAAGGAGTTGTGGCTTTTTATTTCAGGTAACTTAGAACCTTAATAAACATACTTCACCAGTTAAAAGTTCATTGATATTTGATTTTTATCAAGACTTTTAGAATCTCCAAAAAGTTTAATTAAGCCTACTTTTGATTAATAATTTCCACCCATAAAAAAAAATAATTTCCACCCATGTGAGATTTAATTAGCATTTGAAAAGGAATTTAAAGATATACTGTGCTCTACAAGTATTATGTGGAAAGTATTAAAGACCTTCTTACATGGAGGAGAGGAAATTGCTAAAGTTGACAAACATTCAAATTTAAATCAAAAGGAAACCATGCAAAGTGACAACTTCTATTTTAGGTCAACTTGAAATACTCATATTGGTTTCCACCAAAACCCAATGTTCCAGCTGCTTCCATTCATTGTGGACAATGTTTGGTGACACCCTGGTTTCCACATAGAAGCTCTGTAGACTACTACTAGGAAACTACTAGGAAACTAAACCTATGTAACTTCTAACCAGATCCAAATAAACTGCAGTGGCATGGATATGTCTTTCATTTTGATTTTGTATTACATGGTCATTGCCCTCTTGTTGTCCCTAGATCTTCTGATCATTGCCTTTAGGAACCTCTGCTTATCCAACTGAAAAAAAAAAAAAACAAAAAAACAAAAAACTGTGAGTAGTTTGCTTGAGGTATTAAAAATTAATTTTTTAAATTATGAAAGTAAATTAGTACAGAATATTTTGAAATTAAAGAAAAAAAGTTACCCAGTTGTTGCTTTTGTGGTAGATGTGTTCTCAGTTTTTATATAGTTGTAGCTACAGTATATAGTTTCATACCCTGATTCTTCATTCCATATTATATGTAATCATTTTATCATAATGATTCATAAGTGAATGACATAACTGTTTTCTTACTGTGAGACCTTTAGTCAGGAAACCTCTACCCCTAACCCTGGCTTTTTGCTGTTTTAAATTACAATTGCTATCTTTTTTTTTTTTTTTTTTACTTTCTTCCATATTTTGGGTAATTCTCTAAAATGTCCATAAGTGGGGTTTCTGGTGGGTGGGAAAGGATTAACTCAGCAGATCTGGGTCACTCCAAGAAGGCACATTCCCAAGAAAGCACTGTTTTTGTGACTGGCCCCTGACTGGCTCCTGGGAACTGAGCTCTTGGAATATTCTCACTGATGAGTGAGTGTATTGCATGTCTGGGGTCTTGAGCCATGCAGCAGTAACTGTTTTCTAGATAGTTTATACTAACAATGTGATTTACAGTGAACACCTGATTTTCCCCTGTGGGTGTGCAGCTTCAGTACACATGATGAGGTCCATCATGCAGGCACTGTATATCTATTTGACTGACCCCCCACCCTCCACCCCATAAAACCCCTGGGCAACTGAGCTCAGGTGAGCTTCCCTTGTTGACAATGCTTTGCACTTGTCACACATCATTGCTGAACGAATTAAGCATATCCCCTGTGACTCCTCAACAAGGGTATTCTTAGAGGCTTGTGCCTGGTTTCCTCCAGACTTTGTCCCACACAACTTTTCCCTTTGTGAACATTGGGGTGCAGGTGTCCTGGCGTTTCATTGCATCTGTATCTTTGGGGTAAATCCCCAGCACTGCAATTGCTGGGTCATAGGGTAGCTCTATTTTTAACTCTTTGAGGAACCTCCACACAGTTTTCCAGAGTGGCTGCACCAGTTCACATTCCCACCAACAGTGCCAGAGGGTTCCCCTTTCTCCACACCCTCTCCAACATTTGTTGTTTCCTGTCTTGTTAATTTTCCCCATTCTCACTGGTGTGAAGTGGTATCTCATTGTGGTTTTGATTTGTATTTCCCTGATGCGGAGCATTTTCTCATGTGCTTCTTGGCCATGTGTAGGTCTTTGGTGAAATTTCTGTTCGTGTCTTTTGTCCATTTCATGATTGGATTGTTTGCTTCTTTACTGTTGAGTGTTATAAGTTCTTTATAGATCTTGGATACTAGCCCTTTATCTAAACTGTCATTTGCAAACATCTCCCATTGTTTAGGTTGGCTTTTAGTTTTGTTGACTGTTTCTTTGGCTGTGCAGAAGCTTTTTATCTTGATGAAGTCCCAGTAGTTCATTTTTGCTTTTCTTTCCCTTGCCTTCATACATGTATCTTGCAAGAAGTTGCTGTGGCCAAGTGCAAAAAGGGTGTTGCCTGTTTTCTCCTCTAGGATTTTGATGAATTCTTGTCCCACATTTAGATCTTTCATCCATTTTGAGTTTATCTTTGTGTATGTGTAAGAGAATGGTCTAGTTTCATTCTTCTGCACGTGGCTGTCCAATTTTCCCAGCACCATTTATTGAAGAGACTGTTCTTCTTCCAGTGGATAGTCTTTTCTGCTTTATCGAATATTAGTTGACCATAGAGTGGAGGGCCCATTTCTGGATTCTCTAGTCTATTCCATTGATCTATGTGTCTGTTTTTGTGCCAGTACCATACTGTCTTGATGACCACAGCTCTGTAGTACAACTTGAAATCCGGCATTGTGATGGCCCCGGCTCTGGTTTTCTTTTTCAATATTCCCCTGGCTATTTGAGGTTTTTCTGATTCCACACAAATCTTAAGATGATTTGTTCCAACTCTGTGAAGAAAGTCCATGGTATTTTGATAGGGATTGCATTAAATGTGTAAATTGCCCAGGGTAACATTGACATTTTCACAATATTAATTCTTCCAATCCATGAGCATGGAATATTTTTCCATCTTTTTGTATCTTCCTCAATTTCTTTCAGAAGAGTTCTGTAGTTTTTAGGGTATAGACCCTTTACCTCTTTGGTTCAGTTTATTCCTAGGTATCTTATGCTTTTGGGTGAAATTGTAAATGGGATTGACTCCTTAATTTCTCTTTCTTCAGTCTCATTGTTAGTGTATGGAAATGCCACTGATTTCTGGGCATTGATTTTGTATCCTGCCACACTGCCGAATTGCTGTATGAGTTCTAGCCATCTTGGGGTGGAGTCTTTTGGGTTTTCTATGTACAGTATCATGTATCTGTGAAGAGAGAGAGAGTTTGACTTCTTCTTTACTAATTTGAACTTATTTAAAAATTATTAAATAATAAATTATTTCTTTTATTTCTTTTTGTTGTCTGATTGCCTTTTATTTCTTTTTGTTGTCTGATTGCTGAGGTTAGGAGTTTAGTACTGTGTTGAATAGCAGTGGTGAGAGTGGACATCCCTGTTGTGTTCCTGATCTTAGGGGGAAGGCTCCCAATGTTTCCGCATTAAGAATGATATTTGCTGTGGGCTTTTCATAGATGGCTTTTAAGATGCTGAGTAATGTTCTCTCCATCCTTATACTCTCAAGAGTTTTGATCAGGAATGGATGCTGTATTTTGTCAAATGCTTTCTCTGCATCTGTTGAGGGGATCGTAGGGTTCTTGTTTTTTCTCTTATTGATATGATCTATCACATTGATTGTTTTACAAGTGTTGAACCAACCTTGCATCCCAGGGAGAAATCCCACTTGGTCATGGTGAATAATCTTCTTAATGTATTGTTGGATCCTACTGGCTAGTATATTGTTGAGAATTTTTGCATCTGTGTTCATCAGGGAGATTGATCTATAATTCTCCTTTTTGGTGGGATCTTTGTCTGGTTTTGGAATTAAGGTGATGCTGGCCTCATAAAATGAGTTTGGAAGTATTCTGTCCCTTTCTATCTTTTGAAACAGGTTTAGTAGAATAGGTATTGTTTCTTTAAACATTTGATAGAATTCCCCTGGAAAGCCATCTGGCCCTGGTCTTTTGTGTCTTGGGAGGTTTTTGATGACTGCTTCAATTTCCTTCCTGGTTATTGGCCTATTCAGGTTTTCTATTTCTTCCTGTTCTAGTTTTGGTAGTTTGTGGTTTTCCAGAAATGCATCTATTTCTTCTAGATTGCCTAATTCATTGGCATATAGCTGCTCATAATACGTTTTTAAAATCATTGTATTTCCTTGGTATTGGTTGTGATCTCTCCTTTTTCATTTGTGATTTTATTGAGTCTTTTCTCTTTTGTTTTTAATAAGGCTGGCTAATGGGTTATCTATCTTATGAATCTTTCAAAGAACCAACTTCTGGTTTTGTTGATCTGTTCTACAGTTCTTCTGGTCTCTATTTCATTGAGTTCTGCTCAAATCTTTATTAACTCTCTTCTGCTTGGTGTAGGTTTTATTTGCTGTTCTTTCTCCAATTCCTTTAGGTGCAAAGTTAGCTTGTGTATTTGATTTTTTTCCAGTTTTTTGAGGGATGCTTGTATTGTGCTGTGTTTTCCTCTTAGGACTGCTTTTGCTATATCCCAAAGATTTTGAATAGTTGTATCTTCATTCTTATTAGTTTCCATGAATCTTCTTAATTCTTCTCTTTTCGTGGTTGACCCTTTCATCTTTTAGCAGGAATGTCTTTAACCTCCATGTTTGAGTTTCTTCCAAATTTCTTCTTGTGATTGAGTTCTAGTTTCAAAGCACTGTCGTCTGAAAATAGGCAGGGGACAATATCAATATTTTGGTATTGGTTGAGACCTGATTTGTGACCCAGTATGTCGTTCAAACTGGAGAAAGTTCCATGTGCACTTGAGAAGAATGTGTATTCCGTTGTGTTCGGATGCAAAGTTCTGTAAATATCTGTCAAATCCATCTGGTCCAGTGTATCATTTAAAGCTCTTGTTTCTTTGGTGATGTTGTGCTTGGCAGGTCTGTCATTTGCAGAAAGTGCCATGTTGAAATCTCCTACTATTAGTATATTATCTAAGTATGACTTTGCTTTGGTTATTAATTGATTGATATACTTGGCAGCTGCCACATTAGGGGCATAAATATTCATGATTGTTAGGTCCTCTTGTTGAATAGACCCTTTAAGTATGATACAGTGTCCCTCTTCATCTCTTACTAGTCTTTGGTAAAAACTTTATCTGATATGAGGATTGCTACCCCTTTCTTTAGAGGACCATTTGAATGGTAAATGGTTCTCCAACCTTTCATTTTCCGGCTGAAGGTGTCCTTATGTCTAAAGTGAGTCTCTTGTAGACAGCAAATAGATGGGTCTTGCCTTTTTATCCAGTCTGAAACCCTGATTCTTTTGATGGGATCATTTAGCCCATTTACGTTCAGAGCTACTATTGAAAGATGTGAATTTAGTGTCATCATAATACCTATTCGGTCCCTGTTATTTCTTTGGGCTTCTTTCTTTTACAGAGTCCTCCTTAATATTTCCTCCAGAGTTGGTTTGGTGGTCACATAGTCTTTCAGTTTCTGCCTATCTTGGAAGGTCTTTATCTCTCCTTCTATTCTGAATGAGAGCCTTGCTGGATAAGGTATTCTTGGCTGCATGTTCTTCTCATTTAGTGCTTTGACCATATCCTGCCAGCCCTTTCTGGCCTGCCAGGTCTCTGTGAAGAGGTCTGCTGTTAATCTAATATTTCTCCCCATGTAAGTTAGGGATCTCTTGTCTCTCACTGCTTTAAAGATTTTCTCTTTATCTTCGGGTATTTGCATGTTTCACTATTAAATGTTGAGGCGTTGAGCAGTTTTTATTGATTTTTTTTTGGGAGGGGACCTCCCTATCTCCTGGATCTGAATGCCTGTTTCTCTCCTCAAATTAGGGAAGTTCTCAGCTATGATTTGTTCAAATATGTTTTCTGGCCCTCTGGCCCTCTCAGCATCCTCTGGAACCCCACTTATACGTAATTTTTTCCTTCTGAGGCTATAATTTATTTCCCTTAAACTTTCCTCAGGGTCTTTTTTCTCTTTTTTCCTCAGCTTCCTTCCTTGCCATCAACTTGTCTTCTATGTTGTTCACTCTTTCTTTCTTCCACCTCATTAATCCTCATTAGGACCTCCAGTTTGGATTACATCACATTTAATTGATATTTAATTTCAGTCTGATTAGATCTAAATTCTGCAGTAATGAAGTCTCTTGAATTCTTTATGCTTTTTCCCAGAGCCACCAGTAGCTTTATAATTGTGCTTTTGAATTGGTTTTCTGACATCGAATTGTAATCCAAATTCTGTAACTCTGTGGCAGAGAGTACTGTTTCTGATTCTTTCTTTTGTTGTGGGTTCTTCCTTCTAGTCATTTTGCTCAGTGCAGACTGGCTGTATGAGTGGGCTGAGTTCAGAATATCAATGACGTAAGTAAATTTTACCCTAGATGATTGTGTCAAGGTCAGAGGCCAGAAATTGAAAAGAAAGATCAGAATGAAATAAAACAAAAGGTCCAGTGAAGTGAAAAACAATTTAGTAAAAACAAATTAGTAAAAAATAGGTGGCCAAGAATCCCAAAGAAAAAGAAAAAAAAAGAGAAAAAAGAAGAGAAAAAAGCAAAAATAAAGAGGAAAAAAGAGAAAAAGAGAAAAGAAAAGAAAGGAGAAGAGAAAAAATGGGGGTGGACTGGGAGATGGTGGTGGTGACAAAGTTGTAGTGGAGGGAGAAAATAGTCTACCTGACGGGTCCTAGAGGGTGATCCTCTTGGTTCTGAGTATATTAAGTTCTGTATGTTAGAAGATGAAAGCTGGGGATTATAAATCAATGTATAAGCCAACTACTCTGTGTTAGTGATTTTAAAAAAATGCAAGGCAAAATTTATACATTGATGGCAAAGAAATTTGATATCTGGAACTATCGAATAAAGTAAGCAGAAAGCTTATTTTGTTTTTACTTTTATAAATCTAATGTATACTTTCCATCTCATGGGAGTGGAATTGTTAGGTTCATCTTAGTGCTCACCCAGGCCCCATGTCTTGCCAATCTCTCCTAAATAACTACCATTGGTTGTCTTAAACAAGGACTTGGGCTTGGGCCAGCTAAGGTGAGCTTTGAGGTGAGACTTTTGCTCAATAAATTTAGCTGCTGGAAGATGTGACATCTCATTTGTAACTATGGTGGGTACGCTTATACAGGCATACATTTTATTGTGCGTTGCAGATAGTGCATTTTTACACATTGAAGGCTTGTGGCAACCCTGCATCAAGCAAGTCTATCAGCACCATTTTTCCAACAGCATTTGCTCACTCACATTTTGGTATATCTCATAATATTTTAAACTTTTATTATAATTGTTAGGATCTGTGATTAGTGATTACTAGCTGAAAGCTCTGATGGTGGTTAGCATTTTTAGAAATAAAGTATTTTTTTTAATTTAAATTCAGTTAGCCTACATATAGTGCCTCCTTAGTTTCATATGTAGAGTTCAGTAATTCATCAGTTGTAAAATAAAGTATTTTTAAATTAAGGCATGTACATTGTTTTTTAGACATAAAGCTATTGCATACTTAATAGACTATGGTATCATGTAAACATAACTTGCATATGCACTGGGAAACAAAAAAAATTTTTTTTGACTCACTTTATGACAATATTTGCTTTTTTGGAGTGGTCTGGAACCGAACCCACGATATCTCTGAGGTATGCCTATACATGTAAAGGATGTCATAAGTGAAAGTGACTTCCTAATTTCTTAAAGGAACTTATAACTTTATAATTACTGGATCTTGAAACACTGTAGTAATTTGTTAAAGACCACTAGCAAGCAAATATAAGGTATTTGTGATACATGGTCATAATGTGATCCTACTCTTTTACATATAACATGCACATGCATAGAAAAACATCTAAAAGGATGGATGATAAATGCTGACAGCAGTTATCACTGGGGATGAGATAATGAGGTAGCTTTTACTTTATCGCTTATACTGACTGTATTGTTTGAAAAATTTTAAATAAGCATACATTAATAATCAGATGAGAAAATATGTGAAAAAGTGAGAAAGTCATTAAAAAGTATTGCCTAAGTACCTCAAGGGGTGTAGTAGATTTAAGTAATGGATAAGAATGTGTTTTTGTAAATTGTGTAGTATTATGAAAATACAGTGTAGCAAATTCTTCTAAGTCTCTTATCTCTCTTCCTTATTTAGAATTAATAGGCCTAATGCCTTTAAGTATGCTTAATTTCAGAATTTTATTTTAAAAGGATTCTATGGCACAACATAACATCAGTGGTACTCTTACTGATAATCATTTATAATGGTCAAATTCTAACAAATTTTCTAGTAAGATTTCATTAAATTTTCCTAAAAATAGAAAAAGTTCACATTATATAACATTCTGAATTTATTTTCTTACATTTTCAAAATAATTTATTGTAAAATGTTAGTTTCAAGGAAATTTTATGGGAAATCAGAAAGCAATTAGAGCTATTTATAATAAAATCCAGGATAAAAATAATTTTTGCAGAGTGAAAATTTATCAAAAGGTATAAGTGGATTATATTTTGTCAATCTGATGAATTTAAGGGCACAATTACTACAGACATGACATGATTGTTGAAATCCAATCTGTAAGTCTAATGCCAATAATCATTTCTTCTTGCTAAAACATAAACATAATTTATCTGAAAAAATCCATGAAAGAGTTTGATTTTTTCATAGTTTGATTTCTTCATAAAGATTCTTTAACAAGTTGGGCTAATCTCTGGAAGGCCTGAAATAGAAAAGAGATAAAAATGAATGAAATTAGGATGCTACTTAGGAAAGGTTTGCGATAATTTAAAAAATTCAAACAGAGTATTCATCTTAGGTTAAGATAAGGCAATGAAAAGTCAAATTTAACATCATTTTTTAATTTTTTTTAAATTTACTTATGATAGTCACAGAGAGAGGGAGAGAGAGAGAGGCAGAGACACAGGCAGAGGGAGAAGCAGGCTCCATGCACCGGGAGCCCGACATGGGATTCGATCCCGGGTCTCTAGGATCGCGCCCTGGGCCAAAGGCAGGCGCTAAACTGCTGCGCCACCCAGGGATCCCAAATTTAACATCATTTTAATCTGAGGAGGATGCCATCAACGTCCACTAATATATGTAGATATAAGCATATCAGATTCCCAGGACTTTATTTGTTCTTTAAGCCTTTAAGATCATTATTTTCCATTTTTCCCACAACACTAATTATTTTCTCATATAATCATTCACCTGCATATGCATTCTGTATGTTTCAATTGTCTAACTCTCCTCATATGTAAAAGTAGAGATAACTTATGAAAAGCATATTTAATGAGATGAGAAAGCAAGTAAATAAAGAACATCAAGAACCAGTCCATCTGGAAGGGCAAGTATAGACTCTTCTCGAGGTTAATGGTGTTGTTCAATTTATGATTTTTCTATTTGGAGTCCCAGACATGCAGTCCTTAGGAACTTGTTTCTTTGCTTCTTGTTATTTTGGCTAAACCCAGACTATAATTAATTTAAGAATATTATTGCATTTGACCCTTGCTGATATATTTTTCTTCAGAGAAAGAGATTAATGGCTTTCATGAATTTGTACTGAATTTAGTTCATATTAATTCCAGGAAGGAAGGAAAGAAGTTCTTATATGTCAGTAATCTTCCCACACTGTTCAGCAAGTCTGAAAACAATTCATGAAGACAATGAAATTTAACTCCAACTTGGTCTCATGCATTTGTCTATTTGCTATCATTAAAATATGTTTTTAATAGCAATTCATGACTTCTCACTTCATACTTACTTTTCAGAAACTTAAGAGGACATTAAATAATGTTATAACTCACAAAATGAACACATGCACCCCAAAAAAGAATTGGTATCTAGTGTTACTCTAAAGAGAATATTGTACTCACCATATCCATCTGTTCTGGAGAAGCTGAAGAGAACGATGCTCTGAAGTAAGGACTAGGAGCTGAGTTATCGATGTAAAAAACATTTCCAGGAAGCATTAATACCTAAGAAAGTTTATTGAAAATAAGTGAATAAGCATTAAATAAAAATTAGAAGAAAATGTAGGTATATCCAATCTCAGAGTGGGAAAAGACTTTTTACATTTAAAAACAACTTAAAAAATCATGAGAAAAATAATTTTATGTAAAATGTCTCTATGTCCTAAAATAAAAGCACAGAATCTGGAAAAAATTACTGTTTATGTAAATATGGCAAGTGCTTCATCTTCTTCATATAAATAATATGCAGAAACTGAGAAGAAAAACACTAATATTCTAGCTTTGATGGGCAAAGGACAGCTTATAAAAGAAATAGAGAGGGTAATAAACATGAATAAATGGTTAGCCAACTAGGAAAGTAATATAAAGTCAAACAATGAGAGACCATTTTTAAGTTATCATATTTGGAAGTGGCTTTAAGCTGGGACTTGGATAATAAGTAGGTGTTGACCGAGCCAAAAGTGGATGAAGAGTATTTTAGGGAGAAGATAGTGTAAAAGGCCTTGAGAGGGGAAGAAAATTGGTCTAGTCGAAGAACTGAAAGGAGGTAAATTTGATACATAATGTCAATGAATAAAAATGTTATGTAAGTATGTCAAGACAGAGTAGTGGGAATAACTGCTATTCTTGATGTGAGCACTATGGCAGATGACTCACTGATTGTGAACCCCATTTCCTCTGTTTCTTGGGTGTATGAATATTTTCTGTTTTCCAGCTTTTTTCTTGTTATGTGTGGCAATATGACCAAATCCTAGCCAACGGATGTGAAGTGATGCATGCAACTTCTAGGCCTTGCCCATAAAAATCTCCCCAAGTGTGACCCATCATCAGCTTTTCCCATTTTGTAGCCATTGTGGCATCCATGCATTGAAGACCAAATAGCAACAAGAAGGAAGGAATGAGAGTCTCTGATCCACTGGTTGGAGCAGATTTGCCTGCAGATCACATCTTTGGAAGTTTTATGTGAGTTAGAAATAAACTTTGGTTGTGTTAGGTCTTTGAGATTATAATTTAGTGTGATCATGATATTCAAAAGTATTCATTCTTGTTATGTGGTATAAATCTGGGCACTGTCCACTAAAAGAAGGTGAGTTGGGAGTGAAATGAATTGGGGCATTCTGGGGGAAGAGATTTCAAAGCAGAAGATGGGTTTCTGTCCTGATGCACAATAAAATGAAAACTATCACTTCTCCCAATATAGTAGAATATATTGGGGGTGCACTACAAGCAAGGAGCTGTGAGAGAAGGAAGGGTAGTGATAACCTCTTTATAAGATGACCAGAATTGGGCTAAGGTTGTAGTTGTAAAGTGGAGATTATTTAGAAAAAGTTAAGGTTACATGCAAGAGGATACATGGGCTAGATGGAGTACACGAAAAAAATATAAGAAAGTCTAAAAGTCTATATCCTTAGTACCTACCTCAGAGATCCATACAAGTAACCATTTATCAAATGATCCTGATGATAATGGCATTGACAGAAAAGCAAAGAAAATGTAAAATTGACTTACTATACGAAAATGTATTTTTTTGACATAAGTATTTACTAAGTACCTACAATGTAGAATTGGTAGGATTAGAACAATGAATAAAGCATGATTCCTGCCCTCAAGTAAGATAGTTAGAGAGGACACATGACGGCCTCCAGGTCTGACCTCCAGACATCAGTTTTATAGCATCCACACAATCTCATTTCTTGTGCACTAGCATGGTCCTGTGCCAGCATCAACACAATCTGTTCCCTCATACTTACTGCTTCAAAACAAAGTGACCCTAGAACCAGATTTCAGTGTTTATAAAAGACTGGCAAATGTGACAAAAGAATTAATTCATGGAGAATGGATACTCCACTAGGTAAATTGGACAGCTATACACCTACACAGAAAAAATATTTAGATTTCCCATCTTAATCAATGCCCTTGAATGATAACTAAGTAGATTTAAGTATGAAAGGAGAAAAAGAAAATCCTAAAAGAAATACTTACAGCCAATATTAAGTGATAACAGGACACAAACTTTTCTGTGTAATTTTAACCATGAAAAATAACTGCACAGACAAAATACAACATATAGACAAGCTCTTCAAGAAAATATGCCACAGGGGAGATCCCTGGGTGGCTCAGTGGCTAGTGCCTGCCTTTGGCCTAGGGCGTGATCCTGGAGTCCTGGGATTGAGTCCCACATTCGGCTCCCTGCATGGAGCCTGCTTCTCCCTCTGCCTGTGTCTCTGTCTCTCTGTGTCTCTCCTGAATAAATAAATAAAACTTAAAAAAAAAAAAGCAAATATACCACAAATGGTCACAAAATTGGGGTGATGAAATGATGAGCTATTTAAAAACCTTCCATTATACTGTTATGAATTTACCAAGTTTGCTAGCATGCTTTACTTTCTTAATCAGGGAGAAAAAAACCATCTGCTCTTAGTCACTAAACTAACCAGTAGCTGAGATGAATGACTCTATTTCTATTAATGTAGACCAGAAGAATTACTGTGTAACTCAAAAAACTATTATGATTTTAAAAAGGAAGTAACATAACTGGAAATGTAAGATATAGAAATATGAAATGACATCTGATATTAAACTATTATGGGTTAGGGTGGAGGGCAATGATAAACAACTCTTCATTTTTAAGTGAAAAATCATGTTAGGGGCACCTGGGTGGCTCAGAGGTTGAGCGTCTGCCTTCAGCTCAGGTCGTGATCCCAAGATCCTGGGATCAAGTTCTGCATCAGGTTTCCCACAGGGAGCCTACGTCTCCCTCTGCAGGTGTCTCTGCCTCTCTCTGAGTCTCTCATGAATAAATGAATAAAATGTTTAAAAAAAAAAAAAGGAAAATCACTTTAAAGAAAAAGTAGAACTCTACCCTTTTACCTCTCTTTTTTTTATAAATTTATTTTTTATTGGTGTTCAATTTGCCAACATACAGAATAACACCCAGTGCTCATCCCATCAAGTGCCCCCCTCAGTGCCCATCACCCAGTCACCCCCACCCCCTGCCCACCTCCCTTTCCACCACCACTAGTTCGTTTCCCAGAGTTAAGAGTCTCTCATGTTCTGTCTCCCTTTCTGATATTTCCCATTCACTTTTTCTCCTTTCCCCTTTATTCCCTTTCACTATTTTCTATATTCCCCAAATGAATGAGACCATATAATGCTTGTCCTTCTCCGATTGACTTATTTAACTCAGCATAATACCCTCCAGTTCCATCCACGTCTTTTACCTTTTTCTGAATGGCTTTTTCTTCAATCATTTGTTTTACATCATAAATACCCTTAATTTTAACCCATAAAAACATTCCAGCAGCCGGGACATGCCATTCTGCCAAACCTACAAACCAAAGAAGAGAATAAATATCTGCTAAAGCCATTTCTGATGACAGCAAATATACCAATTAATGACATAATCTCAGTAACTGTCAACTAGAATGTCCAAAAACATCCCTTCGGGGACAGCATTTTTAAAACACAGAATTCTATAAGCCCTGAAAATTTATGTTCTGAGTTTATTTAAAAATGAGAGGGGAGTGAAGGGAGGGAGGGAGACTCATGTTTATATTTCCAATTTCAGTCAGTCTTGGGTAGTGCAAGGAATCTAAGGCCTGTGTCTACTTCCCTTAGAACCAGACCGAAGCCAACTCTGGCTCTTTCAACTACAGAAGATTCTTCGACTCCTTCTAGATTCTTCCAGCGCTTCAATAAATTCTGTCATTTATGTATTAGTTTGGAAGTCTGATGGATTAGTTTTTATAATGTGATTGATTATGAAAAGAAGTACTTAAAATTCGAGAATTTCAGATGTATTTGTAGCCTTTTTGTTTCATTGAGTATTAGGATAGAGAAGCCAAGAAGGAAAGACAATTATTTTCATTTTAATTATCTTTTAGTACTTGCTTTTGTATAGAAACTTTTCTTTAACTCTACTGTACAAAATGGAAGAATAGTACTCTTATTAAACTGGTAATTCTAAAAAAATAAATAAATAAATAAAAATAAACCGGTAATTCTATATTTACCAAGAATTTATAGGGAACAAGTTATGACAGAAATAAGGAATTAATTTTTGTTTACTATTATTTATACCAAAAACTTTTTTAATGATATGATTAAAATCATGTAATTCATTAACAGAAAATTAAATCATCCTGCAAATTAGCAATAGGCATTATTAGATAAATGATGTTAATGATTAGAAAGCAAATAATTTGTAATGAGATAGTACTGACTTAGATAGTATTACTTTGTTTCTATGTAGTCTAATTAAAAAAGGAGCATACCATTTGACAATTCCTCTGCTGTTTGGGGGAAATTCTGAAGTAACTCTAAAACCTTTTGAGTATAGGCATCATTTAGCTTAAGTTATTGCTAGTTGATTTTTAGACTAAAAGGTCTTCCCCCACCCCACCCTTTAAACCACAGATTATTTGCAGCAGACAGGCAAAATAGAGATAGAACAGTGCCATGGTTTGCAGACTGTTACTTCTGACATTACTTATAGGGTAACATTTCTTGACAAGAATACTCCTGGACTCTTGTTACTTTTCTTGCAATATTATTAACACTAACTATGCACTGTTTATCCCCCATTCATAAAAGTGCTAGTGACTATCACAGGATAGGATGTATGTTCCACTTACCACTTAACCATTTGTTTGCAGCTGCCAGTAATGCATCCTTCTGGTTCCTATAGAAATCAGTAACCCTAGAAGATGAAAACAATGAAAAGCATGTGTTTATTAGTTCATTGATTGAAAAAACCAGAAGGCTCTGGAGTCCAGTCTGTAAGAAACTGTTTTCTTTTTTTTTTTTTAAGATTTTATTTATTTATTTGAGAAATAAAGAGAGAGAGAGAGAGAGAGAGAGAGAGAGAGAAAGACAACAGAGCAAGAGTGAGAGGAAGCTGACTCCCCACTCAGCAGAGCCTGATGAAGGGCTCCATTCCAGGATCTTAGGATCATGACATGAGCCAAAGGCAGATGCTTAACTGACTGAGCCACCCAGGTACCCTAAGAATCTGCTTTCTATCTTGATTAAAATGTTGAATGATTGAAAAGGGAATAGAGCATGTTTATTTGACCTGTCTGGTGGCAAACGTTTTACCACTGCATTTTTTCCTTTATTTTGGAATAAATCTATTGAAAATTAATAAAGGGAAGTCTATTTCTAGTAAAATATGGAAACTAGCATGCAATACCTGTCTACATGAGCCAGGAAACCCTCTTCTCCCCATTGGTGTAGAAGCTGTGACACCAGAAGCTAAGAGAGAAAAGACAATAACAAATGTCATGGTTCACCCTCTTAAAATGTGTGGGTTTTTTTCTGCCAAACATAAAAAGCAAATCATTTTTGATTACCTGTAAACCACCACAAGCTGAACCAAGCTTTACACAGTGATTTATAGCAAATGTTAATTATTAACAATGACAATAAAATAACAAATGTTTATATAGTACTTGCTTTGTGCCAGAAACCTTTATAATACATCAGTATATTAATATTAGACTACTATTTATTTTTTACTGAAGAAACCAAGGCACAAGTTTTAAATGAACCTTCCCAAGGTCATAGTCACAGATAGAGCCTGGATTTAAGTTAGACTGTCTAGCTTCAGACCCATGCCATTAGTTAGCATACTACATTGCTTCTTTAAATGTAAAATATATATAATAGATATGTAGTATGTAATATTTTCAGTGATTTTTTAATATAAAATAGAAGTTCTAAATGTTATAAATGGATAGTTATACGTTTTGTTGATAGGACACAAAAAATACAGGAAAAAAAATCACCAACTTGATAAAACATGGGGACATTTGTACTTTATGCAATGTACAATATCAAGTGTCCTAGCCTTAGTCTTCTTTTTCTATTGATTTTGAATTCTTAGGTAGCAATTCTACCCTTAGGATCTGATTAAGATTGCCTTAGGGATGGATCCAATAATTTCTCAAAGTTTGTGAGGAGTTTTATACATTCTCTAAAATTAATTTTACTTTATTGTTTATTAGCTAAAATACATAACAACTAGTGTCTTTAGCACATGTGCAATGAAGTCAAACAAGGAGTCACTAAACAGTGTTGAATCCTTATGCTCATTACGGATCCCAGGACAATGAAGCTAAAGTTATATTAGTTCGCCAAGCTCATTTCCATTTTCTTCAGTTCAACAAAGTTTTTATGGAGTTCCTGGGATAGATGCTAGGGACACAGGATGAATAAGATACCCTCCCTCTCATGGAATTTGGTCTATGCTGCAAAGTAACACCAGGTTAATTTAATTCTCATTTGCCTTTTAGAGTAAACATTTGAGGTATCTGATCTTTTACTTCAGCCCATATTGGTACTAGAGATTCAGTATCAGTGATTTCCCTTCCTGCCACCTTCACTCAGTCTTTCTCGCTAACATCTCATACTTTTTATTTTGATTTCTTAAAAAGAAACCCCAAATACCTCTTATTTCTGACATTGTCTTTACCTGTGTAAAAGTGCTAGGGTGCAGAGTTGAAACTTGTGTGTGTAAAACGACTCTCTCTATCAAGGGTTTTGGACCCGTTATAAACCCTATTCGCAACCTACAAAAGAGCAAAGGCACAATACCAATACTGTGTTAACAATTAATACATGTCACTTATTGATTTCATTAGTAAGACAGGTGTGACCTGGGGACAAATGGGCCTAGACAATTAAAATATTATAATAAAATTAGCTACTTATTATTTAAAATTCAGATTTAAATTTAAGCTTATGTTTAAAATAGAATGCAAGTCTGACCAAGTATTTCAAAATGTGTTCTTTCATATATAAAACCCAAAACCTGACCAGGCCCACTACAACTTTAGATTAATGCCCAAATATCTTTGATTACTGGAGATGGATAAAGAAAGAAAAGGCATATATTAATATTAATAATCAAACTGATGTTTTAAGGTAAGTAAGAATATAAGTGTCTTAAATGAGAATTATTTGGACTAAAAGTACCTAAGTACCTAGGTACAACCTATCTTTTTTAGATCTGGTCCTAAGGTAACATACAAGGCCTTACCCAGAGGAGAGGACTTTTGAAAAAGAGTCCACTCTGATGACTCGCCCATCGACATCCATCGAAAGAAATGTTGGTGCCCAGGGCTTGAAATGGAAAAAAAAAATACATATTGTTGTATTGAGAACACTGTGAGTGACTGAAAAATTATTTTGTGTAGGAAATGGAGAGGACATAAATTCTGATAGCAGCAGCACAACCATCTTTTCTGTTACCTTAGTCTTAAAATGGAATAAGAAACCGAGCTGCGTGTTCTTTTATGAGTACCTGCCTATCTTCACAGCTTTTCTGTCAAAAACACACAGAAGAGTTTACTCATTTGCTTAAGATGCTATTACTATGAATTTAGAGAAACCTCAAATAGGCCTTCCTCAAAAAGGCCCTCCTCAAAATCTCACTCAAAGGTTGAGATTCAGGATTAACAGATTTAGAGGAAGGATTCAAGAAAAACTCATTTGGATTAGATCAAAATGAAGAGGGCCAGCAGCATTCAGGATTGTTTAGAGAGAGAATCCTTAGAAGAGCTAGAAAGATAAAACAAGATGAGAAAGGTAGTCATACTGCAATATTGACTTCAATATTTACTTGAAAAGTATATGCAAAAAAAAAAAAAGATAAAGAAAAGTATATGCACACAAGAAAAGAGGCCAGGTCATTTTGAGGGTAGGGAATAGGTAGGTAGATGTGATATTCAGCAAACCATATAGAAAAGTCCAGAGTTTTTATTTCTTTTCAGTAGATTTAAAGGGAGCATTGAATCCAAGCATATGTTCTCTGCAGCCCTGGGAGGCGAATAAAGACAATGTTTAGTTTTGAGAACCAGGCACTGAGAATCTGTACCACTTACTGCTATTAGGAGACCATGATCATGAAAAGTGGCATGCATACATAGTGAAAAAGATCCTAAAAATACATTGTTCTGCTGGTAAGATCCAGGTCTTCCAAGACAGGAATGGTAAATATGTGGCATGCTGCCAGTAATGCCTTCTCTGTAATGGACATCACTAACTGAGCACGACCCTCTTTCTCTTTAAGTTCAGGCCTAGCTTTCAAATTCTTCTCAGATAAGCTATGAACTAGGATTTGGAGTTTGAGAAGACCATTAGCCCTGACTCACTCTGGGAACCCAAATGCACAGTATAGTGAGCTAGCTACTATTTTAAAGGTAAGTCATTTCTGGAAAGAGCAGTAATACCAAACATGAGAAGTATTAGTTCCATGATAAAACTGAAAGACTAAAGATTGAAGTGGTAGCAAATTACTAACAATTTTACTTAACTTCAATGTAAAGGTAGATTAGCTCCAACTCAGCAGCCAGGCTAAAGTCAAGTCAGTGTAATAACTTACAATGTATCCTTTAATTGTGAAATAAGTTCACATCATCACTTACCTTGCTAAACTGGAGAAAATAGTAAGGATCATCTTCTATGATGAGGAAATCATATTTTCTTGCAAGCTAAAATGGTTGAAGTAGGATATTTAATTTTTAAGAACTAAGCTGAAAATCACTTGGAATCATATTTCTTTGTATTGATTCATTCATTCATTCATTCACTCAAGAAGCTACTAAGTGCCTCTTGTCCTAGACAATGAGGATAAAGAGATGAGCAAGGCATTCACTGAAGGCTCTTATTCTCATGGAACTTACATTCTAAGTTCTGGGAAAGACACTATATATAATCTAATAGATAATGAAGACAAGAAATATTAAACAAGAGTTTTAGGGGCTAGGCAGGGTGATAAAGGGTGATATCTGAGAGACAAAGAGGAGGACAGGGTAGCTATTTCATTGGGGAGCCCTTCCTGACAAGATAACACAAGAGCTCAGAATGACAAAATAGGTTGCAGCAAGAAGGAAGAGAAGAGACAATAAGGCTTGGGAACAGACTAGCAGGTCACATAGCTTTGTGAGGCAGATGAAGGAATTTGGATTCTAATTGCAAAGGGAAGCCACTAGAGGACTGCACCAGGAGGACCATGAGACTGGCTTCACATTTATATTTTAGGGGCTGAAGGACATGACTGGCTACTGTGTGAAGAATGGTTGGAAATTGAGAGTGGAATGTAGCAGGGGTCCATCGAGGAAACTATCCTAGTAGACCAGTAAAGGAAGGTGGTGGCTGGGAAGATGGGTGGTGGGAAGGGCAGAGGAGAGAAATAGAGAAAGAGGTGGATTTGGATCCATTTGGCAGTGGAATCCATAGGATAGACTGGCTGTCGGGGGTGTGAGGAAGAGACAAAGAGAGGAATAAAGGGTGACTGTTCATGGACTATTTACAGAGATGGAGGGTTGGAGGTTGGGTGTGACTGGACTAAATCAAGAGTTCTATTTGGCCATTGTAGGTTGGAAATGCCCATCAGACATTCAAGGTGGATGTTGGAAAGAGAAGTTGGATGGAGAAGTTGGATACAGAAGTCTAGAGTTCAAGGGAAAGGCATTTCTATTATTTAGAAGGGAATTTATAGCCATAGAACTGGATGAGACTCTCTAGTTGTAGGATGTAAATAAGAGAACTCAGGACAGAACTCTGGAGTATGTGAAAAATAAGACAATATTTTGACACAAACGTGTGTGTGTGTGTGTGTGTGTGTATACATATATACATACATGAGTGAAAGAAACTGATATCTTTATGATTCTACTGCACATTCTCTACGTTTAATATGGCTTTGGTACTTATTTTTTAAGAAGCTATTTGTAGCAAAAGTCTAGGCAGCACAGTTGGTACATAAAAGAGACTTTACAAAAGGTACATTTCTCTTATTTTTCAAAGACTCTTGTATAGCTAAATATGTGTTTGATATTTTAAAAAATTGTTTATAGTGAAAAGTTTAGGCATCATAGTCAGGTACCTAAAAGAGAATTGACAAAAAGAGCATGTCTCTTATATTGAAAAATTTCTTTGTAACCTGAAATGTTAAGGAGTAGGAAGAAGAGACAAGTTGAAAATATAAATATAAAATAATGAATCAAACTCCAAGTTTGACTAAATAACTCCATAAAATTTAACATTAGGTCAAAAATGCTATTTATTTTTAATGAAAATATCAATTAAAGGAAAAGAAAAATCTCATAGTTAACAAAGGATGGAGTACTTTCTTGTGTTTCAATTTATTAGGACCTTGGGCATAGATGAATTCTTTTTATTAAAAATTATTAATAAATTCCTTTTATTAAAAATTACCTTCCTTGTATTAAAAAGAAATAAGGGAGCTTGCACAGTACTCTTCTCAAAAGTCAAAAATAAACAAGAACATAGCCGCATAACACATTCTTTTAAAATACCTCATAGATTGCCTTCTTGCGGTTACTTGTTAATGAGTTTCCTGTAGGGTTGTTGCCATTTGGGACAGTGTAAAGAAATTTGGGGGTGTTTTTCTTGGGATCCTTGGAGTCTTCTGGTTTCCATTTGGAAAGGACTTCTTTGAGGGAGTCTGGAATAATGCCGAATTCATCACTGGGAACATTAATAATGTTGCAGCCCAGGGGCTTCAGCTGTTGAGCACAAATAAAAAGAAAAGCCCAAGATTCAGACAGGATTACAAAATGTGTCATTGGCTCTTCTTATACTAACCAAGAATGTTACCATTTATACCCCTTAAACATATAAACCTGCACTCGTCTCTATACTTAAGAGGTTGAGGTTGTATGTTCTCATTTTATTGTTATCCTTTGGTAGATTCCATTATTGTTCAAAAATATCCCCTGTTGGTTCCCAGAGGAAGGAGTATACTTCCTTTCTCTTGTATGTCAGGATTGGCCATATGTCTTGCTTTGGCTAATAAACTGTGAGCAGAAGTGATGTGTGTTTCTTCCAAGCAGAAGCTTTAAAATCCAGCTTGTGGTTCTCTATTTTCCTTTTCCCTTGACTATTGACTGGCAATGTTCCAGACAGAGGCTGCTTCTATCACCTGGAGGCTTGGGATTGAGATGACATTGAACAGAGCAGCAGCTGCCTTTTGGTAGATATGCAGAATGTGAGAGAAAGAAACTTTCCTAGCCACAAGCCACTGAGATTTGTTACACAGCATCTCCTAACCTCTTTTGAGTCATCTTTGGAATTATAATTAGAACTGGTTTACAAAGTAGATATTTATTAATTAATGCTTTTTTTTTTTTTTTACAAAGTTAAACATAGAAAGAATCTGTTATGCTAATACCTAAAACAGTTACAAGCAGAGGTGATATTCAAAATATTTAACAGGTGGTATAGCATGGGCACATTAGAAACAGTTTCTAACAAGAGCAGAGTCTGGGGCCCCCCTGCATTAACTCCACATTATGAGAAGTTCAGGGTGGTCTTAGGACTGTGGTCAGGGAAGCCAGGGGGTGAAGGGCATTGAGGGAAAAAGGGCAGAAGCTTACCCAGGAGGATGGAAGTATTTCATATTTACCAAAGGCTAAGCCTGAAATCACAAGTAGTGGCCTTGCTTATGGACATACATAAGTTTATTTTTATTTTTATTTATTTTTTTGACATACGTAAGTTTATAAAAATCTTGTGGAATCTTATTCTTGGATGAACTTAAAGAAAAAAATTAGAACTTCAGAAATAACAATAATTGAGTGAGGCTCTCAGACGAAAAATTTTTCAAAGGATAAACACTCTTTTAGCAAATGTGGAATCATGAACTAAGTGGGAATAATCCAGACAAATTTATGACAAATTTAAGAGTTCTTAGGAATTTAAGAGTTCTTAGGCTAAAAAAGTACATCCACCATGAATAAACAAATTAATACTGGGCCACAAAAAACACATAATCTTTACTAGCAAATTTCCTCATAGCCTGGCACAGAGTTTCTGTCTGGGTATGTGAAAACATTTGTGTGTGTGTGCATGATGCTGTTTACACTGACAGTGCTTTTATATTCATAGGCATATAAGGAGTTTAGTAAAATAATTACTAATTAGTAACCAACCATTAAGAAAAAGGAATGATTTTACTTTAGTTTTTTATTGTGGTAAACAGATATATAACAAAAATGTTGCCTTTTTTAAAAAGATTTTATTTATTTGAGAGGGAGTGAGAGAGCACAAGGGGGAGGAGCAGAGGGAAAGGAGAAGCAGACTCCCCCACTGAGCAGAGAGCCTGCCTTGGAGCTTGATCCCAGGATCCAGGGATCATGACCTGAGCCAAAAGCAGATGCTTAATTGACTAAGCCTCCCAGGTGCCCCCAAAATTTTGCCATTTTTAAGTGTACAGCTCATGGCATTAATCACATTCACAATGTGTGAATCCATCATCACTATTGATTTCCAAAATTTTTTATCACCCCAAACAGAAAATCTTTACCCATTCGGCAATAACTTTCCATCCCCCCACCCATCCCCCACCCAGGCCCTAGTAACCTCTTATTCTCTGGCTCTGAATCTGCCTGTTTGAGATTTAAGAAACAAGTAAGTATAGTTATACAATATCTGTCCTTTTGTGTCTGGCTTCTTTCAGTTGACCATAGTTTTCAAAGTTTATCCATGTTGTAGTGTGTGTTAAAACATTGTTCCTTTTTATGGCTGAACAATATTCCAGCATATGTATATGCCACATTTTATATCCACTCACCTGTTGATGGACACTTGAGTTGCTTCCACCTTTTGGTTATTATGAATAATGCTTTCAATAAACATTTGTGTACAATTATCTGTTTGAGCTCCAGTTTTCAGTTCTTTTGGGGTATAGACTTGGAGTTGAATTAATGAGTCACATGGTAATGCTATGTTCAATATTTTGAGAAACTGACAAACTTTTCCTCAGCGGCTGTACCATTTTACATTTCCACCAGCAATGTACAAGGGTTCCAATTTCTCCTCATATTCAAACTTGTTGGCTTGTTGTAAAATAACACTTGTTACTTTACATGAAAAAAATAGCTGTCCTAGTAGGTATAAGGTAGTATCTCACTGTGGTTTTGATTTGTGTTTCTCTAATGATTAATGATGATGTTGAGCATCTTTTCATGTGCTTATTTGCTACTTGTATTTCTTCTTTGTAAAAATGTCTATTCAAATCCTTTGTCCATTTTTAAATTAGGTTTTGTTGTTGTCGTCATTGAGTTATAGTAGGTCCTTATATGTTCTGGATATTAAGTCCGTATCAGATATGTGATTTACAAATATTTTCTCCCATTCTGTGGACTGTCTTTTCAGTTTCTTCATAACATTTTTCAATGCACACAAGTTTTTAATCTTTGATGAAGTACAATTTATCTTTTTTTTTTGTTCTTTTTGCCTGTGTTTTTGGTGTCATATCTAAGAATTTAGTGCCAAGGTCACAAAGATTTGCTTTTATGTTTTCTTCTAAGATTTTGTAGTTTTTAGCTCTTACATTTAAGTCTTTGATCCTTTTGAGTCAAATTTTTATGTGGCTCAAGGATCCAGTTTCTTTCTTTTGCATATGGAAATTCAGTTGTCCTAGCACCTTATGTTGAAGAGATTTTTCTTTCTCTATTGAATGATTTTGGTACCCTTGTTGAAATAAAATGACCACAGATGTGTGGATTTATTTCTGGACCTGAATTCTATTCCACTGGTCTATATGTCTATCCCTATACCAGTGCCACAGTATTTTGATTACTATAGCTTTGAAGTTGGTTTGGAAGTTAGGAAATAGGAGTCTTCGAACTTTGTTCTTCTTTTTCAAGATTTTTTTGGCTATTTGGATTCCTTCCAATCCCATATAAATTTGATAACTGGGTTTTCTATTTCTGCAAAAAAAGTTACTGGAATTTTTTTTTTTTAAGTTACTGGAATTTGATAGGGATTGTATTGAATCTGTAGTTTGCTTTGATAGTATTTTTTTTTTTTTTAGATTTTATTTATTTATTCATGAGAGACACAGAGACATAGGCAGAGAGAGAAGCAGGCTCCATGCAGGGAGCCCAATGTGGGACTCGACCCCGGGACTCCAGGATCATGTCCTGGGCTGAAGGGAGGCGCTCAACCCCTGAGCCACCCAGGCATCCTGCTTTGCTAGTATTGACATTTAAACAACTGATGATTAGGTGATGTTTTTCCATCTATTTGGGTCTTCTTTAATTTCTTTCAGCAGCCTTTTGTAGTTTTTGTTGTACAACTCTTTTACCTCCTTTCTTAGGTTTCAGAGATTTTATTCTTTTGGCTTTTATTATAAATGGAATTGTTTTCTTAATTTCCTTTTCAGGGGATCCCTGGGTGGCGCAGCAGTTTGGCGCCTGCCTTTGGCCCAGGGCACGATCCTGGAGACCCAGGATCGAATCCCACGTCAGGCTCCCGGTGCATGGAGCCTGCTTCTCCCTCTGCCTGTGTCTCTGCCTCTCTCTCTCTCTCTGTGTGACTATCATAAATAAATAAAAATTTAAAAAAAAAAATTTCCTTTTCAGATTGTTCACAGGAAAAGCATTTTTAATGGTATCAATTTTATTTCTACTTAGTTTTGAGGAAACATGCCTTGAAGACTAATTGCTTTATATATTAATTTTTAAGATAATATTAAACTTGAAAAAAGAGAATCTGTGAAGTTAGAGTCAACAGAGCATAAAGTTCATCTCATTCATTCCCCTATTTTAAACTAGAATTACTTTTCTAACACTTGTGTTAATGACTACTGAGCAACTTTGAGTATCTGCAGTGATGGGCAGTGTTTTACCTTCTTAGGGAGTCAGGAGTGAAGTAAGGCTCATGGCTAGGAAGTTCTTATATGGAGTTGAAATAGTTTCCCCATAGTTTCCACCCTTTGGTGCCAGTTCTATTAACCTAAGAACACGCACAAATCAGTCCATGGCAATCCTAAAGTATTGTGCCCCAAACAAACCTATAGCTCAGTGATGTGTTCTGACTAGTACACAGCAGAGCCAGATGATCACTTTCCTGATTCTGGATATTATAGTCCTATTAATACTGGAATGGAAAGCCCTAATTATACCATATTGGTTTACAGTTATATTAAATTGACATATAACATGACTGTACTTAGACATATGGTAATAAAAGATACTTATGAAAAATAAGTTTTTGTAAACGAAGTTGCATTTCAAGTGAAATGTTAAGAAAGCTGGACGTGATTTTGTGCAGCTTCATTTCAGCACCTACAAACATAGATTTTGTAAAAGGACATGTATAAAGCAGAGGGCACATTTAACATATCTTGCTTATGCCACTTAAGATTTTCCTGCTTACAGATGGAAGATACAATTTTATCTTTCAGTGGACAGATAATTCTAAAGGTGTAATGTTTTCTTCTTATTAATTATAAGAAAGAGGAGGCCCTTTTATAAAAATGTGTACTCACAGCTTGAAGTGTTCCTGAATAAATAGGTTCATTTAGCAGGACATTATCTCCAGGATTAATGATCATTTCAAACACCTAACAAAAGAAGCACAGATTAGTTTGGATATTATTTCCATTCTTCGAATCCCCTGTTAGTTTGAATCCTAGCTCACTAGGATTCAAGAGTAGGAGTTGGCAAATTTTCTGTAAAGTGCCAGATGGTACATATTTTGTGGGCCATAATATCTCCATTGCAACTATTTATCTCTGCCTGTATAGTGAGAAACAGCCAAAAACAATATATAAATCAGTGGGTGTGGCTGGCTTCCTATAAAACTCTATTTACAAAGTCAGGTGAGGGCTGGAATTGGCTCTCTAGCTGTAGTTTCCCAAGTTCTGTTCTAGGGTAAGATAATTGGTTTGGCTCCTAAAATTCATTTATTTCTTCTTTGAAAATTTATTAAATATTTACTATAAGCCAAGCCTATGCATGGTATGGAGACAAAATGACGAACATAGCAACATGGTTCTTATCTTCATGGAGCTACTAGTCCAATGGAAAAGCTAGATGCTAATCAAATAATCACTCAAATAAATGTATACTTAAAATACAATTGTAAGTGCTTAAGTATAGACGCACAATGTTATAAGGGCTCATTGTAGGAGGACTTGGGCCATCAGGGAAGCCTTCATTGAGAAGTTATGAGTTGGAATAGGCGATGACAATAGGTACAGTTTTAGAAACTGGAAGAATTCTGTGTCCTGAAAAGGAATGTAAAGAGGAGGGTGGAGTGAGATTAGACAGAAATAGGCAGAGAAATACCATGCAGGTATTCAAGCCACATGAGGACAGTAAGAATTTTAGGTAGAGGCTGGGAAGGGGGAGTCACATTATCAGATATGCATGTTGGAAAGATCATTCTGGCTTCAATATGAAATAAAATATGAGAATGTATGTGGAAAGTCTGGGAAATTTGGGGGGTCACCTGGAATGTTTTTGCTGCAGTTCTGGGAAGAGATATGTGTGTAGCGTGACAGACAGTGATGATGGAATTGGAGAGGAGAACTGAGAGGCACTTAGGAAATCCAAACCAACAGAACACAATTATGGATTATAGGGGAATGAGGAAGAAGAGGCATGAAGAATGACTCTTAGATTTCTGGCCATGGAACTAGACAGATGGAGGGAGTGATGCTATTCACTGAAAAACAGAACCACAAAGTTGTCTCTCTCCGATGGACAAGGTGATGAGTGTGTTTTGGTTTGAGATGCCTTTGAAACATCCTGTCATGGTGCCAGGTGGACAGATGGGACACATGGATTTGGAAGAAGCTTGGAAGTTACTAGCATATGATTGAGCACATGGGTGTGAGTGGAAGTATCCCGGGAAAGTATATGGGCTAAGGGGAGAAGAGTTTTGAGGACTGAGCCTTGAGGAACTCTGATAAATGATGGAAGTGTAGATGAGGACACTGCAAAGGCAGGCCAATTGGGTCAATGAGGTGTCGAGAGAACCAGTGAAGAGTGTTTTAGAAAGGTTGGGAAGGTTAACAATGTTAAAGAATATTTAGAGGTTAGGTAAGACAGGCTTGACAAATCTTAGAGGAGATTCTGTAGACAACATGATTTAGGCAATATATGCTTCTAGCCTAAATCAAACGGATTTATTATGATGACTTCTTACATAATTCATGGAATCATCCTTTCTTTCCTTGTGGTGTATCACGATCCTCAGTCTAAGCCCCTCCTTCCTATCACTTTAACAACCTTTATCTCATGACAAACAGTATGGCCGTTATCAAATGAAGCAGATGTTTTTTTTTTTTTTTTTTTAAGATTTTATTTATTTATTCATGAGACACACACACACACACACACACACACACACACACACACACAGGCAGACAGAGAAGCAGGCTCCATGCAGGGAGCCCGATGTGGGACTCGATCCCGGGACCCTAGGATCACACCCTGGGCTGAAGGTGGCGCTAAACCGCTGAGCCACCCAGGCCTCTCTGAAGCAGATGTTCTGACTTTTGTTTCCTGATTTGGGTTAGGATGTTCCCTTCATCTTTTCCTTATGAGTTTTTGGCATTTTATAACAAATACTACGCTGCTCTGAAAAGTTTCTAAGTGATCCAGGCTCTACAGGACATCCTAGGACCAAATTACTTGGGTGGCATGTTCACTGTCAATAAATCAAATGAAAACCTAATCACAGACATTTCCCATGTCAATTAAAGGACATGAAAATGTCAAATATCCTAGATGAAAAGAGGGGCTGGTTGTTATCTGGTAGCATTGTTTAAGAGAGGTAGACAGAGACACAGGTGCTTAACATAATATCTATCTTGGAGAACAAAGTGGAAGGAAGAGTAATCAGATTCCCATGAAGGCCTCTGTAATAAGCATGTCTATAAGTGCATTATTGGTGTATTTGGCCATCTATACCATCTTCCTTTGTTATGACTGATATTGTGACAGATAAAGAAGAAACTGTCTTGAGCACTGTTCTGGAAAAAATTTCATAGTATTCCTTCTTAAGACAGAATTTAATTGAAAAAGAACTTTTTTCATATTAATCTATGGAATCACAGATGTTTCTTTTTACTCAAACAGTAGCTAATCCCCATTTTTTCTCCAATTAAACACAGAAAGTGGGAGGAAAAATTATATTATTTCAAAACCTTATTCTGTAATGATAATTTAAAATTCATTAAAGCTAACTGGATTGCAGCTTTCACATTTTCATAAAAAGAAAAACAAAACTACTTTGGTTTAAGATAAATGAGAGTCCTTTTTAGTCTAGATGTGAAGTCTGGATATAGAGAATCTTTATAGGACTATTTGTGAAAAAGAAAGGAAAAAAGAAACAGATGAAACTGAGAACCACTGGTGCAGTCTCTTGTGAGAACCCCCAGTGGTGGTTATGTCTGTCTGTGGACTCTCTGGAACCCAGGAAAGAGGTGGATGGAGTAACAGAGAGAAAGAGACACACAGAGAGTAAGAGGGAGACAACAAGAGAACTAACCCAGAGAGAAGTCAGAGGCGGACTCTGAGAGGTGGATGGAGTAACAGAGAGAAAGAGACACACAGAGAGTAAGAGGGAGACAACAGGAGAACTAACCCAGAGAGAAGTCAGAGGCAGACATACCTAGATCTACAAAGCATGTCCAAGAAGGAGACTGATGGAAGCAGTGGCAAGCAGAGATGATTACATAAGCAAGCATACAAAGGAATAATGTTTCATCTCAGGAGTTTCAGGATATACCCTCTAAAGAATTTAAAAATCATCCCGAAATTTCGTAACCATATAAATCAAAATGTAATCTCTGAGCCAGATGAAATTAAGCAGTGCTCATTAAGCTTCTGGTAGGAGTCGAGTACTTCCTTAATAGGAATCTTGTTTTAATAACTCATAGCTCCGGGACATTAACCACATGATCTACATTTAAGAAATACCAGGTTGGTGAATGTCTTTAAGTTCCCTGTTTAAAATTCTAGGTAAAGACAAGATAGGCTACCAGTAACTTGTGAAACACAATCCTCTTGTGGTCAGGGGAGAGATGACTATATTGACCAACATACTGGATTTTTAGCGTGGGGTTCCCTGTCCTTTCAGTCTTACCTTGCAAAGACCATCTTGGCTGCCAGATGTTATACATATGTCCATTTGTCCTTGGTTGGTTGGGTAATTGATGGTGGGAGGATTATGCAATTTTACTTGTAACTGTTTTATCCAGGATAACAGCTCTGGGATTCTAAAGCATAAAATGTATTTTCAAATTTATTGTTTTAAAAATCATCATAATAATAGTAGACAAGAATTAGATGGTAGATTTAGGCCAGTCACTTTATTCATTCAATCTAAAAAATCCTCAAAAAAAAATCCTCAAATGCTTTTTGCCAATATTAATATCCCTATTTAAAAGACAAAGCAACAGACTTAGAGATTAAGAAATTCACATAAAGTCAATCAGTTCAGATTATGAACTGAGATATGAATCTACATCTTTCTTATCAAAGCCTATTCTCTTTCTCTTACACTAGAGCACTCACTGCACAACTGATTGTTCTCCTAGGAAAATTTCCATAGGCTACCTAGAAATCCAGTCTCAAGTTCTTTGTATCATGGAAAGAAAAACCTACATATATATCATTTATATACATAATGTGCTACATTTCAATACACTTTTTGGTCACAGAACAAGAAAACTTTAATAAGGTATAATGTGTAGACACTCCATGAATTACCCTTTTTATCATTGGATGAAGACCAGCTGACCAAAGTCATAAAGTATGTTTCAGCTTGCTTTTAAGAAATGAAAGACATCTGGGGATGTGTGGGTGGCTCAGCTGGTTAAGTGTCTGTCTTTGGCGCAGGTCATGATCTCAGGGTCCTGTGATGGAGCCCCATGTCCTGCTGCTCAGTGGCGATCCTGCTTCTCCCCCTTCCTTTGCCTCTCCCCTCACTCATGCCCGTGTACATGCTCTCTCCCTCTCTCAAATAAATAAAATCTTAAAAAAAAATTCAGGACATCTAAATGGAGGGACAAAGTATTTGCATAGTTGTCTGTAACTATTAAGGGAACATATTACAAAATTACTCCACAGAATTAAAATTGCTGCTTCCTGGATTTTGCTTTTCCTCCTTCCTCAGAACCTACTTCTTCCCCTAGCTACCTCATTTTTTTCTTTTCAGGCTCAGCTCCAAACTTCCTTGTAGAAGCCTTCTCTGAGTCTCCCCACCCATTAAGGTGCAGTCACTGGGGAGTGTTAAGCATTTAATAAACCTATTGGTCTTAATTATTCTTTAAAGACTCTTCCTCAAATCTTCCTACTTGTGGAATACCTACTTATTACTTTATCAATGGGCCTTAGAATATTGCAAAAAAAAAAAAAAACCCAACAAAATTATGTTATCCTTTGATAACTACCCAGCACTTTGAGAATACTGAAGTGCTCTCTTCATCATCTCTTCATCAAATTGGATGGGCTTTCCATTTTCTATGGTGATAACAGCAGTCTTAAAGGGGAAGGTGTTGGGGTTTGGCATTCCAGCAGCCAAGGAGATTGATTTCGGCATCCTGCTCAATATCTCAGCTACAATAAATACAGAAGAGAAGAAAACACTTTCATTGAAGACTGTCATAAACAGAGTTAGCTCAATATATTGCATTATGGTCAACAAAAAACTGTAAAGTTGAACAATTTCTAGTGATAGAATGCTGGTCTAAAGCACATAAAGTTGCTTTCTCTGACCCTACCTCCCTGGTGGAGGAACTAAAGAATGGAGAAGGTAGAGCGATCCCAAAGGTAAAGCAGAGGGTCGCAATCACAGAAAACCCTCCTCCATTTGGCACCTACCTGCCTTTCGGGCTGCAGGGCTCACTCCTTTCTTTCCTAGTTACCAGGCCCTCCCCACCGCGCGCACACTTGCACCCTGTGCCTAACATCTGCTCATCCTGCAGGGAAGAGCCCTTCTGGCAGCACAGCCAAGAGACCACAGTCTCTTCCCAGGACGTGTCCGCAGCCGCCCGTGTCTCTACTGCTGCTCCTGCTGCACTGGAGCACGGACACCCAAGTCCTCCCCAAGTCCTCGCTTTCCTCTCCAGCCCGAGTCTGTCCCTGTTGAGGTCCGCGCAGAGCCCGGCTCACAGCGAAGGAGTGAAGGGAGCTCAGCGCCGCCCCCGGGCTCCCTCCCGGAGGGCCCCAGGGAGACCCGGCCCGGGGTGGGGAGGGTGGGGGGGTGGGGGGGGGCAAGTCCCCGGAGGGTCCCAGGGAGGCCCGGCCCGGGGGGGGGGGCAAGTCCCCGGAGGGCCCCAGGGAGACCCCGGACGGGGGGGGGGCAAGTCCCCGGAGAGCCCCAGGGAGCCCGGGCTCGGGGTGGGGGGGGGCAAGTCCCCGGAGAGCCCCAGGGAGCCCGGGCCCGGGGTGGGGGGGGGCAAGTCCCCGGAGAGCCCCAGGGAGCCCCGGCCCGGGGGAGGGGGGGCAAGTCCCCGGAGGGCCCCAGGGAGCCCCGCCCGGGAGAGCCCCCGAGGCCCCGGAGCCCCCGGCGTCCCGCACTCACTGACGACGCGGATGGGGGACGGCTGTCGGGCTGCGCTGGCGGCGGTGAGGAACCGAGCGTAGTTCATGTCTGACGCGAGCCCCTGCGGCGGTCGGGAAGCAGCGCACAGCCCCGTGACCAGGGCTCGGAGCGCCGAGTCGCGCTCGGTGCCTCTCGGACGCCCTCGGGGTCCCGGGCCGGGCCGGGCCCGCCTCGCTCCCCCGCCCCGCGCCGCAGCCTATGGCCGCCCGCCGCGTCCTCCCCCACGTCGGGTCAACGCCCTCGGAGCCCCCGGCCGGTGCCAGAGTCCATTTGGCAGGAGCCCAACCCTTGACTTCGCAGCCGGAGTCTCCGCGAGGAAGAGGCCGGCGGCCGGGCGGGTGGGCCGGAGGGTGTGGAGGGGGCGGAAGTCCGCCGCGACCCCCGTCCTAGCGCGCCATCTGCTGGCCGCCGTGGTCCACTGCAGCGGGCTTCCTCTGCGTCCCGCTGGAAGCCGCACCGAGCCCCTCCGCACCGCTCCGCGCCCCGCTCCGCCCCGCTCCGCCCCGCCCCGCCCCGCCCCGCTCCGCCCCGCCCCGCCCCGCCCCGCCCCGCTCCGCACCGCGCCCCACCGCTCCGCTCCGCCCCGCCCCGCACCGCCCCGCCCCGCTCCGCCCCGCCCCGCTCCGCCCCGCTCCGCACCGCCCCGCCCCGCCCCGCTCCGCACCGCCCCGCCCCGCCCCGCTCCGCACCGCGCCCCACCGCCCCGCCCCGCCCCGCCCCGCCCCGCCCCGCTCCGCACCGCGCCCCACCGCTCCGCTCCGCCCCGCCCCGCCCCGCCCCGCCCCGCCCCGCACCGAGCCCCTCCGCACCGCTCCGCTCCCCGCCCCGCCCCGCCCCGCCCCGCCCCGCTCCGCACCGCACCGCGCCCCACCGCACCGCACCGCTCCGCACCGCTCCGCACCGCTCCGCACCGTTCGGGGCGGCCCGCGGTCCCCTCCCTCCTCCCGCGGAGCCCCCGGCGCCTTACATCCCGCAGACACTTGTGTTTCATACTGACCTTTCATGACAGAGCTATAGGCCCCATCCTAGGCCACCCAGATGATTTGCAACCTCACTTTCTCCAAGATCTGAACATTTTAGAGCGAGGATGGAGTGTTGAAACACGTTTTGGGAGAATCACTGACCTCCTCAAATGTTAGTGTCTTCCCTCCCCTTGGGTTTTCTGACTACTCATTATGGACTTAGGTTAGACTTAGGACTTCGACTCATCTCTGTGGGTCTACGCCCTGTTTCTTATAGTTCTCCCCACCTTCCACCTGCAGCCCCCTCCGCCCCCAGTTTTCTCTGTGATTTCATCTTTCTGAGTCACCAAAATGGAATGCACAGTTTTCCGTGGGAGCACTTAATGAGAGAAGATATTGAGACAATTCCTCTTTTCTTATTCTTAGGTGAATAGAAAAGAGTCATTTGTTTTTAACAAATTCCAAACTGACTTCATTCATTCAGTAAATGTGTATTGAAGACTTCCTGGGTGAGAATTGACATACTGTCCAACTGCTCTCCTCTGGACAGAAGTAGATTAGTCCAGGAGATACTTCTATCCTTATCCAGGTCCTGGCAACAAAAGAATGAGATAACCCAGTGAAATCTTTACACGGGCAGCCAAATACCAGGAGGGAATTTCATTAGTAAAGCTGCATGAAACCCAAGAGGCGGTGGAGTTCTGGATTCAGAGACTTCAAGTGGTTTAAATCCCACTTGATGATTTAACAGCTGGATGTCTTGGGATAAGTTACATTTTTGTGGGTAAGTTTTCTCACAGGGCTGTTGGCAGGATTAAATGAGAGAATCCATATTAAATGCAAAGCAGCCTGCACATTATAAAAGCACTCAATAAATGTTAGGCTCTTATTACGAATGGTTACAACGTTTTCACTAAAGTACTCAGCCTCCAAAAGTTTTTGGCTGGAGAAACGACTTGGCAATGTTTAAGGCAAGTTATGTCTTAGTTAATTCATGAATGTATGAAGGATCATTTTGAGATTGTCTGTTTTAAAAAGGGTTGCCTCTGAATGTTTTAAGAAATTAGTTCAAGAAGCTCTAAATACACCTGAATACAATGTAGACCGGGCTCATTATGAGATGTAAGTAGACTCCGGAGACTGCAGCTTCTTTTTGGCTCTAGTGAGTTCGATTCCCTCAGATACTTAACAGAAACCTAAACTTCCCTTTGATGGTAGGAAAGGATGAAAGCAGTTTGGAGTTTTGGGCCAAGAAAACACTCAAGATTAGCTTTTGGAACCACATTCATGGACAGGTCTGTGATTCTTATGATATCTATTATCTAGACATTAAAAATAGAGCAGAACCCACCCACTCCCCTGCCCCCATCAATCAGTAGAACACAACTCCAGGAAGCAAAGCTAAAGAGATGTAGGCCAACAGGTCATAAGATGCAAGTTCTCAACCTTAAACACTTTGCTGAACTTTATTTTCTTTTTTTTATATAAAGATTTTATTTATTTATTCATGAGAGGCATACAGAGAGAGAGAGAGAGAGAGAGAGAGAAAGAGAGAGGCAGGGGGAAGCAGGCTCCATGCAGGGAGCCCAACATGGGACATGATCCCTGGTCTCCAGGATCAGGCCCTGGGTCAAAGGCAGGCGCTAAACCGCTGGGCCACCAGGGCTGCCCTGAACCTTCTTTTGGGCCTGCCCTGGAGTTGGATGGGTGGGATGGTTGAGGGTGCTGAACAGTTATAACTGGGGTGAAGATTGAGGCCAGGTACAAAGGCAGAGAATTGGCCCATGAGGGAGGGCTAAATGGAATGCACAGGACCTTAGGATTATGTTCAGACAATGCAAGGAAGAAAATGGTGTGATGCGAAGGAACAGGCAAGAGTTAACTTAGGGAGAGCTTACCTGACCATCAGAAGCAGAAATCAAACAGACCAGACTCTGAATTTGTCAGGAGCAACAGCAGAAGGAATTCTCCAGAGGGAATAAGATAAATGAGGGAGATTCACAGCTCAGCACTGCCTTTTTAAAGTCTTGGCTGGTGTAGGTCTGCCTGAGGATAGAATTAAAGGGGACAGTTCTTCTGGATTCAGTCATTCTCTAAACATATACTGAGTGCTTTCTCTGTGCTAGGAACTGTAATAAATTTAAAAAGTATATATTTAAAAATGTAACTGAGACACGTCTGGAAGAGCAAGTGTTTGTGGGTTGAGGGCTTAACAAATTCATATAATTCAGCATCCATAGCTGAGGTACAAGCTGCTGAGGAAAGAGAGAAGGAGGTGATGGTTGTTTCCAATAGACTGAAGTTTTCCATTGGGTTAGAAGCGTAAGCCTTCTATTATGATCTTGGTCATGCTCATAGTCTAAGATCAAACAGGGTCACGCACAGGCTAATTGTCATCCTTTACTACTTTCACTTAAACGATAGAGGTCTTTATGGGAAGACTTGTTTCTCACTTGACATATTTATCACAGAGCCTTTTCCATACTCTGTGAGGGAATCAAGTTTCAGAACACCAAATCTGTTCAAAGAGATATTGCTGACATTTCTGATTTGGAGTACTTGTTGAAACAGTGGCAAATGGAAGTGGAAAAATGTGTGTGTTTGGGGGGCTGGTGTGGGAAAGTGTATTAGTATCTATTGTGTGATAGGTTATTCCCAAATTTATCAGCTGTGTTGTTCTTCTGGGGTTCCCATAACAAAATACCACAGACTGAGTGGCTTAAACAACAGATTATTTTCTCACACTTCTGGAAGCCTTGGTCAAGGCCAAGGTCAAGATGTCAGTAGAGTTGGTTTCTCTTGGGGCCCCCTCATTGGGTTCCAGATAGGCACCTTCCCCCTATGTTCTCACATGACCTTTGCTTTGTGTGTGCCCATCCCTGCCTGGTGGTGTTTCTTCTTCTTCTTCTTCTTCTTCTTCTTCTTCTTCTTCTTCTTCTTCTCCTTCTCCTTCTCCTTCTTTCTTCTTTCTTCTTTCTTCTTTCTTCTTTCTTCTTCTTCTTTCTTCTTCTTTTAAAGATTTTATTTATTTATTCATGAGAGACACACAGAGAGAGGCAGAGATATAGGCAGAGAGAGAAACAGGCTCCCTGTGGTAAGCCCAATGTGGGACTCAATCCCAGGAACCCTGGGATCGTGCCCTGAGCCAAAGGCAATGCTCAACCACTGAGCCACCCAGGTGTCTCTTGATCCTCTTTTGATAGGGACACCAGTCATATTGGACTAGGGCCCCATCCTAACAGTGTCATTCAACCTTAATTACCTCTTTAAAGGCTCTGCCTCCAAATACAGTCACTTGACAGTTTAGGGCTTCCACATATGAATATGTGGTGGGGACACAATTCGGGCCATAACAACAGTTAAGACACCAAACACTTATCTCAATTTCTGTGGGTCAGGAATTCAGTAGCCAATTAGCTGTCAGTTCTGGCAAGGGTTGTCTCAGGAAGTGGAAGTCAGGATAATGGTTAGGACTGCAATCATCTGCAAGCTTGTCTGGAACTGGATGATCTGCTTCCAAAGTGGTTCATTCATATGATATGTTAGTTTCCTGAGGCTGCTATAACAAAGTACCCCATTCTAAGTACCCCATTCTAAGGCCAAGGAAAACACTAACAGTTGGTTTAGCACTGTTATAATTGTTGCTCTCAATCCATTGTCCACTAATTGAAACATCTGGGTCATTTCTTTTGCCTTTTTTTCCTGAGATGAATTCACATTCTTCTGGTCCTTCATATATTGAATATTTTTAAATTCACCTTGGCATTGTGAATGTTATGTGGAAAAGACTCTGAATTCTATTATATTCCTCTAAAAGTGTGGAGGTTTTTCTTTCAGCAGGCAGTTAACTTGGTTCAAATCAAAGTATAATTTCTATCTCTTGGGCAGTGGTTCAAATCTCAGTTCAGCTCTTTTATCTTTAGCTGGTTGCTTTGAGTTTTTTTCTGTGCATGCATGCTGCATGGTTCAAGGATTGGTCAGGGTCTGGGGCAGAGAATACATGGACTTATACACAGGATTTGTGATGTCCTCTCTCAGACTCTCTTTTCAGGGATTTTGCCTGTCACTTTTCAGTGTCTGTGGTTGCCTTGTAATCTTTTGCTCTGTAGACCAGAGAGACTGGGTTTTCCCCTGGAGCTAGCTGCCCCATGGGGTGTTGATTGTGAACTGTTCTTAGATTTACAACTGGAAGTTGCATAAATAGGAATCTCTTCTTTCAGATATAGATTCCCTCCAGATTCTGCAGGCTTTTGTTCACTCTTGAGACCCAAGTTTTCTTATTTCCCTCCCTCCCTCCATCTCTCCCTTCCTTCCTTCCTTCTCACATTTTTTTTCAGAACCTAAATTTGTTATCTTCAAGAGGCTTGGGTCCAGTGGGAACATACTTATTGTGTGTGTGTGTGTGTGTGTGTGTGTGTGTGTGTGTGTGTGTGTTTTATTGGAGTTAGATTTGCCAACATATAGCATAATACACAGTGCTCATCCCGTCAAGTGCCCCACTCAGTGCCGGTCACCCAGTCATCTCATCCCCCCGCCCACCTCTCTTTCCACTACCCCTTGTTCGTTTCCCAGAGTTAGGTGTCTCTCATGGTCTGTCATCCTCTCTGATATTTCCCACTCATTTTCTCTCCTTTCCCCTTTATTCTCTTCCGCTATTTTTTATATTCCCCAAATGAATGAGACCATATGTTTGTCCTTCTCCGATTGACTTACTTCACTCAGCATAATACCCTCTAGGTCCCTCCACGTTGAAGCAAATGGTGGGTATTTGTCGTTTCTAATGGCTGAGGAATATTCCATTGTATACATAGACCACAGCTTCTTTATCCATTCATCTTTCGATGGACACCGAGGCCCCTTCCACAGTTTGGCTGATGTGGACATTGCTGTTATAAACATCGGGGTACAGGTGTCCCGGTGTTTCACTACATCTGTATGTTTGGGGTAAATCCCCAGCTGTGCAATTGCTGGGTATAGGGCAGATCTATTTTTAACTCTTTGAGGAACCTCCACACAGTTCTCCAGAGTGGCTGTACCAGTTCACATTCCTACCAACAGTGCAAGAGGGTTCCTCTTTCTCCACCTCCTCTCCAACATTTGTTGTTTCCTGTCTTGTTAATTTTCCGCATTCTCACTGGTGTGAGGTGGTATCTCATTGTGGTTTTGATTTGTATTTCCCAGATGGCAAGTGATGCGGAGCATTTTCTCATGTGCTTGTTGGCCATGTCTATGTCTTCTTTGGTGAAATTTCTGTCATGTCTTTTGCCCATTTCATAATTGGATTGTTTGTTTCTTTGCTGTTGAGTTTAATAAATTCTTTATAGATCTTGCAAACTAGCCTTTTATCTGATAGGTCATTAGCAAATATCTTCTCCCATTCTGTAGGTTGTCTTTTAGTTTTGTTGACTGTTTCTTTGGCTGTGCAGAAGCCTTTTATCTTGATGAAGTCCCAATAGTTCATTTGTGCTTTTGTTTCCCTTGCTTTCATAGGTCTATCTTGCAAGAAGTTGCTGTGGCCAAGTTCAAAAAAGGTGTTGCCTGTGTTCTCCTCTAGGATTTTGATGGATTCTTGTCTCACATTTAGATCTTTCATCCATTTTGAGTTTATCTTTGCGTATGGTGTAAGAGAATGGTCTAGTTTCATTCTTCTGCATGTGGCTGTCCAATTTCCTCAACACCATTTTTTGAAGAGACTGTCCTTTTTCTAGTGGACAGTCTTTCCTGCTTTGTCGAATATTAGTTGACCATAGGGTTGAGGGTCTATTTCTGGGTTCTCTATTCTGTTCCATTGATCTGTGTCTGTTTTTGTGCCAGTACTACCCTGTCTTGATGATCACAGCTTTGTAGTACAACTTGAAATCCGGCATTGTGATGCCCCGGCTCTGGTTTTCTTTCTCAGTATTCCCCTGGCTATTCGAGGTCTTTTCTGATTCCACACAAATCTTAAGATGATTTGTTCCAACTCTGTGAACAAAGTTCACGGTCCTTTGATAGGGATTGCATTAAATGTGTAAATTGCTGTGGGTAGCATTGACATTTTCCCAATATTAATTCTTCTAATCCATGAGCATGGAATATTTTTCCATCTCATTGTGTCCTCCTCAATTTTTTTCAGAAGAGTTCTGTAGTTTTTAGGATATAGACCCTTTACCTCTTTGGTTCGGTTTATTCCTAGGTATCTTATGCTTTTGGGTGCAATTGTAAATGGGATTGACTCCTTAGTTTCTCCTTTTTCAGTCTCATTGTTAGTGTATAGAAATGCCACTGATGTCTGGGTATTGATTTTTTATCCTGCCACACTGCTGAATTGCTGTATGAGTTCTAGTAATCTTGGGGTCGAGTCTTTTGGGTTTCTATGTACAATATCATGTCATCTGCAAAGAGGGAGAGTTTGACTTCTTGTTTGCCAATTCGAATGCCTTTTATTTCTTTTTGTTGTCTGATTGCTGAGGCTAGGACTTCTAGTACTATGTTGAATAGCAGTGGTGAGAGTGGACATCCCTGTCGTGTTCCTGATCTTAGGGGGAAGGCTCCCAGTGTTTCTCCATTGAGAATGAGATTTGCTGTGGGCTTTTTGTAGATGGCTTTAAAGATGTTAAGGAATGTTCCCTCTATCCCTACACTCTGAAGAGTTTTGATCAGGAATGGATGCTGTATTTTGTCAAATGCTTTCTTTGCATCTATTGTGAGGATCATAGGATTCATGTTTTTTTCTTTTGTTGATATGATCTATCATGTTGATTGTTTTATGAGTGTTGAACCAACCTTGCATCCCTGGGATAAATCCCACTTGGTCATTGCAAATAATATTAATGTACTTTTGGATCCTATTGGCTAGTATCTTGTTGAGAATTTTTGCATCTGTGTTCATCAGGGAGATTGGTCTATAATTCTCCTTTTTGGTGGGGTCTTTGTCTGGTTTTGGAATTAAGGTGATGTTGGCCTCATAGAACGAGTTTGGAAGTATTCTGTCCTTTTCTATCTTTTGGAACAGCTTTAGTAGAATAGGTATGGGTTCTTCTTAAACGTTTGATAGAATTCCCCAGGGAAGCCATTGGCCCTGGACTTTTGTGTCTTGGGAGGTTTTTGATGACTGCTTCAATTTCCTCCCTGGTTATTGGCCTATTCAGGTTTTCTGTTTCTTCCTGTTCCAGTTTTGGTAGTTTGTTGTTTTCCAGAAATGCGTTGATTTCTTCAGGTTTCCCTAATTTATTGGCATATAGCTGCTCATAATATTTTTTAAAAGACTTATTTATTCATGACAGACATAGGGAGAGAGAGAGAGGCAGAGACACAGGCAGAGGGAGAAGCAGGCTCCATGCCGGGAGCCCGAAGTGGGACTCGATCCTGGGACTCCAGGATCGCGCCCTGGGCCAAAGGCAGGTGCCAAACCGCTGAGCCACCCAGGGATCCCCTCATAATATGTTTTTAAAATCGTTTGTATTTCCTTGGTATTGGTGGTAATCTCTCCTTTTTCATTCATGATTTTATTAATTTGAGTCTTTTCTCTTTTGTTTTTAATTAGGCTGGCTATTGGTTATCTATCTTATGAATTCTTTCAAAGAACCAACTCCTGGTTTTGTTGATCTGTTCCACAGTTCTTCTGGTGTCTATATCATTGAGTTCTGCTCTAATTTATTAACTCTCTTTTTCTGCTTGGTGCAGGTTTTATTTGTTGTTCTTTCTCCAGTTCCTTTAAGCACAAGGTTACCTTCTGTATTTGAGTTTTTTCCAGTTTTTTGAGGGATGCTTGTATTGTGATGTATTTCCCCATCAGGACTACTTTTGCTGTATCCCAAAGATTTTGAATGGTTGTATCTTCATTCTCATTAGTTTCCATGAATCTTTTTAATTCTTCTCTAATTTCCTGACCCTTTCATCTTTTAGCAGGAGTGTCTTTAACCTCCACGTGTTTGAATTTCTTGCAAATTTCTTCTTGTGATTTAGTTCTAGTTTCAAAGCATTATGGCCTGAAAATATGCAGGGGACAATTCCAATTTTTTGGTAAGTTAAGGTCTCAGTAAAGACCTGATTTGTGACCCAGTATGTGGTCTATTCTGGAGAAAGTTCCATGTGCACTTGAGAAGAATGTGTATTCAGTTGCATTTGGATGTACAGTTTTGTAAATATCTGTGAAATCCATCTGGTCCACTGTATCATTTAAAGCTCTTGTTTCTTTGGAGATGTTGTGCTTAGAAATTCTGTCATTTACAGAAAGTGCCGTGTTGAAGTCTCCCAGTATTAGTGTATTATTACCTAAGTATGACTTTGCTTTGGTTGTTAATTGATTGATATACTTGGTAGCTCCCACATTAGGGGCATAAATATTCATGATTGTTAGGTCCTCTTGTTGGATAGATCTTTTAAGTATGATATAGTGTCCCTCTTCATCTCTTACTATACAGTCTTTGGGATAAACTTTATCTGATATGAGGATTGCTACCCCTACTTTCTTTTGAGTACCATTTGAATGGTAAATGGTTCTCCAATCTTTCATTTTCAGGCTGATGGTGTCCTTAGGTCTAAAATGAGTCTCTTGTAGACAGCAAATAGATGGGTCTTGCTTTTTTATCCAGTCTGAAACCCTGAGTCTTTTGATGGGATCTTTTAGCCCATTTACGTTCAGAGCTACTATTGAAAGATATGAATTTAGTGTCATCATAACACCTATTCGGTCCCTGTTTTTGTGGATTATTTCTTTGAGCTTCCTTTTTCTTTTACAGAGTCCTCCTTAATATTTCTTGCAGAGCTGGTTTGGTGGTCACATAGTCTTTCAGTTTCTGCCTATCTTGGAAGGTCTTTATCTCTCCTTCTATTCTGAATGAGAGCCTTGCTGGATAAAGTATTCTTGACTGCATGTTCTTCTCATTTAGTAGCCTGAATATAACCTGCCAGCCCTTTATGGCATGCCAGGTCTCTGTGGAGAGGTCTGCTGTTAATCTAATATTTCTCCCCATATAAGTTAGGGATCTCTTGTCTCTCGCTGCTTTAAGGACTTTCTCTTTATCTTTGGAATTTGCAAGTTGCACTATTAAATGTTGAGTTGTTGAACAGTTTTTATTGATTTTAGGAGGGTACCTCTCTATCTCCTGGATATGAATGCCTGTTTCCCTCCCCAAATTAGGGAAGTTCTCAGCTATGATTTGTTCATATATGCTTTCTGGCCCTCTGGCCCTCTCAGCGCCCTCTGGAATCCCAATTATATGTAGATTTTTCCTTCAGAGGCTATCATTTATTTCCCTTAATCTTTCCTCATGGTCTTTTGTTTTTATTGTTTTTCCTTCCTTGCCATCAACTTGTCTTCTATGTCACTCACTCTTCCTTTTACCTCATTAACCCTTGTTGTTAGGACCTCCAGTTTGGATTACATCTCATTTAATTGATTTTCAATTTCTGTCTGATTAGAAATTTCTGTCTAAATTTCTGTCTAAAATTTCTGTCTAAATTCTGCAGTCATGAAGTCTCTTGATTCCTTTTTGCTTTTCTCCAGAGCCACCAGTAGCTTTATAACTGTGCTTCTGGATTGGCTTTTTGACATTGAATTGTAATCCAAATCTGTAACTCTGTGGCAGAGAGTACTGTACAAACTTGAGCTGGGTTTACTAAGACAACACAGAATTCCTGTTATTGGTAAGCAAGTAAATATGGGTGTATTCAGTGAGCCCTGTAAGTCAACAAATGATGAAAGAATAGTGTGAAAACTCCAAAGTGTCTGAACAAAGTACATATATAAAGCATGTAGATAGCAATGATTAATTTTAAAGGGAAGACTTCCCTCATTCAATATATTTACCATAGACTTTTATCCATGATCTGAGAGAGGTTTGTTTTAGACAAGTATACTGGTGAGCATTCTGGGCTTAAGATCTGTAGTAAAGAAAGGTATATAATAACAACTCACCTACCCAACAGTTAGAATTAATATATGGACATAAACTCAGAAAACAAATAGAAAATTTTGGCCTGGTGCCTTTTTTCCCCCCTGTTATATGCAGATGGCAGCTGAAGTAAGATTTAAAATAGGCAGCAAGGTATTATGTTTTTGGGCAAGTTGAAGCCCCCAGAGTAAGGGTTGATTTGAAAAATATTTGTTTGGCATTTCCTATATCCAGTATTTTAATTTGCACTGGGAAGGGTCGAGAAGAAAGACACACAGTGCAGTGACAGTATATGATGATGCAGTGATGTGGTCTTGGGGCTGAAGAGAGACAGTCTTCTGAGGAAGTGATATTTCCACTGAGATCTAAAGGCTGAGTAGAGGGGCACCTGGGTGGTGCAGTCACTTAAGTGTGTGATTCTTGGTTTCTGTTTAGGTCTCATCTGAGGGTTGTAAGATCGAGCCCTGGGTCGGGCTCTGCAGTGTGGTGTCTGCTTGAGTTTCTCCCCCCACCCCCGCCTTCTCTTTCCTGCTCTCTCTCTCTATATATAAAATCAATAAATAAATCTTAAAAAAAATAAGGGCCAAGTATAAGTAGGCAAAAGTAGAGTAGGTGAAAGAGAGAGCACTCTCAGTAGCAGAAATAGAATGTGCAATGGTTTCCTAGATAAGGAATCATGGTATATTCAAGGAAGTGAAAGGAGGCTAGAAGAGTTGAGTAGGAAGAAATGCAGCTATGGAGACAGAGGTCAAGTCATACTGGTTTTTGTAGGCTCTAGTCAAGATTTTAGTTCTTATTCCAACAGTAAGGGAAAATGGCTGAGCTGGTAAATAAATACCACAATAAAGTGACTGAAATGAAGTTTTTGGTTTCCCAGTGCATATAAAAGTTATGCTTACACTATGTTGTAGTTCATGAAGTGTGCAATGGCACTATATATATAATATATAACATAACCTATAACATGATACAATAACATTATTATAATTGCATATTTATATATTATAATCATATCATTTATTATATATAAATATAACTATAAACATATTATATGTAATTATACATAATATGTAATACAGCATATATATAAAACAATGTACATACCTTAATTAAAAAATACTTTATTCCTAAAAAATGCTAACTATCCTCTGAGCTTTCAGTGAGGCATAATCTTTTTGCTGGTAGAGGATCTTGCCTTGATATTTATGGTAGCTAACTGATCAGGGTAGTGGTTGCTGAAGGGGGAATGCCTGTGGCAACTCCTTAAAATAAAACAACAATGAAGTTTGCTGCATTGATTGACTCTTCTTTTCCCTAGGATTTCACTGTGGCATGTGATGCTGTTGCATAGCATTTACCCACAGTAGAACTTCTTTTAGAATTGGCTCTTGGGTGACCGGGTGCATTGTCAATGAGCAGTTCTATTCTGAAGGGAATCTTTTTTTCTAAGCAATAAGTCTCAACAGTGGGTTCAAAATATTCAGTAAACCATGTCACAAACAGGTGTGCTGTCATCCAGGCCTTGTTATTACATTTAGAGAGTACAGACAGAATAGATTTAATGTACTTCTTAAGGGCTGTAGGATTTTTGCATGATGAATAAGCATTGGCTTCAACATAAAGTCCTCAGCTGCATTAACTTGTAACAAAAGCGTCTGTCCTTTGAAGCTTTAAAGCCAGGCATTGAGTTCTCTTTTCCAGCTATGAAAGTCCTAGATGGCATCTTCTTCCAATAGAAGGTTGTTTCATCTATGTGGAAAATCTGTTGCTTCATGAAGTATAAGAGCTAGAGCTTCTGGATAATTTGCTGCAGCTTTTACATCAGCACTTGCTGTTGCTCCTGCCCTTTTCTACTACGGAGGTGGCTTCTTTCCTCAAACCTCATGGACCAACAATGTCTGCCAGCTATCAGCTTTTCTTCTACAGCCTCTTTACCTCTCTCAGCCTTCACAGGATTAAAGAGGGATGGATCTTGCTCTGAATTGGGCTTTGGCTTAAGGGAATGTTGTGGCTGGTTTGATCTTGTATCCAGACCATGCAAACTTTCTCTACCTCAGCAATAGGTTGTTTTGATTTCTTATTTGTGTCTTCACTAGAGTAACACTTTTAATTTCCTTCAAGAACTTTTCCTTTGCATTCAAAAGTCTGCTAACTATTTGGCACAGGAGGCCTAACTTTCAGCCTATCTCAGTTTTTGACAGGCCTTCCTCACTAAGCTTAATCATTTGTATCCCTTCCTTTCACTTGAAGACTCAGTGACCATTGTAGGGTTATTGATTGGCCTAATTTCAATATTTTTGTGTCTCTGGAAATAGGGAGGCCTGAGGATGGGGGAAGAGATGGATAACAGTGGGTCAGGGGGTCAGTCAGAACACATAACATTTATTAAGTTTGCTGTCTTGTATGGGTGCAGTTTGTGGCACCCAAAAACAACCACAATAGTAACATTGAAGATCCCTGATCACAGATCACCATAACAAATATAATAACAATGAGAAAGTTTAAAATACTGTGAGAATTACCAAAATGTGATACAGAGACATGAAGTGAGCAAATGCTGTTGGAAAAATGAAGCCAGGAGACTAGCTTGATGTGGAGTTGTGATAGACCTTCAATTTATAAAACATGCGGTATCCATGACACACAATAAAGTGAAGTGCAATAAAATGAGGCATACCTGTACTGAGTTAGAGATCATAGGAGATTAGGCTTTTGTACCATTGTGAGTTTAGAAGGAATGACAGTGTTCCTACTAGTTTTACATATATCAGGATACCAGTGTACAGAATGGCAGACTTTGTAATCACAAGTGTATTGAATGGGTTGGGTGTGAATGTAGATCAAGGTTTGCATTAGTTTGTCTTGGTGATTGGGGCAAGTAATAGAACGGTGGCAGAGAAGGAGAAGGGAAGAACCACGACCATGTTTATTTGTGGAGATGAACTTCTCCTCCAGGCTACCAGTTGACATTAGTGTTTTTGTGAAGTACTTGACCAAATGGAAGGAAAGGGAAATGGAGCTGTGTAATCCCCTGTCAGGCTAAGAAATATTGACTTTGTTTCTCCTGTCCTTCTTTCTTGTCTTCAAAATCTCCAGGGTGTGACATCCCCCCTCAGAAACAGTTAAGATCTATGTTTCTGCTTGGCATTCTCAGAGCATGCTTGTGTACATGTTGAGTTTGAGGACTTGGCTTGAATGAAAAGGTCAGGTGATAATGACTGAGCATGTATGGAGTAGAGACAGTTCAAAAGTTCATTTTTGAAAAGTTCATTTTTTTTTTCTTTTGCTGGTTGAATGAAACTTGATATTTATCCCACTAGAAGTACTGTTATAAATGGTGATTGAATTTTTCATACATTGTTTCTATTAAAATATATTCTGAGTTAAAACTTGGTTTTCTGGAAAAAGTATATCTGATCAGGTGTGGTCTAATTTAACTTGAAGAATTTGATTGCATTCTGTGCCATTATTTCAAAAAGTGTTCACTGAGAACTTTGTATTTTTTAGGTATGTATTAGGCACAGAGTATATATACCGGTGAACATTGCATATATAGTCCGTGCTGTCATGGAGTTTACACATTAAGTACATAACTAAAAGTGTGTGAGTGATAGAAGGTAAGTAGGAAGAGGTGAGAAAACATGGTTGAGGAACCCAAAGAAGTCCAATATAGCAAGAGTTGAAAGAATAATGAAGAGGGAGCCGAGTGTTGACTTTGGGGGCCAGGCTGGTGAGATCACAGAAGTGTTTGTTTCCCATATTGAAGATGGTGAACCTTTTCCTAATTCTACCAGATATGTTTATTAAAGAGAGTGGCATGTACATATTTGTATTTTTGAGGTCACTTGGGCTACTGAGTAGGTTTGAAGAAGGGCAAAAATAAACCCATTGAGCCAGTTAGGTGTTTTTTTGTTTTTGTTTTTTTGTAATAAGAAGGAGAGGGATGATAGAGGCTTCTGTGAGATGATGGGAGTGGGAATGCAGGAAATAAATAGATTTGAGAGGCACTGGATGGCTAGAATAGAGATTTGTGATGGATTCACATGGAGAGGGAGGAGCCAAAGTTGAGTCAGGGTATTAATTTCCTGGTACTGCCATAACAAATTACTACCAACCGGAGGGCTGAAAACAACAGAAGTTTATTCTCTCCCAGTTCTGGAGGCTGGAATTCCAAAATCAAGATGTCAGCAGAACCACAGTCCCTCTAAGGGCTTTAGGGAAGAATTTGTCCTTGCTCTTTCTAGCTTCTGCTGGTTGCTTGCAATCTGCGGCATTCTGTAGCTTGTAGTTATAAGTATCTGATTTTTGCCTCCATCTTCACATGGTCTTCTTTCCTCTGTGTCTCATTTTCCATATGTGGACTTTGGTTATTGGATTTAGAACATACCCTAATTCAGTATGACTTTTTCTTAACTTGATTACATCTGCAAGGACCCTTTTTACAAATAAGGTCACATTCATAGGCTCTGTAGACACGGATTTTAGGGGATACTATTCAACCCACCATAGCCAGTGACTAAAGGAGCCTAATATATAGGGATAAAAGGACAACAAAGGACAGAAAATGGTGAGAAAGACAACAGAGAAAGAGTGTTGGGCAGCCCAGGTGGCTCAGCGGTTTAGCGCCGCCTTCAGCCCAGGGCGTGATCCTGAAGACCCAGGACTGAGTCCCACATTGAGCTCCCTGCATGGAGCCTGCTTCTCCTTCTGCGTGTCTCTGCCTCTCTCTCTGTCTCTGTGTCTCTCATGAATAAATAAATAAAATCTTATTTTTTAAAAGAGAGAAAGAGTGTTTTGAGAAGGACTAATAACTCTGAGAGGAATAATGTATCTCTAACCTCAGAACAACATATAGCTAACTGTCCCTCAGTCTCTCCCCTAGGATGCTTTTCAAGCATCTCAAATTCAGCATCTCCAAATGTGTACTGTGCTGCTTTCCCTAAACATGTTTCTCCCACTGTTCCTCTTCTTAGGAAATGGTACCACTGTGTACCATTTGTTAGACCAGAACATTCTCACAAGAGTCCTCCTAAAATGGTATCTTGAAAATTTGCGTCGATCTAGCTACTGCCAACAGCCTATAAAGCACCCTAAGTCACTTTCTTAGCCTTGAAACCAGTCTCCCTAGCTCCACTGTATCACCCTGCAGCCAAAGTAAACTTTTTAAAATGCAAATTTTAAAATGATTTTTATTTATTTATTCATGAGAGACACACAGAGAGAGGCAGAGACAGGCAGAGGGAGAAGCAGGCTCCCTGCAGGGAGTCCCATGCAGACTCCATCCCAGGACTCCAGGACCATGCCCTGAGCTGAAGGCAGACACTCAACTACTGGGCCACCCAGGCGTCCCTATAATGCAGATTTGATTGTATTTCTGTCTACTTAACGTCTTTCAGTGACTTCCCTAGGAATTCAGACTAAAATCTCAAGGTCAAGAGTTAAATGCTTCAAGTGGCCTTTGAGAGTCCATGTCATGTAGCCCCTGCCTGCCCCTCCAGGTTCTTGTCACACTGCTTTCTCTCCCACTTTCCAACTCCAGCACAGTGGCCTTTTAGAAGACCTTCCATTATACCATGCTTCTTCCTACCTTGGTGCTTGGCGTATGTTGGTTCTTTCCTGGAAACTCTGCTCTTTGCTGAGCCTCCTGCTCCCAGCATTTCCTTTAGAATGCTATTCCCAGCTCTAATTGAGTAATTACTTTGGAAAGTATTTGTTTATGTTCATATTTCTCCCTCAAACCAGTAAAGCCTATGAGGGTAGGTATCCCTTTTGTCTCTCTGAAAACCACTAAACAGTGCCATTGCCTCACATAGCATTCTAGATGAAAGGTGCCATCTGGACTCATGCAGAGGAGTGGCCCTGCCACTGAATTCTCTCACTGTCTACAGCGCCTGTCCCATTGGGGCTGCTCATAAATATTTTTGGAGTGACTGTATCAATGAGAGGATACTAGAAGCAATAGAATTACCTGAGCTCTACAGGGAGAAAAGGACAGAGCCTTGAGGTGCTCTTAATGTGAGGGACATGTGGAGTTGAGAATGCTAGCAGAGAAAATGGGGTATTGCCAGTGAAGAAAGTCAGGCACAGACAGTAAAGAGAAAGAGAACTCAGAGGAGGGAGAGAGTGGTCAAGAATGTCAAATATGCAGTGTTCAGTCAAGATAAAACAGAGAAGTCTTCTTTGAATTTAGTGAGGAGAAGTCCTTGCTGAACTTGACCTGGATAATTTTATGGTATGTGTTGTAAAAGCAAGATAGAAGTGGGGTGAAAATGAGTAGAATATTAGGAAATGACAGTGAGTAGTTAATAGAAAGGGAGGGGATTGAACTGTATCTATAGGTTGATGTGGGGATTGAAAAAAGTTTTTGGTTCAGAATGAGATGATCTCAAATGGAAGGTAGGATGATTTTTGTTGGGAAAGGCAGTCACGCACAATTTGTAACCTCATGCATGGGCTAGATATAAGATGGCCTTTTGCCTGGAATGTTTCCTTTCAAAGAGATAGAGAACTCTCAGCCTGTGCTGGGCTTGTTGCCTTGTGAGGAAATAGCTTCCCCTGATCTGAACTGGAAGTAGACTCCTTTGTTCTGCTTACACATGTGCATTAATGGCCTGCAGGCATGTCTGCAGTGTTCTGTATTTCAGACCCCAGAGAGGAGGACTCAGCATCCTTCTACTGTAGCACGAAGAGGGTTATATGCAGTCATGTTGTCCATATTAGGCTGCAGGTTGGATGGGCTGGCCATCAGGGACCAACGCATTACAAGGGGCTGGATCTTGTGCATTCTCTCCTCTTGCTGTAATGAAATGCTGAACCCCTTGAGCCTGATGTGCACATTGTCTATGCTCAGCAATGTCATGTTATGCACTGATCTCTTCCTTGAGTGATACTTATCCACCTTTTAACTTTGGCTGCACAGCCTGACCACCCAGTGAACAGTGAAACATGTTTTCCTTTGCAAATGAGTGTGGTAATAGGAGGAAAGTATTGATGCAGATAAAGGAGGGCTTATCTATTTGTTTTTCTAAAGACCTTATGCTGAGAAGAGGGGGGATGTGGAAGGATTTGGGGTTTGATGAGAAGGAAGAATACCTAAATATATTTGTTATGGAGGATAGAGAAGCATTATAGCCTTGCTGATGAGTGTTTTGGGCCTGTTTGAGGTTGGTAACTGTAGATTGGGACCAAACTACTGTTAGTGAGATTTGTCTCTATCAACATTTAGCACCTAGAGTGCAAAGACAAAGGAGGAGTGTTTGGTTCACCTAGGGTAGGAGTATTTGCATGTGGATGCAGTGAGAAATCTGTGGAGCAAGAGACTTTAGAACATTAGAGAGAGTGGGGCTGTGATTGTACCTAAGAAGAATTAAGGTGGAAATAATGAAATGAAGCAGCTGATAGAGGAAGTCAAGGGTTCTATGGACTGGAGTTGCCCTGGAAGTTGAAGAACCTATGTGGTAAGAGTCACTAGTGAGTGAGCTGGGAAGATGGGAGCTTGTGGGCTGAGAGTGAGATGTCTGAGTTAGTGTATTAGAGATAGAGTGCTTCCAGGCGATAAGTTTCACTGAGTTTCTGTAGAGTGGTAGCTGAAGTGATGGAAGAGATGAAGTCAAGAACATGAAAAGTCAGGGAGCTAAATCATTCATCCACGTGGACAGTAAAGTCATTCAGGATAATGGCACGGTTTGGAAATAAAGGAATATTTGATTTGGGTGCCACTGGCACTGAGGGAGCTTGGCACATAACAGTGGCAGGAGGGATGCCTGGGTGGCTCAGTGGTTGAGCGTCTGCCTTGGGCTCAGGGTGTGATCCTGAGGATCTGGGATCGAGTCCCACATCGGGCTTCCTGCATGGAGCCTGCTTCTCCCTCTGCCTATGTCTCTGCCTCTCTCTCTCTGTGTATCTGTCATGAATAAGTAAATAAAATCTTAAAAAAAAAAAAAAACAGTGGCAGGAAAGGTGGAGGTAGTGTATGCTGGCAGATAAAATGTATAACCAAACTGCATGAGTCTCAAGGACGCAGGAACTTTTGTAAGAAGGTGCTGGAATAATGGCGTGGGCATGGTTTTGGGAGAGAGGAGGATACCAACCTCATTTTCCAATTGCAAGGTAAGTGAGATGTAGGAAGATGAGCAGTTTTTACTTGAGATAACTATAGGGAAACCAGTATCTTCAGTGGGTAGCCAGGTTTCAGTAAAGCCAGGTTTGGTAAAGCCACAAAGTATGGAGCATAGTTTAGAGGTCTAAAGGAGTTAATGATAACCCGGTTATTCAAAAAGCTTATAAGAGGGAAGGAGAGATTGTTTAATCAAGGAAGAAGTCAAATAAGACATTTGAATAATGAGGATGTTGGAGAGTGTAAATAATTAATTTAGGACAGGAACCAAGAATAAAGGATGTGTTTCCTGGTCAGATATTATTTAGAGATTCCTGAAGCAGTGTTTTTCCAAATATAGTCTGTAGGCCACTTTCATCAGAATCACCTAGGGGTTTATTGTAAATTCATAATTCAGGGCTCTGCTACTTTCTAACCAAATTTGAATCTGACAAGAGGAATGGGGTGAGGAAAGTCGGGGAGTTGGTAGTGTGATGGGAAGATACTTGGGGGATCTGTATTTTCTTTTCTTTTCTTTTTTTTTTTAAAGATTTTATTTATTTATTCATGAGACACACAGAGAGAGGCAGAGACATAAGCAGAGGGAGAGGCAGGCTCCCTGTAGGGAGCCCGAGGCGAGACTTGATCCCATGACCCCAGGATCACGACCTGAGCCAAAGACAGACGCTCAACCATTGACCCACCCAGGCTATCTGGGAAATCTGTATTTTCTAAGCTCCTTTTTACAATGGAAGTAAGAGAACCAGGGTTCTGGGAGATAGTGGGCACATAATTCATGAAAGGGTGCTTGGACCCCTGGAGTGGAGCAGAGTAGTCCTAAGTGGTGAGCCAGGGAATGCATGGAGTCATCCCTGATATTAAATGGCCATGGATCAGGCCTGCTCACACTGGATTGGACAAGATTGGAACTGTAGTTATACTACACTAAACTTTCAATGCTGAAAATGATCTTAAAGCTGTAGACAACCAAAAACTTTTGGGATCTGCCCCAGATATTGTGAAGAGGCAGAGGAGAGGGATCCCACAAAGTCCATTTGAGGCAGTGGAGGGAGAAAAAGAAATCTACCTCCTAAATGTAATCCCGTCAGGTTAAGCCCCTTCCATAAGACTATTTGCAGTTTCTTTCCTTCAGGATCCCGTCTATCCTTAGTTCAGTTTTGATCAGCAATTCTGTTACCAGTTGAAAGATTTCATCTTATTCATGATCTTTCCAGAAATTCAGATCTCAATCTTTTATATTTTATCCAACTTCTAGTAGTGATAGACTCACATCAGTCCAACTCTCTTATGCTGGCTCTTGTTGGTTAGAGGGTAAAGTTTGTGGATTCTGGGAACTTCCCATTACCTGAACTCAAGGCAACAGCAAAGGATATTCCAGTTGGAGCTTTACACGATTTTGTTCCGTCTTCTCCACTATCTCAGCTGTTGATGGTCCAGTGTGACACTTCTCTGTGGTGGTGTATGGAAACCTATCTCTTTAATATTCCAGAATTTTTATTAGTCCAAAGATTGGAGAGGGGACAAGACTTCTAATGGGTGATAAGTAGGAAAAAATCCAGCTGTACTTGAGATGCTAATGCAGTGTACACACAGTGGGACACACAGGAGTTGCTTACTATTATGTAACTATTCTATAGTTACAACATGATTACTTTAGAGTTGTAAGTTTTACACAGGAGAGCTCATATAGGACACTAAAAATTTGGTAGCTTTCATAGTATTAGCACTGTGTTATGTGTATAGTATACTCTTAGACTGGAGCCAAGGACATTTCTCTAGTTTCTCTCTAGATGGACATAGATTCTTAGAAGAATGGTACATAGAAGTGGAGAATATTTCATTTCATGCAGCTGTAAGGAAGAGTCATTAAAGCAAAGTTAGACCCAGGGAGCTGGAGAATTAAAGTAGTGGTATTGATTTTAATGAGGCTCTTAAAAACTAGTCTTGGGGATGTGTGACAGGTAACTGTTTGTCATACGTTCTTCCCTTCTTCTGGGGGCATATGGTGAGCCAGTTTTAATTCTATTTTCCAGCTTCCTTTGCAATGAGGTATGGACATGTGACCAAGTTCTTAATAATGGAAGGTAAACAGATATTAAAACAAAAATTGCTTAATTTTTGGGACACCTGGGTGGCTCAGTGGATGAGCATCTGCCTTTGGTTCAGAGTGTGATCCCAGGTCTGGGGATCGAGTCCTGCATCGGGCTCCTTGTGAGGAGCCTGCTTCTCCCTCTGTGTCTCTCATGGATAAATAAATAAAATCTTAAAAAAAAAATTCCGTAAAACAAAATTTCTTGCTCTAGACTTGCTCTTTTTAATTTAAATTTAAATTCAGTTAATTAACATATAGTGTTATTAGTTTCAGAAGTAGAGTTCAGTGATTGATCCATCTTATATAACACCCAGTGCTCATTACATCACGTGCCCTCCTTAATGTCCATCACCCAGTGACCACATTCCTCCACCTCTCCCCTCCAGGGACCCTCAGTTTGTTTCCTATGATTAAGTGTCATGATTTGTCTCCCTCTCTGATTTCATCTTGTTTTATTTTTTTCCTCTCTTCCCCTTCTCGTCTGTCTTATTTCTTAAATTTCACATATGAGTGAGATCATATGATAATTGTCTTCCTCTGACTTATTTTGCTTAGCATAATGCCATCTAGTTTCATCCACATTGTTGCAAATGCAAGATTTCTGTTGTTGGTTTTTTTTTTTTTTTTGATGGTTGTCTGGCCCCCATTTTGCTATGGTATGCGCTAGGTCATAGATATGCCTGTGACTCACTTTCAATCATGCAGATGGGGACAACCCTCTCACACAAGGGTCTGAAAACTTCAGCCCATAGGATAAATCTGGTCTTGTTTTTAAAGTTGGTTTTCTATCTTTAAGTGGTTGAAAAAATTCAAAAGAAGAATAATATTTCATGACCTGAGAAAATTATATGAAATTCAAATTTCCAGTGTCCATAAATAAGTTTTATTGGAACATAGCCATGCTCATTTCTTAAAACTTACTGTTTATGGTTGCTTTTGCAGCAAGATTGGATAGTTACAACAGAGATTGTATGGCATGCAAAGCCTAAAATATTTGCTATCTGGCCCTTAGAGGAAAAGATTGCCCACTTCTGCTATAGCAAATGGCTAAACAAAATAGGATGAATCTGGGACTCTGAATGTCCTGAAGGAGCAAGGTGCCATACCACATGAATGGCCAGACCATTATCTTTAAGATACTATATTAGAAAAAATTATGTCAGCCTATTATTTTCTCTAATATAGAAATTAATACTGGAAGTGGAATGTTGTTATAACAAAAATCTAAGATATATGACATTGGTTTAGTGGCTGAGCAATGAGGAATAGATTATTTTTTAAAAACTGGAGATAGGTGACCTTTGTCATTTGGTGAAATCCCTCTGCCCCTATGCTAAGAGTAAGAATCTTGGCCATTTCCCACTACTTTTATTTTTCTTATTTTTTTTTTAATTTTTATTTATGATAGTCACAGAGAGAGAGAGAGGCAGAGACACAGGCAGAGGGAGAAGCAGGCTCCATGCACCAGGAGCCCGACGTGGGATTCGATCCCCGGTCTCCAGGATCGCGCCCTGGGCCAAAGGCAGGCGCCAAACCGCTGCACCACCCAGGGATCCCATTTTTCTTATTTTTTAAAAGAGATTTATTTATTTATTTTTAGGGAGAGAGAGTGGGAAGGAGGGGCAGAAGGAGAGGGAGAGAGGCTGACTCCTCAGTGAACACAGAGCCTGTCATGGGGCTCTTCACAGGGCTTTACATGCGGCTCTCCACAGGACTTGATCTCATGACCCTGAGATCATGACCTGATCTGAAACCAAGAGTTGGGTGCTTAACTAACTGACTGAGTCACCCAGGTGCTCCTGTTTCTTGCGGCTTTTAATAAGGTACTATAAAAATGGGATGAACTCAGGAAAGCATTGGTAATTTGCAAATAGATGAAAGTAAATAGACTTCATGTGAGAAAGACAAATTCATCCAAATTCAAACATTGAGGCAAAATTTGCTCAGTGTCTTTATTAGCTAAATAAAAGGTCCCAGCTACCCAACTGAAGCCCACTGTCTCAGATAATACTGGGGGCTTTCATGTAGCCCCCAGTAAAATGAGGGAGAAATGCTTGGGCAGAACAAGGAAGCCAGTAAATAACAGCAGGTATAAACATTAACTTCAGAAAGTAACCTTGGTTAAGGTTACCAAGACAGAGAGCTGATTAGAAGTCAAGTGAGAAAAATGTCAAAGTTCCGAAGGGAATATTATTGCCAAAGAAACCACAATACCTGCCTGGATAAGCCCTAAGGCACCTCTAACGTGAACTAGCAGTGAGTACATGAAAACCCTACAGCACTGAGGACAGCATACACTCTAACACCCACTTCAGCTGTGGGTACTGGGTATGAGGAACAGGAAGGATCTCCTGGGGCTGAAGTAGGACCAGGGAAGACACTGCAAGGAATTTCTTCCAACACACACAACAGGTCAAAGAAAGAACACATTCCAGGATAAGCATAAGATTTCACTATTGTTAAAGTATTACTTTCAAAAAGGTTAAGTCATGAAACTCATACACATGTAAAATGAGCACAGATAAAAGATGCATTTAATTCATCATGAGAGAACTGTAAAACATTTAAACGGGTCAAATTGATAATTTATCTTGCAGAGGCTTATCTTTTATACAGGGACAAAATTCATTTGCATTACCACAAACAGTGATATTTTTCATTGATGTGGATTGGAAACATTTGCATCATTTTCAGCTTTGTATAATTTAAGTTCTGTCTCTATAGGTTTATAAAAAGCCCAAAGATAGTCCAACATGCACATGCTTATAGAATCTGATGATCACAGGAGGGCAACTATACCACTCCCACTGAAAGGACACTCAGTAATCTCTTTAGCCCATTTCCAAATTTTTGACAGATTTTTTTCCTGACATTATATAATTCTGACTTTTGTGTGTTTCTCAATTTTTCATTTTCTAAATGGGAGTTTTATTGTAGTGTTTCTTACCCAGCTCCACCATTTGTGAGTGTATGGAGGGCAGATTACTTTTTTTTAGTTTGTAGATCATTGAATTGCATATTCCCTGGACTTTGAGCTACATGTACAGCTGGGATCCTGGGTTGTGTCCAAAGGGCAGGTGTTCTGTCTAGAATGTGGATAACTACAGGAATTAGGTGGCCAGAGAAACAGACAGTGGCAAGCTCCTGGCTTTCACCCAAGTTCTGTTCTTTCCTTCATCGTGGACATGTGGCTGCCCATCTAGAGACTACTGTCCAGTCTTTTATGCAGGTAGGTGTGGCTTGGTGATTGAATTCTCATAAATTAAATGTGAACAAATGAAATGTGAACAAAGAGGAAATAACTGGCCATGCACTCCTTTCTTTTCTCTTTCCTTGAGGAATACATGAGGGTCCCTTTTTCTCTATATCCTGTCAACACTTATTGTTTATTGTTTTTGATTTTAGCCATTCCGAGTGGTGTGAAGTGATGTTTCATTATGGTTTTGATTTGCATTTCCCTGATGATGAGTGATGTTGAGCATCTTTTCATGTGCCTGTTGGCTATCTCTATTTCTTCTTTGAGAAATGTCTCTTCATGTCTTCTAATTTTAAATTGGATTTTTTGGTGTTGAATTATATAAATTCTTTATACTTTTTGGATATTAACCCCTTATCAGATAAATAATTTGTGCAAATATCTTCTCCCATTCCATAGGTTGCCTTTTTGTTTTGTTGATGGTTTCCTTTGCTGTGTAAAGACTCCTAACTCTGGGAAACGAACTAAGGGTGATGGAAGGGGAGGAGGGCGGGGGGTGGGGGTGAATGGGTGACGGGCACTGAGGGGGGCATTTGACGGGATGAGCACTGGGTGTTATTCTGTATGTTGGCAAATTGAACACCAATAAAAATAAATTTATTATTAAAAAAAAGAATTACGAACACAGTATATAGATAAAGAATTCACACAAAATAAAATCCTGAAAGGAATAAAAAAAACAACAACTTTATTTTGATATAGTCCCAGTAGTTTATTTTTGCTTTTGTTTCCTTTGCCAAAGAAGACATATTTAGAAAAATATGTCTGTGGCTAATGTCACAGAGATTACTGCCTGTTTTCTTCTAGAAATTTTATGCTTTCGGATATCACAATTAGATATTTATCCATCTTGAGTTTATTTTTGTGTATGATGTATGAAAGTGGTTCAGTTTTATTCTTTTGCATATAGTTGTCCAGTTTTCCTAACATGATTTATTGAAGAGACTTTTTCCCACTGCATATTCTTGCCTCCTTTGCCATAGATTAATTGACTATATAAGTGTGAGCTTATTTCTTGGCACTTTATTATGTCCCACTGATAAAGGTGTCTATTTTTGTGCCAGGACCATATTGTTTTCATTATTATAGCTTTGTAGTATATCTTGAAATCTGGGATTGTGATACCTTCAGTTTTTTTTTTTCTTTTCAAGATTGCTTTGGCTATTCAGGGTTTATTGTGGTTCCGTACAATTTTAGGACTATTTATTCTAGTTCTATAAAAAATGCTGTTGGTATTTTGATAGGACTTATGTTGAATCTGTTGATTGCTTTGGGTAGTACGGCCATTTTAACAATACTTGCTCTTCCAATCCATAAGTATGGGATATTTTTCCATTTGTTTGTAGTGTAATTCTTTCATCAATGTTTTATAGCTTTCTGAGTATAGATCTTTTACTTTGGTTAAGTTTGTTCCTAGGTATCTTATTTTTTTGGGTGCAATTATAAATGGGATTATTTTCTTAATTTCTCTTTCCACTTCTTCATTATTAGTATATGAAAATGCAACAGATTTCTGTATGTTGATTTTATATCCTGAAGCCTTATTGAATTCATTGATCAGTTCTAGTAGTTTTGTTGGAGTTTTAGGGTTTTCTATATATAGTATTAGTTATCTGCAAATAGTGAAAGTTTTACTTCTTCCTTTCTAGTTTGGATGCTTTTTCTTGTCTTAAGGCCGTGGCTAGTACTTTCAGTACTCTGTTGAATAAAAATGGTGAGAATGGACATCCTTGTTCTGGTCCTGATCTTAGAATATAATGTTAGTGCTGGGTTTTTTATATATGGCCTTTATTATGTTGAGTTATGTTCCCTCTAAGCCTACTTTGTTGAGGGTTTTATCATGAGTGGATGTTGTCCTTTGTTAAATGCTTTTTCTGCATCTATTGAAATAATTTATCCCTTTTCTTGTTGATGTGATGTATCATATTGATTGAAATACAAATATTAGACATGCTTGCTTCCCAGGAATAAATCCCACTTGATTATGGTGAATGGTTTTTTAAAAAATATTTTATTTATTTACTCATGGGAGATACAGAGAGAAGCAGAGACATAGGAAGAGGGAGAAGCAGACACCCCAGAGGGAGCCTGCTATGGGACTCAATCCCAGGACCCCGGGATCATGCCCTGAGCTGAAGGTAGACATTCAACCACTGAGCCACCCAGGCATCCCTGGCGGATAATTTTAAAAAATGTATTTTTGCATATAATTTTCTAGTATGTTGAAAATTTTTGTATCTTTGTTCATTATAGATATTGGCTGCAGTTTTCTTTTTTTGTAGTATCTTTATTTGGTTTTCTTATCAAAGTAATATATATCTCATAGAATGAATTTAGAAGCTTTCCTTCCTCTTCTATCTTCCAATAGTTTTGAGAAGAATAGGTATTACTTCTTTAAATTTTTGATAGAATTCACCCACAAAGCTGTCCAGTCCTGGACTTTTGTTTGTTGGGAGTTTTTGATTACCGATTAAATTTCATTACTAATAATTGGTCTGTTAAAATTTTCTATTTCTTTTCAATTCAGTTTTGGGAGGTTATATGTTTCTAGGAATTTATCCATTTCTTCTAGGTTGTCTAATTTGTTGGCATTTAATTTTTCATAATATTCTTTTATAGTTCTTCATATTTTAATGGTATTGGTTGTTATCTCTCCTCTTTCATTTCTGATTTTATTTATTTGAATCCTCTCTCTCTCTCTCTTTTTGATAGACCTGGCTAAAGGTTTGTCAATTTTGTTGATATTTTCAAAGAACCAGCTTCTGGTTTCATTGGTTTGTTCTATTTTTTTTTAAAGTTTCTATTTCATTTATTTCTGCTCTGATCTTCATTATTTCCTTTCTTCTACTGGTTTTGGGCTTTGTTGCTCTTTTTCTATGTCCTTTAGGTATAAGGTCAGGTTGTCCATTTGACATTTTTCTTACTTCTTAAGGTACTCTGTGTTGATATAGTCTTCCCTTTTAATACAGCTTTTGCTGCATCCCAAAGATTTTGCAACATAGTGTTTTCATTTTCATTTGTCTCCATGTATTTTAAAATTTCCTCTTTGATTTCTTGGTTGATCCACTCATTGTTTAGTAGCATATTTTTTAAACTCCACGTGTTTATGCTCTTTCCAGATTTTTTTCTTGTGGTTGATTCTAGTTTCATAGCATTGTGGTAAAAAATGATGCTGGATATGATTTCAATCTGGAGAATGTTCCATTCTTGAAAAGAATGTGTATTTTGGGCTTTTAGGAGGTTCTGAGTATATCTGCTAGATTCATTTGGTCCAATGTGTCATTCAAAGCCACTGTTTCCTTGTTGATTTTGTTTGGATGATTTATCCATTGAAGTAAGTGGGGTATTAATGTCTCCTGCTATTATTGTATTGCTATCAATTTATTCTGTAATTTTGTTAATAGTTGCTTTATGTATTTGGGTATTCCTATCTTGAGTGCATAATTATAATTATTGTATCCTCTTGTGGTATTGTTCCCTTTATTATTATATGGTGTCCTTCTTTGTCTCTGTTGTCTTTGTTTAAAAATATATTTTGTCTGTTATAGGTATTGCTACCCCAGCTTTCTTTTCATTTCTATTGCATGATAAATGCTTTTCCATTCCTTCACTTCCAATTTGCATGTATCTTTAGATCTGAAATGAATGTCTTGTAAGCAGTGTATGAGTCTTTTTTTTTTTTTTTTTTTGGTCCATTCAGTCACACTATGTTTTTTTGGTTGGGCATTTAGTCCATTTACATTCAAAGTAATAGGGATGTACTTATTGCCATTTTTTAAAAACTTGTTTTACAATTGTTTTTGTAGTTCTTCACTTCCTTTCTTTTCTAGGCTCTTCTCTTATGGTGTAATAGCTTTCTTTGGTGATATGATTAGCTTCCTTTCTTTTTTTATTTTTGGCATATCTATTTCAGGTTTTTGGTTTATGGTTACCATTAGGTTTATATATAAAATCTTGTGCATATAGCAGTCTATGGTAAGTTGATGGTCACTTAAGTTTGAACCCATTCTATAAACACTCAGTTTTTACTCTCCCACCACCCCATGTTTTAAGTATATGATGTCATATTTTACATCCTTTTATTTTGTGAATCCCTTGAATGACTTTTATAGATATACTTGATTTTACTGCTTTTGTGCTTTGACCTCTGTACTGGTTTTATAAGTGATTAATCTACTACTTTTATTATGTCTATATGTATCTCTGAAGTTTTTTCCTTTCTTAGTATTTTACTCCTGATTATTGTCTTTCCTTTCAACTCAAAGAATCTCCTTTAACATTTCTTGTAAAGCTTATGTAGTGGTGATGAATTCCTTTAACTTTTGTTTGGGAAAATCTCTCTTCCTTCTATTCTGAGTTATAGCCTTGCTGGATAGAATATTCCTGGTTGTAAGTTTTTGTTTGTTGTTTTGTTTTTTGTTTTATTTTGTTTTCCAGCACCTTGAATATATGATGCCACCCTCTTATGGCCTGTAAAGTTTCTGCTGAAAAACCAGTTGATAGCCTTATGGGGTTTCCCTTGTATGTAACTGTTTTCTTTTCTCTTTCTGCTTTTAAAATTCTCTCTTTATCACTACATTTTGCCATTTTAATTGTTATGTGTTTTTGTATGGACCTCCTTGGGTTGAAATATTGGGGAATCTCTGTACCTTCTGGATCTGGATTTCTATTTCCTTCAAGGATGGCTTCTAAGAGTTTTTCATGCACCCTACTATTATGGTTGAGCCACATTTGCCTTCAGTCCAGTCATCTGTAGTGGTCTTCTTTGCCTCTTGTGGGCAAGGTATGGCCCCTATGCTGTTAAGTGTTCACTATGGGGCCACCTTGGCCTTGAGTTGGGTCATACCAGATGTCTGCCTCAACTTGTTTGCCAGAGCTGCATTACACAGAAGTACAGATACTCTCTCAGTATTGTCCCCTGAAAGACTTTGGTTGGTTGGTGGACCCTGCAGTTAGACAAGATATCTACCCCCACACAAGATATCTATCCCCCCACTGGGATTGCAGTGACCCTGAGCTACTGTGCTCTCTCTTTGTGCTGCCTCCTGTGAGGTTTCTTTGGTGGACAGGTCTGGCAGTCAGATTAGATATCTGTCCCCAGCCCATTACTGGGGCTGTAGTCAAACTTGTGCTTGTGGTTATCTTCTCCTCTCTCCCGGGGAGTGCCTTCAGAATGGTGCTGGCCACTGAGGAGATTGCTTGCACAATGAGACACTTGTGGAACTGACTTTGGAGGGACTCTTGCCAAGGAGGGGTTGGATGGGGTGGGTCCACAGGAGAATGTAGATTAGGCATACTATTATCAAGCTAGGTGGTAAGTGTTTGGTCTGGTTACTGCAGGTTCCTGCAGATTCCTGCAGATTCCTGCAGGTGTTGGGCAAGGAGAGAGAAATGGAATCAGACAGCTCTTTGTTCTTGGAGATGTCTTGCAAAGATTCCTGCCCCTCCTCCATGTGCTCTGAGACCAGCCAATAAATCTGCCTCTCATATACCCCCAGGTGCCTCTCAAACTCCTGCTTCTCTGTTGTATCTTGATGAGCTTGTTTGTTATGCTGTATCTTTAAGGGCAGAGACTCAGTCTCCTATTGCCCTTTGGCTTTCCAGAGCTGAGCCTAAAGATGATTTTCAAGTTCCTGGTGTTAAGTCCCATTAGATTATAAAAATTTGCAAGGTTAAGCACCTCTAGTTTTCAAAGCCAAATATTATGAGGAGTTGTTCTTCCCAGTGTGGGTCTCCTATGCTTGGGGTGCCTGGTGTGGAGTCCTCTCCTCTTTCTTCTCCATACTTGCAGTGCCCTTCCCTACTGAGGTCAGTCTCTGGGGTCAGCTTTATTCCCCCACTGTGAGCTTGCCATTAACCTTCCAACTAATGGTTTCATCCATTTTGTCTATTTTCTGAAATAAGGATTACGTTAGAGGTTGCAGAATGGTGATTTTTCTAATTCCATAATTTCTTTCCATTTTTTAGATGGACTCATTCTGTGATGAAGACGTTTACTTCATTAACTGGAGATAATTGGTTATCTGAAATACAGTTTGCAAAGAAATGACAATTTATTCATTCCCTTTAATTGCCAATTTTCAGATGATGGAATTGATGTCTCAGTGAAGGATTTTTCCCCCTTCCCTTTGTGTTGAGTATCATTATTATGGACAGAATAATGAACCCATAAAGATTCCATGTCCTAAGTCCCAGAACCTGTGACAGTGTTACTTTTTATGGCAAAAGTGGATTTTGCAGAAGTGGCTAAGTTAAGAATGTTGAGGTGGGAAGACTATCCTGAATTATCTGGGTGAGCATAGTATAGTCACAATGGCCCATATTAGAGGGAGGCAGGAGTTTTAGAGGCAGAGAAGGAGACATGATGTTGGAAGCAGGGGTCAGAGACAGAGAAATATGAATACTACTCTCCTGGCTTTAAAGATGGAGGAAGGAAAGGTGAACCAAAGAACAGAGGCAGCTTCGCAAAGCTGGAAAAGTCAAGGAAACGGATTATCCCTTACAGCCATCAGAAGGTACATAGTCTTGCTGGTATCTTGATTTTAGGACTTACCTGTAAGATAATAAGTTTGTGTTGTTTTAAGCCATAGAATTTCTGGTAATTTGTCATAATTCAGCAGTAATAGGAAACCAGTAAAGTTTGTACATATGCAATGCTTTTAATCAATTGTAGTCATTATGCTTGATGTTGTCCTATCTTTGGTCAGTGGGAAGATTTTCCAGATGTGTTCTGTGACCTTTGACATGACCCTATTTTGAGAACATCTGTGCTTTCTGGTCCTACAGAGGGCCTATGCTCATCTTGATATTCCTTGCTACAGAACTGAAATGAGTGATTTCTTTAAGAGACCTGATTACTTTTAGTGGGAAATAATATTAAAAGACTAGAATTTGGGAACTTGTTGCCCCTGTTATCTTTGCAACCAAACTTGTTCAGAGTTCAGATTATAGAATTGGAATTTTGTTTTCAGCAAATAATATTTTTCATGGTTTATTATTGAATATATGTGCTATTTGAAGGAAATTTGGGTAATACAGATACATATCAGGGATTTAAAAGTCACTGATAATATTTGGCTATTATTAGAAATACATATTTTTGGAATAAGTTAATATTGAAATGAGTTTCCATGTCTAATTTACTATCTGGCCTCTACTTAAAATCTTTGATTTTATACTTGAAACTTTTCTTTATGCATGGGCACTTTTGATTGCTAGTAGTATTAGCATAATAACTCATTTGCTTTATCCTATTATGTATTAAGTAATTCCAAGAAGGCTATTGAATGTAGGTTAAGATATCTTTGTAGTTTTTTTCACTCCTAGAATATTTTAGTATGGTTGGACAATCAAAAATACTAAAAGTTAGGCCATGAATTTGATATGAATTAGGTGTATTCATTTCTGTGTTCAAATTTTAGGGATTCTCTTTAAGTTTCTTTTAAATATTAAAACATTTATAGAACCTCAAAGTCAAAACCTATGTTGACTAACCTTATGTTTAAATCATTTTATATTTTTGCTAACTTACGTTTGGGATAGATTCCTAGAAATGGAATTGTTGGTGCAAAGGCATATTTCTAAGTAATTCTGCTAAACATTCTTAAATTTCCCTCCACAGAGGTTATGCCAGTCTGCATTACTACAAAAGTATGAAAGTGCTCTTTTTCCACAGCTTTGACAATAAGGTAAACTTTTGGAAATTTTGGAAATTTTGGAAATTTACCAATCTAATGTGTGAAAAATACTATCTCCTTATAGTTCTAATTTGCATTTCTCTTTAAATATCAGTGTATAATGTTATTAGCCTCTTGTGATATTGAAAGAGAGAAGTATCATGCTACTATATGAAAACAATGAAGGTGACCCCTGAATTAACCCATATGATAATCAAAACTATGGAATTAACAGCATGTTTCTACCAAAATTCTTATATGTTTAGAAAATTATAGTTTTGAAAATCAGTGTTTTAATTTTCTTCTTATATGCATTGTGGAAAGTAATCATTCCCATTTTTTTGTATATACAGAGTCGTTTTAAAAAATACCTTACATAATATTTTAAATTTGATATTTTAACTGATCATTCTTAAGTTAATTTTTATTTTTAATCTTCATAATACCATAATTGCTGTGCCTTTATCTCTGGCATACTTGCAAATAGTTCAAAAAAGCAGTTTTAGAATGTATTTATATACCCTCATTTGCATTTAAATATATGAGTTGAAAATTTGAAAGGAGTCTTGCTTCTTACAGTAAAAGAAATTCTACCATTTACTTGCCTTTCTGTGAATTAGTACTTACTCTAAAGAATATTATTCAAATTTCTCATAAAGAATTATACATTAAGAAAATGGAATCCTATTTGCTTATGTTATTATGACTAGACCTTATCACAAGAGGGGACATTTCTAATGTCCTTAAGAATTTCTAGATGTAGCAAAAATTACCATAAATCTTCTGATTTGATTTACTTGTGTTTCTGCTTGTGCTGATACAGCTAGAGATTATTTGTTTAGTCTGCTATCATTGATCTCTTGGTTCGTTCAATCAAATAACGTTGGAAAACTTTAATAAAATCAAGCTTTTTTCAAGTTGCTGATAGTTTAATTAATATAGATAGCATTATTGACCAAGAGACATTCAGATAATTGGGACTTTTAATAAATAGCCATGCTTGGAAAAAGGTATTTAGGAAAGGAGTCACAAAATTATTTGTTGCCTATTAAGATAGAAGATAGAACTAGATAGAGGGGAAAAACCAGATGCTTAAATGAAATGTGGGAAGTTGCTCTGGCTATCTATTGCTATTTAACATAAAGACTCAAAACATAGTAGTTTCAAATGCAGTTTATGATTATCTCACACAGTCCTGTGGGTTTGGTGGCCTCCAGGGTTGTAGTCTATGGAGGTTGGGGATGGAGTCATTGAATGTGGGGCTGTACTGGACAGCCAGAATAGCTCTCTGATATGGCAGGCAGTAGATGTAGGCTCTAGGCTGAGAGCCTCACTGGGGCCATGGAAAGAAGGCCCATTCTATGCGGCCTAGGCTTTGTATGCATAGCATCTTCCAGGCCAGTTCATGGTTACATCTGAAGCTGACACAAAGTGACTTCTGATCTTACGTAGTCTAAGCAGTCATAGAACATATTTAAATTCAACAGGATGGAGAAATAAATACTCACTGTTGGAGGAGTGCAAAGCCACATCATAACAGACCATGTATAATGGGAAATATAGTTGAGGCAATCTTTGGAAAATACAAACTTCTCCATTACTATTTTTTTTTAATGTACAGTCAAACTGACACCATGAATTACCCACCTAAGACTAAGAAAAGTCTAGCAAACAGATTTCAGTTCCTACTACTCAAGCTTTTCATACTTTTACAGATAGTACAGGTTTTTAATTTTTAATTTTTTCCACCTAAGAGTTAAAATCAAATTCTCTGCTGAGGACCTTTTCTTCAGGTTCTGGCTTTTCTCTTTATTTTATGAAATCCATTTTCTGACTTGTCTGATGTAGTCAGCATAAATATTCAATTCTAGTGCATAAGATGAACTTTGCTGCTTTGCTAGGGAATTTTGAGGTAAATTCTATATAGAATTGATCTCATGATCCTTACTTATTATGGGACAGGTTAAAAGTATAAAGGGATTTTTTTCAAGGTACTTTTTTACCTTGCATCTGTAATGAAAATGATTTCTTGGCCTCATTTTGGGTTTACAGTTCTTCCTGGTTGCTATAATGTAATAATAATTGCTGATATCTATGAAGTGCTTACAATATGCCAAGCACTGTGCTTAGTGCTTTAAATACATTTTATTTTATGATATAGATAGCTTCCCAGATGAGCAAACTAAGGCTTAGTAAAGTGAAATCCTTGACCTGAAACACACAGCTTGTATATAACAAAACTAGGATTAGAATCTATTTCATATGAGAATCTGATGCCTTCATAGTCAGTCTACTTAGTTAGGCTAGGCCAAAAAACTCTGGTCTGGATTTGAAAACTAGACAAATGATTTCCTCAGTGCAAGGTTACTCTCACTTTGATTTAGTATAAAAATAGTGAACAATATAAAGGCTATATATATCAGATATATATAACATAAAGTGAAGCCCTCAGAAATCAAAGGTCAATGTAGACAATGCAGAGGAGCAGAGAGGTACAGTTTTGCTGCTGGGCTTCATTATTCTTCAAGAAAGGGTTTATCTTATTACCACAGAAGGTAATTCCTCACCATGCCACAGATATTAAACCTCTGTGCTATAGAAAGCCTAGCCATGATTGACCATAGATGGACCTCAGTTTCTAAAAAAATCAAATCTTTACTCTTTGGGTTGCAATTCCATTTATTTTGATTTCTGATGACTTCTCAGAAAGAGAACATATATGTGGGAATAAAACTATATTGGTACAACTAAATGCAAATGACCAGTGTATCCACTTTCTAATGTTTGGCACATACTAACACAGACCTATACACATCCCCAAAACTACCCTTAGTAGCTAAGTTGACATATCTACCCTACTCTTGTAACAGGGGAAATTGCTTAGGTTCTTGGCCTAAAGAAATGACAGGGAAATATACGAGCATTAGATAAGAAAACAGGAACGGACCGTTCCACAAGATGTTTTCGTATTTATAATGTCAACTCCCTGTCTAGCATGCCTCTTTGTAATATGACTCAATTTTGTAAACAGCAGTAGCCAATGCTAAATTTTCCCTCCTGCCTAAAGTCTTGATAAGATCTGATTTTACTATTTCACCTTTATACCCCTTGCAGCAAGAGAAAGAGAATTCTATCATAAACTTGAGATGAAGAGTTAAAAAGCGACCAGTGCCTATCATGGGCTCTAGTCCTACAGAGACTTAAAAACTGAGCTAAATGAGGAAACTGTAGCGGCTACCTGGGTTACTTCTTTATCAGATCACCAGTGTTTGTTTTTCCTTTCTTGGATGTGGTCAAAGGAAATTGACAACTGTGTAGCAATGGTAACAAAAGGTCTTACAGGTGGAAGACAATACTAGTTTGCTAAGTTGGAACCCATCCCACCCCTATATTAGGCGGGATTCTGTCAGGAAGTAGATGAAACACTAAGATATCAGCAGTATTTATGGAAGTATAGCTTACATGTGGAGGAGCCACTAAGAGAATCCAGCACTTTGTAGCCACACCACTCCTAGGCCTACATAGGTGAGAAGAGAGGAGTTGTATGGGTAGGGCTTCCTGTCAGGGGCTGCCACATGGGGTAGAGGCTGCCAGGCAGCCAGTCCAAGGCCAACCCAAAAGGAGGAAGCCCAAGGACTAACACACCAACCTCACTCTTTTCTTTCCTTGATATTTTTCTGGGGACCTTCTATTGACTGAGCACAACTGGAAGCAACTGTGCAAGCGAGCCTGTTGATGAGTCCAAACAGATGAGCCTCTGTGGTCTCAGGCGGAGTAGGGAAGCAAGAGGAGGGTGGATCTGGAAAGGCAAATGGAAAATAATCAGCATGTTTTCACGTTCTTATGATAATTCTTTCATGTAAAGTGCCTTTTTAATGAAAATTAGTAAATTTCTTGTAAGCAGAGCATAATTGGGCAATTGCTTTCATTTTTGGAAAACCGATAAGGGAAGAACAAACCTACATCAAAAGGGATTTTGATTTTTAACTGTGGGGCCATGAACAGGTTCAAATTCTAAGAGTTAGGGTCTTTTTGTTTCGAAGTGCAGAGATTAATATTTACTAAAGGCAAAGAAGGAATTTATTGGAAATATATGCAGAAATGCTGAAGAATAAGTCTGATAGAGGTTGGCTTCAGGGGCGAAACTATTCAATGATCTTATCTAGGAATCACCAAGGGAATAAGTAAATTCTGATGTTTTTGTTTTTACATCACTCCAATACAGATGCAGAAATCCAGGATGAGTCTGATTGGCATAGCTTTGATCACAAAACTTGATTTACAGGTCTATATTCATAGCCCTCAAAGGAGCAAAACACATTCTACAATGGGTGCAATTTTTAGTAGGGGAATCAATGCTCAATCAAAACATATGGAGCCAAATCTGGGACTGGCCCAATACAAGACTACCTGAGCAGAGAAATACTGATAGAGTGAGTTCTGCTAAGCTTATAGAGGCAAAGGAAGGTTTAGCACTTGGTAGTGAATCATGTACCCATGACTTTCAACAGCAATGGCATTTGTTTTTCCATGCTCACTACCTCTTATGACTAGATTATTATCAAGGATTAAAAAGGAGTGGGGCAAATGGTGGCAGTGGCATTGTGATACTACAAATAAGTTAAAAATAAAAAGTTTATGGGGAGCACCTGGGTGGCTCAGTGATTGACCGTCTGCCTTTGGCTCAAGTTGTAATTGTGGGGTCCTGGGATTGAGTCCTATGTCAGGCTCCCTGCAGGGAGCCTGCTTCTCTCTCTGCCTGTGTCTCTGCCTCTCTCTCTGTGTCTCTCATGAATAAATAAATAATATCTAAAAAAAAAAAAAAAAGGTTGGGCTGAGGTGGCAATCTTCATTAAAAGCAGGTAGTATGGCTGTGTTGGGTCAGAAAAATTGTAAAATCATAAATTAACTTCACTGGAATACTGGAATTAATAGAAACTTCAAGTTCTTCAGTGAATCGGCTTTTGCCCTAAATCTAAGGAAGAAGCAATTTAAGCAAGATAAGAGTCTCTCACAAAAGTAACTTTGCAAGAAATACGTTAAAACCCAAAAGGTAAGAATCAGAGTATTGTTTCTTAGAGTTTGTAACTGTAAAAGATGTTTTTGTGAAAATGTATCTAATCTCCTTTTAATTGGGAGTTTTACTTTTAGGATAGGAACTTGTTTTGTATGTGTAGAAATACTGAGATCCAGTTGGTTAAAAATTAGGGTTCAATGCTCAACTCTGTGAGATTGGTACTATTACTGGTCTTGTTTTATAAATTGGGAAATTGAGACATAGAAATTTATATGTATGTATGTATGTAACAGAGCTATGATGTGAACCCAGACAATCTGGTTCAGAGTCCATGGGCTTAACCACCCTGATGGAGTATTTCTTATTTTATTTGCTGTGTTTCTCTAGGCAAATGCAAACTTTCCAATATACAAACTTACACAAAAATTCCAAGCCAAGTGGCTGCCATTAAGTTTTATCTAGCATAACATATTGATATGATGATGGGCTTTGAGTGGATGGATGGCCAATTGGTGATAAAACCTCTGTTAATGATAAATTTTCAGCTTTGATAAGTAGCCAAAGAGAGTGATAGTGGGGTTATGAACCCAGATAAAATTAAAGATTCTACAATCAGTGTTAGGTTTCTTGGGTGGGATGGTGGATGGGAACATATCAAGGCATTCTTACAGGAAGTCATAAGTAAGCCTTTTCCCTCTTTTTTTTTTAATTTTTATTTATTTATGATAGTCACACAGAGAGAGAGAGAGAGGCAGAGACACAGGCAGAGGGAGAAGCAGGCTCCATGCACCGGGAGCCTGATGTGGGATTCGATCCCGGGTCTCCAGGATCGCACCCTGGGCCAAAGACAGGCGCTAAACCGCTGCGCCACCCAGGGATCCCAAGCCTTTTCCCTCTAACCAGTAGAAGTAAATCCCAATTGCTATTCAGTCTAATTGGGTTCTTTCACTAGCCCATGCCTCATCTGGGGATAATTGTGAGATTACTTACATGTGAACTTGAAAAATTGCTATCTTTAATTGCCATTTGGCCCCAGGAAAATTCTTTGAGTTAGGGGGGACACCCCTGCCTTGTGACCAATATATACCAGATGAAGTACATACACTGGAAATCTCAGTACTTAGTTTAAATGCATCTTGGAGTTTACAAGAGAAGCACAAAAATAGCCCTTGGGCCCTGGTAAAGACAGAAACTTAGAGTAACCATCATCACCAGTAAATATTATACCCAGCAAAGCTGTCATTCTTAAAAGAAGGATAAGTAAAGACTTTTTTGAACAAACAAAACTGAGGAAGTTCATCACAACTAGACCTGCCCTACAAGAAATGCTAAAGGGTGTTCTTTAAGTGGAAATGAATGGTTACTAATTAATATAGAAAAACCATGAATGTATAAAACTCACTGGTAATAGTAAAATATAATCAAAGTCAGATTTTCTAATATTTTAATGGTGCATAATTCACCTACAACTCCAGTTTAAAAGTTAAAAAATAAATGTATTAAAAATAACCATAATGACAATAATTTATTATGGATACATAATATTAAAATATGTGAAAGGTAACACCAATAACCTAAAATGTGAATGGGGGAGAAGTAAAAGCATAAAGTTTTTGTATGCTATTGAAGTTGAGATGTTAGCAGCTTAAAATAGCACATTATAACCAAAAGATAATTTATGTAAGCCTAATGATAACCACAAAGGAAGAACTTGTAGTAGATATACAAAAGATTATGATAAAGAATTCAAACCATACCACCACAAAAAGTCATCAAATCACAAAGGAAGACAGAAAAGAGGAAGCAGGAAACAAAGTGTCTACAAACAGTTGGAAAACAATGAGCTATATGGTATTAGTAAGTTCTAATTTATTTACAATATTAGTTTAAATAGAAATGGATTATTTTCTCCAATAAAGAGACAGAGAATGGATTAAAAAACAAGAGCAAATGACATGCTGACCTCAAAATATTCACTTTTAAGGACACACATAGGCTGAGAGTGAAGGAATGGAAAAAGATATTTCAAGCAAATGGTAAATGAAAGCAGTCAAGGATAATAATACTTATATCAGACAAAATAGACTTAAAGTTAAAAATGGTCCAAGAAACAATGAAGGTCATTATATAATGGAAAAAGAGGTCAATTCATATATCTTCATCAAGAAGATATAACAATTGTAAATATTTATGCACCCAGTTCATCAAAAAGATATAATAATTGTAAATATTTATGCACTCCATCAAAGCATCTAGATATATAGGCAAATACTAAATAAAATAAAAGGATAAATAAACAGCAATACAATAAGTGTCAAAGATTTTAATATCCCATTCGATAGACCATCCAGAGAGAATCAATAAGGAAACAGCAGATTTGAAAAACACTACAGACCAATGGACCTAACATATATATGCAGAACATCTTATCCAATAGGAGCAGAATACACATTGTTTTCCAGTGCACATGGAAAATTTTCTAGACTACGCCTTATGTTAGGCCAGAAAGCAAGTCTCAACAAATTCAAGAAGATGGAAATTATACCATATCTTTCTGATCATAATTGTAATGAAACTAGAGATCAATAACAGGAGGAAAGCTGGAAAATTCACAAATATGTGGAATTCACAATTATACGTTCACTATTGAACAATGAATCAAAGAAGAAATTAAAAGGGAAATAAAAAAAATCTTGAGACAAATAAAATTGGAAACAGAATATACCAAAATGTATGAGATGCAGCAAAAGCAGTTCTAAGAAGAAAGTTTATAGTTCTAAATGCATATCTTAAGAAAAAAGATCTCAAATAAACAATCTAACCTCACACTTTAAAGGAACTAGAAAAAGAAAACAAATTAAGACCAAAGTTGGCAGAAGAAAAAAAAAAAGATTAGAACAGAGGTAAATGATATAGAGAATAAGAAAACAATAGAAACTTTCAACAAAACTAAGAGTTGATTCTTTGAAAAGATGAACAAAATTGACAGGCCTTTAACATGGCTTACCAAGAAAAGAAGACAAGGGCTCATTAAAAAATAAAAAATAAAAGAGGAGACACTGTATCTGACATCACCAAAATGTAGAGTCATAATAGACTTCTATAATTATACACCAACAAATTGGATAACCAAAGGAAATAGATAAATTCTGAAAAACATGCAACCTACCAAGGCTAGATCATGAAGAAATAGAAAATCTGAACTGACCAATAATGACTAATGAGATTGATAAAAGAAAAGCCTAATAGTTCATTTTGCTTGTTTCTCTTGCCTTCATGGATGTATCTTGCAAGAAGTTACTGTGGCCAAGTCCAAAAAGGGTGATGCCTGTGTTCTCCTCTAGGATTTTGATGGAATCTTGTTTCACATTTAGATCTTTCATCCATTTTGAGTTTATCTTTGTGTATGGTGTAAGAGAATGGTCCAGTTTCATTCTTCTGTATGTGAACGTCCAATTTTGCTAGCACCATTTATTGAAGAGACTGTCTTTTTGCCAGTGGATAGTCTTTCCTCCTTTGTCGAATATTAGTTGACCATAAAGTTGAGGGTCCACTTCTGGATTCTCTATTCTGTTCCATTGATCTATGTGTCTGTTTTTGTGCCAGTACCACACTGTCTTGATGACCTCGGCTTTGTAGTACAACCTAAAATCTGGCGTTGTGATGCCCCCAGCTATGGTTTTATTTTTTAATATTCCCCTGGCTATTCGGGGTCTTTTCTGATTCCACACAAATCTTAAGATTATTTGTTCCAACTCTGTGAAGAAAGTCCATGGTATTTTGATAGGGATTGCATTGAATGTGTAAATTGCCCTGGGTAGCATTGACATTTTCTTAATATTAATTCTTCCAACCCATGAGCATGGAATATTTTTCCATCTCTTTGTGTCTTCCTCAATTTCTTTCAGAAGTGTTCTGTAGTTTTTAGGGTATAGATCCTTTACCTCTTTGGTTAGGTTTATTCCTAGGTATCTTATGCTTTTGGGTGCAGTTGTAAAGGGGATGGACTCCTTAATTTCTCTTTCTTCAGTCTCATTGTTAGTGTATAGAAATGCCACTGACTTCTGGGCATTGATTTTGTATCCTGCCACACTGCCAAAGAAGCTTTTGTACAGCAAAAGAAACAGTCAACAAAACTAAAAGACAACCTACAGAATGGGAGAAGATATTTGCAAATGACATATCAGATAAAGAACTAGTATCCAAGATCCATAAAGAACTTATTAAACTCAACACCAAAGAAACAAACAATCCAATCATGAAATGGGCAAAAGACATGAACAGAAATCTCACAGAGGAAGACATAGACATGGCCAACACGCACATGAGAAAATGCTCCACATCATTTGCCATCAGGGAAATACAAATCAAAACTACTACTACCTCACATCAGTGAGTTGGGGAAAATTAACAAGGCAGGAAACAACCAATGTTGGAGAAGATGTGGAGAAAGGGGAACTCTCTTGCACTGTTGGTGGGAATGTGAACTGGTGCAGCCACTCTGGAAAACTGTGTGGAGGTTCCTCAAAGAGTTAAATATATATCTGCCCTACATCCCAGCAATTGCACTGCTGCGGATTTACCCCAAAGATATAGATGCAGTGAAACACTGGGACACCTGCACCCCGATGTTTATAGCAGCAATGTCCACAACAGCCAAACTGTGGAAGGAGCCTCAGTGTCCATTGAAAGATGAATGGGTAAGGAAGATGTGGTCTATGTATACAATGAAATATTACTCAGCCTTTAGAAACGACAAATACCCACCATTTGCTTCGACATGGATGGAACTGGAGGGTATTATGCTGAGTGAAATAAGTCAATTGGAGAAGGACAAACATTATATGGTCTCATTCATTTTGGGGAATATAAAAAAAATAGTGGAAGGGAATAAAGGGGAAGAGAAAAAATGAATGGGAAATATCAGAAAGGGAGACAGAACATGAGATACTCCTAACTCTTGGAAATGAACAAGTGGTGGTGGAAAGGGAGGTGGGTGGGGGGTGGGGGTGACTGGGTGATAGGCACTGAGGGGGGCACCTGATGGGATGAGCACTGGGTATTATGCTATATGTCGGCAAATTGAACTCCAATAAAAAAAAAAAGAAAGAAAGAAAAAAGAAAAGTCCAGAACTGTATGGTTTCCCTGGTGAATTCTATGAAACATTTAAAAAATTAATACCAAAACTTCTCAAACTCTTTCAAAATACCGAAGGGGAGTGAACACTTCAAAACTCATTTCACAAGTCCAGCATTACTGCACTACAAAGCCAGATATGGACATTACAAAGAAGAGAACTATAGGCCAATATTCCTAACAAATACAGATGCAAAAATTCTCAACAAAATTAGCAAACCAAATTCCAGAGCACATTAAAAGGATAATACATTAATGATTAGATAGGCTTCATTACTGAGATACAAAGATGGTTCAATGTATGAATATCAGTAAATGTGACACACAATAAAAATCACATGATCAACATAGTAAAGACCATATGTAACAGGCCCACAGATAACACACTCAACAGTGAAGTGTTGAAAGCTTTTCCACTAAGATCAGGAATAAGACAAGTGAGCCCACTCTTGCCAATTTTACTCAACATCCTACTTAGAGTTCTACCCAGAGAAATCAGGCAATAAAAAGAAGTAAAAGGCATCCAAAGCAGAGAGAAAGAAGTAAAATTGTCTTTGTTTGAAGATGGTATGATCTTACATTAAGAAAATCCTAAAGACTAACTCCCAAACTCTTAAATCTAATAAACAAATTCAGCGCATTTTGCATGATACAAAAATCAACATACTTAAATTAATTGCATTCTATACACTATCAATGAAGCATCTGTCAAAGAAATAAAAAAAACCCTATTGACAGTAACACCAAAAAATACTTAGGAATAAATTTAACCAAGGTGGTGAAAGATGTATACATTAAAAACTGTAAGACTTATGAAAGAAACTGAAGAAGTCACAAATAAATGGAAGATATCCTGTGTTCATGGATTGGAAGAACTAATATTGTTAAGATGTCCATACTACCCAAAGCCATCTATTGATTCAATGTAATTCCCATCAAAATTCCAATGACATTTTTTATAGGGGAAAAAATTCTAAAATTCATATGGAATTGCTATAGACTCTGAATAACCAAAGCAATCTTAGGAAAGATGAACAAAGCTTGCAACATCATACTTTCTGATTTCAAACTATACTACAGAGCTATAATAAGCAAACCAGTATAGTATTAGCATAAAGACAGACACATAGATCCATATAAGAGAATAAAGAACCAGAAGTAAACCCCTGCTAGATAGTCAAAAGCACTAAAAATACTCAATGGGAGAAGGAATAGTTTCCTCAATAAATGGTGTTGAGAAAACTGGATAATCACACACAGAAGAATGAAGCTAAGCTCTCATGTATATTATTCACCAAAATTATCTCAAAATGGATTAAAGACTTAAATGTAAGACCTGAAACTAAAGATTCTAGAAGAAAATATGGGGAAAAACCCTTTGACATGGTTCTTGGCAATTTTTTGTTTTTTTTTTGAATATGACAACAAAAGCACAAACAACAAAAGCAAAAATAAACAAATGGGACTACACAACTAAAAAGCTTGTGCACAGCAAAGGAAACCATCAAAGGATGAAAAGGCAGCCTTATGGAATGGGAGAGAATATTTACAAACCATATATCTAAAAGGTTGATATCCAAAATGATATAAAAGGAATTCATACTCAATAGCAAAAACAAAAACAAAAAGCCCAAAACAACAACAAAAACAACAACGAAACAAGCCAATTGAAAAGTGTGCAAAGTACCTGAAAAGACATTTTTCTAAAGAAAACATTTAGATGACAAACAGGTACATGAAAACATGCTCAACATCACTCATCAGGGAGATGTAAATCAAAACCACTGTGGGATATCATCTTACACCTGTTATAATGGCTATTGTCAAAAAGACAAGAGATAAGTGTTGGCAAGGATATGGAGAAAAAGGAACCCTTGTGCGCTACTGGTGGGAATGTAAACTGGTGCAGCCACTGTGAAAAATAGTATGGAAGCTCCTCAAAAAATTCCAAATAGGACTACAATCTTACCTCTGGGTATATATCTGAGGAAGATGAAAGCAGTATCTTGAAGAGACATTTGCTGTCTCTTTGTTCACTGCAGCATTACTCACAATAGCCAAGACATGGAAACAACATAAGTGTCTATCAGTGGATTAATGGATAAAGGTGTGGTTTATACACATGCAAAGGAATTATTCAGGCACAAAAAGAAGGAAATCACACCTTTTGTGATAACATGGATAAACAAACCGGAGGGCATATGTTAAGTAAAATAAGTCAGAGAAAGACAAATTCTGAATGATTTCACTCATATGTGGAAACTAAAAACGTTATACTACTAGAAACAGAGATTAGATTGGTAATTGGAAGGGGTGGGGTTGGGGGAAAATTTGAAACTGGTCAAAATGTATAAACTAGTTTGAGTAAATTCTGGGGATATACAGCAGAGTGACTACAATTAATAATACTTTATTATATAGTTGAAAGTTACTTAATAGATTTTTTAAGTTCTCACCACAAAAAAAAAAATGAATGGAACTATGTGAGGTGATGGATATGTTAATTAACTTTATTGTGGTAATCATTTTGCAATACATGGATATCAAATCACTACATTGTACAATTTTATCTCAATAAAGGTAGGAAAAAATAGAATTATGTGTGCAAAAGATATTTATAAGGGATACAGTGGTTTTTTTTTTAAGCAGAAGAAAATGCTATATGGTGTCTGGAAGAGTGTTGACCAACATCTGAGTTAACAATTTAAAGTCTTGTTATCTTATAAGATATTCAACCTCATTTTGTGAATCCACAGTGTTCAACTGAAGTTTTATGTTCCACTCTGAGAAACAGCTTGCTGAGCTAATGGGCCTGTGAGGGGCAGGGAGAATGTTAAACCTGGAATAAGATTTTTTTTAAGTTGCTTTAACAACATGTGGGAGAAAGAGGACTGAAATGCATATTTTGAATTTTATTATTATACAATTTTTAGAGAAGGTGGGTGGGGGGATGGGGTAACTGGATGACGGGCATTAGGAGGGCACATAATATGACAGGCACTGGATATTACACTATATGTTGGCAAATTGGATTTAAATAAAAATATAATTGGCATATAAAAATGTTTAAAATTAAGAATGATCTATTTGTATTTTGTTTATTTCCTCAGTGAGTTTGCAAATAGGCAATAATTGAAATTAAAACTGGCTATGTGAGCATGGCATTAATCCATGTAAACAGCTAGCATCTAGATGACAGTGGGATTTATTGGACAATAGAAAAATATGCTCTCTTGACAGGTTCTAGGGTTTTGTTTTGGCTGTTGTTGGATGTGTGGGTGCTGGCACGAATAACTTCGTCAACACGTTGTTTTAGTTCCAGGTTTGACTTGGTGGACTCGGCTGGCGGGGCATTTGGGTGTTCATTTTTTTTCCTAGCTGCTCCATGCTGGTTGCTATGCAGCTGTGTTCTTGTGAAGAGAAAGTGTGTGTGTCTGTTTTTATTCAGAGAAGCATATGGAGCCTTTCTAAGAGAGAGGCTGGATCTTAACTTGTGATATGCATGTGATATGCATGGAGTTGGTGTGGTCAGCAGTGCAGGGTGACTGTTTGGAACTCTCGGGCTCTGTTTGGGTCTGAGATGGATGAGGTTTTCACTTTGGGCTTTATTTGATTTGGTAGTCTGTTTTTGGTTTGTCTGTTTTTGTTTTTAAAGAAATTCATGCAGTATTACACAGTTACAGAAGCTGTCTACTTCAAATTGTGTGGTGTTAAAAATGGAGATCAAACGGCTAGAGAATATCTTAAATACTCTGGAATATAACTGAGGCAATTTGTTGCACTTGGGTGGGTAGGAACTGAGGGAGTAGGAGAAGGGACAGGTGATGATTGCATGAGGAAGTGGAAAAGAAGTACGTGTGGGGAGGTGACCCAGAAAGATGACTGGCTGGCACAAAGGATACATGAATAATTTATCTCAAAGTTCACCTGCCTCTTTGAAACTTTTTTCTATGTAGAATTTATGTCCGAATTTCAGGGCAGTAAGGGTTTGAGGTGGCATTTGTCACCTCCTCCTTAGAGTGGTTAGCACATAGAAGAGCTTCAATAATTGGTGATTATACTGTGAGATACTGTGATTAGCAGCTGTCCAGAAAGCGATCTTGCCTGCCCCTTAGCTTTCCATCATCAGGAACTCCAAATCTTTTAAACTGCAACTTACTTATATTTAGTATTGCTGTTGGAGAGAAGTGCTAACTAGCCCCAGTTAATGGAGGTACAAGTCAAAATACAGCAATAACTTTCCCAGAAACATATTTAGTCATGAAACAGCAAGTGACACCTTTTTTGGTTTTTTGGACCTATAGCACGATTATAATACTGTCTGCTGCAGGTGAGCTCAAGAGAGGAAATGGAAATTTATTTTGCATAAATGTGCTAGATAAGCCTTTTGTTGTTATTATTACTTCTTACGTAAACCAGTTTGAAACTCCCACTTAGGTACTCGAGGTGGCCCAATAAAGAGAAAGAGCTTAGGGCGAGCAAAGGAGGACGTTCTGGGTTCTGGTCTTGCAGGTTTTCTCAGATTTCTGTTCGTCCTACTATCTTGCAAGTTGTTTTCTCTTTTGAATTCAGTCTTTCTTTACCTAAAATGTGTGGGTGGGCTATGAGATGGGACGAGTTAAAGCATCTCTGAACGCCTTAATACATCAACTGTATTGGCTTTGGTGCCCACAGAGAGGGGTGTTTCCCCTGGCAGGGCGAGTGTGGGTCCTGAAGTCATTGCCCTGCCCGTGGGAGGAGCCTCAGGAGCAGGACTGAAGCAGCATTCTTGCCTGGGAACCCTAGGGAGCTAGTTTTCTTGTACCTGCTTGCAGCCCGAGGATTCAGCTAGCTGTTGCAGGCTTAGACCTCGCACATAATTTATAACCCTTCTGAATCTGTCCCTGCACTTGAACATTCTTCCCTGATGTTTGTGCCAATGTCCTACTAGCCTATGATCTTTGCTTGGGTTTCCTCCTCCTGCCTCAACTCCCTAGTCTTTTGAGGGAGAGAACTCCTGCATTTCTCCATCTCACTCTTTTCTAGGTCCTAACATCTTGGCTTTTGTTTTCTAAGAAGTGTCCTGCAGTGTGACATGCCTGGACCGCCGTCTCTAGTCCTCTCAACTCACTCCGTTCCAAATTTCTTATACGACCTGTCCTGAGTTGTTGATTCCTGCATGAAGCAAGCATTTCTTGAGTTTGCATTTTATGCACAGCAAAGGCTCATCTTAAGAATTTCAAGGAGAAAACACAAGGTTCATACAGGAACTTTTGTTCCTAATGGATTTAGAATCTTTGGGGTAAATGGAAATTCTCTAAGACATGATAAAGAATCTCTTTATCTACCAGAAATTGTGTAGCTGGATGATTTTTTTTTTCTAAAAAATAAGCAGTTACTACCTTAGAAAAGGATAAACATGTTCTGTGTTGCTAATGCTTCAGGGACAGGGGACATATTGCATTCTATTGTCAGAGATAAAGAAGCAGATCGGAGACTTTTGTGTGGGAGGGATAATGAAAGTTTGGGTGAAGCAGCAAGAGAGCACTGAATAAGCAAATAAGCAAAAGGCTAGGCAGTGCCTGGATCAATACCCAGGACTCTGATAGCTAGTAATCAGTTACCCGGAATGGATATACCATTCACACGTCCAGGCCTTGTGGCTCTGGGATGACCTTGTTAGACCAGCTGTCTGAAGTAAGGGGCCATTATTGTTATTAAAAGGAGGCATTACTGTGTGTCGTTCAGTCATCTACAGCTAATGTCAACAACTGAAATTTTGGCTGCATAATAGTAGCAACATCTCTCTACCTACACCAAGAGATATTTTTAGCCAATTACCTCATCTGTTGAGTAGGGAATCGGTGTTATGCCTCCTGCCTTGAGCATGACACACATTTTGGTTGATCTATTTATATGCTTCTTCCTGCAGTGCAGCAGGAAATAGTAAGCTCAAGTGACCCCTGGACTTCTAGTGGGCAGTGACAGACACTTCTATTTTGGCAGGAGCATCTTGACCTGAGAAAGGCAGGGAGTAGACTCCACAGTATCATGTATAAGGCTACATTCTAGGCATTGTGGAATAAATGGAGATGAATAAAACTTGGTCTCTCTGATTCCTATTTATAGGACAGAAGAAATACCATGTGTCTATGGTGAAATGTCAAGTCAGGAAGTGAATGCTTTGGGTGAGGCATTTTTCTACTTGAGACAGTAATTGCAATCATGTTTGAATAGGTCTCATTACTCTTCAGGTTGGGATCACCCCTGGTTTAATAAATTTTTGACCTCATTCGTATAAGTTTGAAATAAAGAATTCACTTTAATTTCTTGAAAGAGTCAAATATCCTCTGTAAAGTCTTTTGTTGGTATCATATGATATCACACTGAGGGGAAAATTATGGGCTAAATCATAATACTGATAGCTTGATGAGTTTCTGGTTGAATATCTTCATCCAGAAGATGTTTATCTGATGACAGCTTTTTTTTTTTTTTTTTTTTTTTTATGATAGTCACAGAGAGAGAGAGAGAGAGAGAGAGAGGCAGAGACATAGGCAGAGGGAGAAGCAGGCTCCATGCACCGGGAGCCCGACGTGGGATTTGATCCCGGGTCTCCAGGATTGCGCCCTGGGCCAAAGGCAGGCGCCAAACCGCTGCGCCACCCAGGGATCCCCTGATGACAGCTTTCTGATGGTTAAGTATCATGGCTTTATCCTGGCTCATATTCCACTTCATATATTCATCAGGAATTTGGATAAAGAGATAAAAGACATATTTGTCCGATTTGTGAGTAATGTAGAGTTAAGAGGATTAATAAAGAAACTAAATGATGGAATCAGATGAAACAGGTCTTAATGTGAGAGAGAGATGAGCCAAACAGTAAGAGAAGTTTAATAGGGATAAATAGCAAACACTATATAATTTTTTTTTGCTTTAGTATTAGAGTGCCTTAACATAGAAGCATAACAAATGAAAGACAAGCAAAAATGTCAGGGTATAATAGTTCAGAGCACATACATTTACAAACATATATAATTGTACTGTTAGAACACATGTAATTATGTAATTAGTATAATAGTTCAAAACACAGTATTTTACAGTGAGACATGACTAAGTAGGTAAGACACAGATTCACCTTTTGTGTTCTAGGTTGCCTCACCAAGATCGGTAACATTGCAATAACCTGAATTTTGAAGGATGGTTTCATTTTGTCCTCTCTGGGAACTGTAGTTTTGACGATGACAGCTTCAAAGTCAGCCTTATTTATTCTGGAACTAGCTGGTTGGAGAAGATTCCATGGGTAAGAATATCTTAAACTTTCGTGGTTTCAGCCAAGAGTAGCTGTCCTCAATGTGGCATATCGGTGAGAAGTTATCAGCCTTGTCGTTCACAAGGATAGTCACACACTTTTTAACATCAAACAAAGCCACCCTATCCACCCCTTTCTTTGTGAATCAAAGTAAATTCAGTATTGAGTCTGTCTGTAATTAGAGAAAACAATGATATAGTTCTCCACTCTGCTATTTTCTTGAATCCACTGTGGACTATAGGTACTGCATATAAATTATCTACAAGACTGTTTTTCCAAAGAAATACACCTTCTCAGACATCAAGCAGGTGATCCTCTTCCATCTGGAAAACCCGAAGAATCTGATTATGCCTCTCTCCTTGGAAAATAAAATTTCTTCTTTAACCTGTAGAAGGCATTACACGACTCATTCATTCACTTACCAGTACTTGCTGACCACTTATTCTCTGTCAGGTACTGCTCTCAACCCCAGATGCCTCTGGGAAGACCCTTTGTGGAGGAAGCTGCCTTTATAGCTACAAGACATGATAAGATGATTTTCTCACAGTTCTCTCCCTAAAATAAAAGGGGAAAAAACCACCATAAATGGGACCTACAGCTGGGCATCCTAATATAAACAACAACAACAAAAGAAAGTGTCTAAAATTTTAAACATTCAGGTGATAGTGAAAACAGTGACCATGGAAATAATTATCAATTCCTTTACAAAGAATAGATTATTAAAATTATTTTAGGAAGGAAACATACCTGAATTCTGAAATTACCAAGCTTTGCAGCTGTCTGGTTGCTTTTTTTTTTTTTTCAAAGATTCACGTGAATTATTTCCACCAACATGAAAAAAAGAGACAAACAACAACAAAATGATTTAGTCAAGGGTTCACTTTTTTTTTTTTTTAAGATTTATGTATCTGGGGACACCTGGGTAGCTCAGCGGTTGAGTGTCTGCCTCAGGGTGTGATCCCAGAATTGAGTCCAACATCCGGCTCCCTGCGGGGATCCTGCTTCTCCCTCGGCCTGTGTCTCTGCCTCTCTCTCTGTATCTCTCATGAATAAATAAATAAATAAAATCTTTTAAAAAAAGATTTATTTATCTGAGGGAAAGAGCACAAGTGGGTGTAGGGACAGAGGGAGACGCCGACTCCCCACTGAGCCAGGAGCCTGATGTGGGGCTCTATCCCAGGACCCTGAGATCATGACCTGAACTGAAGGCAGGTGCTTAACCATTTGAGCCACGCAGGTGCCCCATGGATGGCATCTTTAAACTAAGATCTTACTTTATCAAGATGGAAGTGTTTTCACTGCTTGTGCTCTCTCTCTCTGTCAAATTAAATAAATAAAATCTTTGGAAAAAAGGACAAGATGAGAGATTTGACGGTAATAGTTGTAAAATGTTTTAGAGGCTATAAAGAAGAATATTCTCAAGATGAATCAACTGTGTAATATGGCTGCAGCCCAGCAATATGTTATGCAGTATTAGTGCAAGTGGATTAGGTAAGGACATGGTACTCCACTTGCTGTGAATTGATGAGGCTACACCTTCAGTTTTTGCTTCCAGCTTTTGGCAATCTGATTTAAAAAATAACATTTATTATTTATTTTCATTACAGAGTAATGTATTTTCACTCTAGAAAATCTGGAAAGTCTGGAAAATCCTCTATAATCCCATTAGTTGGAGAGAACCATTGTTAACATTTGTTATATATTCTTTCAGGTTTATGCATACAGAGATACATACACACAAATGATTTTATTATACATTATTTTGTAATCTCTTTGTTCTCCTTGGCAACATATAGTGAACATTTAAATGCTTTAAATATCATGCTATTATTCTTAAATACTGTAAATAATGCTGTGATGAACATTAAGGTAGGTAAATATTGAAATATATTTATTTCAATTGAATTGAAAAGAATTGAAAATAGTTGCAAGAGTAAAAATGGGGATTAAAAGCTTCTTTACATGTTTCAGGGTCTTTTACAGAGAGAAGAGGAATTATATGACTCCAAAATATAATATTTAGTACCAATGGTTGGAAGCCACAGGGAGACAGATACTATGATGCTGTTACTGGCAGCACTATTAAAGCAAGGGGGGTGGGAGAAGGGCTCATGGGGGAGGGAGGCATTATGCATAGGTCATAAGAGCCATGGTCTAGAGCATTCAGGAGCTAGGACTGGGTTGGACTCTTCTAATGTTCCAAGTCAATGACTTGTCCCAAGTAGAAAGTTTTCTTTAAAAATAAGTACTTAAAGGGCACTTGGGTGGCTCAGTCAGTTAAGTGTCTGCCTTTGGCTCAGCTCATGATCTTGGGGTCCTGGGATAGAGCCCCACATCGGGTTCCCTGCTCAGCAGGGAGTCTGCTTCTCCCACTGTCCCTACACCCACTTGTGCTCTCTCTCTCCCTCAGATAAATAAATCTTTTTTTTTTTAAAGATTTTATTTATTTATTTATTCATGAGAGATACAGAGAGAGGCAGAGACACAGGCCGAGGGAGAAGCAGGATCCCCGCAGGGAGCCGGATGTTGGACTCAATTCTGGGATCACACCCTGAGGCAGACACTCAACCGCTGAGCTACCCAGGTGTCCCCAGATACATAAATCCTAAAAAAAAAAAAAAAAAAGTGAACCCTTGACTAAATCATTTTGTTGTTGTTTGTCTCTTTTTTTCATGTTGGTGGAAATAATTCACGTGAATCTCTGAAAAAAAAAAAAAGCAACCAGACAGCTTCAAAGCTTGGTAATTTCAGAATTCAGGTATGTTTCCTTCCTAAAATAATTTTAATAATCTATTCTTTGTAAAGGAATTGATAATTATTTCCATGGTCACTGTTTTCACTATCACCTGAATGTTTAAAATTTTAGACACTTTCTTTTGTTGTTGTTGTTTATATTAGGATGCCCAGCTGTAGGTCCCATTTATGGTGTTTTTTTCCCCTTTTATTTTAGGGAGAGAACTGTGAGAAAATCATCTTATCATGTCTTGTAGCTATAAAGGCAGCTTCCTCCACAAAGGGTCTTCCCAGAGGCATCTGGGGTTGAGAGCAGTACCTGACAGAGAATAAGTGGTCAGCAAGTACTGGTAAGTGAATGAATGAGTCGTGTAATGCCTTCTACAGGTTAAAGAAGAAATTTTATTTTCCAAGGAGAGAGGCATAATCAGATTCTTCGGGTTTTCTAGATGGAAGAGGATCACCTGCTTGATGTCTGAGAAGGTGTATTTCTTAGAAGGGCGGGGGGTTAGAATCTCAAGGTCTATGAAGGGATGGTGCCTAAGCCTAGTGCTCCTGGACTTGACCCCTTGGGGCAGACTAAAAGCTGGAAAATATGGGAATTCAGGCAATACAGAGCCTTGCTCTGGTTTGTTCCAATTTAAAGGGAATTGGGTTATCTTCTCTTTAAGATCCACTTGGGGCCTATGTGGTAACCAAATGAATATCAGCCCAGCTTAGCATCAAAATCAGATTTAGCATCAGCATTATCTATTGAACTGCGATCAGGGGTATCAGCCACAATATCTCAGCAGAAAGAAACAACGATGGAATTGTTAGAGGAATAAAGATTCTCTTTGCTTGGTGTAGAAATTGAATTGACATTCTCACATATGGACTGAGAAAGCAGTTAGGTTTTGGGAACTTTAGGGACAGTGTGCCTCCCAAGACAGATCCAGGAGAATGTCAGTTAACTGAAGGCAGGGATTCTTGCATGTTTTGTTTATTGACATGTTCCAAGCATAGAGCAGTGACTGGCATGTAGTAGTCACTCAATAAATATTTGTTGACTAAATTAATACTGAATTTCCTGCTAATATGGGACAAGTGATGCTCAAGGTATTAATTAACTAGAAAAATAAAAATGTGGCTATATATGTATCCTGATTTGTGGAGCAGTTTAAGTAATCTCCTAACACATGCACAAGAAGATAGGAGTATAGATAAAAGGCATTTTTATTCTGAGGGAGGAATTCCTTTCAACTCACCTAAATTCCATAACCTACCAGCCATAATTTTGTCAATGTCATCACTGTTATCAGTGAGTAGATTATCATACTGACTTATCTTTCAAACCAAATTTTTGCCTGTGTTGTGAAAGCCAAAATTCAATGGAGCAAGGATCAATACCATATCCAGCTAATATGCTATAGTATAAATGAAATGAATAATAAGAAAGGAAATAACTCCTTCTGACAATTGCTGTTGCAAAAAACCTCAGGTTGTCATTTGAAATTGATATTGCAGGGAACCTCCAGTTGCAGCATGAACTTTAATATATAAATCTTCCATGGCACAGGTATTCACTAATATGATTTCTGAAAGTCCTGGGCTTTATGAATGTTTCTGAGATTTTTCTGACTCATTTACTGATTCAGATATCTGTTTCTTTCTTTTTTTTCTATAACTCATACCATGTGACAAAGAAGGATGTTTATTTTAGAATTCTGGAATTATCATTTTTTCTTAAAAGATTAACCATAATTAAATGGTTGGTTGTCTTTGTTTTTGTTTTTGTTTTTTTGCCCTTTTCCTTCCTGTAGAAAGGCTTCGAGATAGTATTTGAAAACTTTACCCACAAAATGAGATTATTCAACCTGAAGCCTTTTGGCAAAATGAATATATTTTTGTGCTATATTTGATATACAGATGCTTAAGAGTTTTGATGGATAGCAGCCATTAGATGAGTTAAAGCTTCATTCTTCAGAATTGTGCAGAGTTGTATTGTAATATGCATTACTGGACATCAGTTTCTGAAGAGGATAAAAAGAAATGGAAACTTTCTTTGAAGATCAGAATTTACTTAAGAATTTTTGTAAAGCAAGTGAGAAAGATACGGATATTATAGATTTTTTGACCAATTCTGAGGCCAAAGAAATAAGACTATATAAGCTGAGGAATCAACAAAGACTAGAATGATTTTTACATACCTCTCTAATCATTCTAAATGGTTTTTGGATATAAGTTCCAATGAGCTGAGGAACTGTAATATAAGGAGGAGCTTTTCAATTTGGTACAGACAGAGCGTGAAGTTTTTAACACCTAGCAAGAGAGGTGCTATAAGTTCATACTCTTACTGAAGTTACTCTTTTGAGATTAGACTTAAAAAAATTTTTTTTTGACTGAGTTCATATGTTCAAAGGCCAGAGGATCATTTGGGACAAGGGCTTTTTTTAAATCTACTTTAAATCCAAGGATGAATCCAGCATTAAAAAATATTCAGACTGTCTGAAAGCTAATGCTCAGGCAAACAAACTGGTTCTGGATGTGATGTCCTTAACAGTAACATGACAATCAGATGTGCCCAGTCACCAGTACTTGGCAAGGAGCTTCCTTTTGACATTGTTGTGAATATAAATGAGAATGAAGGACAAAAATTTTTGGACTGGGAATTTTTAAACTAGGGCAGCATTCACATTGTTCTTTTGTCAGTTAATAAATCACCAACCAAAGCTGTTTGACCTCCCAGCATTGGAGACCTATTTATTTATAATGTATTCATTTCCCAGAGTTTTTGAGATAAAATTGACATATAATGTTGTATAAGTTTAAGGTGTACAATGTAGTGATTTGATAAATGTGTCTAATGTGAAATGATCACCACAGAGGAAGTTAACACCTTCCATCACTTTATATAGTTGCCTTTTGTCTTTTTGTTGTGAGAAGTTACAAGATGTATTCTTTTAGCAACTTTCAGTTATACGGTAGAGTATTGTTAACTGAGCCACCCAAGCATCCCGAAAATTCACATTTTCTTTGACATTTACTAAATCTTGTATCCTGGTTGTCTTTTTTTTAAAGTACACTTCAAATAAATTTTCTGTTTTTATTAAGACTCCTAGAAACAGTACTATTTACATCTGTACACAATGTGTAATATGCCTCCATTTTTCATGACTATCAGTCTTTTATTCCTTTTTATAATTTTTCTTTTTGCATTTATTCCACTGTCCTTATCTTTCTGATATGGAAAGCATGTGGACCGAGGACATTTGATGAGGCATGTCTCATTCAGATCCAGGAGCCCTGCTTCTAGGGTGCCAGCAAGTGAGTAGCTGACAGCACAGTTGATCAGGGAGGTAATGAGACTCTGCCCCAAAGTTAGGGCTATAATGGTAAGAACATGAAAATACAGTGTCCTGAGATTCTTTTACTCCCTGCACAGTCAGGTTTCTTTTGCTCTTTATTTATTTATTTTTAAATTAATTTATTTAAGGGAGAGATTGAGTGTGTGAGTAGGAGGAGGAGCAGAGGGAGAGGGGAAGCTGACTTCCTGTTGAATACGGAGTCTGATGCAGGATTTAATCTCACAAGCCTGAGATCATGACCTGAGCTAAAACCAAGAGCTGGACACTCAACTGACTGAGCCATCCAGGTGCCTTTTTTGCTCTTTAAATTCCTTGATAACACTGTTTTTTTTCTGAATATAAAAATAGTTCACTGTCATGGTAGAAATGTTGGAGAATGAAATGCTTTTTTGAAAAAGCACACAACCATCACCTGTGACTACATAGAGATAATCATTGTGGATATTTTGGTATGTTTCTTGCTAATTTTTTTTCTATAGAAAAAAGTCCTCCTCCTTAAAACTGTACACATTGTTTTCATGTTTATATAAATCATTTCTCAGTTATTATGAGCTTTTTATTAAATCGTTAATTAGCCATTGAAAACAAGAATTCTTAATGGTTACCTTACTTGAACATATAGATATACTCTAATTTATATGATTATTTCCCCACTGTGGAATATTTCATTTACTACCTATAATGCCTATTTTGCATAGCTTCCTTAACACTTATCCTTGCACACAGATCATGTGTATCTTTGATGAGTTTTCAACATTTTATCATACAAAATGTCAAATAGATACAAATAGATACTCATTATCTAGCTTCAACAATTAAAGGCTCATGGCCAAATCTATTTCATTTACATACTCTATGTCCCAGGTTGTTTTGAAGCAAATTCCAGACATTATTAACCTGTCAATCAGCAATATGTACTATCAATATGTACATCTGAAAGATAAGGAATCTTAAAATTACAGCAACTCTACCTTACTACACCTAAAAAAGTCACCATATGTCATGACTATTTTAGGTAATAGAGTTTTAGGAGTGAATGATCACTTCTTGAACAATAAATCTCTTGATAAATATTACTTTCTAGAAGAGTTTTAGAATTTGTACTTCTACAGCAGTATATGGGGATTTCTGTTTGGCATTCAGAATCTCATTGAGCTATCATATTTTTAAATTGTGAACAATTTGAAGGGCAAACAATGGGGAGGCAGTAGAAAGACATGGTTAAACATTTAGTCTCTGGAGCAGACTATCTGGGGGCATGTCTCTGGGTTCTATCACTTTACTATTATTCTGCCTTTGTGCAGTGTCATTTTCAGCAATAGCAATTACCCTTGGGTAATTGGGTTCATATGCATTTTGTTTACTTCATTTCTGCTTTTGCTTCATTTTTTCCTTTGTCTTGATTCCATTTGCTTAGAAAAAGTTACTAGAGGTTGTTAGAAATGAATTAGGTGCTAAGAAAGGAAAAACACAAGGTGCTATGTTATCATACAATAGGTAATCAACAAATTGTTAAAACTGCTCCCAGTTTTTGCTTATTTTAAACAATGTTGCAATGAGCACATTCTTTGAGCAAAGTTTTTTCTTCCATTTTGATTATCTCTTGAGGATAATTTTCTACAGGTGAAATTCCAAGGTGAAAGGGCATGGCACTTGTTTGGGGAGAGGGATGGGGTTCCTCATAGCTTTTTATGGCTTGTTTTCTAAACGGTTTGCACTGTCTTCAGCAGATATGAATTTATTTTACTTCACCTTTGGAAGTGTTGGTTGTCATTGGAAAATAATTAACTTTTTGCTAAACAGCTAAATAATTCCTTAAATTGTTTGATTATAGCAGAGGAGAATATTATCCTTGTGTGTTTATTTATTAACTAATTTCATTTTACCTTCTGGGAAAGAATAAGTGAAAAGTAAAGTGAAATCTGAACTGAAAATGTAGAGAGAAAAAATCAAATAGAAATTCTCAGAGCACTGAATTGTACTTTGAATAATATCAATGAACCCTAGGATGATAAATTAACTTGTAAGCTGTGAGAAAAATATGAGATCTGTGGTAGCAGACATGTGACCTCAGCCACTCACAGGATCCAGATTCTGGAATGCTTTATAAAGTAGGGGGACTTGAGTGCAGAGAAAGCAGTATTTGGAAAGGCACAATAGAGGGGGCATTTCAGACATCTGGGTCTTCACTTGCATAGCCTAAGTTCAAGTCTTCAGTGTATCTCCTCTGGCCACTTGTAGTAGACTCCAAAGCTTTCTTTGTTTTCATCTTTCCACAGACAATCCATTTTTTCGGGGCCACTTCCAAAATGATATTTCTAAAAAACAAATATGTACGTTGTGGACATGTCTACCTACTTGGGGTTTTTAGAATCTTTCCGACTACATATGACAAGAAAATTTGTGAGCTGGCACTACTAGCCTTCTGAAATTTATGTGGAGACATGCCTGCAGATTGATGGTTGGCAATAAACCATTTTCTCCCTAGAATTTATAGCTCCCATGAGATCTTAGGGTCAGGACCACCTAGTTATTTGTTGGAATGACAGTTTATTGTCTTGACAGAGATTTTAACAACTATTTTGTATTGTAAATCTTTTGATAAGAATAGTCCCATGTGTTTTACTACTTGAACATGGTTCAGAAATTGGAGAGCATAAAAAGGTAGTATTTGTTAACAAGTTTAGTGTCCTGTTTTTAACCACCTAAGTATTCCTGGCAATACATTCTGCATTCAGTACAATGTTAGGGGTTTGGAAATTTGGGGGAAATTTTGGATATAATATCGCCTTTATCCTTATTGAAAAGACAAAGGATACATTTGATGAAATTAAAGGAAAATCATAGTTTAAGAATAGCATAAATAATTTAATAATGAAAAAAATCAGAAATAATCACAATAGCTAACACTGAATACTTACTATCTGCCACAAACTGTGCTGAACCATTTATGTTAATTATTTTCGCTATCAAATTTAATTTTTACAACTACTCTATGAAGTACATAATTAAAGGTCAGATGTGAACTATAGATTCACATATGCTCAACTGCTAATTTGATGAAATCCATAGGAAGGAGAAATCATTTCCAGAATCATCATAGAAGGCTTCAAGATGGGATAGTAGTCAGAACTACATTTGAGGGCTGAGTGGAATTAGATAAATAAATATAAGTAGGAAGAAGTTTAGATGAGGGGTGCCAGGAGCAAATTCCCAGAGGTAAGAATCCTAATGAATGTTAGTGGGAAGGTGTTGCAGACCACAGGGAATTTATAAAAGATGGTGATACAGGCAAGTAAAGGAAGCTAGGTAGGCTGGCAAGAAAATATATACGTATATAACTGTGACTCTCAAGCAGTGAATGCTCACTCCTTCTCTTGAATTCAGAAGAGCAAAGAATTAGGCTCCTGAGCTTTTCTTCCAATTCTACCCTTAGCCTTTTAATAATGTAATGTCTATAGAAGTTGCTCTTCAGCAGATTCAGACTGGGAAATTGCCTTGCTGTGCAGTCTCTGTAGACATCAGAGTAGATATGTACAACCTTGAGGCAGCATCTTGAGGATGTTTATTTGAAAACCCTCCAGATTTTGGAATCAGGATTTATGGTTTTGAACATCCTTTTCAAGCCATGGCAATTAATCACAGGTTTTGCTACTTCATGTTTCTAGACCCAATAAGAACTCTGTGGTATACAATGCATGGGAATAGTATGGGCTGTAGTAATTTTTCTGAAAAGGAAAATCTATATGGATTCCTGGCATTCATTATTCTTGACACCTTTTTTCTTTGAACTGTGGGCTTTCTGATATAGCCCTTTTTAAAGTGGATTTTTCTTAAAGATTTTATTTTATTTATTCATGAGAGACACATAGAGAAAAGCAGAGACATAGGCAGTGGGAGAAGCAGGCTCCTTGCGGGGAGCCCAATGCGGGACTGGATCCCGGAACTGGGATCTGCCCTGAGACAAGGCAACTCTCAGCTACTGAGCCACCCAGGTGCTCCTCTGATATAGCCCTTATGGTCCTATTTTGTTCCTTACTAGGTCTTCTATTTCTTGACAGCTTAGTGTAGTGGTGAGGAGTGCAGATCCTAGAGCTGAAGAGTCTGAGTACAAATCCTAACTGCTCTGCTCCATGGATTCCTTCTTCCCTTCCCGTCCCCTTTCCCTTTCTTCCCTTCCTCTCCCCTTCTCTCTCTCTCCTTTTTCCTTCCTTCCTTCCTTCCTTCCTTCCTTCCTTCCTTCCTTCCTCTCTCTCTATCTCTCTCTCCTTTTCCGTCTCTCTTTCTTTTTTTTCTTTAATTGCTGGCATAAATCTTCTCTCCCTGATTGTTGGTTTCCTTAGCTGTAAATGCTGATAATAATTATATCTAAATTATGAAATTCCTGAGGTTAGATGAATTACATAGTATTCTTCCCACTTGCTTACATGGATGTATTTGAGATTGCAGATAAACAACAGTGTCTTCTACTTTTGTCTGGCAGACTTAAAATGATACCATCATTTTCAGATTTTTTCTACATTACTTACCTGGAAGAGACGTGTCATCATGTAGCAGTTTCATTAATTTTTCCTTTAAATATTTTACTTCTTAAATTTAGCATTTTTTGATGTTATTTAAAATACCTTTGTTTATTTTTTAAAAATAATCTCTATGTCCGACGTGGGGCTCAAACTCATGACCTGGAGAACACTCTACTGTCTGAGCCAGCTAGGCACCCCATAAGATGCCTTTAAATTTAATTACAAAAATTGTCATGTATAGCACCTACACAGTAGATTTAATGTGATGAGTTCTGAAAATAATAATGAATCATTTTAAGTTATAATGAAATGGTTTATATTTTTCTATTTCAACTGCGTTTTCTAGATATGGTATCATTATTATGTTTAATCACACCAAATTTATTTCATCTTAGGATTTTATTTGTTTTCATATTTTGAATGTGTATTTAGCAAACAGTAAGCTTTAGAGACACTTTTAATCATGCTGATATTGAGATTATAGTACATTTGAAGTTTTTGGCAGAGTGGCTTTCCTATACTCTGCTACCATTTCTATGGAGAAAACATTCAAGTTCTTTAACTAAACTAGAATTTAATTGTACTGAATTCATCATTCTGTGTTTTAACTGTCCCTATTTGTACTCATTGGTGACTCACATGATTTAGGTGGCATGGGATATCTCCAGAGTTGTGATTACAGACTTGCCTCTCAGAACTCCCTTCTGGGGAGTTTGAGTTCTGAATTTGTCTTCCTGGGGTGGTTGTAAATTTTAACATTAAGAAAAATCTGTTTGAAAAAAAAAAAAAAGAAAAATCTGTTTGCTTTGTAGTTCTTCTGTATAGGGCAAATATGAGAGAACACATTGTCCTAATTAGTTTTCATGTGGGATATACTAGATAATACTTGCATTTTGATGCTTGAGTTGCATGCTTGATAACCTCAATATTATTCTACTGTAGCTTCCTAGTGATTGTTTCTCTTTCCTCTCATTAATATCTTTGATTAGGTCATAGGGTCTTTGGACAAGTGTACTCTTTCAATTTATGTAAGATGTATCTAGTCTTTTAGCAGGAATATGTTATTGTTTTAAAGACCAGAGTCCAGGAAGCCAAACTCTTTTGCTTTCATGTCATGTACACAGACTGCTGTTCTCTTCCTGCCATGTTTCTTTTTTCTTGTGGTCATGGTCATCAATGGTCATCATTATCACAGAAGTGATAAAACCACTATTTGTGCTTAGGAGTCTTCTGTCCTGCTCTAAGCTTCAAAGTGTCTAGAGAAGCTTGCTGGTTTTACTGATTGCCTTCTTCACATCAGTAGGTGTTGGTAGGCAGTGACCATTGAATCAGATGATGATATGGCCAGAGTTTGGGAAGGTTGTGCCTACATGGGTCTAAAGGCTGTACTCCTGGAGTGCACAGCATGATGGCTTTGACTATGGTTCTTACATCCTCTCTCTGGGAAAATAGTATATATTTTGGTTTTCTTCAGTATTCTATTTTCTTTCTTTCTTTCTTTCTTTCTTTCTTTCTTTCTTTCTTTCTCTTCTTTCTTTTTCTTCTTTCTTTTTCTTTCTTTCTTTCTTTCTTTCTTTCTTTCTTTCTTTCTTTCTTTCTTTCTTTTCTTTTCTTTCTCTCTTTCTTCTTTCTTTTTGTTTCAGAGGTAGAACTTAACTGATTCATCAATTGGATGTAACAACACCCAGTGTTCATTATATCAAGTACGCTCCTTAATGACCATCACCCAATTATTGCTTCCCTCCAGCAAGCCTCAGTTTGTTTCCTAGAGTTCAGTATCTCTTATGATTTGCCTCCCTCTTAATTTTCATCTTATTTTATTTTTCCTTCCCTTCCTGTGTATTCAACTGTTTTGTTCCTTAAACTCCACATATGAGTGAAATCATGGTATTCGTCTTTCTCTGACCGACTTATTTCACTTAGTGTAATACCCTCTAGTTCCATGCATATCATTGCAAGTGGCAAGATTTTATTCTTTTTGATGGCTGAGTAATATTCCATTGTGTGTGTGTTTGTGTGTGTGTGTTTAAATACCACATCTTCTTTATCAATTCATCTGTTGATGGACATCTGGGTTCTTTCCATCTTTTCCCATCTTTTGGCTATTGTGGACATTGCTGCTATAAATACTGGGGTGCAGGTGCCCCTTAAAATCACTATATTTGTATCCTTTGGATAAATACCTAATAGTGTAATTGCTGGATCATAGGGTAGCTCTATATTTAGCCTTCTGAGGAACCTCCATACTGTTTTCCAGGGTAGCAGCACCAGTTTGCATTTCTCCAGTATTCTAGTTGAGACAGGCTAATGCTTATTGGTGGGAAGTAGCCAACTAATTTGAAGTCCTTCTCTCTCTCCTGAACTGTCTTAGTGTCTATGGGCATTTGATGGTTTCTCTTATAGAGTCTGAAGTTCTTCCTTATAACACAGAGTTTTCCCTTTCTTCACTATACAGTATTTCTTCACTTGTATACTAGGTTAATAATGATTTCTACTCACTCTTCAGAGTATTCTTTTCTAGTTCCTTTTAGTGTTTTTGTTTCTAATTTTTAAAAAATTCTTATTGTTTTGGCCAGATCTGGCTGCCATAACAAAATACAATGACTGGGTGGCTTAAACAATAGAAATTGATTTTCTTACTATTCTGGTGGCTGCAATTCCAAGAGCAAGGTGCCAGCATGGCTGGTTTCTGGTGAGAGCTTTCTTCCTTGCTTATAGATGGTTGGTTGCCTTCTTGCTTGTCCCCATATGGTAGGGAAAGAGAGAGAGAGAGAGCTCTCTGGTGTCTCTTCTACTTGGGGCACTAATCTCATCATAAAGGCCCCACCCCCATGACCTCATCCAACCCTAATTACCTTCCAAAGGCCCTGTTTCTAAATACCATCACATTGGGCCTTAGGGCTTCAACATAGGAATTTTAGGGAGGTACAATTCAGTCCATAGTACTGACTTATCTCCAAAAAGAAAATGTGAAAAAAAAAGATGTCTTATCAGGGTGTAGAGGGGAGAACAACTGAACTTGCTCTCATGCCTGTCTGAATATACCTATTATACTGTAGCTCTCTGCTGCTGGGGTTAGGTTTGTGCCTCTCCTTTCCTTATAGACTGTGAACTCCTTAAAGGTGCAGAGTTTACCTTCCTTGTAGATTCTCCACAGTAACAGGGTAATCCCTAAATGTGGTTAAATAAGTAAGTGATCTCAGTCTTAAACATGCCCCCAGTGGTTTTACCATCATGGTTTTATCAGTGTCCATTTTCTTGGTTGAACTTCAGCTCCTTTTGGCTCTGTTATCTCCATTTCCATATTGTTGGCTATTTTCTTTTTCTTTCTGTGACAGGCAACACAGGAAGTTGGGGCTTTTAAACTGTTTAGCACAGTTCTTTCTCTAGCTCTTCTGCTGGATTAGCAGTGACAGGTTATTAGCATTTTTAGATTTCCTCTGTGTTCCTTTTTTTTTTTTTAAAGATGTATTTATTTATAATAGACATAGAGAGAGAGAGAGAGAAACAGAGACACAGGAGGAGGGAGAAGCAGGCTCCATGCCGGGAGCCTGACATGGGACTCGATCCTGGGACTTCAGGATTGTGCCCTGGGCCAAAGGCAGGTGCTAAACTGCTGAGCCACCCAGCGATCCCCTCCTTTTTTATTATCTATTATTGTGTGCACCTCAGGGGATGGAGGGAAGGCCAGGTTCACTTTTGTCATCTTACTCACCCAAGTTCCACTTGGTCACTTTTCCCTAAATATGAGAATAGCAAGTTTCTCTCATTTCAGAAATAACATAATCTGTGATTATTAACCTGAGGTGTTTTTAAATTTTTGCATAACCATGATTACACAGAAATAATTTCATTGAAAAGCCCCACAAGCCAATTCCAAAGTGGTCAAAACAGCACCCACCAAAATTCAAATTACACCAAGCATAACACACACATACACATGCACACACACCCTAGTAAATGAAGTTATCATTAAATATACACTTTGATGCATTTGGCATTGTCGTAGTTGGTAAATTTTTAAGGTTAAAAAGATAGAAATCCTGGTTGCGGAATAAAGACCAGAGGAAGTAAGAAAGAAAGCAAAGCAATGAATTATGTTAAAAATGAAAAGGCTGTGAATCCAGACATCAAATATGACCAAGTGTGAGCTATTTTATTTCCTTGAGTATTGCAGACTCATGAAGCATCTCTGATTTCTCAAGAGTCAATATGAAAAGTCAGTCAAGTAGCTGGAGTTCTATTTCGTTGATGAGAAATTAGGCCAGGCTAGAGAGCACATCAGGGCAGTTTTTGCATATTTTTGAGGTAACAATTGAAAGGGCATGTTTCTCATTAGTATTAGTCACGAACAGCTCAACAAGCCTGGAATATGACAGAAAAGATAGGGCATTCGAGCAGATTTAATACTCTAGCATTACAGCACCTTGACTGTGAGGGCATAAAGGAAGTTGCAGAGGCATATCCCCACCCTCTCTGCACTACGTGTTTTGTTTGGCTTTTTTTCCCTTTTTTTTTGGAAGCAACATAACTGCTGAATTTTATTTTTTACTGTTACAATGGTCTCAATCAGACATCAAATAATAGCAATTTTTTTTTAGTGAATTCCATTGATTTTTCTTGGCTTTAAGAAAAATTGAGAAAGCATCCTTTCTTCTTACATTTTAATTTTATCAGTTTACATATGTTTAATAAAATTTTAGTTATAACAAAATGACACATACCATTTTGTAAATAGACGGAATTGATAAGTAGTTGTAGATGAAAGGAAACGTGGAGGATGCAGGTGAGAAACATTAATATGTCATTGGCAGTCAGTATGTTTTGCAAAAGAAAATAAAGTCTTACTTAAAGGTATTTAAGGTAACGTAGAAGGTAGTTAAGAGGGCTTTATATAAATGGAATTTTTAAAGTATTTAATTACTTACCTTTAATATATGTAAAATCATTTGATCTGTATACATGTCCAAATGTGGATTAAATCATGCAGACATTATTGAACAACTTTCTCAAGAGTTTGGCTCTATTTTGTGTCAGGGCTTTGTCTGCCCTTAACTGAGCAGGCACATCTTCTTGCACTTAACATCCTTCTGCTGTATTTAGCATTTTTGTACAGATATGTCAGCTGACTTCCTAATCTGCTTTTTGATTTGGCTAGGACATTATTCAGAATCTTCCATCAAAGACAGCTCTGGCCAAGTTCATTTTTTATGATCTTGTTTTGTGAAGCACACTTCATTTTTTCATACTCAACAGATTTAAAATATATGGTAAAGATTTCTGAAGGCAGTGGTAATCTATGGACTCATGCAAATCTGTCAAGTTATCGAGAGGAAGCAATTGCTTCTTTGGTGAGAACGATGACATCAACTGTACCTTGAAGTCTATGAGCAACATTATAATGGCAACTCGACATTTATCAAAAGATTTCAGCTTTGTTCTTGGCTTTATTTTGCTCAGCCATCTTAAAAGTTAGGCATTTATGACACAATTCAATATTAGCACTTTTAACAAGTGGTGATATTTACTCTTGAACCTGGCCAACTCATGGCTCCTGGCTAGATGACAACACAAACACTTTGAACTTGGCATAGGAGTAATAGTGGTTAGATGCAAAGCAGGCAATACTCAGAACTTTTGCAAGAAGAAACATGAGAAACCCAGAGGTATTAATTTCAGAATTACAGCTTGGTCTCTACCAGGTCAACATGCTCAGATGAAAAGGAAAAAAAGGAAAAAAAAAGGAAGAAAAACAGTTGTTCATCAGTGTGCAGCATCACATGCTTCCTCATGTTGTCTGATTTTACTTCTGGTTTTGAGAAAAAATGTCCAAAGTAAAGCAACCCATTTGTGCGTTGCTACTGACTTCTGCACATTCCTGCATGCGTATGAAAACATAAAATATACTTTAGGGAGAGGGCAGGGGATTATCTAGGCAATGAGCTAAATGGCTGAGTATATACAGTAGATGAGATAAGAATAAAGTCTGGGAGGAGACTTTATTCTAGTGGGATAGACAAACATCCCCTCAAATACATGGAGATTATATATGGGAAATGGAGGATCAACTACCTGATTAAGGAAAGGAAGCTTTCCCAGAGGAGGTAACCTCTGAATTTTAAGGATGGGTAAGTCATTGACAGGCTGACAGAGGTTCCAAAATGGTAGAGCATGCAGCCCAAATGCCCAGGCCTCTTGGGGCCATGTAATAAAGGTCACTCCCTGTGAAATAGAAAGAGCTTAAAACTTTTAAATCACTTTTTTTCAGTTACCTTTGATGGTTACAAGATAAATAATGTGCACAGAAAACTTGTTTTTAACCAAACAACCTATTAAGAGCAATTTTATGAGTTATTAGTAAGATAATACTTGCCATAAAGGCAAAGTAGGTATTCATGAGACCTATAAAGGGGTTCCAGGCAATAGAAAGCCATTACATATTTTATTGCAAGACTCTGAAGTGTGTGAGTGTGTGTGTGTGTGTGTGTGTATGTATGATTTGTAGAGGAAGCTAAGTGGCAATGTGAAGATTTGGGCAGGGATTGGAAGTGTCTGGAAGCAAAGACGTCCATGAAAATCTCAAATAGTGTAGATAAAGGAATGTGAGCTACAGTACTGCCAAAGGAAAGAGAAAGAGAGAATACAAAATTAAATTGAATTATTTCACAGATGGAATTGACCAAATATTTATTCATTTTTGACCAAACATTTAATCATTCAATTAACATTTGTTAAACACAATTTATTTTTAAAGCATTGTTCTTTGAGGAATAGAAAGATGATTGTTTTTGAGGGACTTACATTCCAGTAGGGAAATCAGACATCATACTGTATTAATTACAGTTCTCTATAGAAAGAGAACCAATAGGGATGCCTGGGTGGCTCAGCGGTTTAGCGCCTGCCTTCAGCCCAGGGTGTGATCCTGAAGTCCCAAGATTGAGTCCCACATGGGGCTCCCTGCATGGAGCCTGTCTCTGTCTCTGTCTCTGTCTGTCTCTGTCTCTCTCTCTCATGAATAAATACATAAATCTTAAAAAAAAAGAACCAATAGAATATATATGTGTGTGTATACATGTGTATACACATGTGTGTATATACACATTTGTATTTATGTGCATATGTGTATGTGTAATATACATTTGCATTTTTGGTCTATTTATTTTGATGTATACACATATCTATTTATTGATTAAGGGTGATTAATAGAATTGGTTCATATAATTATGGGGACTGGCAGGTCTGAAATCTGCAGGGCAGGTCAGCAGGCTGGAGACCCAGAGCACCTGAGGCTGTAATCTTGAGTTGGAACACCTGAGTCTTTTCTTTTAAGGATTCAACTGATGGATGGGGCCCATCTACATTATGGTGGGAATCTGCTTTACTCAAAGGCTACTGATTTAGATGTTAATTACAACCTAAAAATACCCTCGGAGTAACATCTAGACTGGCGTGTGACCTAAAATTGGGTGCAATGGCTTAGCCAAGTTAACATATAAAAGTAACCACTACACATACAAATAGCTGAGAGAAATGTGTGTGTGTGTGTGTGTGTATAAGAAATTATATTTGGTTGGATTTTGAAAGGAGAGTTGAGGGAATATATTTGAAATGGAAGGCAGAGCATGTAAAAAGGAGGGAAATGAGAAAAAGCAGGGTGGGTATAGAAAATTATATGCCCTTAAATTGGAATGAAGGTAACAAGGAGGAGAGTGATGGGAATTAAAAGTGAAAAAGGAATCATCAGAAAAGGAGACAGAACATGAAAGACTCCTAACTCTGGGAAATGAACTAGGGGTGGTGGAAGGGGAGGTGGGCGGGGGGTGGGAGTGACTGGGTGACGGGCACTGAGGTGGGCGCTTGATGTGATGAGCACTGGGTGTTATTCTATATGTTGGCAAATTGAACACCAATAAAAATAAATTTATAAAAATAAAAAATAAAGGAATCATCATATTCTATGAAGACGAGTATAAATGGTTTGACTTCATCCTATAGGCAAAGGGAATCCAGTAGAGTTTTTTGCTCAAAGGATTGATTTTCTTTACACTACTATTGAGGTTAATCTGATAGCAAGCTCAAATCAGGGCCTGCCTGGAGTTACTTGCTTTCTGTGGGGCAGTTGTTTTTTTTTCTTGTATAATAATACAGAATTATTCACTCAGAAGATGGCTGTGAACTAAAACCGTAATTTAGAGTTTCAAGATCATTCATGACCATTACTGCCGGAAAATTGCTTGCAATTATTTTATAAAAAGAAATCACCTGTTACAAGAAGAGAGCATAAATGAAAAATGAACCTATAGGTAAAATGTAGTTCTTAAAAAATGGCTAAATTTGGAAATAAATTCCATTACCCTGCTTGAGTTCTTTCTTTAAACCTTCGGTGAACTTGTTGATAAAAATTTATGCAACACTGATTAAATACCAGGCTGCAAAAAACAGGTAGATCATTCTCCATTATTTACTCTTTCGTATCCTTGATTCTTTATTTTAAAAAAAAAATTACAGGTGCTGATTAACCGATTTGAGTTAAGGTCTTTGGTTAGCTCTTATTTATTTATTTATTTATTTATTTATTTATTTATTTATTTATTTATTGTGTTGTTTTAAAGAGTAGTGAGTAGCTTATCCTAAAATGGTTTCTAAGAATCTATGGTATTGGATACTCCCAGTAGTCTGCCTGGGAGCCTGGTGTTATAGGAGTGAACTTTGGAGTCAGATTGTTTGCGTTGGAACCTGGCTCTGTTAGCAGTTGTGTGCCATTGGGTATGCTACTTAACCATTCTGTCTCACTGCATCTGCAGAGTGAAGGTAGTAATAGCCTATTTAATGAGGTTGTCGCAAGGATTGGATGACTTAATGACACGCAGGGTATTAAAACAGTGCCTGACATGTAGCACATGCTCCGTAAGTGTCAGCTGTTATCTTTATCGATGGAAACTGGTGAGGACATGTCAGAGTTGTTCTGAAGAATCCAGTCCCATAAGCAAATATTGAATGGCTGTCTTTGGCATGTATGGAATTTTATTACTTTGGAAAAACCACTATATCTAGGCAAAGTTGTTGGGGGATAAAGCTATAATTTCCTCTTTCCTAGGCCCCCTCTTCCTTTTAGATATCTAGTTATTGTCTAGGCCAGGAGAGATTAAGAAACAATGTGTAATAAGCTTTAAAATGATGGAGAGCACACTATTTCACAGCTGTTCAGATATAATCTGTTCAATGACATAGATAGGTAGGGAAATGTGTGAATAGTTAGAATTTTTGCCAGGGTATAATGGAGGTCATGTTTTTTTTTTCTGTATATGTAAATATCCCTATGACCATATTGATCTTTAAAGTTGGATTGAGTGTTTGATTATTGGTAAGTAAACTCACTGTTGCAAACAACTTCCGACTTCTATGGCCAGACAGATAACTTATCAGGGATGTTGGTACAGCATGGGCTATAAAAGTTCTGTAAGTCTATTCATATAATCAGAATACTTGTGTGACAATTTGCTTTATTGTTATGCTGATATTCTAGAAAATCATATATGCTATGATAGCCAGAATAGGCAGCAGTTATGTTTCATGGCAAAAAGTCAAGTTTTAAAAGTGACTAATAAAAACTTAATTCTGAGTCAGCATAACTGCTTCTTATATGTCATATAGAGCTAGAAAAGCAAAGAGAAGGAAACAAATTTGTAGCTCTTTTCCTTTAGAGCCAGAATAGATATGGAAAAACAAAGGAGAATATTCTGTTTAATTGGTTTCTTTTTATATACCCTTTTGATATTTCACAAATCCCACTTTATTTTTATGGATATCTCAGCTCCTCTGTTCATGTGCCCCACAGCTAGTGATTTTTTTTAAATATTCTCAATAACTCTGGCTCTATTTCTTTTCCTCTTGTCCTTAAATAACTTCTAGTTTCCATTCTCTTTCTACTTTTTTCCCACCACAGATAATTCTTTACTTTATTTTTCTCTTCTGTTCAAAATTCCTTTGCTTGAATGACTCCAAATTTGTTACATGAAATCTTGGTGATTCCCTGAATGACATTTTCATAAACTTTTCAGCATGTAGTCCTCTGTATGGTTAAAAAATATTTAAAATGTGAGGCCAGTTTTGACAGGAAGGATAAACATAAAGATTCTGCCCTGAGCAATTAAGCAGTGTATAAATTTGACCAATGAGTTATGATGAGAATTCCAGAAGTTAACAATAGGTAATAAAACCTCTTGAGAAGCACCCTGTTATTCCACAGTTTTGATAATATTGTGAGCCAGATCATCTCTTGAAGAGCAGAGCAAAATATCATGACTGTGTCTATTTACTGCAGACACACTCCACATACTTATGTATCATCATTTTTCAGCAGGTATCTGGGTGCCTATTTTCTGTATAGCATATCAGTATTATGAGTAGGTTCTTTTGTTTTTGAATTTACAAAACTTGTTTTCACGACTCATAATACTTTTTCATTTATCTTTATAGCAGTTTGAAATGGTAAGATCTTCAATAACAAAGCAAAATAGGAGAACCCACTGCTATTTTGGTAGTAGGCATGTAGGGAGGCAGGATATGTATAAATCAGTTCCAGGCTTCACCAGTCTATGTCCTAGAGAAGGCGCAGTGGAGAGAGGAGATAAACTAACATTTACTGAGCAATGGGCAAGATCCCTGGCAAATGTTCTTATGTAATCTTAATGACAGTATTGCAATATACTCATTACCTTTATTGGTATGGAGTGTTAGTATTATCTTTATTTTATGGAGAGAATGCTGAGTCTCAGAGAAGACAAGTAGCATCCCATGGTCACAAGGCCAGGATAAATAGCATCAGAGATTTCAACTCTGCTTTTTCCTCCTTACAGTCTGAGCTCCATCTCTACACTACACTGGCCGTGAATAGGCAGAAAAAAGAAGTACTCTGCAAATCAATGATTATGAGAGCTTGCAGTAGTAGTATGCCTTCACAGAGGAGGAAGTGAAAATGATAATCTATCAAACTGGAGGTCAAACTTTCTCTTATCATCCTTGAAATGATAAAACAGACCAATAAACTTGGAAAAATGTCTGTACTTGATTAAAGCAGAACTTTTCAGACTGTGCTTGATTTCTGTTTTCTCCACAGCCTGACTCTTCATATGTGCTCCACTTAATATTAATAGCTCTTAGGGTGCAAGAACAAGTGGTTATATGGAAATTCCTAACACAGTACAGTTACTTCAGTATTTAGAGTTTTACAGAAAAGAGTCTTTCCTGTGATCCTTTTTCAGAAGCATGACTTATGGGAGAATACCAATTGTGAGATAGAAGCTAGGTTTTTTTTTTTTTTTAAGATTTTATTCATTTGACAGAAAGAGAGAGACCATAAGCAGGGGGAGCAGCAGGCAGAGGGAGAGGAAGAAGCATACTCCTTGTTCAGCAGGGAGCTGGACATGGGGCTCTATCCCAGGACCCAGGGATCATGACCCCAGACAAAGGCAGACGCTTAACCGCTTAACTGACTGAGCCACCCAGGCACCCCAGAAGCTAAGTTTTAAAAATGAAAATGTGTCTGATTGCTCAATATAGAGTGTCGTCATAGGATAATAATAGTAATCTAAAACAGGCTTGGAGATACACATAAATGTTTGTCTACTCCAAATTTACTTGTCTTTCACTTTGCTTCTATTACTAATCTGAGAAGAGCATTTGTATGTGTGTAAGTGTGTTTGTGTGTTGAGATTTTCACTATCTAAGAAAAAGTTATTTTCTCTGAGAGTATTTTAAGATTGGTACCGTTAGAAGATGTACTAGATGCATGAAAAAAAAAAAATAAAACACCAGGTCTAGTTTCCAGTACATTGGAGCTGGTATAAGCTATATTGGTCTCCTACATTAAGTTTTGAGTCCTTTTACACTTGAGTAACTGATAATTCCTAGGCCTCAGAATCTGACCGTAATTTACAGTGGACAAATTAAAGATTTTTGTTCTAACACAGTGGCTGGCAAACTACAACTGTCTATTTTTGTAGGTAGAGTTTTATTGGGACACAGCTATGCTTGTTTGTTGATATATTGTCTGTGGCTGCTCTCATATTACCATGACAATTGATTAGTAGTGACCATATATTTGAGAAAGTAAAAAATTTTTGCTACCTGAACCTTCAAGAAAAAGTTTGCTGGCCCCTATTGGGAGCAGTACCCAGTCTTCACTTATATTTGCCTGGATACAATAATGAAATAAGTTGTATTACATTAGACCTTTCCAAAACCAATGTTGCATTAATGATACTTTACTTTTATCATATTTTAAAATAAGTCAAAGTTCTTTGGATATAGAAGACTCAGAATGGAATATTCATACTTCCTGGATTTTGTCTTGTCCCCAATTTGCATCCATAGACTTTCAAGCACACATCCTCTTTTATAGAAGCTCAAGTTTGTATTCAAATCTGAAATCTTCAAAGAGGATGCAATACACAAAAAATGTGATACCTGGCAACAAAGATTGGAATCAAAATTTAGTCTGTGGTTTTTAAATTAATACTCTGTGAAGTCTTCATGTCCCTTTCCTTATCTAAATGTACAGCCTTAAGATGTGCATGATTCACTGTAATTCACCCTGCTTTATTTCAGTTTTTCCAATTTCCTGAATTTAACACTCTCATCACCATTATTTGTAAACTGTGACAAATAAAAACCCCATTGAAAATGGTTGAGAATTTCAATAAACTCAGGTTTTGACCTTTGGACATTTGAGTAACAGATAACTCCCACGGTGATATAAAAAACAATGAACAACACCGATCCTTCTAGATTTCTTGGGATTAGAAGCCTGCAATTATTTGTTGCGTATAAACAGAGGACACTTTAGGGCGATTTTCCTGAGAGAAATCCTTTCTAAATTCTCTGGGTCTTTAAGTTTTATTGGAGCCACTTCACAATACAATTGCTAAAAAAAACATTTTACAAAACTGGAGAAAGTTTCTTGTCTAGTAATATCAGTATTATTACAACGAGAACAGCAGCATATAGAGATTCTAAAATATGTTCTAAGATGCAACCTCATACCAGCAGAAAATAAACCATAAACAATCTGGAGAATTTAATGAGAGCAGCCACCCAGTTTTAATTACAGCATTATAATTATGCAGATAAAATAATTACATTACCTTGATGTATATTTTCACAAGGAATCCATAAAATAAATTCAAAGGCAAGCAGATTGCTATCACTAATAGTATCATTTCTCCTTAGAAATAATACAATTGCTGCATATTGTTGTGTAAAAACCAGATTAATGGCACCATCCCAAGCCACAGTACATTTAAGTATTTTCTGTTTCTTATTTAAAATTCTTTTCTTTAAGGTTTTTCACTAAAGGGGTAGAGAAAAGTGAACCCATCAATATACTAGATTAGCTTGGTTCATTTTAGTTATCTCTAGTTTTCTCTAGATGGCAGTCAAGTCATAGAATTTAAAAAGCTGCTCTTGTTGAAAGCCACATTAAGAATGCTTGAATGCTTCCACAGCAAGGATTTTTGTTTGTCAAAGGGCTCAAATAATGGTGTTGGGAGCATTAACTCAGGAAACAGACATACCTGAGATACCATAGTTGAACATAGAGAATGATGCACATCTCAAGACTGCACATTGAGACAAGAAGGTAAGGGACATGAGGAATCTGTAGAGAATCAAGAGAAATAAATCCCATCGATTAAAATTTGATCCCATTCTGTGTTGCCAGGTACCACATTTTTTTGTGCTTGCATCCTCTTTGAAGACTTCAGATTTAAAAACTGGGGTCAGTTGAGAAACTGAGACCATTCTCTTCTGTGAAAGAGAATGCGTATTTAGAAGTCTATGGATGCAAATTTGGGGTGAGAGGAAATCCAGAAATTATGAATATTCTGTTCTTAGTCTTCTGTATCCAAAGGACTATGACTTATTTTAAAATATGATTAAAGCAAAGTATCATTAATACAACATTGGTTTTGGAAAGCTCTAGTACAACACAACTTATTGTAGGTTTGAGTCCAGGTAAACTTTGATGAAGTTTGTACTGATGCTCCTCAATAGCAAAAGTAATCAGTGTTAGGACAAATCTTTAACTTGCCCATTTTATTTTAAAGATTGATTTTATTTATTTATTTGTTTATATTTATTTTAGATAAAAAGAGGGAGAGAGTGTGAGTGAGGGGAGGGACAGAGGGAGAGGGAGAGGGAGGGGGAGGGGGCGAGGGAAAGAGAATCTCAAGCAGATTCCCAGCTGAGCACGGAGCCTGAAGCAGGGCTCAAACTCACAACCCTGAGATCATGACCTCAGCTGAAATAAAGAGTCAGTCACTTACGTGACTGAGTCACCAGGTGCCCCTAACTTGCCCATTTAAGTGACTGATTGTGAATCCTGAGGAAAATTGATCATGTAGCATATGTTCAACATGCAACAAAATTTTTTGACTTTATTATGTACCAACTACTGTGCTCAGTGCCAAGGATTTAGGTAGGCATTGGTCTTTATTCCAATAGCCTTGTGAATGTTCACTCTAGTAAGACAAATAAACCCAGAGTCAAATGGGAGCACCTATATTTTGTTTCAGGCTTCTAGAATAGGATGGAGAAGAACTGAGATGACAAATTTTCCACCAAGATCTTTGTCCAGGACTGGGATTTAATAAAAGAATAATGAAAATATCAACAAAACCATATTAATTTATTGTATATCCAAATGAGCTATATGTTTTAATGTTATCTATACTCATTACATGGGGCCAGCACGGTGGGTGTTAACATCTTTATTTATGCGTAATGAAACTCAGAGATTTAAAATGACTTTCCTAGGGGCACACACACAACCACAATTCCAGTTGGAATTTCTGTAACTCTGAGGCTTATGCTCTTTCTACCATACCAGCCCTGTTTGCAGCTGCCCTGCTGTGTGCATTCAGATGGACTAATTCACAAGGGAATAATGTGTATGGCCTTTCCCAGGTTGATTTGTAATTGAGGAGACTCTGGAAAGCTCAGTTCTTAATTTAAAGGACTTTCTGTCTGATGACATAATATCATGGAATAGGAAGGGAGATTTTTGGCACCAAGAATATTTTCCTTATCTTTTATATCGAGTGCCACAGTGATTCCTATTCCCCTAGTCCTGATGTGACTTAAAATGTAGCACAAAGGAAAAAGAAAAATACTCTTTGCACTTGCAGGCTGGTAAACTTTGGTGTCCAAAAGTGAGTGTGAAGTTATGGGGACAATAATTGTGGAGGTGGAGTAGTATTTCTGCAATTTCTGTGATCTAAAGACAAGATTATTCTACTCAGAAGCAGCCCCTTGGTAAGTCCCTTAATCAAACCCGGGATCAATATGAGGTGGTAGGAAGGGACATTTTTCTGACCATGTGTGTATCAGTTTCTCAGGGATGTAGTAACAAAGTATCACAAACTAGGTGGCTTAAAACAACACGAATTTGTTGTGTCACAGTTCTGGAGTCTAGAAAGTGTGGCAAGACCACTCTCCCTCTGAAACCTAGAGGAGAATCTTTTCTTGCTCCTTTCTAGCTTCTGAAAAAACTTCCTGGTGTTTGCCAGCACTCTTTGCCATTCCTTGGCTTGCATCTGAATACCTTCAGCCTCTGCCTCCATCCTCCCATGACATTCTACTTTCATGTCCCTGTGTCTTCACATGTCTGCCTGTCCGTACTTATTATTTTTATTTAAAAAAATTTTTAAAATTATTTTTAAGTAATCTGTACACCCAGTTGTGGGGTTGAACTTAAAACCCTTAGATCAAGAGTTGAATGCTCTATTGACTGAGCCAGCCAGGTGCCCCTTACATGGCTGTCTTCTTAAAAGGGCACCAATTATACTGGTTAGAAGCCCACCTTATTCAAGTATGAATTCAAGTATGACCTCAACTAATTACATCTGTCATACCCTATTTCCAAATAAGGTCATATTCTGAGGTACCGGTGGGTTGGAGCTTTAATATGTCTTTTTTGGGGAGAGACAGTTTAACCCATAACTATTTGTTAAGCCCAAAGCAGATTCTAGTACTAACTCTGTCACTAACTAGCTATGTAACTATCATTTACATCTCCTTGGACTTTAATTTCTTGTCTATAAAATGTAGGCATTAGAAAATTTGACCTCTAGGGACACCTGGGTGGCTCAGTCGGTTAAGTGTCCAACTCTTAATTCCAGCCCATGTCATGATCTCAGGGTTGTGAGACTGAGCCCACATGTTGGGCTCTGTGCTCAGCATGGAGCCTGCTTGAGATTCTCTCTCTCCCAGCAGCTGCCCCTTCCCTTGTGCGGACTCTCTCTCTCTGAAAATAAATAAATAAACCTTTAAAAAAAAAAAAGAAAAAAGAATATTAGACCTCTGAGGTCCTATTGTATTAGTTGATAATGAGAGCATGGCCTCTGATCATGAACCTCTGGCCCATGGACATTTCTATTAGGACGGGGTATGGCTCACCAGGTTTGATGTGATGAAATTCCCTTCCTACCCCTGATCCTGAATTTCTTAGGTCAGTAGTTAGGTTTTGGGAATCCTTGGGATCTGAGATTTTATTAATTTTACTTCTCTGTGGAGCTTTCTGGCTCTGCAGCACGCCATGATACACCAAAGAAAAAGGTATAAGGAAGGAAAGTGAGATATATAAACAAGATACCATAGAACTAAATGGAAAAACAAGGAAAATGACCAAAGCTCCAATACGTTAACGGTGATAGGCTCCAACTAGACTTCTGGCTGAATGAATCAAGCAAAATTATTGTCTAGGTATTAAATGCAGACTTTGTCATGTGACCATGCTTCTTCAGTGGCTTATTTCATTATGTTGAAACATGTGTTTATGATCAATCTTCTAAGTAACATGTTCAGAGCAAATTAAGTTCATATATGATGTTGCCAGTTGCTTTAAATCAATGTAGATAATTTCCTTTAGAAGTACTCTCATTTTTTTTTCTTAACATCTGATATTCCTTGTCTGGATGGTCCCACAGTGACCACCCAGTCACCCTTCCTACTGATGAGAAGTCACTCAGAGGGGATGTCAGGGATTCTCTTCCTACTCTCTAGGTAATTGCTGTGTTATGCATGCAAACTCAAGAGTAATAACATGATGTGTCATGGAACCATCAGCACTGTCACTCAAGAGGATCCAATCTGTGACCAACCAGGTTCTGGTGCCCAGAGTTTCCCTACTTACCTGGGTCTCATGTGGGAGTTGAACCCAGCCCTCTACCCTGACCAGCTGTTAGTAAAATACCCAGATACAGATGAACAGACAATAGTTAGTTGCTTTTCCATATGCTGGCAGTAACCGGTTAGAAGGCTTCCTGTAGAAGGAATATCATAGACTCAGATGTGAGACAGGAGAATGGTTACATGCATGCCACACATTTGCCAACCTGCTAACTTAGATCAAAAGAGGAGATAGTCTCACGATGTTCTGTGTTGATCAGACCACATCTGGACACTGTATCTTCTAGTGTCATAGACAGAACAGAGATGGGAAATCAGGATATTGGATAGTCCGATAATTATTGCCTCTCAAAAATGATTATGGAGTATATTTAAACTGAAGAAAGCAAGACTGAGGGGAACCAAGAAAATAATGCTCAGAGTTGTGGGGATCAGGGAGGCAAAAGCGGATTTGTCTGATATAGCTTTAGGAATGGAATGTTCTGATGCAGCCACTTTAATACCATTGCATTTTTTTCTACTGCCACTTTTCACAAGCCCATTCTAATTTTGCATGAATTAAACTGTCTTACTAAGAAGAATTTTAATAGTGATCAATTTTCTAAGTCCATATTTTTATTGTCTTCTATTTTTACTTTAATTTGGCACCTTTATTTTCAAACCTGGCTTAAATTTCTCTTTTGTTTTTGTTTTCACGAATTTAAATTGTTAGAAAATTCCTCATTATTACTATGCAATTTAAAAAAATCAGTAGAATTCTAGTATGTTAGTGACCAGTGTGCTTTTATTTCCACAAATAATTATGTATTTAAAATATGTACAACCTGTAAAGAACATTCCAAAAAAGCAACTATCTACCATCTTTTTTTAAAAAAGCACTTTTATCGGGATACAATTCATATTCCATAAAATTTACCTATTTAAGTTGTATAATTCAAAGGTTTTTAATATTTTAACTTTATAGCATATTATTATTCACAGTATATATAATAATATATTCACATTAGTCAACTATAATCACAATCTAATTTTTTAGAGCATTTTATTAACTCTGGAAGAAATCATCTGGTCACCAAAATTCACTCCTAATTTCTCCCAATGCCTGCAGCCTTTGACAACTGCTAATCTATGTTCTGTCTTTATAGATTTTTGTATTCTGAACCTTATACATAAATGGAACCTACAATATGTAGTCTTTTGTGACTGGCTTCCTTCATTTAACAGAATTATTTAAAGTTTATCATGTTGTAGTGTTATTAGTTATTTCATTCCTTCCTACTGCTTAATAATATTTCATTGTATGGCTGTATCATATTTTATTTATCCATCACAAATTGATGGGTATTTCGATTGTTTTCATTTTTTAGCTATTATGAACAATGCAGTTGTGAACATTCAAATGTAATTTTTTTGTCTGTGGCTAAATGTTTTCATTTTGCTTGGGTATATATGTAGGAATGGAATCACTGGTTCTTATGGAAGCTATTTTTTTTTTAGAGATTTATTTATTTATTTTTAGAGAAAGGGAGAGAAAGAGAGAGCGAGCACGGGGAGGGGCAAAGAGAGAGGGAGAGAGAGAATCCCAAGCAGGCTCTATGCTGAGCATGAACCCTGATGCAGGGCTCGATCTCATGACCCTGATATCATGACCTGAGCTGGAATCAAGTGTCAGTGGTTTAACTGACTGAGCCACTCACGTGTTCCAGAAGCTCTATGTTTAACACGTGGAGAAACTGTCAAATTATTTTCCAAAGGGACCGTACTGTCTTACAATTCATCAGCAAAGTATGAGGGCTCCAATTTTTCTAATCTTTGTGTATGCTTGTTATTGTTTGTCTTTTGACCATCACCATACTAGTGGGTTTTCATTAGCATTGTGTTCATTAGCATTTCACTAATGTCTAGTGATGTTGAGCATTTTTTTCATGTGCCTGCTCGCCATTCAGAAAGGTTCTATTCGGATCCTTTGCCCATTTTTAAACTGGGTTATTCATCTTTTTGTTATTGAGTTGTAATTGTTCTTTATATTTTCTGGACATAAGTCCTTATAAGAATATGTTTTGCAAATTTATTCTCTCATTCTGTGGGATGTCTTTTTACTTTTTTGTTACTGTTTGTAGCACAAAAGTTTTAATTTTTTTAAAAAAAATTACTATTTTTATATATTTTTTTAAGTTTTAAATTTTAATTTCAGCATAGTTAATATGCAGTGTTATATTAGGTTCAGGTGTACAATATAGTGATTCAACAATTCTATACATTACTCAGTACTCATCATGATAAGTATACTCCTAATCCCCTTCACCTATTTCCTTCTGCCCACCCATTTCTCCTCTGGTAACCATCAGTTTGTTCTCTATACTTAAGATTCTATTTCTTGGTTTGTCTATCTCTCTTTTTTATTTTGTTCATTTGTCTTGATTCCTAATTCTGCTTATGAGTGAGATCATATGGTGTTTGTCTTTCTTTGGCTTATTTCACTTTAGCATAATACTCTCTAGTTCCATCCATGTTGTAGCAAATGGTAAATGGCAAGATTTCATTCTTTCTAATGGATGAACTTATATATATATATATATCTCACATCTTTTTTATCCATTCATCTATTGATGGACACTTGGGCTGCATTCATAGTTTGGCTATTGTAAATAATGCAGTAATAAACATAGGAGTGCATATATTCTTTTGAACTAGTGTTTTCATAATCTTTGGGAACTGCCATTACTGGATCCATTACTGGATCGTAGGGTAGCTCTATTTTTAATTTTTTTGAGGAATGTTCATACTGTTTTCCACAGTGGCTGCACCAGTTTTCATTTCCACCAACAGTGTAAGAGGATCCCTTTTTTCTCCATATTCTCCCCAACACTGTTTCTTGTGTTGTTGAATTTAGCCATTCTGACAGATGCGAGGTGATATCTCATTGTAATTATTTGCATTTCCTTAAAATTGAGTGATGTTGGACATCTTTTCATGTCTGTTGGCTGTCTGTGTGTCTTTAAGAGCTCTCTGTTCATATCTTCTGCCCATTTTTTAATCGGATTATTTGCTTTTTGGTATTGAGTTGTGTAAGTTCTTTATATATTTTGGATACTAACCCTTTATTAGCTATGTTATTTACAAATATCATCTCCCATTTTGTAGGTTGTTTTATACTTTTGTTGGGTCTTTCCTTTGCTGTACAGAAACTTTTTATTTTGATGTAGCCCCAATAGTTTATTTTTGCTTTTGTTTCCCTTGCCTCAGGAGTCATATCTAGAAAGAAGTTGCTATAGCTGATGTCAGAGAACTTACTGCCTGTCTTCCGGGTTTTTTTAAAAAAATATTTTATTTATTTATTCATGACAGATGCACACACACACACACACACACACACACAGAGGCAGAGACACAGGCAGAGGGAGAAGCAGACTCCATGCAGGGAGCCCGACATGGGACTTGATTCCAGGTCTCCAGGATCACACCCTGGGCTGAAGGCAGCACTAAACCGCTGAGCCACCAGGGCTGCCCTGTCTTTTAGGGTTTTTATGGCTTCAGGTCTCACATTTAGGTCTTTATTCATTTTGAGTTTATTCTTGTGTTTATTCTTTTGCACATAGCTGTTCAGTTTTCCCAACAACATTTGTTGAAGACACTTTTTCCCACTGCATATTCTTCCCTCTTTTATAGAAGATTAATTGACTATATAAGCATGAATTTGTTTCTTGGCTTCTATCATGTCCCTTTGATCTATGTGTCTATTTTTGTGCCAGAACCATATTGTTTTGATTACTACAGGTTTTTAGTATACATTGAAATCTGTAATTGTGAAGTGTTCCAGTGTTGTTCTTTTTCAAGACTGTTTGTACTATTTGGGGTCTTTTGTGGTTTCATACAAATCTTAAGATTATTTGTTCTAGTTCTGTGAAAAATGCTATTAGTATTTTGATAGGGATTGCCTTGAATCTGTAGATTTCTTTGGGTAGTATGGACATTTGAGCAATATTTGATATTTCAATCTATGAGCATGGAATACCTTTCCATTTGCTTGTGTTGTCTTCAATTTTTTTTCATCAATGTTTTATAGTTTTCAAAGTACAGTTCTTCAGCCTACTTGGTTAAGTTTATTCCCAGGTATTTTATTATTTGGGGGGTAATTGTAAATGGGATTGCTTTTGTAATTTCTCTTTCTTGTTTCATTAGTAATGTATGGAAATGGAATGGATTTCTGTATGTTGATTTTGTATCCTGTGAACTTACTGAATTCATTGATCAGTTCTAGTAATTTTTTGGTGGATTCTTAGGATTTTCTCTCTATATTACTATGTCATCTGCAAATAGTGAAAGTTTTACTTTATTCTTACTAATTTGGATGCATTTTATTCTTTTTTGTTGTCTGATTGCTGTGGTTAGGACTTCTAGTACTATGTTTAGTAACAGTGGTGAGAGTGGATATCCTTGTCCTGTTCTTTATCTTAGAGGAAAAGCTCTCAGTTTTTCCTCATTGAATATGATGTTAGCTGTGGGTTTTTCATATATGGCTTTTATTATATATTCCCTCTAAACCTACTTTGTTGATAGTTTTTGTCATGAATGGATTTTTTACTTTGTCCACTGTTTTTCCCACATCTATTGAAATGATCACATAGGTTTTATTCTTTTGCATTTATGTTCATCAGAGATATTGGCCTGTAGTTCTCTTTTATTGTAGTGTCTTTATCTGGTTTTGGAATCAGGGTAAATGTATGTCATAGAATGAATTTGGAAGTTTTCCTTCCTCTTCTATTTTTTGGAATCATTTGAGAAGAGTAGGTATTAACTCTTCTTTAAATATTTGGTAAAATTTACCTGTGAAGCAATCTAGTCCTAGACTTTTGTTTGTTGGGAGTTTTTTGTTCACTGATTCCATTTCATTGCTGATAATTGATCTGTTCAAATTTTCTATTTCTTCCTGATTCAATTTTGTTTCTAGAAATTTATCCATTTCTTCTAGGTTGTCCAATTTGTTGGCATATAATTTTTCATAATATTCTCTTATTATCCTTTGTATTTCTGTGGTATTGGTTATTGTTTCTCCTCTTTCATTTCTGATTTTGTTAGTTGAGTCTTCCCTTCTTTTGGATGAATCTATGGCTAATGATTTGTCAATTTTGTTGATGCTTTCAAGGAACCAGCTCCTGGTTTCATTGATCTGTTGTTTTAAAAAATTTCTCTTGTCATTTCTGCTCTGATTGTTATTATTTCCTTCCTTCTGGCTTTGAGTTTTGTTTGCTTCTTTTTCTAGATCCTTTAGGTAAAAGGTTAGGTTGTTTATAAAGTTTTAAATTTTGATGAAGTCCAGTTTGTATATTTTTTTTCTGTTGTCACCTGTGCTTTGCCTAAGAAACCAAGAAACCACTGTGTGAGTCAAGGTCACAAAGACTCACTCAATGCTTTCTTTAAGAGCTTTATAGATTTGTCTCTTACTCTTATACCTGTGATCCATTTTGAGTTAATTTATTGTATGATGAGAGATAGGAATCCATTTTCATTAACTTACATGTGGATATTCAGTTGTCCCAGTATAATTTGGGGAAAAGATTATTCTTTCCCCATTGAATTATCTTGGTACCCTTGTCAAAAATCATTTGACACAATCGTTTTTTATTTTTGTATATTGCCTTACATTTTTTCCCATGTTTAAACTGTTTCAATAAATTATGCATAAACTATATTGTATTCTGTTTTAATTTAACAAAACATCAACATTATCTAGATTTCTACAGAGAATTTAAATGTGTATTCCATCATTTTGTGACATTGTATTTTACCACACTACCTCAATGTATTTCAACACTTGGAATGCCACATTATACAGAAAAGAAAATAAATAGAATTTTGGTTGATTGAGTTTGGAAGAAAGATTTTGAAGATCAGCACCTTTTTTTTTTTTAAGATTTTTATTTATTTATTCATGAGAGACACAGAAAGAGAGGCAGAGACATAGACAGAGGGGAAGCAGACTCCTTGCAGAGAGCCCGATATGGGACTCGATCCCTGACTGGCATCACACCCTGAACCAAAGACAGACACTCAACCATTGAGCCACCCAGGCTTCCCAAGATCAGCACCTTTTTACTCAAATATACAAGGAATCGTATTTTGTTTCATCAAAATAATATTTTCTTTCATCACTGTATTTTCAAATTAGGGTAGCAGTGTGAAAGTATCAAATCAGATTAAGGAATGAGATTTGAAAAGCCTCAAATTCTAAGCATTTTGACAAAGAGTCATTTCACATTGAAGACATTTCTTACAAGTGTATTTTTTTTCCAAGTTTTAATTTAAATTCTAGTTGCAAGTTCCTTTATGAAGAAGAGTAATACAAAGTTTGAAGAAGAAGTCACAAAATAATGAGTACTTTCTTTGGGGAATGTTACAGGTTTGGTTAGAAGTTCTGTAAAAAATGAAAAAGGCAAACAAGAAATTCCAAACTGTTAAAACAGGTGATGTTTCAGGTGGTGATAATAAATTGTCATCTTTGATATAAAGAAGAGAAATACCAAATGACTGCTAATGAACACAATTTTTAAAAAAAATATTTTATTTATTTATTCATGAGAGACAGAGAGAGAGGGGCAGAGACACAGGCAGAGGGAGAAGCAGGCTCCATGCAGGGAGCCGGACATGGAACTCGATCCCGGGTCTCCAGGATCAGGCCTGGGCCAAAGACAGATGCCCAACGGCTGAGCCATCCTGGGATCCCCTAATGAACACAATTTTTATTTTTATTTCTACAATTTAAAAAACAAAGCTTGAGTTAGAAGTATAAAGCACAGTTTTTGATATCTGTCCTCCTTGGTGTTATCCTCAAGGAGTGAAGAGAAGGTTTTTTTTTTTCCCTAGACTTTAGAGGACTGGTAATAAGGCATTGGGTCCAGAAAAGGTTAGATTGGCAGGTGTCTTTCATTATACCTTCATATCATTGAAATGATGCACTAAATTGGAAGATTTGAAAATGACAAAGCCATGATTGATAAGCCATTTATAGGCAACTTGGGAAAGTGATTTTGAATTGGCATCAATTCTGGGACCCACAACGTCACCTACTACAGATGATGAAATGTTATCAGATAACCTTTGGGGGTGCTTGGTGGTTCAGCCAGTTAAGCCTTTGACTCTTGATTTCAGCTGAGATCACAATTTCAGGATCCTTAGATGGAGCCCTGCTTTGGGCTCTGTGCTCAGCAGGGAGTTGGCTTGAGATTCTCTCTTTCTCTCTCTGTCCCCATCACCCACTCCCACCCCCTGCTCTCTGTCTCTAAAATAAATAAATCTTTAAAAAATGTCATCAGATAACCCTTGGTAACAGTAAATATTATTTGCAGAAAAAAAACATCCTAAAGTCTTTTACGATGTTTTCTCTGCAGTGAAAAGGAAAAAGAGTTCAGGCAGTTGGGTTAGATGAGCATAAATGTGCACATTTTGGAATGGAATTGCACTGTATTATTATCTAATTTGATATCTAAATCATTATGGCCAGGTAAATGAAGAGATTCAGTTATGAGGAGAAAAGGGTTGCAATATGGGTTTGAAAATTTCTTTCTCTCTTTCTCATGTCTATCATTATTTTGTTCTCATGAGAAGTGCAGCTTGGTGTTGTCCTAGATCTTGTTTAAGTGAGATGCCCAGGGGAGATGGGAGCCCCACAGGAGAAGCTAGAGATGGACTCCTGGATTTGTAGGGGTTTAAAGAAACATGAGCAGAGTGTGGCGTTCATGATCCACATCAAGGGAAAAGCAGAAGTGGAGGAATTTCCGAAGAACCCGCAAAAGAAAGAGTAGACTGTAAAAACCTGCTGGGTCCAGAAAGCAGGAAGGAAGCTTTCAACAATGCTGGTCAGGTGTGAAACCTCCTCTCCTCTGGGAGATCAGGACTTCTGGAAAGACCGGGCTGGATAATTCATTTTTGAGCTGTTTGGCAGCGGTGGGAACTGGAGGATCCAGCTCAAAAGTGGCTTCACCATTCATATACCATTCACACATCAAGACACATAAGTGCCTTGATGCTACTTGGCCTCTCCATGTAGCATCTCATCCTCCAGGACCTTTTGCGTGTAGCTTGTGTTTCTCACAGTGGTCTCAGGATACCAGCTTGGGGCTCCAGGACACCCTTGCAGAAGCTGGTTTTCCTCCTGTAGGTTGACTCTGGAGAGAGTCACATCATCCCTCATACTCTGTATTGTTGAGAGCTGCCAGAGTCCAGTTTAGATTCAGGAGAAGGGGCAATAGAATCCACTTCTGCATGGAAGAAGGATCAAAGGTTTTGTAGCTTTCTTTCATCCTTCATACAGTGGTCTTATTTATTATTTTATTTTATTTTATTTTATTTTATTTTATTTTATTTTATTTTATTTATTTTATTTTATTTTATATTTTTTAGTTTCTGGAGCCTTCTGAGAATCTAATAAAGGTTACAGGAAAATGAACTCTCACCACATTTATATGCAGTTTTGACTGAAACATCTACCCCAAAGACTTGAATGTTTAAAATAAAGCCTCTTGATGAGAGGAATTATGGAAATAGCATTCCAATCATTGGCTCCATGTCAGATCCATTGGTCTGCTTACTAAATCCCTATCTCCTTGGCTCCTTTCTTTCCTCTTTAAGCACTCTTGATTTCACTCGCCCCCACCCTTAACCTTCTCCTCCATTCCCCTTGAGGTTTGTCTCTGAAAGACTCTTGGTTGTAGTTCAGCGGTTCTAATTTCACAAGGTTCATTTCTCTCAGGGTAGTAATAAACCTATGAAGTATGACTGGGTCAATATTTCTCCAAATGAGTTCTTTTGTCCATAACTTATACCCAGCAGCAGACATTCTGTGACTAGAAAGACAGAAAGGGAATAATCTCCTGGGACAGTATTTTAATTGACAACGGATATTCTTCTCTTACCCAAACTGTCTACCAGGGTTTTATTTTTTATCAGCCACAGTAAATATAAAGGTTGTTTCTCAATTTTGTTCTGTAAACATATGATTGCTGCATCCCGCAGGAATTGAAATTAGGCATCCCAGGCTTGGGAATTTTTTCGGGGGGAACAATAAAAGGCTTCTCGGGCTTTGTCTTTTTATGAGGATGCTCTGCATCCTGCTCACACGCCTTGTAATGTAATCTCAAGACACAGCTGTTGTTTCAGAGAGTTCATTCATGTCAGCAGCAATTAAAAAGTCCTTTGTTTTCCAAACATGCTTCCCTGGCTTGCCTTGAAGTGCTTTGCAAACAACGATTCCTGCAGCTTGAGGAGAGGAATCTTTATTGTGTGTGGCAGAAAGGGTGTGCCACGTTCATTTTCAGTCTTGTTCTATGATTTATAGCAGGTACACCTGTGCATCTTCCTGACAATGAAGTTTTAAATATAGAAAATCCTCAGTCATCACTTTGCCACTTTAAGATATGACCTCTTATAGCAATGAGTTAGAGCATGCTTAGTATATGGGATAAAAATCAAACTAGGCTCTAAGAATTGCTAGGCTACCCTGTTTTTTTTTTCTTCTTCTTCCCTTTTTTTAATATATATATATCAAAATGAATGCATCCTTGGGACTTGAGCATTAATAGCCTTTTTTTCTTCTCAGGTAAGGTGCACACACGGGACAATATCTCAAGGGCTCCCTATGTATGCTTTGTGCTTCGAGTTATGGGCTCCTGGAGAATGAAGAATTGAGGGAGAGAAATGTGATATGATTTCAGAGCATTGAAAGGCAGGTCTTTTCCAGTCAATCCCATTATTGTCTCTCAAGAGTAAATGAGTTTATTCATTTGAGGGAATTAGAGAAAGTGTGCATATCATTATCTTATCTAACTCTTCCACCTGTGGAGTGGGGCTCCTATGTATTAGGATAAATGCCTGCAATGAACATTAACAAATAATAGTGGCAAGGGGCACCTGGGTGGCTCAGTTAGTTAAGCATCTGACTCGACTTCAGCCCAGGTCATGATCCCAGGGTTGTGAGATTGAGCTCCTCATCAGGTTCCATGCTGGGCATGGAGCCTGCTTAAGCATCTTTCCCTCTCTCTCCACCCCTCCCAACTTTCTCTGTCCCTCTCTAAAAACAACAACAACAACAACAAATATTAGTGTTATTAATATATCTTTATGTCTTTCAGATTGCTATATATGTACTGTTTCTCATCTTAATTATGTGTGTGTTTATGTTGCATTGTGGGGAAGGTGGTGGTTAGGGAGCTAATCAAGTAACAAACCTTTTCTGTGTGTTTGGTTTCTAGACTTTCTTTTGCTTTGAGGAAGGGGAGAGATGTAGGGTTGGAGTGGGTGGAAAGAAATAAAAAAACTGCTAAATTTATAACAAGCTAAAGCCCCATTGTTGCACAGCCAGAGGACGTGTTTTCCCTTTACTTTTTTAATAGTCAGAATGAGCAGCTGGCATCTAAAATGAAATATGAGGGGGATCCCTGGGTGGCTCAGCGGTTTAGCACCTGCCTTCAGCCCAGGGCATGATCCTGGAGTCCCAGAATTGAGTCCCACATCAGGCTCCCTGCATGGAGCCTACTTTTCCTTCTTCCTATGTCTCTGCCTCTCTCGCTTTCTCTCTCTCTGTGTCTCTCATGAATAAATAAATAAAATATTTAAAAAAATAAAATGAAATATGAGTTAACCTATGTAACAGTAAGTCTTATATCCTTTAAAAATTTTTTTAAGGATTTACTTATTTTTTAGTAGGAGAGAGAGAGAGAGAGAGAGAGAGAGAGAGAGAATGAGGAGAATGAGGGGAGGGACAGAGGGAAAGAATCTCAAGCAGACTCCTCCCTGAGCAGGAGCCCAATGTGGGGCTTGATCTTACAACCCTTAGATCATGATCTGAGCTGGTATCTAAAGTTGACCACTTAACTGTCTGACCTACCCAGGTTCCCCAACAATGAGTTTTATCTTCTTGCAAATATCAAAAAACAAAAACAATATAGATTCCATAGTCTAGGGAACACATAAAGGTAAGATAGGAAAAATATTTCCAATTCAAATTCCATAAGTCTGCAGATTCTATACAATCTGATGACATTATAGTAAAAAGTGTCAGACACATATTAGAATGGATTTTTAAAAAGTGAAGTTTTAAATGTCTTACAAGCCAGTTGGTGCACATACATCTTGGCTCCATTACAGCCATATGATTTACGTGGCTCAAACTTCCCTTAGCTGGAAGGCTGCCCCAGCAATAGCATACCCTCTTTCACCATGTCTGAGACTCCCAGTGAAAAGCATTTGGAGCAGCACAAGGTGTGCCATCCCCGTCTGTCTCTATCACAAAACATTTTTCTTAGTCTGCCTTTATGAAAATAAAAATCAACAGAATATTAGTTTGTAGAGTTAGAGTTGGGCTTTAGTCACTAGTGAAACTTTACTTTTCATAAAAAAGAGGAAGCAACAGCAGAGATTAAGTGATTGTCCAGGTCATACACTGCTTAAACAAAGTCAGGATCTGAACCCAGGTCTTTTGACTCAGTTACTCTTAAATATCCAGTCGGAAAACTCGGCATGGGTGTACTTGCTGCTATAGACTGAAAGTTTGTGTCCCTCAAAATCCATACACTTAAACCTAATCTCCAATGTCATGCTATTTGGAGGTGGGGGCTTTGGGGGTTGATTTGGCCATGATGGTGGAGCCCTCAGGAATGAGATTAGTGCCCTCATAAAAGAGGTCCCAGAGAGCTTCTTAGCCCCTTCTGCCATGTGAGGAAACAAAGCCAGAAAAGAGAGTGAATTCTCACCTGACACTGCAGCTGCACTTTGACCTTGGGTTTTCAGCCTCCAGAACTATGAGAAATAAATGTCTGTTGTTTAAACCAGAGTCTGTGATAGTTTGTTATAGCAGCCTGAATGCTATAACATTGCATTTGTTTTGCTTTTACAGTTTTATTGAGATATATTTGATATACCACAGAATTCACTGATTTAAATAAAGTGTACAGTTCTGTGTTTTTTAATATATTTTTTATTATCAGTTTATTATATTTATTGTTATTTTAAAATATTTTATTTATTTATTCATGAGAGACCTAGAGAGAGAGAGAGAGGCAGAGACATAGGCAGAGGGAGGAGCAGGCTCCCTGTGGGGATCCCAATTTGGGCCTGGATCTCTGGACCCTTGGATCACAACCTGAGCCAAAGGCAGATGCTCAACCACTGAGCATTCCAGGCATCCCAGTTTAATATATTTAGAATTATGCAAGCATCATCACATTTTAGAATATTTCAGTACCAGAATACCTCCTTTTATTGTGCTTAGTCTTATTGAGCTTTGCAGATTACCATGGTTTTGTTTTGTTTTACAAATGGAAGATTTGTGGCATCCCTGTATTGATTAAGTCTGTTGGTACCATTTTTCCAACAGCATTTGTTCAATTCTTGTCTCTGTGTCACATTTTCATAATTCATGGCAATATTTCAAACTTTTTCATTATTAATTATATTTGTTTTGATGATCTGTGATCAGGAATCTTTGATGTGACTATTGTGGTTATATGGAGACACCATGAACCACACCCATTTAAGACCATGAACTTGGTTTCTGACTGTTCCTTGGTTTCTGACTGTTCCTTGGTTTCTGACTGTTCCAGTGTTCCCCTATCTCTTGCCTTCTCCTTGGGCCTCCACATTTCCTGAGGCCAACAATGTTGAAATTAGGCCAATTAATAACTCTACAATGGCCTCTAACTGTTCAAGTGAAAGGAAGAGTCTATTTAATGTGGCAAACTTCACTGTCATGCTAAGAAATTACTACTGTAGCCCCTTGGACCTTAAGCAGCCACCACCCTGATCACTCCCAGCCATCCACACTGAGCCAAAACCCTCCCTCAGCAAAAAAGATTATGACTTGCTGAAAGCTCAGATGATGGTTAACATTTTTTAGCAATGGAGTAGATTTTAATGAATGTACTCACATTGCTTTTTAGACTTAATGCTCTTGCACACTTAATATAGTATAGTGTAAACATAACTTTTACATGTACTGGAAAATCAAAAAAATTCATCTGAATTGCAATATTGTGATATTTGCTTTATTGCGGCGGTCTGGAACTGAACCCCACAGTATCTCTGAGGTATATATGTTCCCCAGAAAGAAAACCCGTCTGCATTAGCACTTGTTCTCTGTTCATCTGCAACTGCCTCCACCTCCCAGCTTTAGGCAACCACTAGTCTACCCTGTCTCTATGGACTTACCTATTCTACATGTACGATCAATAGAACATGCAGTCTTTTGTGTCTGTCTTTTTTCCCTTTGGGATAATGGTTCAGGGTTCATCTGTTGTTCCATGTAGCACTTCTGTTGTTCCATGTAATGCTTTTTATTGCTGAATAATATTCCACTGGGGAGACATGCCACATCTGTGTAGCCATTCATCAGTTGATGGCCATTTAGGTTGTTTGCACTTGTTGGCTGTTATGAATAATGTTGCTCTGAACATTGAGAACAAAGTCTTCATGTGCATCTATATTCTTATTTTTCATGGTACATAGATAGGAATGGAATTATTGGGTCATATGATAACTAGACCTATGCTTAATATTTTGAAGTCAAACTGTTTTCTACTAGTTTGTTTTTAAAACAAAGTTAAAATTTATGTTGATAACCACTCTGAACCATGGCAACTTTTGAGCAATTAAAAATACATCTGACTACATTTGCACAAATCTGTAATATATTAGTACACAGTTAAAATTATGAAAAGGCACTTTCTCATAGCTACAAATGTCTATATAAAACAAAAATAAAAAAAACAAAAATCATGGTTTTTACATCACAAATAATTTGCATTTAAATCAGCTAATGAATAACAGGCTTTTGATCTGCAGGTCTACAAATATGGCAAAGTTAATGTCGTTGCAGAACTCTTTAATTTTGCATCTCTAGACATACAAAATGACAATAGGTTTTTGATAAGGATGTTAATATATTAAAAAAATCAAAACAGAAAAATCAACAAGAGAGAAGAATGTCATTAATAGGACATTAGGGTTTACTTTATTGGGCTTACTTTAATGCTAAGCTACTCTGAACACCAACTTCAAGAAGACTTTGGCATCAGTACTGAGGAAAGCATTTGTCCAGAACAGTGTTTGTAGGGCTATGTGTAAACAAACCAGAGTGAAGCAACTAGATTTTTCATTTGCGTTTCTATTAAGGTATTTGCCAGCCACTTTTTTCTAGCCTTATGCTGTGTATGATGGCTGTAATGCCAAGACCCGTGTTTTATTCCAGACTCTGCTACAACCTGTAGGACACCACTCTTTACCTTGGAACCCACCTTCATCTGTAGAATAGTAATTATTACTCACCTATTCACTTCAAGGGTTGGGTGGTTATGTGAGAACAAATGAGATAGTATGTAGCACCCAGAACTTTGTAAACTGTCAAATTTTAAAAGTAAGGCTTTTATATAGGCCAAATAAAGCTGTGTGCTCATTGTAAACATTCAAAGAGATATTTAAAATGCTGAGAGAGCTGACATTTGTTTTTGTTTCCATATATACCTATGATTGATGACCAGGGCTATGTAAAGCACTTAAAAATACATTTCTAAGCTAACAGGCATGAATAAAAATAGTGAGGAGAATTGACAAATTTCCTAAGATATTACATGAAACATGAAAACGATTTTCTTGGCATATCTTAGAAAAAGCATGGAACATAGAAATTAAGGAAAAATGGAATTTATATTTTGTGCAATTTCAGATTGCAGATTGCTTCATTCTTTTCTCTCATTTCCCACAAACAACCAAAGTCTATCATATTCCTAACTCTGCCTCTTGGAGCTGTTTTTATATTTTGCCAACAAAAGTAGACGGGAAGGCATCTGGGACAGATCAATTATGTGGCTGTTTTAAGTAAAATATATGTAACACATTTCCTTTGGTAACCTCTTGCACCACCAGTACCAAAATAAATTGTTTTCTTAAAACAGTTTTTATAAGTTCCATTTTAAGGAAAAGGAAATGTGACATGAAGGGCTACCACTGAATGACAACTAGCAATGCTGAATGCTAGTGCTATGGGGGATATGGCCCCATGGTGTCATTTCTTTATCACTTCTACTCACTAATCAAATACAATTATATTTTCATTAGCATTTGGGATTCAAAGTATTTCTAAAGTAAACATTTACTGTAAAACATTATGTTAATGACACAGAAAGATGGTGATATGCTTTTCCTTGATGGAGGATTGCAGACAGAACAGGAATAGGAGATTTTAGGAAGAATCTATCAAGTAAGAATAAATAATTACGTCTTGTTGAGAATATTCAATTTTGTTACTGCCTAATTTTATGAATAGCAGCTGCTGTGCCACGTGATACCCAAGCATCAATATTTTAACACACATTCACGTAGAGCTTGTTTTTTGTTGTTGTTGTTTTTTTTTTTTTCCTCACTCAGGGAAAAAAGACAGGGAATCCAGCAGGTGCTATTTCTGGAGAAAAATGACTTATGAACATCTTCAATTATTTGCCTCGCTTAATATAACTTCTTTCCTCCCTCAAATTCTCATTATTCAACAATCATTTACCACTAAATTATAGAACAATAGTTTCTCCTAAAGCAGAAGTGAAGTGAAGCTGGGCTTGAGTCAATAAACAATTATGAGGCTCTCAGATCATCAGAAAGATGCCACCTCTGACATATGACCTGTTCTGGTCTCAAGGCGCATGGCAGCAGTTTATGGAGACTATAGAAGGGGTCATATTTTTCCTCTCCTGGACTGATGGTTCCTGTCATCTCAACTTCAGAGAGAGTTTTTCTTTGAAGAATCCACTAGTGTTTGGAGGATATCTTGAAGATACACATGAACATCTTTTTCCATGAAATGGTCTGAAATTCTAATCACATTTTGGCGAACAGAGCCTAAAGTTGCTGCTTTCAAGCCACAGTAACTCGGCCCATTGTTTTCTTTGTGGTTTGGTTGTATTAGCCATTGCGTAGTTTGGATAGAATCTTTGAAGCCGGTCAGTCCTCAGCTCAGACTTGCCTGCTTATGATTAGGGTTTCTTTGTCAAATCATTGGATTGACCGAAGCCTTAATTTCTTCATTTATGAATTAAAAGTATGTGCACTACGGCATTCTTTTAAAGATTTAAAAAATGGGTACATAGTATGTAGCATATGTTGTGTGTGGCAGACATTGTTGGGTTTCCTTACTCTTTTCTTGCCCAAAGAATCCTGAGGCTATGTGAGTGACAGCATGCCCAGGCCAGAGGATTAGTTGTGATTGTTTAACGCCATCATGGTAATCCCATTTTCCAGTGCCATGATTGATTTGGGGGCATGAAATCCCCTTCTGGCCGATGACACGTAAGGAGAAGACATCTGGGGTTTCTAAGAGAGGCTGTCCACCCTGAAAGGACAGGGTGGGAGGAAATGTTCTCTTTGGTGTTGAAACTCGTTATGTCTGGCAGTAGCCAACTGGCTGTGGCCAAACTGGATGTGAAAAACCAAGACCCAGGAAGCAAACCCAAGAGTCATCCTGGAGCCCCTGTGGGGTTGCTTTGTCCAGCCTTCTATTAATACACAAGAAATAGCCTATGGTTTAACTACTCCGAGTCAGATTTTCTATTATTTGTGGCCTAAAGTAGCCAACTTAAGAAGTAGACTCTTACTGATATGTATTAATCAGAATATTTCTAAAGGGACAAATTGATATTTAAGAAACGATTTTCACTGAATTAATAGAAAGTAATCCCCAAACAATTCCAACTGTAATTTTTAGAATACCCTTTTTTTTTTTTTGAGACATTGAGAACTTTAAAGACACTTTAAATATTTTTTTTCAGGGAAGTTCTAATAATCAAATTTAGCCGATGGTTTTCAGTTTTATTTAAAAACAAAGCAGAAAGTCATATTAATCATACACTGGAAGGGAACTCAGTAAGTATTACAGAGTTTAAAGTTTAGGTCATCTTTCTGCCCCTAATTAAAGGGCACATCAAAACCATCTCAAGAAATAGAACTGGGGTTTTAGAACCTTTGAAAAAAACTACAAAATAGCAAAGTTTCTAGTTGACTGGAGGTTAGGTTCATGTAGTACACTATGTGGTGGGGTTAATAATTATGGAGGTAGGAGGATAGATTCACCTGGATCACCTATGGATGATAACTGATCTTTTATTTTCATAATTTACTTGAAAGGAGGCCATTCTTATTTCCCCTTCTATTCACACAGGTAACACTCACTGTACAGAAAACTAATTTCTGCTGGATTTTCATTCTTGATCTGGAAATCTTTCTTTTGTTCTGCTTATTATCTGACAGACCACAAAGCTGATTGAAATATAAAATTTCTGGACACGCCAATTCTTGAAATCTGAAGTCTTTTTGGATTTTGTTAGACCCTGTGGTATCAACCAGGAATGTGTACCTCTTTGGTCATTGTCTTGAAAGCCACAGAGGCTTTCTGTCATCTTCTTTAAAAAATTAGTAAGAAATGGAACACAGCTCAGGCAATTAATATATTTATATATAATAAAATAATACATATGTAATCTTGTATAATACATATGTGTAATATACATAAAATATATGTAATGTATATATTTTAAGTACCAGAATCTTTAACAGTTGATTGTTTGAATTTGTTCAACAGAGAACCCAGCTTGTATATCAAAATAAAATACATGAATCCAACACGTGTGAATCCCTTTTATGAGGTAAAAGCTCTATAGTCATCATTAGTGATTCAAAAAAGAATTATTGTACGACTCTTCTGTTTCAGGCTGTTCTACATTTAAACCTGTAAAAGCCTTGGAGGTGCTAGGTCCTGGTGAATAATAAAGATGCTCTGGAAGCTCCTGCCATTGCCCTGGTTATATTTTTGTTATTCCAGATTATACTCTTATGCTATCATGCCTCATTAATGTATGAAAAAGCAGTCTGGAATGTTTGCCTTTGTGCAGACCTGAGTGTATCTCATGCTTACCTTATGGCAAGTGTGTTAGACATGTAGATTATGAAATGCTGGGATGAGGGCTATAGACCTGCACTGTGTGTAGTTTGGGTTTTTAGGGGGGCATCAGACAATTTAACCACTTCCTTTAATGGCCAAAACTGTCAAAGTCTGTGTTAATTCTCAATTTATTTAAAGCTTGAGATGAACAATCTTACTTTAGGGAACATTTGTTTGGCATAAAGACTGAGAGCTAAAATATAAGTAATTTTGAAATGGGTTTCCAAGATGACTAAAGAGAAATCATTGTGAACCGTTACTTTGTGGACTGCCAAGGGGATTGCCATAGAACTGCCTTCTATGGGTAATAGAAGGGTAACTGGTTTCTCTGTAGTCTTGTGCATTTCATGTTAATAAATTTAAAAACATGATTTTGAGAAGGACCTATAGGCTTCCCCAGCCTGCCTGACAGGTCCATAAGGCAAGAAAGTTTAAGAGCTGCTGAAAGAAAATGAAGCATTTTGTGCAACAGTGGCAAAAGGAATACAGTGATTAAAATAATAGAAGCAACAAAAACTATAATAGTTTAGGTTTAGTGCTGATTGGTCCTACCTTTCCCAGTGTGTGAGGGTGAGGCTAGAGCTTGAAGGACAGCCAGGCTGAAGTCTGCTTTCCTGGGGGCTCTCACCCATCCTCATGAAGGAGAGTGGGCACAGCACCGTGTGATTCTGGGAACAACCCTCTTGGAGATGTTGGCTTTAGTTATGGCTAAAAATGGTCATATTTCCCCAAAAAGAAGTTGGTCCTAGTGTTTGTCAGATTGAAGCAGGTAAATTGTCATGATTTTTTTTTCTCTGACCAAAATTTTATTTTTATTGGTTAGTAAAGATAGACCCCAAACATTGGTAATATCAACATAGTTCATTAAATGCTTTTATCTGAAAAGGAAGAAATTTCCTTATGTTAGTGCTGTGATACATTTTTCACCTTAAATTTGCAACCGGAAACAGGCCCAGAGATTAGTGTGTCTTCGGTAGCCTTACATAGTTCAAATTTTCCCTAATAGCTGGATTCTAACTTGCTCTGTTCCCTTTTTCCATACCCCTCCAGAATTAATGCAGGGTCAGACTTATGGTCATGTTTTCAGAGCTACCTTAATATTCATCCAAGGAACTTCTAAAGTTATATAGACTGCTCACAAGTAAAGGCAGTTTTCCTCCAAATGAGAAAATTGCAAATAATGAAAACCTGCTTAAAAGTTATTTAAAATAAAAATAAGATGCTAATTACACTTAATGAAAACATATGAAGTGTTATTATTTTTTTTTTTTTGAAGTGTTATTATTTTTTTTTTTTTGAAGTGTTATTATTTACAAAGTACTATGAAAAACTGTTGAAAGCCTAAGTCTTTGTAGGTTAAAAATGGAGAAACCTTGCCTTTTTTATGTTTTAGATTGAGAATGAGGAAGGAAACTGGCTTAATGTGGCTGAAAAATCCTTGCCTATTCTAATATTGCCACTTGCACATTTTCAGTGCTGTCTCTCCCTAGACTTTATTGATTGATTGATTTTTAAAGATTTTATTATTTACTCATGAGAGACACAGAAAGAGGCAGAGACATAGGCAGAAGGAGGAGCAGGCTGTCCGCAGGGGGCCTGATGCAGGACTGGATCCCAGGACTCCAGGGTCACAGCCTGAATGGAAGGCAGATGCTCAACCACTGAGCTGCCCAGGTGCCCATCTCCCTAGACTTTAAAGGCAGGGTAAAAAGTCCCTGATTTGGAGATCTGAATTGGGTTTTATTTTTGCAGCTGCTCAGCCTAAAGACCTTAGTTTCTTCCTTGATTTTTCTTTCTCTTGTACCCCATGTCCAATTTGTCAGCCAATCCTGTCCTCTTTAGCTTCAAAATATATCCACGATGTGCATTTCGCACCATCTCCACTGAAAACATCCATCCTGCCACCATCTCTCACCTGGAGGACCTTCAAACTACTGGCCTTCAGGCTGGTCTGTTTCCTCCCTTGCTCCATGGTACTAGACTATTTCAAACACCTTGGACAGAATGAAGTCAGGTTGAGTTATTCCTCCATTCAGAGCTCTCCAGCATCCTTCCATCTCTCCCAGAGACTCCCACTCACTACGGAAGCCCTTCTCAAGGCCTATCAGGCCCCATGGTCTGCTCCTGTTGGCTCTCCAGTTTCAGCTTCCACTCTCACTGCTCCACTTGCCATACCTTATCTCCAAAGCTGAGATTAGTGGCTGGCACATAATAGGTGCTGAATCTATTTGGATAAACAATGGTAATAACCCAGATATGTTCTGGACTCACAGTGTCTTCTGAAATCCAAAGCAAAATTGGCTTAAATCTTCCACTTTGTGTTTATCTCCTTGTGAGTCCTGGGAAACTTCTATTTCTTTTCAGCTTCTACTGACTGAATTGCTATTCCTCTGAATGTTCCATTTCCATTCAGCATTCTGCTTTCCCTTTTTCTACTCTTATTGGCCTATTTGGTATGATTCATATCCTTCATTCCCTGAAGTTCTGTGTTAGAAATTCAGAATACTGGGGGATATGACAATACCTAAAATTAAATTATAGAACAACACATAAGTTTAAATTTTAAGTATCTGTTTTCTTAAAAGTCATAATTTTCTGCACTGGGAAGTTATGATGGTTTCCTGTGCTCAAGCTTCAGCCTCCCTTTATTTTCTTGGTCCTAATTTTTTCTCTTTGCCAGGATACTGCATTCTTTCCTTTTTTTTTTAGAAAGAGAGCAAGTGTGTGTGGGGGGTGGCTGGGCAGAGAGAGAGGGAGGGAATCTTAAGCAGGCCCCAAGACCAGCATGGAGCCTGATGCAGGGCTTAATCCCAGGACCCTGAGTTCATGACCTGAGCCAAAATCAAGAATCATATGCTTAATGGATTGAGCCACCCGGGGGCTCTGCCAAAGTACTGCATTCTATTTTAGAACATCTGACGATCAGGACATGCTTTCATTATTGAGCCAAAATCCGTCTCATAGAATTTTTACCCATTTGTGGATAAAATTATTTTTTCTAATATGTGGGGTCCATTTAGAACAAGAAGCACCCCCTTTGCAGTGTTACTCTTTTATGGCTCTATGAAGGCATTAAAATTCTGTATGTGCTAAACTAAACATAATTTTCTTAAAAATAAAAACATTCTTCTATATGGGAAGTTGTATTCATTTTGGAAAAAAAATACTTTAGATGGCTTAGGCTTCAAATTTAAGTTCATTGGGCACATCACAGGCTGCAGTTTTTGATAACATAGATTTTAAAAAATACTCCCATAACTGATCTCTAAATACAGTAAAAACTTTGGATATGTTTTGAATAGTCCAATATCTACTTTATAAAACAAAAATATTATACATGGTATTTGAATTTGTGGCTTATTGCTAAAACTTATTAAAGTCACACATAAACTGCACGAGATGCCATATTTTGTTGGAAGAAATGTTTTATGAAGCTTAATGTGCAGTTTATCCAGAGCCTAGACAAGACCAGTCTCTTCTTATAGGACCAGCCATTCATTTTTGTGCATTTGTTAGAGAAACTTAAGTAAAACAATGTAGGCAGCTTCACTCCAGTTCTTGGCATTAAGCAAAGCTGATGATTAATGAACTACAATGGTAATTGGCTCATGGTTACAGATGCCTTGGACATTCAAGAAATGAGACTATAATGGATGGAAATATCTCAGTCGTTCAACTAGGGCTTATTCACTGAGGGATTAAGGTGACCTGACATGCTAGGATAAGCCTGGTTATATAAAATTGCATATGCTGTTTTTAGCTCTCCTTTGCATGGCAGTAATATTTTCATTAAAAAAAATCTTAGAGTTAGGAAGTATGCCAAAGAGAGAACATTATGAAGCAGATGCTATCAAAAACATTTGAAACCCACCTGTTAGTCAACGTAAGAGAAATAGTTCCTTATTCTCGAAGCAAGTGACATTGCCTAACGCTCAGCTGCTGCGAATGGGCTGTAATGTTACATTTTGTCAGGCTCCAGCCTTGTTGAGGTCTGTGCTTATGAAAACACCCCTGAGAATGCAGGATTGGAGTCCTGGGTCCTCTACAGAAGCACCAGGCCGAGAATCACTGTTCGTGACCATTCTACTGATACATCAAATGCCTTGTAGGGGAAGTATGCCTTTTTCCTTATTAGATTTTGCCAGCTTTGCACTTGGATTTGTTCTCCTCAGATTTTAAGGTCCCTATACATTCAGATTTGTCATTTTAGTCTCAAACCTTGCCAATGTCTGACCAGATCATATCCATCCACAAGTGTTTGCTTCAAGGACTAGTTTTCCATAAGCCTCTACTCTTTTTCTGGCATCCAACCAGAAATTTCCGACCAGTGTAGTCTGGGGATGTGGTGGTAAGCAAGAGAGCACTCTGCACATAGACCAGTGGGAGAGAGGTTTACAAGTAGCAGCATCTGGATTGTTTTTGGAAGAATGGGATATAATTCAGCATAGCACGAGGTGTGAGGATGCATACAGTGCAGTGGACTTTAAATGTTAAGCTGTGCCATATTGTAGGGGCTTAAATGCCACTCAAAAGAGCTTGGCAGTATTTCTCAGCTGAGGTTTTCAAGTATGATAGTGAGACACCATCAGATCTTCATGTGCTACAGGAAGATAGCTCTTGTGTTAGTGCAAAGGACTTAAGGGGGGAGAGAAAGAGCTTGGAAGAGGCACTGAGTGTTTCATCAGTTCACCGCCGAGGTCTCGAGTTCTTAAATTAGGGAAAGAGCATAAGATGGATGAGAAGATGAACTGAAGAGCCATTTCTGTGATAGATTAGGCTGGCTTGACAATGTAACAGAGGTAAGAGAGAAAATGTGGAGAGCTGAAGCTAGCCCAGAGTCTTCTAGCTTGAGGGACCTGGAACAATGAAACAGTGAAGGACAATTGAGTCATTTTTCTATTAATTAATGCTCCACTAGCAAAGAGACTTTAGGGATGAGGCCAGGGATGAAAGACACAGAGGAGGCAGGCATCTTACTAAGAAATGTTTTCTCCAGTGTGAGCAAATAGGTCACTCCTTGGAAGGTAACCTGAATTTTGTTCACTTACGTGTTCCAAGTCTCTAGCACAGTGATTGGCAGAAACATTACCCTGAATAAATGTTGAGTGAAATGTATCATTTTTACCATTCTCCCCATTACTTCTTTTTTCCAGTTCTCTACCAATTACTTCAAAGAAAAGAAATATTAACCTTATATACTTCACTATTGTTTTTCTCTCCCTAAGTTGGAATTTGCATACTGGAGAAAAAAAGAGATCGGATGATATTTCCAGTGTGGCAGTTAAGAGTGTTCTAGATCCCTAATTCTTATTCTTTCTGAAGCTAGCTTTATTTTTCCTCATATTATAATTAATCACTTCCTTAAAGGCTCAAAGTTTATCAGAGGTCCTTCCATTAAAATTAATTTTATTGTTTGATCAAATGCCATAGCAATACATTGAAAAAAAAAAGAAGTATTCAGTTATATAATATTAGGAAAAGATTGGTTTTCAACAAAACATGTAGCCCTTCTAAGATAGAGACATGGTTAAGATGGTAAGGTAGGTTACATATAGAACTAGGCCTTTGTTAGTACAGAAACATTTGTGAAATTATGTTTTTCTTTTGATAATTAAAATGATTTGGTAGAAAAGTTTGACTTCATCCTGGATTTTAGCCTAATTGTTCTGTAGCCCCAATTTACTAATTTGAAAGTTTGTAGCAGTGATGAGAAGGAGTGCAGTAAAAGTCTAAGAACTTTTGTTGCTTCTTGACTCTGTTATTTGCATATTATCTTTCTGTGTTTTTAGAAATTCCCAATGATATAGTTTTCCTGCAATAAAATCGTTATCTCTAAAATCAGCTTTTAAGAGCTTTGATTGAAAAAATAACTTTGGAAGTGGCATCTGGTATCATGTGATACTGAATAATTACAACAGTAATTCCAAACCACTTGTAAACTCCTTGAAGAAAGGAACTGAGTCTTTGTATGTGTGTATTGATGTGTATGTGTGTTACAGCCTTTACTGGAAGAGAAGATATTTATATAATACATATGTAATATACATATGCTGAAAGTAAGTGAGAAAATGAGTGGTTGTTGAATAGTGATTATATGCAGCCTATTTTCAGAGACAAATGCTACATTACACTGGTTTCAGGAAGTATCATTATTATTATTTTTTAAGATTTTATTTATTCATGAAAGTCACACAGACAGAGGCAGAGACATAGGCAGAGGGAGAAGCAGGCTCCCTATGGGAAGCCCGATGTAGAACTTGATCCCAGGACGCCGGGATCATGACCTGAGCGAAAGGCAGACGCTCAACCACTAAGCCACCTAGGTGTCCCCAACATCTTTATTTCTTAATATAGCTCTTAAAGCAACGACTTTTAAAGTTATTCTGGAGGATGCCATTGGTAAAGCTTGTTTTCTATCCTTTCAGTCTGAGAATAGCAAGGCATAGGCAAGCCTGCAGGCCGAAAGCTGGAGAACACCTATTAACTCTACTCTTCGTTGCCTCAGGTGAGTGAATCAAAGATGCAGAAGACTCACAATGCCTTTAGTTTTGCATTTTCTTTTCTATCCTAAACCAAATGTCACACAGTAGGGAAATCTGAGCATTGATAGTCTTTCTCTCTTTGAGCATAAGTTGCACAAGTATTTTTTTTCCCCCCTCAAGAATACTATTCAGAACTGTCACATGCCCTGGGGCCTCTGACCACCTCAGGATAGCTACATCCCTATGTAAGCAAGGAAGAGAGCCCGCTCATGGGAGTCATATTCCACAAGGCCCAGTAACTCCTTGCATTCTAAACGTTTCCGACAAGAAGATGTGAGATTCAGCAGAGCGCTGTCCCTTGTCGATCTTTCTCATTTCTCTGCTCTTCATCCCTTCGGCTGCCTCGGAGAAAAACATAAAACCTTCCAGACTGTTTCTAATTGCATAGTCCCAGGTGGGCAAAAACCGCTCCCTCTCTCCAACTAATGATCAGTTTCTGATCTAAGGGAGGAGGGATGATAGTCCTGGTTATTTTTGCCTTATTGGTGCCAGCACAGATGCTGTGTTCATCCTGGAAGGTGTCCAGAGAGATCTCTCCCTAAGGCACACGATAGAAACAGACTTGGACTATTTTCTGACGACCAATCTGGGAAGTTTTTCTTTCCTCCCCAGGCCTTAAGATACAGCACCAAGATTACCTATTGAGTCTTTTAAAAGGAAAGTAACCTCTTTTGAACAGAGTGAGCTCCTTTTCCCCATCACATTTCCTCCCCTCAGGTGAATACTGTGCCTTCCTTTGCTGCCCTGCCCCTGGGCCTGCTGCCGTGCTGTGTGCCCAGCCCCTGCCCATACCCTCTTCCTGGCTCAGGTACAGAATGTCAACCTGACCTCCAGCATGGAAACAAATTAGTTTCTGATGGAACAGGATTTGACTCAGATGCTAAATTCCTGAATTTTCCATCAGTAACTCAACTATAGCTCTGTCCCTCCTCATAGGTTCCTGAAGGAGACAAAGTGATCTGAGGATAGTCCAGCAGAGGATGCCTCTTTACCACGAGGCAGGACTTCGGCTACATACCTCTGTGGTCCTGGTGAGCAGACCTCAAGGGGGCTGACTGGGGTCCTCTGGCCTCTCATCTAAGCCTCTGCTTCCGAGAGGCCTGGGGCCTCTGATCCTGACACTGCATGATCCTATCACTCTGAAGATGAAGAAGGGCATGGAAAGATAAACCCATGAAAAGTTCTGTGAGGTGTTCCTGGCTGGAGGCTCCTCCCCTGCAAAGAGCAGCTCAGGGTTGGTCTCCCTGCTTCTGCCACACTGAGCCCCGCTCCCACGGGAAGAAGCCACCTAAAAGGGTACAGAGGACCCAGAGCCTGAATGGTTATTTACTTCAGAACTTCCTTTTATTTTCTCTGTATTCTAAAATAATCCCCGCCCTTTTGCAGTACGCTTGTGTCCTTGGAGCCCTTTCTACCTTGACTATTATTAGAACTTACTTTCCTCCTTGGAGGTGGATGAGGTGAATAGATAGAGAAAAAGAAAAGCACCGACCCGTTCCTGGAAGTCAGTCATTCCAGCCAATATAATTCAAACAATTCAGTGTATTCTCTGTTTTGGTGCATACACCAGCCTTTGGCATAGGCCTGGTCACCCCTTCTTTTTGGAGTTTCATGACCTCAGCTGCTCAAACCTTAGGCCTTTCCCTAGGCTCTTGATTCCTGGGTGAGTTCTGTGTGCCACATTACCTGAGGGCAGCTGAGTGAGTGCTCCTGGGCATGCCTGCCTTCAGCTCCTATATTCTGGTCTCAGACCTGGTCCTGCCTTAAAGCAAGAGAGGGGTTCAGAGCTCAGGCAGGAGATGGGATGGGTGGGCCACCATGCATTTCCTTTAACATAGTCTAATTTCTCTGGGTGACTCACAGCACATCTGACAATAAGGTGCCTCTGGGCCGTCACTCAAGCTGTTCCTCTTTCCTGGAATCCTTTTTATTTTTTTATTATTTTTTTTTTAATTAACTTTTATTGGTGTTTAATTTACCAACATACAGAAAAACACCCAGTGCTCATCCCGTCAAGTGTCCACCTCAGTGCCCGTCACCCATTCCCCTCCAACACCCGCCCTCCTCCCCTTCCACCACCCCTAGTTCGTTTCCCCGAGTTAGGAGTCTTTATGTTCTGTCTCCCTTCCTGATATTTCCCAACATTTCTTTTCCCTTCCTTTATATTCCCTTTCACTATTATTCATATTCCCCAAATGAATGAGAACATACACTGTTTGTCCTTCTCCGATTGACTTATTTCACTCAGCATAATACCCTCCAGTTCCATCCACGTTGAAGCAAATGGTGGGTATTTGTCGTTTCTAATTGCTGAGTAATATTCCATTGTATACATAAACCACATCTTCTTTATCCATTCATCTTTCGATGGACACCGAGGCTCCTTCCACAGTTTGGCTATTGTGGCCATTGCTGATAGAAACATCGGGGTGCAGGTGTCCCGACGTTTCATTGCATCTGAATCTTTGGGGTAAATCCCCAACAGTGCAATTGCTGGGTCGTAGGGCAGGTCTATTTTTAACTCTTTGAGGAACCTCCACACAGTTTTCCAGAGTGGCTGCACCAGTTCACATTCCCACCAACAGTGTAAGAGGGTTCCCTTTTCTCCGCATCCTCTCCAACATTTGTTGTTTCCTGCCTTGTTAATTTTCCCCATTCTCACTGGTGTGAGGTGGTATCTCATTGTGGTTTTAATTTGTATTTCCCTGATGGCAAGTGATGCATAGCATTTTCTCATGTGCATGTTGGCCATGTCCATGTCTTCCTCTGTGAGATTTCTCTTCATGTCTTTTGCCCATTTCATGATTGGATTGTTTGTTTCTTTGGTGTTGAGTTTAATAAGTTCTTTATAGATTTTGGAAACTAGCCCTTTATCTGATATGTCATTTGCAAATATCTTCTCCCATTCTGTAGGTTGTCTTTTAGTTTTGTTGACTGTATCCTTTGCTGTGCAAAAGCTTCTTATCTTGATGAAGTCCCAATAGTTCATTTTTGCTTTTGTTTCTTTTGCCTTCGTGGATGTATCTTGCAAGAAGTTACTGTGGCCAAGTTCAAAAAGGGTGTTGCCTGTGTTCTCCTCTAGGATTTTGATGGAATCTTGTCTCACATTTAGATCTCTCATCCATTTTGAGTTTATCTTTGTGTATGGTGAAAGAGAGTGGTCCAGTTTCATTCTTCTGCATGTGGATGTCCAATTTTCCCAGCACCATTTATTGAAGAGACTGTCTTTCTTCCAATGGATAGTCTTTCCTCCTTTATCGAATATTAGATGGCCGTACATTTCAGGGTCCACTTCTGGGTTCTCTATTCTGTTCCATTGATCTATGTGTCTGTTTTTGTGCCAGTACCACACTGTCTTGATGACCACAGCTTTGTAATACAACCTGAAATCTGGCATTGTGATGCCCCCAGCTAAGGTTTTCTTTTTTAATATTCCCCTGGCTATTCGGGGTCTTTTCTGATTCCACACAAATCTTAAAATAATTTGTTCTAACTCTCTGAAGAAAGTCCATGGTATTTTGATAGGGATTGCATTAAACGTATAAATTGCCCTGGGTAACATTGACATTTTTACAATATTAATTCTGCCAATCCATGAGCATGGAATATTTTTCCATCTCTTTGTGTCTTCCTCAATTTCTTTCAGAAGTGTTCTATAGTTTTTAGGGTATAGATCTTTTACCTCTTTGGTTAGGTTTATTCCTAGGTATCTTATGCTTTTGGGTGCAATTGTAAATGGGATTGACTCCTTAATTTCTCTTTCTTCAGTCTCATTGTTAGTGTATAGAAATGCCATTGATTTCTGGGCATTGATTTTGTATCCTGCCACGCTACCAAATTGCTGTATGAGTTCTAGCAATCTGGGGGTGGAGGCTTTTGGGTTTTCTATGTAGAGTATCATGTCATCGGCGAAGAGGGAGAGTTTGACTTCTTCTTTGCCAATTTGAATGCCTTTAATGTCTTTTTGTTGTCTGATTGCTGAGGCGAGGACTTCCAGAACTATGTTGAACAGCAGTGGTGAGAGTGGACATCCCTGTCTTGTTCCTGATCTTAGGGGAAAGGCTCCCAGTGCTTCCCCATTGAGAATAATATTTGCTGTGGGCTTTTCGTAGATGGCTTTTAAGATGTCGAGGAAAGTTCCCTCTATCCCAACACTCTGAAGGGTTTTGATCAGGAATGGATGCTGTATTTTGTCAAATGCTTTCTCTGCATCTAATGAGAGTATCATATGGTTCTTGGTTTTTCTCTTGCTGATATGATGAATCACATTGATGGTTTTACGAGTGTTGAACCAGCCTTGTGTCCCAGGGATAAATCCTACTTGGTCATGGTGAATAATTTTCTTAATGTGTTGTTGGATCCTATTGGCTAGTATCTTGTTGAGAATTTTTGCATCCATGTTCATCAGGGATATTGGTCTGTAATTCTCCTTTTTGGTGGGGTCTTTGTCTGGTTTCGGAATTAAGGTGATGCTGGCCTCATAGAACGAATTTGGAAGTACTCCATCTCTTTCTATCTTTCCAAACAGCTTTAGTAGAATAGGTATGATTTCTTCTTTAAACGTTTGATAGAATTCCCCTGGGAAGCCATCTGGCCCTGGACTCTTGTGTCTTGGGAGGTTTTTGATGACTGCTTCAATTTCCTCCCTGGTTATTGGCCTGTTCAGATTTTCTATTTCTTCCTGCTCCAGTTTTGGTAGTTTGTGGCTTTCCAGGAATGCGTCCATTTCTTCTAGATTTCCTAATTTATTGGCATACAGCTGTTCATAATATGTTTTTAAAATCGTTTGTATTTCCTTGGTGTTGGTAGTGATGTCCCCTTTCTCATTCATGATTTTATTAATTTGAGTCTTCTCTCTCTTCTTTTTAATAAGGTTGGCTAATGGTTTATCTATCTTATTAATTCTTTCAAAGAACCAACTCCTGGTTCTGTTGATCTGTTCCACAGTTCTTTTGGTCTCGATATCATTGAGTTCTGCTCGAATTTTAATTAACTCTCTTCTTCTGCTGGGGGTGGGGTCTATTTGTTGCTTTTTCTCTAGTTCCTTTATGTGTAAGGTGAGCTTTTGAATTTGAGATCTTTCCAGTTTTTGAATGTATGCTTGTATTGCGATGTATTTCCCCCTCAGGACTGCTTTTGCTGCATCCCACAGATTTTGAACGGTTGTATCTTCATTTTCATTAGTTTCCATGAATCTTTTTAATTCTTCCTTAATTTCCTGGTTGACCTTTTCATCTTTTAGCAGGATGGTCCTTAACCTCCACGTGTTTGTGGTCCTTCCATATTTCTTGTTGTGATTAAGTTCTAATTTCAAGGCATTATGGTCTGAGAATATACAGGGGACTATCCCGATCTTTTGGTATCGGTTCAGACCCGATTTGTGACCCAGTATGTGGTCTATTCTGGAGAAAGTTCCATGTGCACTTGAGAAGAATGTGTATTCAGTTGAGTTTGGATGTAAAGTTCTGTAGATATCTGTGAAATCCATCTGGTCCAGTGTATCATTCAAAGCTCTCGTTTCTTTGGAGATATTGTGCTTAGAAGACCTATCCAGGGTAGAAAGAGCTAGATTGAAGTCACCAAGTATAAGTGTATTATTATCAAGGTATTTCTTGAGTTTGGTTATTAATTGGTTTAAATATTTGGCAGCTCCCACATTCGGGGCATATATATTGAGGAGTGTTAAGTCCTCTTGTTGGATAGATCCTTTGAGTATGAGATAGTGTCCCTCTTCATCTCTCACTATAGTCTTCGGGGTAAATTTTAATTTATCTGATATAAGGATGGCAACCCCTGCTTTCTTTTGAGGACCTTTTGAATGGTAAATGGTTCTCCAACCTTTTATTTTCAGGTTGTAGGTGTCCTTCTGTCTAAAATGAGTCTCTTGTAGACAGCAAATAGATGGGTCCTGCTTTTTTATCCAGTCTGAAACCCTGCGCCTTTTGATGGGGTCATTAAGCCCGTTCACATTCAGAGTTACTATTGATAGATATGAGTTTAGTGTCATCATATCTATTCAGTCCTTGTTTTTGTGGATTGTTCCACTGAACTTCTTCTTAAAGGGGAATTTTAAGAGTCCCCCTTAAAATTTCTTGCAGAGCTGGTTTGGAGGTTACATATTCTTTCAGTTCCTGCCTGTCTTGGAAGCTCTTTATCTCTCCTTCCATTTTGAATGAAAGCCTTGCGGGGTAAAGTATTCTTGGTTGCATGTTCTTTTCATTTAGGACCCTGAATATATCCTGCCAGCCCTTTCTGGCCTGCCAGGTCTCTGTGGAGAGGTCTGCTGTTACCCTAATATTCCTCCCCATAAAAGTCAGGGACTTTTTTTCTCTTGCTGCTTTAAGGATCTTCTCCTTATCTTTGGAATTTGCAAGCTTCACTATTAAATGTCGAGGTGTTGAACGGTTTTTGTTGATTTTAGGGGGCGATCTCTCTATTTCCTGGATCTGAATGCCTGTTTCCCTTCCCAGATTCGGAAAGTTTTCAGCTAGGATTTGTTCAAATACATATTCTGGCCCTCTGTCCCTTTCCGCGCCCTCGGGAACCCCAATTAAACGTAGGTTTTTCTTCCTCAGGCTATCATTTATTTCCCTTAATCTATCTTCATGGTCTTTTAATTGCCTGTCTCTTTTTTCCTCAGTTTCCCTCTTTGCCATCAACTTGTCTTCTATGTCACTCACTCGTTCTTCCACCTCGTCAAGCCTCGTCGTTAGGACTTCTAGTTTGGATTGCATCTCATTTAATTGATTTTTAATTTCTGCCTGATTAGATCTAAATTCTGCAGTCATGAAGTCTCTTGAGTCCTTTATGGTTTTTTCTAGAGCCACCAGTAGCTGTAAAATAGTGCTTCTGAATTGGCTTTCTGACATTGAATTGTAATCCATATTTTGTAACTCTGTGGGAGAGTGGGCTGTTTCTGATTCTTTTTTTTGAGGGGTTTTCCTTCTAGTCATTTTGCTCAGTGCAGAGTGGCCAAAAACAAGTTGTATTGGGAAAAGGAGAAAAAGAGAGAGAAGGAAAGAAAAGAGAAAAAGAAAAAAGAGAAAGAAGAAAAAAATAGGGGAAAAAGAGGAGAAAAAGAAAGAAAAAGAAAGGAGAAAAAAGAAAAAAGGGGGGGTGGGGGAAGCAATCAGAAATCAAGAAGAAGGAGAGAAAAAAAAGCACAAAACAAAACAAAACAAAAACAAAAACAAAAACAAAAACACAAAAAACAAAAAAAAACCACGGGGGAGTATCTTCCGATTCTGTGTAGTTTAAGTCCCTTGACTTCCCTTGGAACTGGTCCGTCTCGCTGGTCTTCTGGGGGAGGGGCCTGCTGTGCTGATTCTCAGGTGTTAGCACTTGGGGGAGCTGCTCTGCCCCTGCCTGGTGCAGGGCTCGGTGGGGGTTGTTGACCCCGTGAGGCCCCGGGAGGAAGCCACAGTGGCGGGGGCAGCTCTGGGACCCTGGATCCAGCCCCCGGAGTAGCTCCGGGGCTCTCCTTCTGCAGGGCCTGGGGGCTCCGGGGCGGGGCCGCTGATCTGCTCAGTTCCAGGCAGGAGCGTCCTTGCTGTCCTGGGCCCTCCCGGCCTCTGCCTGTCCCGGGGGAGGCCGGATCCTGGGCTGTGTCCCGGCGCCCTGTGCTCCGGAGCCTGCGCTGTTGGATTCGCGCTCCCGCCCCGCAGCCCCCTCCGCGGAGCCGCCGCCCGAGCCCCTCCGAGCTGTTCCCGGAGCCGCGCAGCCCCCTCCGCGCGGAGCTTCTTCCTCTGCGCGAGCCGCCGCCGCTGAGCTGTTCCCGGAGCCGCGCAGCCCCCTCCGCGGAGCCGCCGCCCGAGCCCCTCCGAGCTGCTCCGGGCCCCGCCGAGCGCTGCAGCCCTTAGGGAGCTCGGCGCATCTCCCGGGGCGCAGTTCCTCTGTTACTGTCCCAGGGAGCCCGAGGGCATCCCCGCCCTCCTGGGTCCTGCTCCAATTCCCCGGGAGCCCCTTTCCGCGGGGAAGGTCGGTGCAGCTCCTGCTCCTCCGGGACGGGGCTCTCCTGTCCTGGGGACACTCGCCCCGGCCTCAGCCCGGCTCCTCGCGGGCCCCTCCCCCTCGGAGGCCTTTTGTGTCTTTATCTCTTTCCCCGTCTTCCTACCTTGATAGAAGCGCGGACTCTTCTCACTGTAGCGTTCCAGATGGTCTCTCTTTAAATCTCAGGCCGAATTCGTAGGTTTTCAGGATGATTGGATGGTTTTCTAGGTAATTTGCTGAGGACCAGGTGACCTGGAGACCCTACTCCTCCGCCATCTTGCCCCTCCCCTCTGGAATCCTTTTTAGATTTCCAAATTTGATTCATCTCTTTCAAGGCTTTTGTCATTTTATCTCTTCCAAGAGTCTCTCGGGAATTTAGAGACTTACTTCATACTATCTTGTACTTGTGTTCAGTGAGACACACTTGGATCCTTTTGCTAACTCTACCTTCCTATTTTTTTCTTTCATACTGATAAAAGTTATTTTGAGTTATTTGCAGTTACAATGAATACACCTGGCCAGCACTCCCAGTCTGCTCAATCTGTAATCTAAATATCATTTGGGGCCCAAGCTACTTCTTAAGGATCTGATTAAATTCAATCAAACCTACTTCCCCAGGCAGTGATAGTTTAGAACTCTTCCTTCAATTGCTGAGTGGCTGGGGTCACTTCTTTATTACCTAGATAAATGCTGCTTTGGTTCCTCTGCTTCTCACTGATCTAGAGCAAGAATTGGCAAACTATGACCAGAACCATAGGTTGAATTTGGCCTACTGACTATTTTTGTAATCCCCCTTACATTAAGAGTGGATATTAGGGGATCCCTGGGTGGTTCAGTGGTTTGGCGCCTGCCTTCGGCCCAGGGCGCGATCCTGGAGTCCCGGGATTGAGTCCTGCGTCGGGCTCCCGGCATGGAGCCTGCTTCTCCCTCTGCCTGTGTCTCTGCCTCTCTCTTTTTCTCTCTCTATGTCTTCTCTCTCTATGTCTATCATGAATAATAAAAAAAAAAAGAGTGGATATTACATTTTTATATGGTTGAAAAAATGAGGAGCGTAATCTTTTGTGGAACATGCAAATTATATAAAATTCAAATGTTAGTGTCCAAAAATAAAGTTTTATTAGGACAGATATGAGATGCACCCATTCATTTACATGTTGTTTATGCCGTGATACAAGGGCAGGGTTGAGTTGCTGGGACACAGACCCTGTGACCCATGAAGACTGAAATAACTTGCGTTTGGCCCTATTAGAGGAAAGTTTGCTGATCTCTGGTGTAGAACCTAAGACTTGTCTTTCAGTATTCCCACACAAGATTCACTCCCACCTCGGCTTTAATGACTTTAGTAATTATTATGATCATGATCTGAGGAGAAGTTACACTGCAGGCATGCTCTGTTACTTTTTTCTTGGATCACACCCCATGCTTTCTTTTCCCTTTTCTACCTGACCCTCTCCCTGTCTGGAGTATCTGGCAGATTTCATTCCATATCTAATAAAGCTCAGTTTCACCTAAAGCATTCTCTCTTAGGGTCTCACCAGCATTCTCAGGGCACATTTACCTCCAACGAGGAAACCTTTCCAACTGTTAATAGGACTGCATTTCCTATCTTCCGATCCATTTTTTCTTAATGACGTTGAACAAAAAGCATTGTCTCATTGATGGTGTGTCACCTGCTTTACTCTACTTTTTGCTTTAAGATTTATTAAAATATTTAAGAAACAATATAGCTAGAGTTAAAAAAAAAATGAAATCTATATGTTAAGTTTGCCAAGAAGCACGGAGCAGGTCGGGGATGGTGAGGCCTGGAGAGGTAATGATTCACTCCAAGTCCTGCCACTTGTGGATAGTGGTAGTTGTTCACTTAAGATCAGGACTTATCTCCATTATACCACACTAATTCCCCACATTTCTTTTAGCTTTTCTCTGGACAAAGAATAATGAAAGCTAATAAACAAATAAGCAAACTCTAAATGTTACATATTTAATCTGGTGGAGCCACATTGTCCGAAATAACAGTCCTGTTGTGGTGCTAACTGTAGAAAGTATTCAGGAGAGAATTACTGGTGAATTACTTAAGATGGCAACAGCACTCCTGTGCATATAGACAGGTAGACAGAGTACCCCTCCTGAGCTTCCTTTGTTAAATAGCACAGCACCAAAGACAATTAGCTGTGCTGGACTGCAAAAGCAATAATTATTTTACCTCCTAGAATATTCTGCTCTTCCTATTTCCCCACCTCATCACTAATTTAAGATAACTTGATGGCATTTAAGTAGGAGAAAAGAATTTGTATGTAAATGAGGGAAAGGGCAGAAATTGACTATTAAAGTCCTTTGATTCTAGAAAGCTTCAAGTTTGATTAAGAAACCATGACTTTACAAAAATGTTTAAGAATATCTGGAGAATTTTTTCTATTAAAATTCTTTATTTTGAGGATAATAATGTGATTTTTATTCTAGAGTAAAATGAATTCTGCAGCAGCTTTGTAATAAAAAAGCAACAAGGTGAAAAGTGTCTGAAAACTTTGCCTGCCTGCCTGAACTATACAGAGCATTATAACCATATATACCAGGGAGTAGAGACATTTCTCCCAATTCGTTCATTTTTATTTATTTTATTTTTAAAATATTTTATTTCTTTTTTAAAAAAATTATTTATTTACTTATTTCTGAGAGACACACACAGAGAGAGGCAGAGACACAGGCAGAGGGAGAAGCAGGCTCCATGCAGGGAGCTTGATGCGGGACTCGATCACAGGACTCCAGTCCAGGATCATGACCTGAGCCGAAGGCAGACGCTCAACCACTGAGCCACCCAGGTGCCCCCATTCTTTTTTTTTAATCTGACTTTTTGACATGAGGTATATATACTATGATGTGTGTATGTCTCTGCATACACATCTAGGAATAAAAAGAAAACCTTTTATTATTATTATAAAATAGCAAAATTATGATTATTTTGGAGCTTTAGAATCATATAAGCAAATTACATGTTAAGATAATTCATGTTAGGGGATCCCTGGGTGGCGCAGCGGTTTGGCTCCTGCCTTTGGCCCAGGGCGTGATCCTGGAGTCCCGGGATCGAATCCCACGTCGGGCTCCCGGTGCATGGAGCCTGCTTCTCCCTCTGCCTGTGTCTCTGCCTCTCTCTCTCTCTCTCTCTCTCTCTCTGTGACTATCATAAAAAAAAAAAAGATAATTCATGTTAATGCTTATTACTTGAAGATAGTCACCGGTAATCTCTAAGAAGATGCTTTGTAGTTTTAAACAATTGTAGAGTCAGATCTTTACAAAAGACCACAACAGAGATATCAGTTCAATGGTGAAGAAATAGGAAGGGTGATTTCATGCTGTCAAACCAGGCAGGCTCTTGGAACATCACTGAGGTTCTAATCTCTTTTGTTAGGTAGGAAGGGGAGAGTGGGAGAGTTTAAGCTGATCATTAGTTACAAACACTTGATACTGTGCTTATACATTCTGTGTAAGGTTTTTAAATATCTAAGAATACCAAGTAAATTTATCAATACTTACTTAGTAAAGAAGAGAGAGGGAGAATGCATGTGTGCTTTGAGAAAACCAGCTCTGCACAAGTTTTCCAGCATTGCATGGCAAGTTGAGAGACACTTAATAAAATTCAAATGGAATAAAATGTAACTCTTCTAACTACTTCTTGTAATGCTGCTATTGTTAATCAACTTTGACCTAGAATTAAGGACAGATTATTTAGGTGTCCTCTTGTTGGGAAAAAACAGACTTTTGAATTTGTTCATTGAAGGTTTTACATGGATAAGTCAAAGGGATATACAATAGAAAAACACTCTTCTTGAAATAATTTTGCTTTATTCAATACATTGTACCAATTTTGCACAAAATCTAGACTTCAACTTATTAGATCTGTGTATATAATCATTTTTCATTGAGTTTTTGGAGTTAATGTTACAGATTTTGTGTTTACAATGTTTACCCTATTCTCCAGAACATGACTGTGAATCTCAAGAGTGGTTATTAGCTAAATAAGATTTTTAATAAAATTAAAGAGCATGGCACATTATTTTGAATTGTGTAGGATGTCACTGAAATCTTTGTAATATCAGAAGGGGTAGTAGGAAATACAACAGGAGTTCTTAACTTTATGTCTATGTGTGTGTGTGTGTGTGTGTGTGTGTGTGTGTGTTATGGACACTATAGTATGTAGAACAGTAGTCTCTCAAAGACGTGCATGTCCTAACTCCTGGAACCTGTGACTATATTACCTTAGTTGGCAAAGGGGACTTTGCAGACATGATTAAGATTCTCTTGGATTATCTGGGTGGGCCCAATGTAATGACAAGTTTCCTTGTAAGGGAAAGAGGGAGGCTAGATGGTGAAAGGAGCTGCCATGATGTAAGCAGAGACTGGAGAGATGTACTTGCTGGCTGGGAGCTATGAGCCAAGACATGTGTGCCTCTCTCAAGGTGAGAAAACAGCTTCTCTTGGCAGGCTCCAGAAAGGGCACAGCTCAGCTGACACTTTGATTTTAGCTTCATGATTCTCGTTTTTGACTTCTGCCCTCCAGATCTGTAAAATAATACATCTGTGTTGTTTTAAGCCTCTGAATTTGTGGTAATTTGTAACAGCAGCATAGGGAACTCATACAGACACCTTAGGGCTGTCTGGTGAAGCCTATGAATCCCTTCTCAGGATAATATTGTAAAATTCAGATGATAAAATCTATAGAATTAAAAAGGAAATCAATTGTATTAAAACGCTTTTACCATCGGATTAAACATGATTGTGATCTAGTAATAAATGTGCTTCTATTCACATATTAATTGACAAAATAATTTAAAATATAGGAAGTTGAAGTTCATTGTTATCTTTTTAATATTTATCAATGTGAAGGCTAACTACTTGTAGACTGTGACCTATTCATGTTTCAGAAACTGTGCTGTCCTATGGAAGATTAGGAATTGAAACTGGATCCACCTAGATTTTAAAAACATTAACATGTAAGTTTTCCTTTTTCCACATTTGGTCCACAAATGGGTGTAGACACGGAACACTGGAAAACATAGTCATTTTCTGGGTATTGATGTGCAAATACTTGATTTCATTGCTAACTAGATAACTCTGAGAGATGATGAATTATCCAGTATTTGGCCAGCTCTGTTGCAGAAGCATATTTATTTGGTTAATTTATTTATGAAGTTTTTAATGTGAATTCCAGTTAGTTAACATACAGTGTAGTATTAGCTTCCGGTGTACAATATAGTGATTCAACACTTCCATACAACACCTGGTCCTCATCACAGCAAGTGCACAAGCATCTTTACACAGGAAAATTGGATGAAGTCTGGAAGTAGATTTAATAACTACCATGATTTAAAATTAGGCATGAGCATAAATAATATTTTGAGATGTCTGTGACAACTATAGTATGATATGTGACAAAATGACAGATATCATTAATACTTCTTTTCTACATTTATATAATTGAATGCAATGCTAAATTTCAATTAAAGGCATTTAAGATAATAAAAGATTTTTTTTCTAGTCCAACCTCATGGGCTTTCTCAGTTCTATCTATAGGTCCCACGTTAAGAACCACTAGAATGGAAGCAGAACAATAGGTAATTATGTAGGATGGAACTGTTCATTTTCTTTCTTTTCACTCTAATTTTGAGTTGAAGGATTATCTCTTTTATGAACAGAGATCATGTTACAGCACACAGAACACATGGAGCACATGCCAGGTCTGTCTTACAATGTCCTGCCAGGTCTTGAGGGTGGAGCTTCAAGTGGATAGGTTTAAGAAGTCAGAGTTCTCTTCTTTGCCTTCTTTTTTCTTCTTTAATTGAAGCATTTCTTCTCTTGGAGAGGCAGGTCATTTTCATTTATGCCTTGATAACAAGAAATTCACATTCTACGTCATAAGAAAGAAATTAAACAGGAGGTAGAGAAGGTTAGGCAGATATTTAGGTCACATTACTTGTGCAATGATATGTATTATTATATCGTATGGAGATTAAGGGGAAATGATACTAAGGGGTCTATTTATCATTTCTTCAAGGGAAGTTATAGAATCTATTTTAGCAGGAACATCCTGATACCACAAACCAATCCAACATCTGTTACTTCAAGGTATCTTGTCCTATCAGGGAGTAGATTGTATGGTTCAGTAGATCTTCCAGGACTTTAATTGTTTAATCTATTTAGAGAGTACAGTGGGTGCTCTCCAAATACACAGATGGGTCTCCACTGGTTTGAGAGTGATGTTTCCAGGGTTTGAAATTCAGAGAAACAAAATGGACTCATTTCCCACAATGCTTTGTAGATTTAACATTGCTCATTTTTCATTAGGAAAACCCTCTTCTCTGTATAAAATTAGTGTTCTTATTTAACTTGCTGTCATGAAGACAAATGGAGCTAGTCAGAAAGGTAGTAAAGCAGACCTCTGTTCAAATGTAGTCAGTAAAAAGACCAGCTATGTTGGCATTTTGCAGGGTTTGCATTAAAGTAGAAGAAATGATAACTCACCAAAGAGCAAACCAGGCAAAACAGACCCCAAGTTCAAGAGAAAGTTGAATCTGGAAGCAAGGTCTGAGCTTTTTCAAGATGACAAGTAAAATTGCACCTGGATTCTGCTGTGACCACAGTGGATTTGATTCTATTACTTAGCCACGTAGGACCAAGGTGAATCTCACAAGGTTTTAAAAAAGGATCCATAGTGTATTATGGCAAGTGGGAGTAGATAATAAATCAATTGCTAGATGCTACTGTTTATAATGGAAGTTGTTAGTCATAGCACAGACTTTGGATTAATTTTGAGTGTAAAAAATGCATCAGAAATAGCTGATAACTTTTAAATATCAAGGTGAAGAATGTCCTATTTGATTAAAGACTGAAGGACAGAAGTGATATTCACCATAGTGTGAATGTTCCACTTGAAACAACTGATTTTTTGTACATAATCTTAGATTTAATATATTTTTATATATCTTTCCTCCCTCACCAACCAGCCACATTCCTCATTTGTAGCTGTCTACATGTATTTGTAGATGTGTGTTGTAGCGTGTGTAAAGAAAATGTGGATTTGTGAAAGTGAATTTCAAGTTAACCAGGGCGATTGGGTGTGTAATGGACACATTGACCAGTCTGGAAGGTTTTTATAGTCATCTACTCAAGCTCTTGGAGGAGTCCATGGAGTTAAGCACAGAGCTATCTATATACCACAGGCTGAATTCTAGTTGACACATGTACAACTCAAAGCCCAAACATCTCTTGAAATTCATAAACACTATTTATGACCATTATCATAGTGACTCCAATAGTTACAAGGGTTCTTGGGAATTCACCAGCTAATACTAGCCTGGCTATTGCACATTCACACTATAAGCTTCCCTGTAGGTTGTAGACATGATGCCAGATTCATGAACAGGGGAGCAGGGGTTATAAGCAATATATCTGTGATTAGACCCCAGGGAAAAAAGAAGAAAGAAGCTGGCAATTTCTATGTCATGCAGTACTTGGTTAAAAAGAAGAAGAAGAAATCAGTATTTTCATTTTGACATGACTCTTTGCCTAGGCAATGTCAACATGAGTGCCTCAGACTGATTATGTCAAAATGTTCATCTTTATCTCTTTTGTTGTTTTCTAGACTTTTCAGTTAATTCTTTCATCTTTTGGATGAGGAATCGAATCTTTAATACCATCTTCTTTCATCTCATTGTTTAGTCATTTAATATTCAGGAGAAAATAGTAAATATCTGCCTTGTGCATGATTTTAAGCATTATGGACACCATGATGAACACAAAATTTCCTGCCTGCAAAGGAGTCTGAATTCAAGTTGGGGAGACAATTTCATCTCATTTAACCCCAAGAGACTCTTTTTGGAGGCCTTGTTTTTGAAGGAGAAAGAAACTAACATTTGCTGTATTTTGATTAGAAACCTTTCTATTCAGTATACAATACTTAGTCCTTGAAAGAATCCCGTAATGGGATGGAGTTCCCATAGCATATCTACCAGTGCCAGTAGCCCTGAATAGATTTTTAGACAGACTGAGGGTTGAATCTTACTTCACTGCTTTCTAAATGGATCTTGGTCAAACTACTTAACCTCCCTGAATACCAGTCTCCCCAATCTAATAAATTAGTGAAATTAATAATCTACTTCACAGGATAAAAATGAAATGAAATAAAGTAATTTAAAATATTGAGCATACTATCAGAACTCAATAAATGTTTCTTTTCTTACATTCTTTCCATTTTATGTTAAAATTAAGGCAAATGTCCATCTTTCACACAGAACCTTCTCAGGGAAAGAGCTCCCATAGTGTATGTATCATTGGAAACACTGGAAAGTATCCAGTGGAAATAAAAGCTTATGATCAATGGTCAGGTCTTGCCTTCACCCTACCAGTGCTCTAGGGAATACAACTCCTACTACATTGAGCATGAAATGATTTAACTGTTATGTTCTGTGCAGCTGTTAACAGGGGATGTTTAATAGTGTTCATGGGCAGTGTCGTTGCTCTGTGGAAACAGGGAGTTCCTTCTCATCCACTTTCTTAAAAGAAAAAGTTTAATTTTCATTTTCTCTTCCCTTTTTGATAGCAGAAGGATGCTGATTTCACCAATGAAATAGCTAATAAGAGCACAAAAGCAGACATTTCAAAGCATTCCAGACCTAAAAGGAAAAGAAGGTCCTGGAATGTTCAGAAGACATGCCTGAAGCAATCCCTCAGACCCTGAGGGAGGAAGAGTCTGTAGGAGCCACACTAAAAGTTAGAATTCATTGTATATCAGTGTGCTTAATAAAATTTATTTTGAAAAGTATATTTAAATGCTAATATAAAATAATACCTATCTATATTAAAAATTATCCTGTAGATTTAGCTTATTTAATACTGCTTCTGGTCTTGAAAATATACACTTTTGTTCACTACTTTTAGATCTTTGAGATGACCTTTATCATTTGAAATCATATGCTTATGCTTTTATTTATTGTTTCAACACTTATAGATGGCATCTTTTAATACTCTTCCTTGTAAATGGGAAATTTACCTTTGTTACTCTTATTTTTATATCTTCTTTCCCTCTCCTACCTCTTAGTTGTTAAATTCAACCTCATATATAAAAGAGCAGAAGCGGAGGTCACCAGGCAAAAAACTCAGGATCAAAGGTTTAAAGAAAATATGATTTTTTAGAACAGTATATTTTCTCTGGCTTTTACTTCTTTGATCATCTATCTCAGGGCTCTCAAAATTTGCTGTGTGTGTATAAGGATTAGCCAGTGTTTCTTCAATATGTAATTTCTAGCATTCAAATCCTAGAAATTCTGGTTCAGTGTCTTTGGAGCAGGCATGAAAATATTCATATTTATCAAGCATTGCAGGCAATTTTGAGGCAGGTTACCCTCAGAGCATACTGTATAAAGTATCAAATTTTCTTTCCCTTGGTGATGAATACCTTTTGACCCAAGATAGCAGAAGACATCATTCCAAATGTAAGCCAGTTGGATTCAAAATCTAGTGGAATGGCCAGTTTACCTAGAGACCATACACAGTCATACAGCCCTGGAGTTGTTGGAAATAACTGGAACTCAGTAGATGAAATCTAGGAAATATGTTAGTAGTGAAGAATAATGTCCCCCATCATGCACCAGTTTATGCCCTGGGTAGATAGCACTATCTTGTCATACACCCTGAAGAAGATCTTTCAATGAGAACCAACTGCCTTAGGAAGTGGTCCATCTGGAAAAGGGAACCCTCTTACACTGTTGGTGGGAATGTGAACTGGTGCAGCCACTCTGGAAAACTGTGTGGAGGTTCCTCAAAGAGTTAAAAATAGACCTGCCCTACGACCCAGCAATTGCACTGTTGGGGATTTACCCCAAAGATTCAGATGCAATGAAACGTCGGGACACCTGCACCCCGATGTTTCTATCAGCAATGTCCACAGTAGCCAAACTGTGGAAGGAGCCTCGGTGTCCATCGAAAGATGAATGGATAAAGAAGATGTGGTCTATGTATACAATGGAATATTACTCAGCAATTAGAAATGACAAATACCCACCATTTGCTTCAACGTGGATGGAACTGGAGGGTATTATGCTGAGTGAAGTAAGTCAATCGGAGAAGGACAAACAGTGTATGTTCTCATTCATTTGGGGAATATGAATAATAGTGAAAGGGAATATAAAGGAAGGGAAAAGAAATGTTGGGAAATATCAGGAAGGGAGACAGAACATAAAGACTCCTAACTCTGGGAAACGAACTAGGGGTGGTGGAAGGGGAGGAGGGCGGGTGTTGGAGGGGAATGGGTGACGGGCACTGAGGTGGACACTTGACGGGATGAGCACTGGGTGTTTTTCTGTATGTTGGTAAATTAAACACCAATAAAAGTTAATTAAAAAAAAAAAGGAAGTGGTCCATCTGGTCTTTATAGAGGTAACTGGACTGCTCCCCAAGAAGACTGCTGACCTGATCAGTTTACTGAACTTTAACAAAAAAATTGAGGATGTTTTTCTTCAACAGAAGAGGCGATGGAGCCGGTATGTAGTATTCCAGTTATACACTTCCGATACACTAGGAGAGGTGCCACTGGAATCTCCCTTTAATTTTGATGTCATGGCAGAAAGCTTAGAGATCCATTCATCTCTACTTCTGGATGGGTAAGGGGCGTACGACAAGGAACCTCACTTCCTTTGCATCTAACTTCAGGGACAAGTTACAGACATAATAGATAATGTCCTTGCTGCTGTTCAGCAACACCAAAACCAGGGAGGGTCCAATTAAATCAGAAAAGCAGAGCCAGGGTAAGTGCTCTGAATTCAGGGGTCTTCCACAAACCAAAGATGTTGAGGAAGTGATGGTCCAGAAGAGGGCGGTAGAGGATCAGATAAAAAATATGAATCTGGCTTCCTGAAGTCCCGGTGTGAGTGGGGGACAAGAGGGGAAGTCCTGAGGACTCCTCCGGATCAGGTCTGCTCTGGTCCTTCTATGGTTGGGCGGAAGGAAAAGCTGAACAGATGAATGGGTGCAGCAGGGGCAGGGGCAGGGGCGATAAACCAGATGTGAACCCCCAGGAGAGAGAGCTGTTCTTGAAATCCTGTTCAAGAGGACTCTGCAACAGGGGACAGAAGGACCAAACATGCCTGACAGCGGAAAGTTTATTGCTGCTGTCTCAGTAAGTGTAGACGATTGTTCTCAGGCCAGGCTGAAGAGCCACAGGTGCCAGCCAAGGAGAGGAATCAGCTTTATTCAGCCCTCCCAGTGAGGGGGTGACTGCACACACCTGCAGCTAGAAACCAGCCCCAGATTACACTTGTTCTGCCTTTTACCTTTCTTCTTCCCTCTGCTCCAGACCCAGAGGGACCCAAATCAGAGTCAGAAAACCAGCTGGGAGAAGAGGCAGTGAGGGAGGGAAATGGAAAAGAAGTTGAATATAGCCCCATTATCGCCTTTGGAGCTCGTCAGACCCAGGAGGTGCAGGACGCTTTCACTTTAAATAAAATTCAGACTTTTAGAAAATTGCACTAGGCTGGGTACATTTATTACTATTCTGATACTTGAAAGTGAATGGAAGTCTTCCTATTCTCTAATAGTGATTGAAGACATTATGGACTTTACCTGAGATTTCATACAGGCCTAAGAAAGGAGCTAGGCTCACAGAGTAAGCGTAAATGGCAGTAGGGCAAAGAATAAAGTTATTTTTTGATTGAGTCATAAAGGTCTTGAAGGTTCAGCTTAGCAGTTACCTACCTCGGTTAAAAAGAAAAATTCAAGTAATGCATAGTAGGCGAACCAGCTTATCCTGACTTTATTTACTTTAAAGACAAGTACAAGAAATGATTATTTGGAAGATTTCTCTGAAGGAAGCAGATACAGGTGAGTGTAGTTTTAGAAGTATCAGGTAATACAGTATTGAGTCCCGTGGCAGAAGATGAACTTGTTTAATGGCACTGGGGCAACTGCCATGCCTTCAGTCACCTCTTTGTAGGTTTCCGAAAGTGACTTTCACCTGTTTGAGGCTTGGCTACGGCAGTAGCTAAGCCTATGGCAGGAGTCTTTTACTGCTTTGGGGATTTCAAAGAGTCTATTATCTTGCTGTCTGCATCTTTCTCAGCCTGTGAAATTCTCGCAGTGGAGTTGAAATGTCTGTTTTCTACTCAAGAATGTAGAAAATGAAATCACAAGGTAATGTCATCATTCTAAATTATTTAAATCCCCATCTCCTTTTGCCTGAATTTAGAAACTTCCATATGCTAGTGAACTCTTCAATATAACATTAAAAATGATATGGCTTATTCAAAATAGGATATAAAATCTTGGACATAAAAATAGGAATAGAAATAAACTGGAATATGACTTTAAAATAACCTTAATTTCTATTCTACCCTTGGAAGTAATCCTAATTCTTTTTTCTAACCCTAACCATAATCCTCCAAATAATCTCTAGGAAAGGACTGATTCTTGTTAAAATAAACATTTTAGTTAGCCTTTATGTTTTTGAATGCATAGAAATTCTGAGAATGAAGCATTTTGTTGAACTAAAATTTTATTGCTAGTGCTTATAAGCATTGGTTTTTATTCTTGCACTCTGTGTAATCTCTCCAGGAGTGAATCCAAAGTGACCATGTGAGAAAAATCCTGGAAAGCTGGTTCACCTGTGTTCAGTGTCTTATGCGAGGTGGCTACTCTCAGGGTTAAAATACTGGTAAAGTTTCTTGTGGTATCTACAGCAAGCAGGTCCACCCTTAAAGGCAGACAGAGGAGCTTACCAGGCTTTCATCCAAGACTATAACCCCAAATTGCCCTATTCTAGCCTTTTAAAAATACCCATTTGAAGGAAGCATCTATTAGAAAAGACCATCTCAGGGAAATAATTGACATCGACTCCTCAGCAGGCTTTAAGTTGTGTCCTTGAGTGGGATTCTATGGCTGAAAAGCAATGTACTTGGCTATCAGCTTTGCCCTTTCCAGATGCCCTCTCTGTGCTTCACTGTAATGGGATGTTCTCAGTTTTTATGGAGGTTGCAACAAGAAAGAAGCATATGAAATCTGCTCCTTCATTTACTCTGACACCGTCTATTACATTATTTAATGTGCCATATATAAATCCTAATATGAGACGTTCTTTCAGAATTTGGTTCTAAGGAAAAAAAAAACGTATCTACCCCCCGAGGAACTCATTGCTAAATACCTTTCTTTCTGATATAGGAACTTACTATGATTTATCTGGTTACATTTTATTTTCATGGTTCTGAAATACGATTGCAACTTATTAACCTTTTTAACCTATAATTTGTGTGTTGTTTCACATTACTTTTGAGAGGGGGTAAAAGTCAACAAACAAATAAAATAATCTTCTGTGATTTGCCTTTTATCCTAGTCTTAGAAAACTACCTTTTAGAAATGTTTCAGTTACCAAGTTATTTTAAAAGTATGACATCAAAAAAATCCTTATTTTAACATGGCAATAACATTACCGATTTCATGCTGCTATTGTGTTGACTATGAGAGATAACATATCTAAAAGCACTTAAAACAGATCCTATCCTCCCCACCTCAACAAAATGGTTGAATATATCTTCAATTCATTACTCTTGGACGGCACATAACAGTACACCTTTGCCCAAAGGGCATGTTTATTTTTTTACTTATCCAATTTTGTTCTTATGTATAGTTGTTTATCAAAAGTCAAGCCTTCATTATATAAGTGTACATCTTCACAGTAAAATTAGTGATTGACTTGTTTGCTGATTTTACAAAACATATCCTCCAACTCATTCATTGTTTTATACTGCTTTTGTCCATTGCAAAGAAAACAACAAACAATATCTAGTCCTTGATTTTCTGATACAAAATTGTTTTTCTTCTGTTCATAATCAATTGCATTTTTGTCAGCTTTTTAAAAGCAATACTTGCTTTTGTCTTCAAGTTCTTTTATTCTACAGTGCTCTACCTTGTCTTAAAAGAATTTCAAAGGGCATAGAAAACAGCTATCTGAATTGTATAGTGGAACACATTTAATCATCATTAGGTTATTGCAGAAAATAGTTTCTAAGGTAACTATTTTCTGGATAAGTAATTTAAGTAACATTATGTTTCTGAAATATTAGAATGAGAACTTCCCTAGTTAAACTTGTCTTTTTTTAAAAAGATTTATTTATTTTAGAGAATGAGAGAGAAAGAGAGAGAGAGGGTGAGTGAGGGGGGGCAGGAGGGGCAGAGGGAGAGAGAAACAGAGAGAATCTCAAGCAGACTCTCCACTGAGCACAAAGCTGACTTGGAGCTCCCTCTCACTACCCATGGAAGCATGACCTGAGCTGAAACCAAGAGTTGGATGCTTAACCGACTGGGCCACCCAGGCACCCCAAACTTGTCTTTTTATAAAAAGTAATACTTGTTATTTTTCAAATATGTTGATGAAATATGTGCTTCCTGGAAAACTTTACCTGTAAGGAAGATAAATTTCATTAGTAAAGAAAATTTAAAACGATGTGGGTTTAATATAGGCCTCACAGAAATACCTAGACTGATTTATTAGTGAATTCTTAAGCTTATACTTCGATAAGTTAAAACTGCTCCTCCATGGATATTTTGATTCTTAAACTTAATGACCCTATATTATCAACCAGTAGAAAGAGATAATATTTGTTACAGTATCGACCATGTTTAGGATCTTGCAACTAGACTCATACAGTATTTAGGCCATCACCAAATATAATCAGGAGTCAAATCGACAAAATGATGAACAGACTTCTTTCCTGCGTTTTTTAAAGGTTGTGAGGACTAAGGAGTAGGGAGGATACAGCATTCTTAATATTTGTCAAAACAAGACAGGGCAAAACAACACTACCACCATCAACAAATTAACTTGTGAAGTTACAGTCGACCCTTGAACAACATGAAGGTTGGGGTACCGACCACCCCATGCAGTTGAAAATCTGCCGATAAATTTTGGCTCCCCCAAAACCTAACTATTGGTAGCCTGCTATTGACCAGATGCCTTACCAGTAACGTAAACAGTCAACTAACACATGTTTTGTATGTTCTGTGTATTATATACAGTATTCTTACAATAAAAGGAACTAAGGAAAAGAAGATGTTATTAGAGAAATCATAGGAAGAGACAATACAGTACTGTACTGCATTTATTGAAAAAAATCCACATATAAGTGGACTTGAAAAGTTTAAACCCATGTTGTTCAAGGATCAACTGTATATTTATAAGTGAGGTACTTTGACACAAGGGCTCTGCCTCCCTAGAGAGAAAGTATCACGTACATCTAAGCAGTTTTATTGTCTTTATTTCGTGTTTCCATAATTCATACTACTTCTTGTGCCTTCTTTGTCATGATCCCAAATGGTAAAGGAGGAAAGAATATTCAATGTTTCATCCCTTACGCTGCTTGCAGCTGTGTCTTTTCATGATTAATTAAGACCTGAAGCAAATGAAATATCCTTATTTTTTAACTTGGGGAATTTACAAAGTAAGGAAGTATTTGCTGAGTGCTTAATAGTAGTGACCTGTTGAAGAAATGTGTTGCTGTGGCTGGTGGTACGAGCAGTGGAAATAGCCCGATGAAAGGAAAAAGGGAAGAACATCATAGAAGCTGGAAAAGTGAGTCAGTGAATTTCCAGGCAACAGTAAAGCTTTTAGTTTTAGATCTGTGGCTGTGGGACTGTGGGCAGAATTCTTCGAGCTGTGAAGCTTTAGGGGCACTGGAGTGCTGGCTGTGGTCCTGGGTGTCTAAGATGTCACCTTATTTCACTCTTGTTGAAAACTTTCACTCCAGCCTTCCCGGGGACTTTTTTTTTTTCCCTCAAAAGGAACGTACTCAGATTTTAAAATGGAATTCATTTTTAATACTACACTAGAATTCAAAGTATTCAAATTTAGAGTCATCTTTGTTAGAAAAATCCTAAAACAATGGTTGCTGTTATCCAGCAAAGCCATGTAAAATGTGTTTGGTTCCATGAATGACTATGTCTCTATATAAAGTGGAATGCATGTAAGCTTCAAAGACTTGTGTTGGTAGGGGCTTTAGTGCCCTCTGTGTATGTTGCATTGTTTCTTTTTCCCTCCAATCTTCTGATACTTAAAAATTCTCATTACTTTAAAGGGATGTTGATACCATCCAGGCTACTTAAAGCATGGTCCATGAATCTAAGGAAATGTTCAATATTTTATAGTCAGAAAAAATAGATTTTTGTATCTTGACCTTTAAGTTAAGCTTTTCTTTTCAGAACTATATTACCTTGCAAAGTACACAGGGAGCTAGAGCCAGCTTGTGACCTTTTGTTAACATGTAGTTCTGAGAAATGGGAAAAAGGCATTGCATAGATCAGGAATTTTATTACCAAAAAGAATTAGGAGTCAGTTGCAAGTTCTGCCTTTCTTAGAAAGACAGCTAGTCATACAATTTCTGGGACAGATGTTCTCTTTTGGAGGATACTGTGAGTAGTCCTGGCAATGCCATCCCAAGGCATCCCATGAAGTTAGAAGCAATTAGACAGTAGAAGGTGAAGATGGGAAAGGAGGTGAGGAAATGTTTGGCATATTGCTGTCAGGAACATCCTGGAAGGTTGTCCTCATTAGTTGAAGTCAGCTTGCTTAAAATGTAGCAGACTCTAATTAACACTAATTGAAAATTCCCCTAGTGGATTAAGAATTTAGCTGTGATGGCGTTGGGAAGTAGAGGAGAAGGTGATTTTACGTGTCCGTGAGGCTCTGATACCCACTGGTTTGTATCGACAACTGATCCTGTGGGTGCTACTTTTACAACATATCCAGAATCTGACTGATGTCACCACTACCCCTGTTGTTACCTTGGAAAAAGCCACACCATCTGGCCACTTTGATTATCACAGAGCTTGTTGACTTTTTTTTTTTAATTTTTATTATTTTTATTTATTTATTTATTTATGATAGTCACACAGAGAGAGATGAGAGAGAGGCAGAGACACAGACAGAGGGAGAAGCAGGCTCCATGCACCGGGAGCCCAACATGGGATTCGATCCTGGGTCTCCAGGATCGCGCCCTGGGCCAAAGGCAGGCGCTAAACTGCTGCGCCACCCAGGGATCCCTTTATAAATTTATTTTTTATTGGTGTTCAATTTGCCAACATACAGAATAACACTCAGTGCTCATCCCGTCAAGTGCCCCCCTCAGTGCCCGTCACCCATTCACCCCCACCCCCTGCCCTCCTCCCCTTCCACCACCCCTAGTTCGTTTCCCAGAATTAGGAGTCTTCATGTTCTGTCTCCCTTTCTGATATTTCCTACCCATTTCTTCTCCCTTCCCTTCTATTCCCTTTCACTATTATTTATATTCCCCAAATGAATGAGACCATATAATGTTTGTCCTTCTCCAATGGACTTATTTCACTCAGCATAATACCCTCCAATTCCATCCACATCGAAGCAAATGGTGGGTATTTGCCATTTCTAATGGCTGAGTAATATTCCATTGTATACATAGACCACATCTTCTTTATCCATTCCTCTTTCGATGGACACCGAGGCTCCTTCCACAGTTTGGCTATTGTGGACATTGCTGCTAGAAACATCGGGGTGCAGGTGTCCTGGCGTTTCATTGCATCTGTATCTTTGGGGTAAATCCCCAACAGTGCAATTGCTGGGTTGTAGGGCAGGTCTATTTTCAACTCTTTGAGGAACCTCCACACAGTTTTCCAGAGTGGCTGCACCAGTTCACATTCCCACCAACAGTGTAAGAGGGTTCCCTTTTCTCCGCATCCTCTCCAACATTTGTGGTTTCCTGCCTTGTTAATTTTTCCCATTCTCACTGGTGGGAGGTGGTATCTCATTGTGGTTTTGATTTGTATTTCTCTGATGGCAAGTGATGCAGAGCATTTTCTCATGTGTGTGTTGGCCGTGTCTGTCTTCCTCTGTGAGATTTCTGTTCATGTCTTTTGCCCATTTCATGATTGGATTGTTTGTTTCTTTGGTGTTGAGTTTAGTAAGTTCTTTATAGATCTTAGAAAACTAGCCCTTTATCTGATACGCCTTTTGACCACTTTTATCCAAATTCTACACTGCTTGCCTCTTGCCTCTAGTAACTACAAATCTGTTTTTTTATGACTTTGTTTTTTTCTTTTATTATATTATTTTTAATTTTTATTTTTACAGATTTTATGTATTTATTTGATAGAAAGAGAGAGAGAATAAGCAGGAGGAAGGGCAGAGGGAAAGGGAGAAGCTGATTCCCTGCTGAGCAGGGAACTTGATGTAGGGCTCTATCCCACGACCCTGAGATCATGAACTGAGCTGAAGGCAGACACTTAAACAATTCAGTCACCCAGATATCTTGTTTTATTGTTTGTATTAAATATTGCCCATATAAGTGAGATTATACAGTATCTGTCTTTGTCTGACTTATTTCACTTAGCATAATGCCTTCAAAGTTCATCCACGTTGTCAAAAATGGCAGGATTTCCTTTCTTTTTATGATTGAATAATATGCCATTATATATCTACCATGACATCTTTCTTCTTTTATCCATTGATAGACATTTAGGTTGTTTCGATGTTTCTGCTGCTGTAAATAGTGCTGCTATGAACATGGGGGTGAACATATTTCTTCAACATAGTGTTTTCATTTCCTTTAGATATATTCCCCAAAGTAGAATTGCAGATCATATGGTAGATCTATTTTTAACCTTTGAGAAACCTCCATACTATTTTTCACAGTGGCTGCACCAGTTTGCATTGCCATCAACAGCGAAAGAGAGTACTTTTTTGTTTCCACATCCTTGTCAGTATTTGTTATCCTTTGCCTTTTTGGTGATGGTCATTTCAACAGGTATGAGCTGATATTCCACTAGAGTTTTAATTTGCATTTCCCTAATAATTAGTGATATTGAGCATATCTTCATGTACCTGTTGGCCATTTGTATATCATCTTTAGAAAAACATCTATTCAGGTCCTTTGCCATTTAAAAATTGGATTATAAAAAAAAAAATAAATAAAAATTGGATTATTAATTATTATCATTACCTTGCCATTGAGTTGTATGAGTTCTAAATATATTTTGGATATTAACCCCTTATCAGATATGTGGTTTGCAAATATTTTTCCCATTCTGTAGGTTGTCTCTCTGTTTTGTGGTTTCTTTTGCTGTGCAAAGCATTTTTGTTTCATGTAACTCCACTTGTTTATTTTTGATTTTGTTTCTTGTGCATTAGATGTCAGATTCAAGAAATCATTACCAGGACCCATGTGAAGGGTTTTTTATTCCTTTGTTTTTGTCTAAGAGTTTTTTGGTTTATAGTCTTACATTTAGTTTTTAATCCATTGTGACAATTTTGTGAGTGGTATAAGAATCTCTTAACCATGTGAAAATCCAATTTTCCCAGCACTATTTATTTAAGAGACTATCTATTCTCCATTGAATGTTGTTGGCAACCTTTTCAAATATTAGTTGACTGTATATGCATGGGGTTATTTCTGGGCTTTCAATTCTGTCCTATTGTCTCTGTGTCTATTTTTGTGCCAGTACCACTCTGTTTTGATTACTATAGCTTTATAGTATAGTTTGAAATCAGGAAATATGATGACTTTTGCTTTGTTCTTCCTCAGGTTTGTTTTGGCTCTCCAGGGTTTTGTGGTTAGAATTGTTTTTTTCTACTTCTGTAAAAAGAGCCATCCATTGTAATCCTGACAGGGTTTGCAATAAATCAATGAATGGCTTTGGGTAGCATGAACATTTCAACCATATTAATTCTTCCAATCCACGAACACAGTATATCTGTCTATTTCTTTGTGCCTTCTTTGATTTCTTTCATTAGTATCTTATAGTCTTCATTGTAGAGATAGTTTAACTCCTTGGTTAAGTTTATCCTGAGTATTTTATTGTTTTAGGTGCTATTTGTAAGTGGGATCACTTTCTTTACTTCTTTTTCAGATAATTTGTAGTTAGTGTATGGACAAACTACTGATTTTTTTTTTTAAAGCTTCCTTTTCACTTTTTTTTTAAATTTATTTATGATAGTCACAGAGAGAGAGAGAGAGAGAGAGAGAGAGAGAGAGAGAGAGAGAGGGGCAGAGACATAGGCAGAGGGAGAAGCAGGCTCCATGCACCGGGAGCCCGATGTGGGATTCGATCCCGGGTCTCCAGGATCGCGCCCTGGGCCAAAGGCAGGCGCCAAACCGCTGCACCACCCAGGGATCCCCAAACTACTGATTTTTTATGTTGATTTTGTATCCTGTGGCTTTACTGAATTTGTTGATGAAATTAACTCATTTTTGGTGAGTCTTTAGGGTTTTTATATATAAAATCATTATTTACAAGTGGTGCCAATTGAACCTTTTTCCAATTCTGATACCTTTTATTTCTTTTTCTTGCTTGATTTCTTTAACTAGAACTTCTAGTACTATGTTGAATTGGAGTGGTGGGAGTGGGGACCCTTGTCTTATTTCTGATCTTAGAAGAAAACTTTCAGTTTTGCACCATTTAGTATGATGTTAGCTGTGGGCTTGTAAAATACGGCCTTTTGTGTTGAAGTATTTTCCTTCTAGACCTAATTTATTAAGAGTTTTTATCGTGAATGGATATTGAATTTTGTTAAATGCCTTTTCTGCATCTATTGCGATCATCATGTGATTTTTTCTTTCATTCTACTAGTGTGGTATATCACATATATTGATTTGTGCATGTTGAACCATCCTTGCAATGATATTCATCTGGGGGTTTGGCTTGTAGGTTTCTTTTCTTATAGTGTCCATTTCTGACACTGTATCAGGGAAATGCTGACCTCAAAAAGATCAGAGAACCCAGGCAACCATGAAGCCTGTGTCTCTGCCTCTCTCTCTCTCTCTCTCTCTGTCTGTCTCTCATGAAAAAATAAATAAAATCTTAAAAAAAATAAACTTACACAGACACAGGCAGAGGGAGAAGCAGGCTCCATGCAGGGAGCCTGATGTGGGACTCGATCCTGGGTCTCCAGGATCACGCCCTGAGCTGAAGGTGGCACTAAATGCTAAGCTACTGGGGCTGCCCTCTCTCGCTACTTTCAAAATTCTTTTCTTTTTTTTTTTTTGTGGTCTCTGAATTCTGACAATTTAATTGTACTATGTCTCAGTGTAGCTCTATTTGGGTTCAACTATTTAAAATCTTTTGGGCTTCAAGGATCTGAATGTCCATTTATCTCCTCAAGTTTGGAAAGTTTTCAGTCATTATTGCTTTAAATACTTCCTGTCTCTTTTTCTTATCCTTCTGGAATTCCCATGATGCAGATATTATTTCTTTTAATTGTATCCTATAATTGTAGACATTCTTCATTTTTTTTCAGTCTTATTTTCTTTTTGCTCCTCTGTTTGGATAATTTCAAATGTTTTGTGTTCTAGGTCTTTGATTCTTTTTTTCTGTAGGGTCAAGTCTGCTTTTGAAGCTCTCTATTGAATTCTTCCATTCTGTCATTATATTTTTTTAGCTCTAGGATTTCTGTTTCTTTGTTTGATGGTTTCTATTGCTTTGTTGAACTTCTCATTTTGTTTAGTTGTCTGTGTTCCTGTAGTTCACTAAACTGCTTTAAAAATTATTCTAAATTCTTTATCTGACAATCATTGATATTTATTTCTTTAGGGTTATTGGAACTTTATTAGTTTCTTTTGGCAGTGTCAAGCTTACCTGATTCTTCATGAGCCTCGGGGCCTCACATTGGTATCTGCACATTTGAATATACTATCTCCTCTTCCAGACCTTAGTTTTGCTTTGTCAGAGACAGTTATTCACTAGTCTTCTTAGCTTGGTGTTCTGGATGTATCAGCTGGTAACATCCCTGGGCAGATGGGCTTTACTATTAGCTTATATTTTGGGGGAAGGCTATTGCCTGAGCTCTGAGGTAGGGGCATGCCACTGGCTAAGAACAGTTGAATAGGACTACTGGCTTGGTTGCCTGCCTAAGAGATGCTATAGAATGGACTTCATGGTTGCCTGGGTTCTCTGATCATATTTTCTAGATGTTCAGGGCTGGATAGTGTACTCAGAGGTAGGTGGTGCTATGAATTAGCCTTTCTTCCCTGGGGCAGCAGAACAGGCTCTAAGACCTGTGTGGTTTATTGCTTGGGGACCTGAATCAGGCAAGACTATGCACTGATTTCCCTGGCCAGAAAGGCCAATGGTTTTTCTCTGTAGACTGGGCAAGCCCAAGTTGTGCTATGTTTAAGTGCCACTGTAAGCAAGGCTATTGGAAGGACCATGCAGCTTCCAGTGCACTCTCATTAGGTTCTCTGGTAGGTGAGCTGAAGGTTGAATTCAGCAGTGGGTGGAGCTATGAGTTATTTTTTCTGCTTGGGTGGAACAAGAGAACTGACTTCAAGTATGGCAAGGCTCTTTGTGGTTTTGATTCCAGCTGATTTGTACTCCAAGTTGCCTGACCAAATGGCACCACTGACTTTACTCTGTGGATGATCAACTCTGATGGCTAGACTCTATGCTCAACTGTTGCTGGGCTATGTAGCCTTCTGAGTGTTCTGGCCAGGCTTTTTGCTCAGGTAGGGCTGGGAGCTGTACTCAGCAATGGACTATGTTATGACTTAGCTCCTCTGCTTGTGGAGTGGGGAGAGTGGTCAGGCTAGGGTCCAGTGCCAGCAAGGATCTTCATCTGCTACTTGGAACTACCATTTGGGCACTGCAGGTGGGAACTTGGTCTGCCAAGATATGAACACTTGTTGTTGCAAGCTCTGCCTCCTTCTTTGTCACAATGAGATTTCTAGTGACCAAGCCCCACAGACTATCCCGTATCCCCCAGAAGTGAGATCAGAGTGGGGACTCCTAAGAATCAACTCACAGTGCTGGGGGAGCTAGATGTTCACCCTGTTCCCATTGGAGAACAATAAGTTTGGGGGAGACCTAAGTTGGTGTGGTGCCAGCCTCTGGTCAGTGCATAGCCACTCCTCTTACCCTTCTAATACCCTTGGTTTCTGTGATGCAGAGGGGTGCTACAGCCTCTTCTTCATGTTCTAGGATTTTCTTAGTGGGGTCTTGTCCATGAATAGTTGTTAGTTGTTCTTCGTGTAAAGGGGAGCAAAATTAGGAATGATGCATGTTGCCATCCTGGTGGCATCAGTCAAGCGCTACTATTTTTTTTTTTTTTTTTAAATATCAAATGTCGCGATCCCTGGGTGGCGCAGCGGTTTGGCGCCTGCCTTTGGCCCAGGGCGCGATCCTGGAGATCCGGGATCGAATCCCACATCAGGCTCCCGGTGCATGGAGCCTGCTTCTCCCTCTGCCTGTGTCTCTGCCTCTCTCTCTCTCTCACTGTGTTCCTATCATAAAAAAAAAAAATAAAAAAAATAAATAAATATCAAATGTCTTCTTTTCTTGTGTTTATTCTCTTCTGTCCTGCCTTTTCAGTCAGTGATCAGTCCATGTCTCAGAGAAGTCATCATGCTGCAGAAAAGCAGAAAAGGCTTTTGGATTTTCTAAAGTATTGGCTTTTATTGGCAAAAACCTAGGGCCCAAAAGAAAATTTGATGAAATAAGAATAGGTCTTCCTGTCCACATTCTTTTCTCCCTTTCCAGGGTTGGGGAAAGGAAAGACCACTGTGCCTCAGAATATCACAGAGTTACAGAATGTATATAACTGTGTTATATGTCTGGCCTCACAGAAGTCCTGCATATTCCGGTACAGGGAAGAAAGCAGTAGCACATTTGGAGAGGGTCCTAAATGACCAATGCAGATGGACCAGACAGAAGAGCCACTGTAACAGGATAGAGTTCCCTCCATGAAAAGAGGCCAGGAAAGAATAAGAGCTTCCTCATTTGCAGCCAGTATGAAAAGAGGATGAAAAAGACCAGGCGGTTTCCCTCTCTCTCATGGGTATTGTATATTCACCTGGAATTTCTACACAACTCCTGACAAGCGGTTACGATTAACTTTCCACCACAGGCCAAAAGCTTGCAACAGAAACATAGTTTAGTTATAAGAGAAAATAATTGCAAATAATCGCATGCTTGAATAGATGGACTGAAATATGCATATTATGCATTTATATAAACCAGTTGTCTGTAATCTGAGTGACTGCAGTTGCTCGAACTTTTTTGAGTCCCCTTTCCTTTTAATATCTTGATAAGATGCCTCAAAGATCCATTCCTTGTAGTATAGAAAATTTAGCTATGCTAATGTCTCTTTGTATTCTTGGGAATTACATTTTCCAGACAGCTTGCCTGGATTTCTTCCACTGAATTCTTCTTTTTCCTTCTGCTAACTGCTCTCCCTTTTTTGGTATACTGGACACCAATTTCCTACTTCCTCTATCCATCGAATGCATCACTAACTAAGGCTGTTGAGGATAGCAGATTTTTAAAGAAGGTTTGGAGCAATGGAGGGGAATAACAATGAAAATGACTGCAAGCAATTACTGGAAATGAACACAAGATATGAGAGCCCTAAAAAGTCATTGTTTCTTTCAGTATCTTTTAAACACCTTATCTGTTCTACCAAGAGCCCTCTGAGTTAAAAATCCTTGTAAATTTTTTCTGCAATGGGGTTTTGAAGCTTTCTGTACTTTATAAAGGTATCTTTAAAAATGATCAAAATTGTGGGAATGATCTGAGATGAAAAAGTGAAGAGTTAAAAAGGTAGTCATTATGCTAAAACACTTAAACAATGTGGCAGGGTGAGCTGCTTACCAGTTGACAGCCTTAACATCAGCACTGCTGTGTTTCGTCCTGTTCTATAGTTCACCTCCATATATTACATCACTGTGTTTGCAGCTCATGTAGAAATGTCAGTAATTCACCTTAGCACTTTTCCTGTGTCAGTAGCTGGGCGCACACCACACTACCATCATTCTTCAAAATGCCATTTTTAATGGAATACTCTTCATTATACACAGAACCCTTATCCTGAAAGGTCAAAAGTTGCATCACACGGCAAGCTTGTTTCACCTAACCTTTGGTACTACTGAAACTTATTAAGAGAGTCCCCTTAATAAGTACTACACAAAGACAATACCTATTCCTAACATGAGCCCTAAAAAAGTCTATTGAACTTTCCACAGAGGTGATAACAGAAGACATACCAGCTTCACACTCCTCTGTCATTAACTGCATTGAAATTCAAAGAGAGCAACTCCAGAAGCATTGAAACCTGGTGCTGTGGAGTTGTCTAATCAATGTAACTGTTCAGCCTTGAATAAATTAACACGAAGCAATGTCAGCTCAGTGAATCCCAGGAAATCACATCTTATGGAAGAGTAATTAACTTGCTAAAACTATGAGAGCAAGAGATGCCAAAACTTGTTTAGAAGATTTTCAACCCTATCAGAGAGATCACACTAAAAGCGAACAGCATGTATGATACAGATTCCTCGTTGAGAATTGGGTTGGAACTTGTAGGCAGAGCCAGCCAGTGCTCTGAAGTTAGGTTATAGTGAGTCAGAAAGAAAAACACTGATTATCTCCTTGATGCATTGTTTTTCCCTCCAGCCAGTGTTCTGTTACTTTATGGCCCTACTCTGAGCAATCATGTATACCCTGAACACTTGTCATTCAAACCTGTGTTTGTTGGCTTTTTAGTGTAGATGCCATTTGACCTTCACAAGGTCTGGTGCAAAATCATACCCATCTTTGCAGCCTGAGTGGCTAACACATTATCCTGTTTATGGTCATTTATAATATATATTTAGTAAGGAATAATATCCCTAATTTAGCCTCTGTTCAGGAAGTTGGAGCAGTGACTGACTCATATCAAGAGTTCAGGATAAAGAATACAGATAAACAGAATAATGGGAAGAACAAAGAAAAGCCTAGTTAGAATAATTGTATCTGTTGCTGTTATTAACTCAGTTATGCTTATATATGTACTTTCTCAACACATTCCAAACATATTGGTTGCTCTTAAAAATAAGCGTCTCTTCCTGCCTCAGGATTTTGGTGCATACTCTTTTTCTACCCAGAATGCTTCTTTCCTTCCTCTTCACACAGCAGTGTCTCTTTATCCCTTAATGTTATTTTGGTCTGAATGGTCTTCTCTGACCATGTAACCTATGTTCCCTGCCTCCCTCCAACCAATATTTAGGCACTTGCCATATCTAATTAATTCCTTTTTTTCCTTCTTTCATTAGTTTGCACTTTCTTTTAAAATGTAGGCTTCATGAGGGCAAGGGCTTTTCTTTCCTACTTAGTCTTTCCCCAGTGCCCAGTACAGTGGTTAGCATAAACTAAGAACTCAACAGATTATTTGTTGGCATCTAATTAGTAAACATTTAATAATCATTGCCATGTTTTGAGATGAATAGTGGAAAAACATTTTAAAGAATGAGATTTGAAGTCCTTGTCAGAAGTGTTTTATAAAAGGTGATTTCAAGTTAGATTTTCAGTTAAAAAATGCTATGCAGAGATATTTCAACCTAAGGAAATCTATGGATAAAATAATTTTTTAACAAGGGATTTCAAGTAGCTGTTATACAAATAGTACAGTTTGCATCTATTGAGTATAAGCTATAGTATTGTTTGAAAATGTTTTTTTCATTAATAATATTATAGCTTTTAGTCTCAGAACCTCAGTGGCAGAATTTTGTGGACTATTATCAAATTACTAATATTAAAGCCTCAAAACCCTAAGTCTTAAGTTTGGAGTTAGGATGGTAAGTACTTTAAACAAGATCAATTTATAGGACTCATTGTTCCCATTTCAGAGATTTGGTCAAAAAAAGCAGGCTCCTCCTGTGTTCTAATCTCTAATGTGCGGAGTGATTTTTGAGCAGGGCACTGAATTTTGCTCTGATATATCTGTGAAATTGGCTATTAATACTATCTACCTTTTGGTTTGTTGACCAGATTAAAGTGAGATCATATAGAGTAATTAAAACAGGGAATGACACATATTAAGCCCTTAATGTTAGTGGATTGCTATTGACAAATACTGTTGTTTTATACTGTATTTATTGAAATATACTGCATCTAATCAATCGGGATAAAGCATATCATCTGTAAAGAAGCAGGGAATAGAAAACAGAAGCAGACTCCTGTAGACTTAGGTGCTTTCCCGGGGTGATGAATGAATTGAAATTTTGATTGTTGCTTTTTGTGAAATCTGCACAATCATTAATATCACTTTTCCAAGGATCCAACCAGATCTTTAAAATGATCCAAAACATCAGATTGTTTATCAGTGTTACTTATTGCATATACGTGACCTCAGGTGGTTCTATCAATAATTGTCTGTCCTGAAACCACCGTGAGACAATAGTAGTATACTACCTAATGGATGGTCAGAACTGGATAGAAATTTTTAAATGAGAGATGCATAGGTTCATAGTGTTTTAGAAAAGTATTTTACACAGACTTAAAATTTATGATCCAGAATATTATGCTACTCCAAAAACAGCTGTTAGTGATTTCTTTGTGGAGAAAACAAAGTCTGAGTTTCCTGCCCAGTCAATATTATGGTTATTTATGTCACATCCTTGACTGTGTGGTACTATGCTGTATGCCAAGTGCTTGTTTTTTCAGGTGTTTTGTCCTAAAACTGTTAACATTAACCCTCCTCTTCTAACATTGGAGAAAAATTAACTTACCTACATTATATAACCAAATAATGAATAGGAGTAGTGTAGTGGCCAAGTGATAATAAAAGGACTATGCCAAATATGAGTTTATCCCTTACTTTTGGCACCAAGATTCATGTGGGTATCAGGAAGCCATGTTCTTAGGAAAAGACTAGACCTCTTCCTGGTTTTAGGGCCCTATAATAATCATGTTGATTTCATTTTCCTTGGGTATCTTAAGAGTAATAGGAAAAATGATGATGATGATGATGATGATGATGATGATGATGATGATGATGATAAAAACATTGATGAACATTTATTCTGTGCTTATTATATGCCTGGCACCAATCTAAGTACTTAACATGGTTTAATTTATTTAATCCTATGAAATTTTTCTTTTCTGAATATATATGTTGCTTTTTGCTATGACGGGAACTAAAGTATGAAATGAGAAATAACCTTAAGAGATTTATGAGCTGTTGAAATAACGGATTCTGAAACAAACTTATCATCTAATATTGTTAAATGTCTTCTGTTTACACAATGTTTTTGTTGAGTCTTCTGCTAAATACAGTTGAAAGCATAACTGACATGGATTTTGCATTAAGTTATTTCAAACAACATTTCTCTGGCCAAGGAACTCACTTCACATCACAAGAAATAGGACAAGGGGATAATGCTCATGGGATTTGAAGGTAATGGTAAAGTCTACTAAAGCCCAGGTTAGGAGATAAACTGTAAGGAATTGGCCTACTCCCTACAGGATTTGCTTAGTGATCTCAACCAAGGACCAATAATGGTGCATTTTCTTCCTTCATCAGGACACATGGATATAGGGACAAAGAGGGTTAAATATGAATGACACCTCTTGCTATTACAATAAACAGCTCAGTTACAAAAATTTTGCTTCCTACTTCCATGATTTTGAATTCTTCTGGTTTAGAGCTCTTAGTACTCGAGGGAGACATGTTTCCATCAGGAGATGTAAGAAAGATCCCTGTAATTAGAAGCTCATAAGAGCATCTGGTCATTTGGGGCTTCTCATGTCACTGAGTGAACAGATATAAAAAGATGTATGGTGTAGAGTTGGATAATGAGGACTTGGACTGCCTTGGAGAAATAGATTTCTTTCACGTGATGGGGGCAGGCAGGATGTGGATGGAATTAAGGATACACATTGGGATGCCTTCTAGAAATGCTGTATCCAGAGATAAAATTTAATAGAAAAGTTTACACATCTAAATATTCAGATATCTCAGAAATAGAGGTTTGGGTCAGTGAACTGGGGTAGAGAATCCTGCCAAGTTGAGAGCCAGCTGTAAGCAGATGGGATGTAGAATAGATGGCGCAGGAAGAATGTTATAAACATCAGCTATGGTTTCATGACCAGTTGCTGAAATAAGAACTATAGCATCTAGCCTTATTTTCCTTGATATTTAGCACATATATTTATAAGTTATTATAGACTTAATTTAAATATAATTTGTTTTCCTTTGTCTTCTTTTCTATGTGACTTTACATGACATAGTCTTTACGAGTTAGACTAGTATAAATTAGAGAAAATATAGAGAAAAGATTGTAAAGTAAGTGCTGAAGGAGTAGATGAGCGCAGAGATACTGGATTTAGATCTGGATGCAATAATTGTGGCTTTGTGTTGCTTACTTTGGGGAAGTAGTAGACATGTTTTTGTCTAATAAGAATGTGGTTGCTTAAAGCTAGGTAGAAAGATTTTAAAAATCTTTGTATGTTTTGTCCTAATAAATTCTTTAAATATAAATGCAATACACATACAAAAAACCTGACAAACCATATGCAAACATCTCTTTAAAAAGTTTTTATTTTAATTCCAGTTAACATACTGTTATATTAGTTTCAGGTGTACAGTATCATGATTCAACACGTCCATATAACACCTGGTGCTCATCACAGGTGCACTCCTTAATCCTTCATCCCCCTTCCCCCCACCTACCTCCCTTCTGGTAACCATCAGTTTGTTCTGTATAATTAAGAGTCTGTTTCTTGATTCATATGTAAACACCTTGAATTACCACACTTAAATAAACACCACTAGAGTTAAGAAATACAACATTGTCACTGTCTCAAAAACCTCTCCTGTAAATGCTCCCAATGAGCAACACTGCCAATGTTTTCAAATTTAACCACCGTCTTGTCTTCTAGACGAGATCGGGCGCATTCAGGGTGGTATGGCCGTAGACCCGTCTTGTCTTCTAAAAGCAAAAGTTAGTTTGCTTGTTTCTGAACTCAATATTAATAGAATAATACTGTTTTTAATTACTTTGTGTCTGGCTTTGTTTGTTCAACCTTATGCTTGTGAGATTTGTTACATATGACAGTAATGCATTTCATTTTCATTTCTGAATAGTGTATAGAATTTTAATGAACATAGCAGTGTACACTTATTTTCTTTGCTATAGAGTATTCCATTGTATGATTGCTAGTTGGGTTTTCTGTTTTTTTTTTTTTTTTTTTTTAAGTTAGGCTATAACACTGCTTTCATTCCTTGGTCTCTACCCTCTTGGTATGCCCTGTAGATTTTGGATTTGCCAGCCTCCATAATTACATATGCCAAATTTAAAAAATCAATATCTTTCTATGTTATATACATATCCTAGTTATGTTTTTTTGTAAAATCCTGACTAATAAACTTGGTGTTTAATTTTCAAACTCAAAGATACATTTTATATTGGATTTGTCCATTTCAAGGGATAGAATCTGACTGGGTTATGTTTTTCATGAGCCCTGGACTGGCAGAGGAAATAGGTTGTCTGACAGCCCCAGAATGGGTCATCTTATATCCCTGATCCAGGGAATCATCAGAGGAGCACTTAGTGAGCATTCACAGCAGCCACTGCTACATCTAGGTTTCAGCCAGCCAACCAAGCAAATAATACCTGTGTCATTTCCTCCACGTTTAACCCAGAAACTTTGACAAGTACACTCATATTGATTAATGTAGCCTAATCTAAAATTATTCCCATCTTTTTGTTCCATCTCTTAGAATCTTTTACTATACATATTTCCTCCTTCCTTTTTCAAAAATTTAGATATAATTGACATGTAACACTATATTAGTTTTAGGTGTATAACATATTGACTTGATATAGGTATATACAGAGAAATAATTATTGAAATAATTACCACAATAAGTATAGTTAATAGCCATCACCACACAAAGGTACAAAATATGTTTTTGTTGTGAAAACTTTTAAGATCTACTGTCTTAGCAATTTTCAAATAAACAATTCAGTATTGTTAACTATACCATACTGTATGTTACATCCCCCACAATTTACTTATTTCATACTTATTTCATGCAAAAAAGGATTCATATCCAAAGTATATAATGAATTAATAAACTCAATAAGTAAAGGACACACATAAAAATAGAAAAATGAGCAAAAGACCAGAACAGACACCACAGAAGCAGATATCCAAATGACCAATAAACAAAAATTGCTCAAGCACATCAGTAATGAAGGAAACACAAATTTTCTTCTTAAATTGAAACCACAATACACCACAGAGAATGTGCAAAAATTTTAAAGACTGATAATACCAAGTATTGATAGGAGTGGACTTGGTGGGTCATAGAATATGCACATGTTCAGCTTTAGTAGATAGTACTGACTAGTTTTTCAAAGAGATTTTACAAATTAACATGTTTGTACTCTTAACCACTTTCACTCATTTTATGCATCCTCTACCAACATTTTTCTGTAAGTTTTTTTTTTTTTTTTAGGTTCCACATATAAGTGAGATCACACAGTATTTGTCTTTCTCTGACTTATTTCACTTAACATAATGCTTTCAAGGGCAATCGTCTTATTGCAAATGGCAATATTTCCTTCTTTTTTATGGCTAAATAATATTCCATCATATATACATACTACATTTTAATCCATTTATCTTTTTTTTAAAATCCATTTATCTTTTAATGGACACAAGTTATTTTCATTTCTTGGCTTTTGTAAAAAATATAGTTGTAGACATGATGGTGCATGTATCTTTTTGAATTAGTGATTTTGTTTCCTGCAGATAAATACCCCAAAGTGGAATTGCTGGATCATAAGGTAGTTCTATTTTTAGTTTTTTAGTAGGAAAGTTCTACTTTCCTACTGTTTTCTTTATTGGTTGCACAATACAATCCGACCAACAGTACACAAGGGTTCTCCGTTTTGCCACATCCCCACCAACATTTTTATCTCTTGTCTTTTCAATAATAACCATTCTAACAGGTGTGAGGTGATATCTCGTTGTGGTTTTGATTTGTATTTCCCTGATAATTAGTGTTGTTGAACACCTTTTCGTGTACCTGTTGGTTCTTTTATCTCTTAATAATAATGCTATTATGTACATTTTTGTGCATATATATTTATTTACAAATATACTTCTTTTGGTCATATACTTAAGAGTGGAATTGCTGAGTTAAAGAGTATATGTATGTTCAACACTAGTAGTTACTGCCAGATGGTTTTCTAAAGTGATTATACCCATTTCCATTACCATCAGGAGTTACCATGGGAGTTTTGGTTGCTGCAAAGCTTTATCATGGTTGGTATTCTCAGACTTTTAAAAAAAAGTAAACCTTTTTTTTTTCAAATGTGGCATACTTATAGAGTGTGCATAAGTCATAAATGTACAGTTAGATGAATTTTAACAAAATAAAAACATTTGTGTAGCCACCACTCAGATTAAGAAGTAGACTATTATCTATACCCCAGAAATGCCCCTTTGCCCATTACTCTTGTCTACCTTGCCTAAAAGTATTTGCTATTCTGTCTTCCGACCCTGTCAGTTAGTTTTATCTGTTTTGGAATGCATATTAATGGAATTGTACAATATGTTCTTTCATGTATTTGGCTTCCTTTGCTTAACTTTATGTTATATTTCTCTTTTCTGTCATTGGTAGACTTGTGGATTGTTTCTAGGCTTGGTTGTTATAAATAATGCTGTTCTGCACATTCTTAAACCTTTCACACATACTTCTGTTGTATATATACTGGAGTGGACTTGGTGGGTCATAGAATATGCACATGTTCAGCTTTAGTAGATAGTACTGACTAGTTTTTCAAAGAGATTTTACAAATTAACATTACTATTAGCAATGTATAAAAATTCCAGTTGCTTCACATTCATATCAATACTTGGTATTATCAGTCTTTAAAATTTTTGCACATTCTCTGTGGTGTATTGTGGTTTCAATTTAAGAAGAAAATTTGTGTTTCCTTCATTACTGATGTGCTTGAGCAATTTTTGTTTATTGGTCATTTGGATATCTGCTTCTGTGGTGTCTGTTCTGGTCTTTTGCTCATTTTTCTATTTTTATGTGTGTCCTTTACTTATTGAGTTTATTAATTCATTATATACTTTGGATATGAATCCTTTTTTGCATGCATTTTTGTCAAAAATCTTCTTATACTTTGTGTCTTTATAATGTATTTTGATTGACCAAATTCTTAAAGTATTCTCCTTTATTGTCCTTTATGGCTAATGACTTTGGGTACTATTTAAAAATTATCTGTCTATCCCAGGGTCTGAAGATATTATTCTATCTTATCTTCTACAAACTATGGTCTAGCATTCAAATTTAAACTTACAATCTACCTGGAATCATGTGTGTGTGTGCGTGCTTTGCAGAGGATAAGTTGATTTATTTGTATATGTATATCTAACTAACTCAGTACCATTTATTTAAAGATCACGCTATCCTGAATGTTGTGTAGCACTACTTTTGAAATATACCAGTAGGGCAGCCAGGGTGGCTCAGCGGTTTAGCGCCGCCTTCAGCCCAGGGCATGATCCTAGAGACCTGGGATCGAGTCCCATGTCAGGTTCCCTGCTTGGAGCCTGCTTCTCCCTCTGCCTATGTCTCTGCCCCTCTCTCTCTCTCTCTCTGTCAGTGTCTCTCATGAATAAATAAATAGAATATTAAAAAAGAGAAATATACCAGTAAATATTTAATTATAGAAAGCCAAAGGAGAGGAATATATTGGGCAGTTATTATTTTTAGCCTAAAATTGGAGCCTCTTCTAAAAATTATGGAATCATGCGCTTTAAGATATAGCTTTCACATCCAATGAAAATGATAGCCATATAATTCTTTATGGGGAAGATGTAGGCACATGACTTATGCTTTGCTAATCAGATTCCCTAAACCATAATCTGAATCAGACTTAAGTCACTTGAAGATGCAGAGACCATAACAGAATTCAATTTGAAGATTTGTGTCACCACATGCAGCACAGAATAGGGTTTTACAGAGTACTAATGTTCAGAGATTGTATTTAGTAAAGTGATTACACCGTAGAACAACATAGACATGAAATTCGTGAGATTGCAGCTGAGGATGGTAATTATGACAAAAAGATCTTGGTTTTGAATCTCAGTTTCATCATTTTTAGCTGTGTGATTTTAGGCTTTTCTAAATTCAGTTTTACTCATTTTAAAATTTCAGAATGATAATACTAATACAAATTTGTAGTGATTTGGTAAAGATTAATGATGAAGGATAAGAAACATCAGGATATTGACAACCAAACACAAAGTAGATGCTCAACAAATGGTATCTCTGTTGGTCAAGATTCTAAACAAAATGAGAATGTGGTTTCAATTCCCTTAAGGGAATTGTCATTTCGTTTTTGCTGAGAAAAATCCTAAAGAACTGTGTGCCTAATCCTTGATGATTAAATTAGCCAACCTATAATGTCACTTGAGAAGCATGACAAAAGATTTAAGAATATTCAGCTCAAATTCATTATAACTCTGGATATAAAATAATCTCTTAGATGATTTGCAAGTATTTTTCTCCATGTATTTTTTGGAATACTGACTGAAGGCCAGTTTAATTCAGTTTAATTCAGTTTAGTTAAAAAGTTTTTTGGAGCAAATATATCTATTGGTATTATAAAAGTGATATAAGCTCATTATAAGACATGCAATCAAAACAGACAGGTTCAAAGTTCAAGAAAAATATACCAAATAACATAACTCAAAATAATTACAATTTTAACATTAGTAATCCTTGTTTTAGAAATCTTACTAAACAAATATGCCAACAGAAAAATGCATCATTTTCTCTCTTCTTATATCTCAGGAATGTGTACAGATATATAGATATATATGTATTTCACATAAGAGCCATGGAATAATTTAATAACACTAAAATTATTTAAAATTTCTTTTAAAGTGAAATGTGTATAATTGTACTTTACTGAGAAAAGGAATTGAAGGGAAATTGCTAGAATCAACAAATTTCTTATAAAGGATAAGATTTCTTTACCAGAAGAGTTATTAGCCCCTAATGCTATTCTGGTGTTAACTAAAAAAGATTAGGAAATCCGTTAAGACCTTTGAATCACATTTTTTCTCAATTATATAACATGGTTTTAAATTGATAGTAAAGACTGAATCTGTTTTGAAAGTGAAAGTGATTTATAGAGTGAGTCCTTGTCCCATCTCCTTCTCCTGAACCTCCTGATTTAGATTTATGCTATTTTCATTTTGTTAGAAATGTTTAGGACATTTTTATTATATTTTAGAATCATCTTCCAGCCATTCTGTTTCCATTCTAATATTTTAGAGGCAAATGCTAATTCTTAATCACTTTAAGACAGATTATTTCTTCTCAAATTTTGTATTTGGTTTTTCCTTTGTTGTTCAAGTTTTCAATAGCACATTCAAGAAAGCTCAGAGATCTTGGGTGCTCAGGAAAATCTGCCATTGGCTTTTCTAGTTAAGTAACCAGTGGGTCATTATTATATTAGGCCATGCTTCCTTTTCCCCTGAGTTTTTTTGGGGAAGTTTTCCATTACTTCCTGCTTTTGAATGTTACTGTTAAGAAGCCTGAAGCCAACTTGATTTCGTTTTCTTCTTTAATGTTGACTCATTTTTCCTTTCTGGATGCTTGAAGAATTCTAACTTTATCTTTAAATAAAGTAGTAACTTAATGAGAATGAACATATGAGTCTTATTTATTCTGCAAATTTTTTTCATATTAAAAATTTTTTTTTCATTTTACTCTTTTTTTATGATGTCACTTATCTGACTTACTGATTTGTTTCAACTTGCTGTAGGTCTTTTGCCATTTTTTTTCCTCTCTGTATTTCTAGGCATTTGAAGACATTCTCCATGTTATTATTCCAATTTTTAACTTTTTTTCTTCTTGTTTCTAATGTATTGATTAGATCTATAATGATGAAAATTCTTTGTTCTCAATTTCCCCTGTAGTTCCTCAACTGCCCTTATTCTGTTTTTATCATTTTATCTTTGATCTCCTATTGAATTCACTTTCTTTAAAGTTCTTTTATAGTATAAAGTATGTGCGGGATATTAATTTTGTATATTTATTTTTAATATTGAAATATAGTTGACATTAGCGTTACATTTGTTTCAGGTTTACAACATAGTGATTTGGTGATTCTATGCCTTATGCTCATCATAAGTGTAGTCACCATCTGTCACCATATAATGTTATTACAATCCTATTGACTGTATTTCCTACTTCTCACCTCTTTCCCTCTGATAACTACCAATTTCATCTTGGTATTTATGAATCTGTTTCCACTTTGTGTGTGAGTTTGTTCATTTGTTTTTTTTTTTTTAATTTTTATTCATTTATGATAGTCACAGAGAGAGAGAGAGAGAGAGGCAGAGACACGACACAGGCAGAGGGAGAAGCAGGCTCCATGCACCCGGAGCCCGACGTGGGACTCCATCACAGGTCTCCTGGACCACGCCCTGGGCCAAAGGCAGGCGCTAAACCGCTGCGCCACCCAGGGATCCCATTTGTTTTGTATTTTAGATTCCACATATAAGTGAGATCATATGGTGGTATCTTTTTCTGCCTAACTGAATTTTGTTCTTTGGGTTGTTTTCCGTATGACTGGATTCTTCATGTGTCATTCATACGCTAAGATTTCTTTTAAAACTATAGTCTGTTTGCACTGTTTCGGTAACATGTATTTGTCATCTAGTTCATGGTTAACTGGGAACACTGGAACTTCTGTTATTGCATAGTATTGGTAAATTCGCTTTGTCCTATTTCCCTTCTTTTTGAAAGTTAATTGATTTGCTAACTTAGGTGCTTGCATTCTAAGGACTGGTTGTCTGTTCTTTCTTTCATTTTGAAGCCTAGGAGTTCAAGGGTAGGGCAAAAAAATATTCAAGCCTTTGTCTGGATAACTTCCATTTCTTTCTCAAGTCCTACTAGGGCCTATTTCCATTAATTTTTGTTATCTTCTCCAGCTGAAGATGATAAGCCCTTGTGTCTTTTATTGTCTCTCTGAGATTCCCCAGGTGTATGTAGAGACTTCTAATATTGAAAAACTTTCCTCCTCCTCCCCCCTTTTATTTATTTATTTATTTATTTATTTATTTATTTATTTATTTATTTATTTATTTATTTATTAATTTTTTGCTATAGCTGCCTACTCATCTTCAATTTGCTATTTTCCAAATTGGAGGATATTAGTAGCATTTATAGGATTTTTTTCAACCTATTTTATTTCCTTATTAATGTTTTAATGGGGATCTGTTAGGAATCTTATTTTACCACATACTATTTATACTCTTTATTTATCATACATGTTGTAAATATTAATAGGTTTTGCTGTGGATATATTAATATATTTGATGATATGGCTCTGTCCTAAATGTCTCAGGTGTAATGTGATGTACTGTATATGCATATATTTTTAAAATTTAAAAAAAGTTCTAAATTTCTGTTTTCTTTTCCTTTCTGTGTTAGAACAAAGCAACTTCCCTTCCTTTGCTTGTTGCTGGTGAATTTGAGACTTTTTTTTTTTTTTTTTTTACTTTACTCCCTTTTAAAATTGTTGTAACCCAAAAGACTGGGCTATGACTTCATACTATACTTTATAAGGCAAAAACTATTCAGAGTAAGGGAATAATAATAATAACATGGGGAATGGGGAATGTACTCATTCAATGAGAGTTCATTTTTATATTTATTTATTTATTTATTTAAAAAATATTTTATTTATTTATTCATGAGAGACACACATAGAGAGAGAGAGAGGCAGAGACACAGGCTGAGGGAGAAGCAGGCTTCATACAGGGAGCCTGATGTGGGACTCGATCCCGGAATTCTGGGATCACACCCTGAGCCAAAGGCAGACACTCAACCACTGAGCCACCCAGGTGTCTGGAGAGCTCATTTTTAACTATCTTGCAATTATTTACCAGGAACATAAATTTATCATATTTTAATTTAAAAATGGAGTAGTGCTTTAGTACCAGTTATCTTTCTTTTCTCAGGGTTTGTTGTAATCAAACTGATTTGAAATGGAAATTCCCATTTTTTTTTTTAAATGAATTCATGTGTTAGTCTTCCTACATTTCATATAGACATCCTTTTGGAATAATGATATTCTAGGTGAATGATACTCTCAGTGAAATGACCCAGCCCTGTGACACTTAGTGCAAATACATTTAGTTGTTGGGAAAGAACACGGTTATCTATATCATATTCCAACTAGCAATTGTGTTTTATCCTTCTTTAAAGACCCCGTAGATATACACACACACACACAGACATACAACCAAAAACCATACAGTTATTTTTAGATTACCAGAGTAATAGAGCAAAACGTTTGACACTGGAGACTGTAAACTTTATCTCTAATACAAGGAATGCAATTTGTCATTCTTAGCAGACTCTAAATGGGCTTTTAAAATAATATCCTCAATTTAAATTAGGATTACATAAGTGATTGCTAAAACGAAATATTTTATATTCCTTCTTTTAGTAATATAATTATTTTATATGAGAGGTTTTAAAGAAAACATATATTGTCCCTATATTTCCATACCAAAACAAAAAGATAAGCCAAGACTATGTTTCACTGAAAGTAATATATTGTACATCCAAGAGACTTTGTACATTTTTGAATGAAATAAAAGCATTTTCAATGAAATGAAACATACCCAGTAGTTTTTTTGGAAAGTAATTTGATCCAATTGCATTTTCTTTTCAAGAGTATGGGCTCTCCTTTCATGTTGGATGTAGTACTTTTCATGTACAAGCAGGAACAACTACATTATTTTTGAAAATATGTTATATAACATGAGATCTGCTCATAAAACTAGAAATTATTTTTTTTATGCAGAAAAAGTAAGACTTCCAGCATTTAAAAAATTTATGGCCTTTAGTAAGTGTGGCCACTATTGAAATTTGTTAAAATATTTACCATAATCAAACATATGCTTTTAATAATGCATATTTTTAAAAAAATTAAATATAGTCCTGTAATGGTATTCCAGGCAATACAAACTGCTAAATATTTTCTTACTTGCTACTTAATTACCTCAATAAGAACAAATTTATTAGTTTTCTGTTTTACAGATGGGAAAGAAATCCTTTCCTTAGATGCTGAAAATCATTGATTAAGTCGATGAAAGAACTGATGTGCTGAATTCTTATCTCCCAGAATTTTTTTTTCTAGAGCTCCTGGTTCCTATTAGGAACTATTTTGCATGAATGCTGGAATATCATTAAATTATATTTGATATAAAATGTAAAAATGATCAATGTGAAGGTGTGTGTTTTTATTGGTCTGGTTTATATCCATTTAGGAGGTGATTTGCTTTCTGGTTTTTATGTTTAAAAACCACTATTGAATCCAAAATTCCATTCCTAATATGGGGATGTTCTGGAAAGAAGTCTCTAATGTACAGTTTTATATTTTTTCAGAGGTCATCTGTTTTTCCTTTTTCTACTTTCTGCCTATTTCTGCTTGCATCTGCTAATTGCTAGAGAAACATTATACACAGCCGTGCTCTGTGTGTTTAATTTACATTCATGATCACTAATCTCAAGTGGGCCCTTAATGCTCTCAGCAATCATACTGTTTTTCTCTAGTACTTTAATTCTTGTGCTCTCTCCTAGATGGCTATTTCCTACATTCTCTACTTTCCAAACTCTTAACACCTTTCTCACCATTCTTTTTTGCCATCTTCAGCTTTCATTTTTATAGTCAGGAAAGAACTTCTATCTGTCCCATGACCATAGTTACCTACTTAGCTGCACCTGGACGCTTATGTTCTGCTTTCTCTTTTACAACCATGCATGAATGATCCATGTTGCTTCTACCCCTTTGCTAATTATGTACAAGATCCTGTCATCTCTAGCTTCCTCAAAGACAGTGACCTAGCAATTCTTCTCTCTCTTATGTTTCATCAGTTTCCCCTATTGGATAATGCTCATGAATATAAAGGGAGACTCCTACTTCTCACATCGGGCCTTTAAAAACTCCCTAAACAAAGCCTTTACTGTCTCCAGTTATAGCCCTACATTTACCCTTTCCTTTACAACTCAACCTCTTAAAAGAGTTTTCTATACTATCTGCTTTCTTTTCCATTTTCCCTTGATCCCCATTTCACATAACCCAGGATAACCACGGACCTCCAGAGAGTCAAATCCAATGGTTATAAGTCAGGTATGTCTGACTTTACTTGTCAGCAGCATTTGAAACAGTTGACCATTCCTCTCTTTCACCTTCTTTCCTTTGGCCCTGGGACATCACAAGAAAAACATCACTGGATCCAGAAGTGGCCCCAGTACCCTCTCCCAATCATTGTCATTTGCCTTCTCAAATGAGCCAATATCCCAACTTGGATGGTAATCACTTGGTAGCTTTTCTTTCTAGCTATTCCCTTTCCCCACATGTTCCTAGAAGTAATACTTGAATTTTACCTGTTTTTTGAACTTTATGAGAGGGGTCTGCAAAAGGTATTCATTGATGTTGGGCTTCTTTCATTCAACATTGTGTTTATAAGCTGCACCCATGTTGTTGTTGAGTTCCATAGTACTCATTTTCATTGCTTTCTACTGATCCATTGTATGAATATCTTAATGTATTAATTCTACAGCTGACAGACTTGTGGTTTTGTACAGAACTCACCTTCTGCATATTCCAGACTTGTGTCCTGGCCTGGCATCTAGCTAGGTTGCCCTAGTAACACTGGCATCTAGTACTATTGTCTAGTCTAGTTGTCTAGTACTATTGTCTAGTACTATTCCAGAGGAGTAGCCCTCCATGCTTGCTGACTGGTGAGAGGGCAGCTGCAGGTATGTCCTCCCACACTAGTTCTGTCTTCCCAGGCTGCAGCTTGGCTAGGCTTCTGACTGAGCTAGTAGGTGGGAAGAGTTTACAGTTCATCCTAGTGGATTTTGACTAATGAAGATGGAGAAGAGGATAAATTCTTTATTCTTTCAATCACCAATACACATATCTATGTGAGATGCTGTACTTATATGGCCTTTCACAAGACATGCTGGGAAATTAAGGCATCCATCAGCTATACTTGCTGCTGAATAGAGGCCAGCTCTGTATAACCTCCCACATGCTCTTTTCCTCTTTCCTTTTAGCATGCCCCCTCTTCACTGACTTCCGAGTCTCTGGAGTACATTCCTCAGTGAAGTGGTATTATGTATGGTTTTTGCCCCAGGCTATATTTTCTAGAGAACATAGAAATTCCCTCACAGGATCAGCTACATAATTTATAGAGCCCAGAGCAAAATGAAAATATGAGGACCCTTATTCAAAACTGTTAGGAATTTTAAGACAGTGACAGCAGAGGATTAAATCAGGTGCATAAACTTCTAAGCTTGGGCTCCTGTGTGATTTTGTGGGTCATGTGTCCATGAAGCTGTCTTGATTCTTCCTCCCTTTCAGGCCCTTCCCCTACCCCCTCATACTCACATCCTCTCCCCCAATTCTCCATATTCCCTCCTCAGGTTCTCCACTGTTACCTGTTTCTCATGTGTACTTCTAGATTCTCTCTCTCTTCATCTGTCTATGTATGGATAGACATCCTTTTTAAAGGTATTCTAGGGATGCCTGAGTGGCTCAGTGGTTGAGCATCTGCCTTTGGCTCAGGGTGTGATCCCGGGATCTTGGGATCGAGTCTTGCATCAGACTACCCCCACAGGGAGCCTTGTTTATTTTAAATTCAAATTTGAGGGATCCCTGGGTGGCGCAGCGGTTTAGCACCTACCTTTGGCTCAGGGCGTGATCCTGGAGACCCGGGATCGAATCCCACGTCGGGCTTCCGGTGCATGGAGCCTGCTTCTCCTTCTGCCTATGTCTCTGCCTCTCTCTCTCTCTCTCTCTGTGTGACTATCATAAATAAAATAAAAATTAAAAAAATAAATAAATTCAAATTTGACAGGGTATTCTGTATTTTATCTGGCAACCCCACTTCTTCTACTGCTTTAGGTTATAAGATATCTGTAGGAGTTATGCATGCTACCGTATTCTTACAGTGCAAAGAGCATTGTTAGGTTCTTAATATTTGATTGATGGGAAAGTCTCCTAGAAAGTGCACCCAAATAATCAGATATTTCAAATATAATTTCCATTTGGACATTGTGAGGCTAAAAAGGAGTTCCTCAACTATTTATCAGTGAGCACTGCCTAGAAGTTTGTAAGGGAAGCTGTACCAGAAGGAGCATCCATTCACCTTGGTAATTATACAGGATGCCACCCCAGAAACATGGTCACATATAAACCAGTTTGTGCCTGTCTTTGCTCCAGAGAAGAGAGATGAATTAATGATGCTTTGGATACAGAGCTACTTTTTGCATTGTTCTATGATTTTCTGCTTTTGTCTGGGCAGGGCAAATAATTTAAACTTCATATATCTTTATCTTTTCTCTTGGGTTGTGGCTTTGATAAAGAAGAGTAACACCTCACAGAGAAGATTGTCCCTGTGATCATTTAGCCTATGAGGTAAGGGGCCAAAGAAATAGTACAGTACAATAATAACACTTCCTGGGGCTCAGGTACACAGTAGAGATGAATGTGAAATAAAAATTAGGTTTCTTTCAAAGTGTATATAATTAGCAAACCCACTGCTATGTTGTAGATGTTGTTCAGGTCGGTTAATTAAGAGAGCTTATTTCATAGAAAGAAAAACATGAGTGAAAGTAGTAAGTTCAGGGCACCTGGGTGGCCCAGTGGTTGAGCATCTGCCTTTGGCTCGGGTCATGACCCTGGGGTCCTGGGATAGAGTCCTGCATTAGGCTCCCTCTGGGGAGCCTGCTTCTCCCTCTGCCTATGTTTCTGTGACTCTTATGAATAAATAAATAAAATCTTTTTTAAAAAGTAGTAAGTTCAGAAGTAAAGATTTGATTCTTTGAATGCAAGTGGCTTTCCATGCCCTAAAAGATGACTGCCACCCTTTGAGACATCAGAATGGTGTTCATGGCATGTTATCAAGTGACGCTAGGTTAGCTTGAGAGATCTGCATTTGTCTGGGTCTGTCCCTGTAATTGCTGTGAGATTTTGTGTCACAGCTGTGCTGTTTCTCCTTTACAGTTCAGTTCCAGTGTTTGCGTTTTTACGTCTGATCTGATTGTTACTAAGCAATTGCCTTGTTTGGAGAATTTAAAGCTTTGATTAGAATTTTAAAAGGTTCTTTTCCTGTGGCCAGATTTCTATTCCTCCCTCTATCTTACGCCTGGTTCCCTCACACAGAGGTCTCTTTGAAGTCAGGGGAAGCTCAGCTTATAGAGGCATACACTGCTGTGTGTGTGTGTGCGTGCGCGTGCGCGTGGAGGTGATGGGGAAGCAAGAATGAAGCCTCTGGTTTTTTATTTATTTGTGACCTAACTGGAAAAAATAACATGGTTAGCAGTAAAGAGTATATCTGGTGAGTTTAAAATATATTTTGAAACTGAGTCTCAAGAAAATTGTATACAAATTTCTTGTTTAGTGAAATAAATGACTAGTGAGTATTCTCATCAATAAAGTACTTGAATAAATATAGCATGTATATATATTTCTCACACAGTTAATCTATAACCTCCATTCTCTTAAATCTAATATCCTTAAATGAAATAAGTGTGGTTGTTACATGGATATCATCTTCAGAATGGGAATACAGTATTTAAGAAAATGTTCTTAAAACTGCCAATCTTCAGAAAGCAAACTCACTGGAAAATGATCCAGAAAAATATCTTCAGAGATAAAAATCAGAATGTTTGATAGAAGAAGCACTGATTAGGCTTGATGTATGTAGCATGTGACTAATACATTGATTTAGATCCACTTTTACTATTGGGGAAAGCTCCTCAAGCTTCACTTAATGAATTAGTGTTTCCCTTTTTCTTTTTCTTTCTTTCTTTTTTTTTTTTTTTTAAAGATTTTATTTCTTTATTCATGAGAGAGACACAGAGAGAGGCAGAGGCATAGGCAGAGGGAGAAGCAGCTGCAGGGGAGCCCGGCACAGGACTCAATCCCAGGACCCCGGAATCATGACCTGAGCCAAAGGCAGATACTCAACCACTGATCCACTCAGGTGTTCCTCCCTTTTTCTTTTAAAACTTCATTTTTGGATGCCTGGGTGGTTCAGTGGTTGAGTGTCTGCCTTCGGCTCAGGTCATGATCCTGGGATCATGGGATCGAGTCCTGCAGCAGGCTACCCTCCCTGTGGGGAGCCCGCTTCTCCCTCTGCCTGTATCTCTGCCTCTTTCTGTGTGTCTCTCATGAATAAATAAATAAAATATTAAAATTTTTTTCATTTACATTACAACTGACCTCTAGCATTTCTGCTTTGTTTATCTTCAAATTAATACAAGTAAAATGGAACTCTTGAGTTTCTTTGCTCAGAGATACTAAAAATTCTCAGCATTTGGAGGACCTGTAACCTTTCTTAAATTGGCCCATCTTCTAGCACAAAGTATAATTCTTAGATGGTGCTTTAAGTCCTGGTTTCAGTACAAAGACAGATTGTCAGGGTAATAAATTAAAGGCACCTCACTGCAGTTCTTTTGGCCAATGTTCTACCACAGGCCCATATTAATATTTTATTCCCTTTAATATTATTACATGATGCAGGCTTTATTTAAATGGATTTGACGGGTCTCTTGGTTGGCTTGACAACCAGAGGGAAAAATTAATGTTCTGCATTTAATCTCAGCTCAAGGCGCTAAATTATTTTGGAGGTCAAAACCGTCATGCATATCATGCTAAATTATTGAATGTAATAACTATTAGCTGGCTGTCTATTTATGGGTTTTTAAATTGTTTACTTCATGCATGTTGGCCTAATTTTTAAGTAAATCCCCCTTAAAATTTTAAAAGTTTTTTTCTTTTTTTCCCACTCTATCCTAACCCTTGCAATTGTGGTAACTGAGCTAATAGAAAATGCCAGGTGGCCATCTTATAAATGATGCCTAACTTGCTAAATGTTAATAAAGTGCAGGGAGCATTTCTCCGTTCACTGGCTCCATCTTTACATGAAATTCAAGTATGTTGAGGGAAAAAGTGACTCTTTGTAATGGAAGCTATTCTTATTTTGAGATAGAAAACACAGAATGCTTGGTAGAAAATAATGACTGTTAAAGGGATATAGTTGCTGAGGGGAGTAGTGAAACATATTCTAATTATTTAAAGAATAATTGGAACAGTATTGAAAAAGGAATTGAAGGGATCCCTGGGTGGCGCAGCGGTTTGGCGCCTGCCTTTGGCCCGGGGCGTGATCCTGGAGACCCGGGATCGAGTCCCACGTCGGGCTCCCGGTGCATGGAGCCTGCTTCTCCCTCTGCCTGTGTCTCTGCTTCTCTCTCTCTCACTGTGTGCCTATCATAAATAAATAAAATTAAAAAAAAAATAATTAAAAAAAAAAAAAGAAAAAGGAATTGAAGTGTAAAATGATAGCATTGGATTTTTTAAAGAAATATTTCAATGAGAGTTCTAACAAATGAAATCTAAAAGAATATATTATTATTTATAATGAAAATAAGTTCCCTATCCTCATCCTTGCATATGATCTAATGTAAGAGGTGGATTGACATCAACAGTATCATGCCATAGGTAGGGTATGTGAGAGTACTGTTCTTATTTCCTGGATGGTTTTATAATGAGAATTATAAAAACTGCATCTTGACAGCAGGATCTTATAGCTTAAGAGTTTAGAAAGGTGGTAAAAGGAAGTTTGAATAGGGTACCTATTGACCTGTCACAGCCCTGCCTCTTCTGAATTTTATCTTAACTATAGCTAGCACTTTCTATACATGAGGCTTTCTGAGGTTAAGCAGTTTCAACTGCTTTACTTAAAGCAACATCAGTCATGGCCAATGGGCCATGATGAAGAAAAAGAGCTTCAAATAAGAAAGTGATTTTTCTTCCTGGTAATGAATGGCGATGGGCCAAAAAAACTTCCAGTAGTTTCCAGCACAGGATAACAGCTTATCTGAATAAATGTAGTGAGCACTTGACCAGGCTGGCAGGCTATTGGTACAGGGACTGGACCTCACAGAAAGGGCTGAAGTTGCACTCTTTATCCCATCTCTCTTTCTGTCTTTCCTGTCTTGCTTATAAATTACTTCATTCATCTAAATGAGAGCTTTTTGGAAGGCTGTTAGTTTGAAAATGGCAGATCTATCTAGTGACCCAGGAGAGCTTCTTGGTGGCATCTAGCCATGCAGAGAGATTACAGAGCAAGGAGTAGTTAGGTGGTTTGGGACCACTCAGCCCCCACCTTTCTCAGCAGCCCTTGAGGTCAACCAAATGGCTAAACTGAAGAGCAACTTGGCAGCTAGTCAGATAGGGGGTGGGGGGAAAAAGGGAGGAAAAGACTTGAATTTTAACCGCCTCACCAGGGATCTGACTCCCTGACAATGAACATTTAGAAGATCCATGCTGTGATGGTGGTCTGTCCCTGGGAGAAGATAAATTTTCTTTTCCTTATCTTCATCCAGTGATTCAATTAATGCAAAAACAAACTAAAACAACTCCAATTGGTGTTTGCTGGGAGGGGCTGTGGAACACAGGGTTCCAGCCTAAGAGGAGCTCATAGTCTAGTGCCTTCTTTAGGCTATCAGCCTTGTACCCACCACTCCCTCACCTCGGCCTCTGATAGAGGAGTAGTTGGAGACCGTGCCAGGGGAGCCACAGACAGAGAAAGCTATGCAGAGCAGCCGAATGAGCCACTATGGGAATCAGGATTTCCTAACACAGGACAGGAAATATAGAGAAGGTAGGAGGATACATATCTCATCTTGGAACAGAGAGAGCAACACTCAGAGTGTGGGAAGTTTTGATATGAGGATTAAAGATGATGCAAATTGGAAGTAGATGGATCATCATTGTTATTCTTGTTCATTATCTTTTTGGGCTTGTGAGCTTTTGAGATTTAAGTGTATTCATTGATGATATTTTTGAGCTGGGTGTTTTTGTTTTTAAAGAACTTTATTTAAAAACACACACACAATTAACCTTCCTTGCTCTCCATTGCTTTCATTTTAAACTGGAGATACTTGATATTTAGAGAGGACTTCATGTTTATAAAAACTTGGGTGAGGCCTAGAGAAAATGAAGCAGAGAATTTCCTTTATATATTTCATTCTACTTACTAATTACCACCTGTACTTTCCAGAGGTAGAATATGAATACTCATTTTTAGTGGGAAATAAATAAGTGAATCCTGTGACTAATGGCAGTTTGTTAGAAATCACTATGTAACTTAAAAAAAAAAGTTCCTTAAAAATACATTTTAAAAAGCAACCCACTTTCCTCTGCGATTGGGAGGCATAGCACAAGTTTTTGCCAAAGACTTATAAAAATAAAAAAGCTCCATAAAAATAAAAATTAATCAAACAACAACCTTACAAATATTTTAAATACTTAAATCTGAAAATGTGAGTATTGTTCTGAAGTATACTGCCCATAATTCTGTTATCATCTTGAGGTGTTTAGAGTTCACCAGATACGAAGAGATGCTAACCATTCTCTGTTATTCATAGAAAAATCTAATTATCTCATTAGTGAGTGACAAAAATCTCTGGCTAGGAGAATGACCCCCGTAATAAATAAGGGTGTTTAGATTTTCTTAGTAGTTGTAAAGTGGTAATTCATTTATTAAGTCATTTGGCTCCATGAGCAGACTTGAGAATCCTAGTAGGCATCTATGAAGGGGAATCAGAGTTGTACTTAAAATAAGCTAAAGGCAATCACAATTAGATTAGCTGGGTTTGATGACTCCTAAAGATTTGTGGGAGAAAGGTACTTTGATCTTACATATTTGCAGTCTACATGCTTTGCTTATTGGATATTAGATAATTAGGTTTATTGGATGTACTGAATCTGGCAAAATTAAGACAATTAGGAAACAGAGTTATTTTTTGTTCCTACTATCTTTGTGGACACCCCAATGTCATCACCTTTGGGTGACATCTTGTATTAAGCCCACAGCTTTTAATTCTTTTTTAAGTTTTTAAATGTCTAGTTCAATCTAAATCAAAATATTTTCTTATTCATTTGAAAGCTATTCCACCTCTCTTCCTCACCTAAGGGAAATAAGGCCTAGAGTGTTTTCATAAACTCCTGGTTTCACTTCCCTTGCTCCCCTGCCCCTTGCTCCTATCTCCTCCAAATGGGGCTGGGGAAAATGGAAAAATAAGAGAAAATGTAGCCATGTCCATTGTATTAGACTGCTCCACAGCCATAATGAAGTATCACAGATTGAGTGGCTTAAACAACAGAAATTTATTTTCTTATGGCTCTGGAGGCTGGAAGTTCAAGATCAAGGTACTGGCTGATTCATTTCCTGGCGAGAACTGTTCCTGGCTTGCAGATGGTTGCCTTCTTGCTGTGTCCTCACATGGTGGAGAGAGAGCTCTGGTGTCCCTTGATCTTCTGTTAAAGGGAGCAGCCCTATTGTATTAGAGCCTCACCCTTATACCTCATTTAATCTTTATCACCCCCTTATAGTCCTACGACAGTAACATTGGGGGCTAGGGCTTCAATATATTTTTGGGGGAACACAAACTTTCAGTCCACAATACCCATTTTACTTACCTGGTGTTTTATCTGGTGATTATAGTTCTACCTTGATTCTCTAATGACCTTTATTATGGCAAGACTTCTGTCATGAGCTAGAAATAGTGGGTTCTTGAGAGGACCTGAAGGCCCTTCCACCGTACTTAGTTCCCTTGATATATTAGTGAGGACAAAGTTTAAGCTGTTCTAACAAGAGACCAAACATATAAAAGCTTATATCATGTTTTCTCAATAGCAGTGAAAATTGGTTCTTGGGAGAAGGGCAAACAAAAAAAAGGTTTAAGTTATTAAAATGGTTTGTGGCCTTCCAAAGCTCAATAAAATCTTATTTCTTAGATTTAGTCTCTCTTGTTAGTTAGAAATTAAATTAAGTTAAAAATTTAATTAGTTAAATTAAACAGATTTATTCTTTCTTCTTAGAGGGGTAATAATGAAAAAAAAATTGAGAAACACAGGCTTGAATAAAAGAGACATTTATTATTCTCACTACAGTTCAGCTCTGCCCCAGAAGGGACCTGAATCCCTCTCATCACCCAGCATGTCACCCTGGTCTGCATGATCAAAAAACTGTCATGAACATGCCCCCTTTTTCCATAGAAAAAAGAGGAAAAAGATGAATCCAGGGCAAACAATTTCATTTTAGTGAGGAGGACTGAAGTTGTACCCATGCTTCTACTAACATTGTGTAGATGATAACTTAGTCATTTGATTACTTTTAGTGGAAAGAGGCTGGGAAATATAGAAAATTCACTCTAGCTGACTGCTTATGGCCTCCTTTCAACTGCTACCCCATAGTGATACATCCTACTCAATCCCTTTCTGCTTGGTTCCTCATCCTACAGACAGCTATCATGGGCAATATCCTTTCAAGACAATCCTAGCTTATAATGCAAGGTGTCTACCTGAAAAATGGAAACTCATGTAACCTTGTTGCACTATATGGTAGAAGAGCATATTAATCCCACTACTGCATTCTCTTCTTGCTTTGCATGCATAGACTACTCTGCCAAGCCTATTACTTCAGAATTCCCAAGTAAAAGGAAGACCAGTTTAAGGGGACATGTGTTAATATGTGGAAACTCTTTGGTCATCTATTTTGTTAGCACTATTTTGTTAGCACTCTTAGGTACTTCTTTCAGGTGAGGAGAAAGATGTCTGATGGCACTGAGATACAAGACATCCCTCTTGCAAACATCCCTTAGGCACTTAGAAGATTCTTCATTTTGAGCTTACTCATTTGCTTGGAGGATAAAAGGCAACCTTATTGCCCCTACTATGGGAATAGTCAGGGAAATGCCACAATCCTTTGAGTTCTTTTACCTTAAGGAATTATTCCCTTTGATCAATTTCAAATGTCTCATAAAAAGGAGGTTGGAGATGGGGTGGGCCAATATAGCAGATGGTTTGGTGTCCTGCATCTTATTCTGCTGGTTCATTTTTATTTTAGCTTTGGCTCTGGTGGGTGGTAATAAGCCTATGTATATCATTACACCTTTAGCATCTGCCATGAATCTCTCTGTTTGTCTCAGGACCTTCTCTAAAGCAACAGAAATCCCCTTGATCCACTTGTAGAGGTTAATGGTGCAAACAACCCTCACCCAATGAGTAAGCCAGTGGATAAGTGCCGTAGTCTCTCCTCTTTTTGGTAAACTATTCTGGAAGGTGTTCTACAGAGGTTCCTACAGAATGAAGCCCCTGTTACTCATGGTAGCAATCTCAGTAATGTACTATGAGTTGGCTTTTCCAACTTTAATGTTTTAATTTCCTTGTCCCTTCACTCCTGCTTTCTTGTATAAATTACTAAATGAACTATCTCAATGCAAATCGTTTTCTCAGACTTTCCTTTTGGAGGAACTCAAAGCTATGGTTTTGCTATATTTGGGAAGTCTTATAGCTATAGGGTTGGTAGCTCTTTTTAGAACATACAGATACTCATTTTTGTGAGGTTTGGAGGGATCAGCTGAAACTCTGAGTTTCACTTTCATCTTTTCATTCCTACAGTAGTATATTTGCTTGAATTTATTTAGTTTCATGTTAAAAAATAGTGTTTAGTGAAACAAAGAAACCTTGTTTTGCTTTTACAAAAGGCATTTTTGAGTGAATTATGTGCTAATATCCTAAGGTTGACTTATCTGAGGAAAACCTGGCAAAATTTCGGGCAATCTTACTTGTAGCCTAACTATAGGCATTAGGCACAGTACCTAGGACTAATTAGCTTATTCAGGGACTGGTTTGTCAACTGTGAGGTGACAGCCACATCACAATATTCTTATGTTTTAAATTTGAAGGCATTCATTTTGTACTTTTCCAGTTTCATGAGTTATAGCCTTTGTGTCAATTATAGAAATTATATTGCAGAATTTTGCATCTCCATGATGAATATTTGGGGAAAAAGTTAAGAGGTTATTAAATATATTTGGGAATTATCATAAATATAATAAGTGATAAATATTCATGCTGTTTTATCTAATCAGTATTGGATCTCTTTCTTAGTGATCATTTGGAAAGCTAGTGGAAGAAAAATATGTACATAAGACAAGCATTTGCCTTCTTTATGGCTTCTTGGAATTAAAAATAATTGGCACTTGACATGAAATGGAATACATACACCATGTTCTAGCAAACAGTCTTCCCTTACTCATATCTTTAGTGGAAGGTCAAGTTGTATCTTGCAATTTACTAGAAATGCTATTGTTATTGTGTTGTAGCAGTATTTCTTCAGAAGCTCAAATGATAGCTGGCTTTAAAATAGAAAGCTTGATAAAACTGTTATAAATCACCAGTGGTTTAAGGGAAAAACTAGATTTTGATTATTTATGATTTCTACAGTTTCTCAGAGAATTGTCTAGGACTTTGAGTCTGTTTCTGTCACTATCTCCAGTGGTTTAAATTTGTTGGATTTGAAGGAAATTGGGAAGAACACTTCCAGATTATTCAGAAAGTTTGTTTCCAAACCTCTTGTAAGAAATAGGCTCGTAGTTGACTAGGGAGTAAAGTAAACTTTCCTGGAACATTGTTAAAACAAGCTACTGGGTCTCTTGGGTCACTTCTTCTCTACTATACACAAAAAACAACTTATAATTTTCACAAATGCACGATTAGAATTTTTTTCCAATGTTGTTTGTGACCCAGTTTTAACATTTTGAAAATTTCTTTCACTCTTTTTCTAGCATAAAGAATAGTGTCAATCCATCATTAATGTATACTGCAATTATAATGCAGCTGAAGTGTACTTAGGACCTTTTGGGACCTCCAAAAGAAACCTGAGGAATGGATTTCTGTATACCAAAATTATTCTTAGAAAATAAATATAGATGGAAAATAAGAAATATATATAGAAATATATATATTTCCAAAAATATACATTTTGGAAAGGGAGAAAAGATTTTAAAGTACCCTAGTTTCAGGCAACCCCCGTGGCACAGTGGTTTAGCGCCACCTGCAGCCCGGGGTGTGATCCTGGAGACCCCGGATCAAGTCTCGCGTCAGGCTCCCTGTGTGGAGCCTGCTTCTCCCTCTGCCTGTATCTCTGCCTCTCTCTCTCTATGTCTCTATGAATAAATAAAAAATTAAAAAATCTTAAAAAAAATAAAGGACCGTAGTTTCTGCAGCAAAGAACTACTACTTGATACTGAAAAAGCATCCTTTGACATCTTAAGCCCTGACTGTGGAATATCAAATCAGTATGAAAATAGAGTTTTCCATCTTTATTTGGATAATTTCCAATCCACTATACCATAATATTGGGCAATGTAACAGTGGCACATTGTTTAGTGCAAATGTTTCATTCAGGAATGAACACAAACAGGATTTGAGGGCATAGGAAGCTGCATGACAGATGGCCCAGACCTTATGTCACCTACCTCTGTTGCACTAATGCTTCTTCTGCAGCTGCCACCTGTGAACTCAGGCAGTGTTTCCTATGATCAACCAAAAGAGGTAGAAAAGATCCAGTCTAGTTCATAGATTGGTTGCCTTAATATGGTTGTAGTAGTTAAAAATGTATAGCTACCAATCTGTAATGCTGTGCAGGAGTGACTCTGGACAGTAGTGAAGGAAAATCTTCCCAGGAAACTGAGGAATACACTTGGTTGTTCTCCTTGTATAAAAGGAGAAATGGCTAGAGCTATGGATATCATTGATACCAGGAGGTTAGCAGATGGTTTGCCTGCTTTGTCAGAGGTCTTGAAATAACTGAATTAGAAGATGAAAGAGTAGAGACAGATAGATGGACTGTGTGAATGGATACATAAATCTGTGTGTCTCACAGTAATGTTCACTGAAAACACCTATCACAAGGAAGCACTCAACAATCAGACAAAATATAATAGGATAACTCTGTGAATGACAGCCAGCATCTCTCCTCAGCTATCCCAGTGTATGGGCAATGGTCCCATGAATGGAATGGTGGCAGGGATGGGGGCCATGAATGTACCTAAACTATGACACTAGTGACATGCAGTCTACTAGCAGTCAAGGTTGGCATTGAGCCTTCTATTTGCACCTTTCCTTGAGGTTGATCAATTAGCCACTGGAGAAGTCAGCATATCATTTTCACTGGACTTTATTTTTCTTACCTGAAGTGTCTCTATAAGCAATTCCATCCAAGGACTCACAGAATGCTCAATTTACTGATATGGGATCCCATGTAATATTGCTTCATACCTCTTTTATGCTGAATTTGGTACAACAATGGGTACGTAATCATAAGATTCAATGATCCAACCATACGCAGCATCACTTAGAGCAGGTGGCCTAATTAAATGATGGAATGGTTTATTAAAGCCTTAATTAGAACGCTAGATCAAAAACAATCCCATATGCTGTTGGAAAAGCAATCTTCTATTCTATTGTATCTCTGATATACTGTGCTCTGTCTAGGATCCAACAGGCTGACTTCTCAATGTTACTTCCAGTCTCAAACTTTCAGAATTTATCCTTTGGGTCCCTACAGTCTTAAATTCTGCTGGATTAGAAATCCTGATTCATAGTGGGTGTTGCAATTTCACTGAACCTGAAGTATAATTAACATTTGTTCATTTTAGAGTAGTGACAAGGGTTCTGTTGAACCAGAATTTATAACTATCAGCTTGTTTTTTCACAGATAAAGACAGAAATTGATCCTGATTAGCATGAGGATTTGGGGTTGGCTGTTATACAGTGGGAGCAAAAAGAAAAAATTCTTCAGTAGCTAGAGAATTCACTGTAGTGTCTTTTTCCCCCCCTCCACACACAGTGGTAATGGAATATGGTCAACTGCAGCTACTGTAGTCAAGTGTAAAGTTATTATGGGCTTCGTCTCCTTGAAGATACAGTGCTGAAGTGCTGCCTGAGTGTGAGGAAATTGGCAATGGGTGATGTGCAGCTGGGTTCATGTTGAAGGATTAGGTATCGTTCCACAAAGCCTTACTGTAGAACCCTTCACGGAGATTATGGTCATACCAACTTGAAGACTCTGCGATGAACTGGACTTAATGTAGGGCCCAAGCAGACCTAATAAGTACAAGGGGAAAACTGTGTTGACCATTTTTTAAGTGTTCATTTTACATCTAGTCTGCCCAAGAGTTTGCTCCTAACATCACTGAGGCAACTAGCTGCATGCAGGTGTAGGTCTGACAGCTCCTCACTTGAATTATGCCACATATCTTTTATTTCCCATTTTGAGACTTCCCTGGTGCTGCTCTTTGGAATTCCTGCAGGAGTTTAGTCAACCCATGCTGGCTCATGAATGAACTTGGAATACAAAGGACTTAACATCACTATGGAGAAGCTGACCAATAACTCAGAACATCCAGTAGGATTGGATAACAGTAGCACATTGTGCTACTCAATGATAGCACAATATATTTACTCAATGATATATGCTTAATATTGGTTATTCCTCTTTTCATGTTTCACTTTTCTTCCCCCAGTGGCCTTATTCCTGTTTCTTGGGATCACTCCCCAACATAAACTATATGCACACAAGTCCTGGTCTCTGAAGGTCAGGTGCGGCTTTTCTGTTTTCACCTGTTTCACCTCTCAAATCATTGCCCCTCTTCTGGTCAGGTAGGTCTTTCTAAAATGCAGAAGGAATCTTGTTACAGTATTATTCACAACTTTCATTGGACTCCAGTAGTAAAATGTCTCTTCATGGCAAATATGACCCTCTGTGTAATACTTGGAGAGGTACTTCTAGAGTATAAACAAGTAAGACTCTCAAACATCAAAGAAAGTATCAGGAGTGTTGACAAGCCAGAACCCAATGCTCTGTCTGCCTTGGAGGGCAGGTGAAGGGTTCCCTCAATAATTTTGGAAAGAGAAGAGGCTATGCAAGGAAGTATAGATGTGAGGAAGATAATTTTTTTTATTCCAAGAATATTTTTCATCATGTATATTAATCATTTCAGAGAATCCCAATCAGTTTCATTCAGCAAACTTACATTGAGGAAAGAACTCACTAATTAATCTTTTTATCTCAGTGATGTCCTATATTTAGGCAGGTTTTTTCTTATCTGAAGGAGGCTGGATTTAGTTAATCTTAGCTCCTTTTGACTAGGGCTTGTTAAGGATTGTGCACCAGCTTTCTATACTTTTCTATTGTCTAAAACAACGTGATAAAAACTGATCCCAGTGTCCAGCTCATGAAAAGTACTCAGTAAATGATGTCCTTGTCTTCATCATATATTTTCATCCCTCTAATTCACTGTACTAGACAACTGGTTTGAGCATCTTTCCCCCTCCACCAAATTAAGCAGTTCCTTTCTAATGAATAGAATTTATAGCTCTTGAGTTTTCTAGACCCAAGTCTTTAGAGGACTTGGGGATATTGGTCCTGTGTTCACCATACACATTTCAACCTGCTCAGGAAAAAGACTTAATAAGACATTGAAAATACGTAGTAAAAAGGGACAAGGAAAGTAGTAAGAAGCCACATACTTAAAGGCTAAATACAGGATCAGGATGAATAAATGTGAAAGTGTCTATTAATAGAAATTAGAAAATGCAAGGAAAGTATAGAAGCATCCTCTCCTTATGTGTGTATGTGGTGGGGACAGGAGGTTGGAATCCTTTCCTTTCCCTTCTTTTTTTCCCTTTTCAAATGTCATATCATAAGAATGGGTAAGGATGAATCCTGGAAGAAGTGAGAGGTTACAGAAATTGGGAGGCATGGGTTGAAGACATGGTGGTGCTTTGTGAAAAATTTTGGCTAAGAGTCTCCCTCTTTCTTATCTCTCATTTGATTTTGAGAACTCATTCCATTTTTAAAAAAGATTTTATTTCTTTATTCATGAGAGCCGCACACAGAGAGAGGCAGAGATGTAGGCAGAGGGAGAAGCAGGCTCCTTGTGGGGAGCCTGATGTGGGACTTGATTCCAGGACCCTGGGATCAGGACCTGAGCCAGAGGCAGACACTTAACCACTGAACAACCTGGGTGCCCTGAGAACTCTTTCCAAATTTAAGAGATATTTCTAGTGCTTCAGAGCTGGAAATGAAAGTTAGGGCTCAGGGGACAAGAAGGGTGCTGGATGCTTAGAACCTGCTCTAGGACTCAAGAAGTTCACGTAGAGAGAGTAGTACAATTGACCAGATTAGGAGAAGAAGCAGGTCAGACTTGGAATTGAGTTATACTTACAATAGGAACCTATTCTGGGCTGTAACCCTCTAAGAAACAAAGCAATGACTGATGGTGGGGGCAGTATGAGGAATCCCAATGAATACAACTGACTCAAAAGGGACAAAGCTTAGGTTAACTTTAAGCTTTATAAGGTCACTATACCTAATAGCAAGATAAATGGGTTGAGAAATAAAGGGATAAATGACCAGCTGAATTTTTTTCTTGTGGAAAGGAATTGCCTTATGAGCCAAATCTTCTTTGGGATACATATGTGAGATAGGTTACTACCCCAAGACACATCTGTGCACAAATGAGATTAGTGTTCTTGTACTCTAGCTTTGGGGAAGGCTGATGCATCTGGAGAGGACGGAGTTAGTAGGTCTTTGCTTGTTCCTCAGCTTAGAGCTACTTACTGGGCAGGAGGCTTTCTTTAGATCAATGAAATTAACACAAGAAAACTTCAGCTTTTACTAGTATTAATTGTATTCTATAAGCCTCTTACAAGACTTTCAATTTTGTTTGCTGATGAAATTGGAAAGAGGTAAGTCATAAAAGTAAGGATGAATTTAGTCATTTGAGAATGGACAGGCTTTCTTAGAACACAGCACTGTTAGTGGACAGAAGTACAAGTTGGGAAGAAGGATGAAATTTGTCTTTATGAAAGAGTTTTAAAAGATGTGTGACTAGTCATGATTTCAAGCCTGTGATTGTAAATATGATTTCAGTGGTTTGGACAAGAAGTAAATCTAAAAACTGACACAGCCTTTGATAAGTTGAGAGTTAAGGTTGATGGATCTATTTCAGATACAGTAGCTGAACAATGATAAACTAAAAAGCCTATTTTCTGGGAGTCTGGAACAATGGTTTATTGATTATCTACAGATTTCTTGAAAGATATTCATTTTAATTCAAGATATCTCTGAATTCCTGGTCTAATACTTCCAGATTTGATATAGACCTGATTAGAATATTCATAGAATACACCTTAATTTTGGACTTATCATTCCAAGAATTATTATTATTATTTCTTGCTGGTTCAAATATACAATTTTAAAATTTGAAGGAACATCTCAGATCATTTAATTTAAATGTCTCCTTTTCAAGATGTAGAAACATGGTAATCAGAAAAAACTAGAAGGTTATATGCTTATGAAAGTACCAATTGTTTACATAATCTTGACATTTCTACTTATACATTGATATAATTTTTTGAAAACTGTTTAGAAAAACCTTTGTAAAGAAATTCTCCTTAGTTTTTATCTCTGCTGTTTTGCTACCATTATGTGATTGTGTCAGAAAAAGTAAATTTTGAGGCAAATTAGCTTGTATTAGCTTTCATGTGGATGCCATGGTAGTCTTCATACTTTATTTTTTGCTTCTCTAGAAGCCATTTCTTACAGAGGCCAGAGTATTCCTTAGAAAAAAAAGTGAATCACTTTTAATGTGGCTTCCTTCCTTGCATTTAGAATATAATCTACGCTCCTTACAGAAGCCTTCAAATCTATGTACCATGCTATTACAAGCTTAACTACATTCACTTCCTACTCCTCTAGTACATATGTTGAAGTCTCAACCCCAGCACTCAGAATGTGACCATATTTGGTGATAGGGCCTTTAAAGAGGTAATTTAGTTAACATGAAGTCATTAGAATGGGCCCTAATCCATTATGACTGGTGTCTCTATAAGAAGAGAAAATTAAGACAGAAATACACAGAAGGAAGACTATGTGAAGACACAAGGAGAAGACAATCTCTACAAGCCACGGAGAAAGGCCTCAGAAAAAACAACCCTGCTAATACCTTGATCTCAGACTTCTAGCCTCCAGAACTATGAGTATATAAATTTTTGCTGTTGAAGCCACACTGTCTGATGTACTTTGTTATGGCAGCCCTAGCAAACTAATTCACATACCTATGCCTCTAGCTTCTCTTTATAATCCTTTTCTTCTTATCCATTACTCTCCAATTATAGTATCATTTGCTTTCTCCATTTATCACAGTGACATTAATCCAAACCAAGGGTCATTACCACATTTGTTGTTCTCTCTGCCTGGCACTCATTGGCACCATCATCTTTAATCAGCTGGGTCCTTCTTGTCTCTGAACAAATGTAGTCTCAGGTGAGAAGTCTTCCCTAATCTCCCTCTTTAAAGTAGTTCTTTAACCAACCTTAGTCACTCTCATATCACCTTGTTCTCTTATATAGTCTTTTGTATTTGGAATTATTGTTGTTTATTAATTTGTTTTGTGGTCCATTTCTTTCTTCTGTCTATACCAAGCTAGAATATCAGCTCTAGGGAAGCAAAATTTTGACTCTTTTTCTAGGCTATTCCCACGACTAGAATAATGCCTGGCACAGAGTAGGCCCTCAACTAATATTTCTTGAATGAATACACAAATAAAAGAATAATGAGTTAAAAATATCCTTAGGGAAAAAAAAAAAATATCCTTAGGGTTAATTATTTCAGGGAAGGAGTAACACAAAAGGTAGCAGATGAAATGGAAGTAGCAATATTGGTTGGATTTTCAGAGAAGTTTTGGAGTAGCAAAAAGGTAGAAGAAAAGGATTTAGGGAAAGGCATAGTGGTTGGAGAATTTGGAATAAGTTCAGGGAAAATAAAATTATTATTTGTATTGAACTTAGATGGTATAGAGAAATGAAAGATGAAGGTGGAACTCTAGGACAAGGGCTTTACTGAAGAGTTTACTCTGGAGACAAGGTAGACCATTGAAGAATTTTGAAGAGTAATGTCACCCAATGAATATAGTGCTTTTGAATGTTTTAAACTGATTGCAATAAGTAGAATGAATTGGACAGGAAAAATCCAATAGGGGCAAACATTTGGGAAGCAAATTATAATTGTTAAAAGGAGGAATTGTGAAAAAGAGGAAATGATTTATTCTGGTTACCATAGAAATAACCAGTGGAAGATAAATCTATGAATGGTTAGAGAGGAGTCAGTCAAAACTGACTATAGGAGACTTTCATAGAAAAATAGATTAGATGTCTCATATAAGTTTTTGGAGTATATATTTCTGAATTGCTATAATAATAGTGACATCAATAAGAAAGGAAAACAAGAAGGACCACACTGGGGGGATATATTGAATGTTAAATGTTGGTGGACATTTGGTTAGACATATTCAAAACCTGGTTTGAAATATGTATCTTGGGTTTAGGGGAAAGATTAGAGATAGTAATGTAGATTTTGATGTCAGCTGTGTAAAACTGGCATTTAAAGTCATGGGAGAAAAAGTGTGAATAAAATTTCCAAGGGGAGTGTGGAGTAGGAATTGGACAGAACAAGGACAAAATCTGGGATTGAAGGGATTCCCAGACTTAGAATATTAGAGGAAGAAGGGAAGTGACAGAAGTTAGATAAAAGGTGAATCAGGGGGCAGCCCAGGTGGCTCAGCGGTTTAGTGCCGCCCTCAGCCCAGGGCCTGATCCTGGAGTCCCTGCATGGAGCCTGCTTCTCCCCTCTGCCTGGTCTCTGCCTCTCTCTCTCTCTCTCTCTCTCTCTCTCTCTCTCTCTCTCTCTCTGTGTCTCTCATGAATACATAAATAAAATCTTAAAAAAGAAAAAGAGAAAGTTTTTTTTAAAAAAAGGTGAATCAGGAAAATTTATTATCAGCTATGCCCTATACAGCACCGGGCATATAATATGGTGAAAGAAAAGGGCGAAATAACGGGGAGAAGGGGAGTTATTGAGAAAATCAATAGGAATGTATTCTTCAGGCCATTTATTTACTTATTCATAGCTCATTTATCTTTGGCCACCATAATTTTGATGGTAATGGTAATGACTTGTGGCAGAACATATTTGTCAAAGATGGCAGCAACAACAGCTCCTATCTCTCCAGCTCTTCTAGAACCTTACCTCTCTCCCACCAAGAGGAAGTCTGAATGCCCTTCTATTGAATCTGGTTTGGCTGATGACTGGCTTGTATCAATACAAAGTGACGGAATTGTCATTGAATGACTCCTGAGGCTAAGTCACAAAAGATGAAGTAGCTTCCACCTTTCTTCCTGGAATATTTGCTCTTGAAGTCTTCAGCTGCCATCCAAGCAATCTGTTTGCCCTGAGGCTGCCATACCATGGGGAAACCTATGCTAGTCCACATGGTGGGGCCATAGGGAAAAGGTCTGAGACTATAAGAAGAGAGAAATGCCTGGCTACTCTCCAGCAGCTCCAGCCCCACCATCTGTTTTCCAGCTCTATCTATAGTCTGATTGTAACTGCATAACGGACCCAAAGCCAGAATCACTCAGTCCAGTCACTTCCAAATTCCTAATGCATAGAAATCATACAAATTAATAGAGTGATTTTTATTGTTTTAAGCCAATAGATTATGGGGTGTTTGTTTTATTATTGTTGTTTGTTTGTTTGTTTTTTGCAATCTGGAATTTAAAAAATACCTATTATGTGAAGAATTCTTAGGAAGAAGGGTTCTAGCAGCTCAGGTGCCCTTTCATTGGTTCTCACAAAATGTGCTTTTCTGGGTGGAACAATTTGACTTTTTAGTTGAACCCAGATATCTTTCTCTTTGACTACCTCTTTTTCTGGTCATTTTCCTTCATACATTTCAGGCAATTTTCTTCGCTATAGAGTGTGTAATATTTTCAATATGTACATTAATTTTCTTGGCAAGAATCTTGCCCTTAACTGGTTGTTTACAATAATGCCAACAGCTTACTGGGGAACATGGTAGACTCTTCCAGTTTTGCCATAGTAACAGTTGTGGGACATTCTTTTCTGAATAGTGTCTATTCCCTTGATGTCTATAGTATCACTTTTTTTATGGATTCACATGTATGTGATAGTTAAAGGCACAGTTTAATGTATTCTGAAAGGCCTGAAGAATATGTAGCACATGCTTTTTCTCCTTCCCTTTTTGTTTGCCATTTTGACAAATTACTGGAAGATGGAGGTTATTGCCAAAAGGCTGGGGTGATTCGTTTTTTTTTTTTTTTCAGCAGTACTAACTGGAACAGATCACAATAAAAGAAACAATGTTCATGTTCTTGGTTTTATTTCCATTGGCTTTATTTCCATTCCATAAGAAATCCCATACCCTCAATCTCTTCCCCTGAATTCTGAAAGCACTTCTATGAATTACATCACATGTTCTCCCAAGCACTCCTACCAGTTGTCCTATGTTGGCTGCAACTTTCTTCCTCCATTATTCTGACTCTACAAAGCTGGTTGAGGTTGAGGTAGTTGGTAGGTTTATCTGGGATGTGCTCATGTATGCCCATGTTATCCTACATTTTCCATGTTAGAGGTAGGATATCTGGAGTAGAGTCCAACCTATTCACTTTCATGTTCCAATAATGCCTTCTACCCATACTGGACTATAATCTTTTAGAGGCTTCAAGAGATGTGGCCATATGCCTTTGGTGTCTTACAGATAGATATTTTAGATGTTAGCTTCCACTCCTTCATTATGGTTCCCTCTTACTAAGGGTAGATATATATCCACAGAAACTGAACAGAACAGTCTGAATGATAATTACAATTGCCCCTCACTTATGATATCCATCTGTCATCCTTAAACTTGCTAAGTTTATTTTCCTTATCTTGAACATGAGGGCAGTAACAATATTTGCCTCCTGGGGTTGAGGATTAAATGTGGTAATGTTACCAAACTGCTAACGGTCTGAAACAGAAAGATTCAATTGCTATTAACAACTCTTAACTGTGTTGTTGAATGTTAAACCATGAAATATATTTTTAATAAACTTGTTTGATATAAATCTGTACCTGAGTATACGCTAAGGTTACCTTCTTGAAGTGTGCCCTAACCACAGATATCTGAGCAGTCATCCATATTTCTCTATGTTTTGAGTGCTGCTGCTATTTTTAGTCTCTTCACATTGGTGATTTAAAAACTCTTCGCTCAAAGTCCTTTATCTCAAAACTGTTTATTGCTTCATTTGAAAATAATAAGGAATAGCAAATTGACAAAAGGCTAGTTTACAAGAAGTGATTATAATTATGTAGAAGGTAATTATGTAGAAGGTATGTATGCAGAAGGTAAGATTATAATTTGTAAACTATTTTATTATGCTGTACCAAATATTTATCACAGCCGTAAACTTTAGTAGACTGGTGAGATTCAGCAATGAATGCACGACTACTGAGGAGATAGTTATCATACTGCAGGAAAATGCCTGGGTTTCATTAGATCCTAGGGGAAATAGCACCAGGTTAGGCTTGTGGGAATCAATAGAACTTGTTCTTCATCTTACATGAACAAACGATGCTGAAATGACTCAGATTTATAACATCATAAATAGTGGTACTGGACTTTGCCTGGTTTTTTTTTCCTGGAGTTAAATTTCTCATGTAGAATTTATGACAGAGAAAAAACTCAGTGAAGGGGAATCAACTGAGGCCAACTGCTGTGCAGAGAAAATCAAGAGTTCATATGTTTAGACTTACATCCTCACATATTTTAATAAATATTAGAGGAGTGATATTAGCAAGTGTTTACAATGACAATTCATTTTCATGGTTTTGGCTCATTGGCTGAGGCAAAGAAATTAATAGCTTTATTTTATTTTATAGCACAAGCAGCACTTTGTGTGTGATATCTAAGCTGCTTAGGTGATTGATGTATTCATTGCATCTTATGGCTTATGATAATAAGTGCATATATCATACAACAAGAACCAAAACAGATATGTCCTATAATACACTCATCTCACTCTATTTTCATTATGATTTTTTTATCCATATAAACTGTGCATGATGTACATACTTGACTACTTGCCTGCAATCTTATATATTTCAAACTCCACATATTGCTATTTTGGAAGTCTACTGGGATGGGCTTTCTACTTCACACTCTTTGAAATTGATCTGGTAGGAATAGTATAATATTTCAAATCACCTCATTGCAAAAAAGCATTAGAAGCATACTAGAAAGCCTTTTTATGTTGAGCATACTCAGTTATAGAGACGTACTCAAGAGCAGGAATAGTCTTGGCATATTTCAGAACTCTGTGACGGTACATTTTTTAATACATGTAAATGGCATTATCTACTAAGTTTGAAGCTGAGATGGATTTCAGGGATGATGTAATATCTGGCATTTGTTTTCTCATAATTTTTCAAAACTCTTCTACTTTCCTGAAGTCTTGGGTGATAAGCCTGAAACAAGTGAAAGTCAGGCTCCAAGGGTAGGGGGCTTGTGTCTGTTTCCAGAGGAGGGCAGTATTGCACTGGAAAGAAAACAGAACTTGAAGGTATTTCCTGTTGCTCTGGCCTTATCACTAAGCCATTTCTTGCAAGGGGAGTGGAGGTATTTCAAATCACACTAATAAATCTATGGATTAATAACATGCGAGTCAGAGCTGCAAGCACCATAATCACCATTGTCGATCCATTTGTCTCTCTGCATCGTGTATTGATTTTTTCCAAGATTGTAATGAAGAAAGAACTTTATAAAATTCTCTTCTCTTTAAATTGTGCTTGTTAATATATTCCTGTTGCCACTCATCTATTAGTAATTTCCTGACAGGTAACTATTGCTGTTATAATTTAAAATAGCCTTGAAAAGCAGTTACTGTGTTTCTGGTGAAACTTCTTATTACTGATAATTGCCTGCATAATAAATTGCAAGTACTAGCTGGTTCCAGCCGAGATCAAAAGTGACCATTAACTACTCACCTATCTGCAAACCGAGGATTTCCGAACTCTTACAGCAATCTCCTTTCTTTCTTACTTCTTAAAAGGCTCAGCTTTCTTCTGTCAGGTTTGCAGGTATCAGCTTGCACACATTTAATACTTCCCTTATCTTGTGGGACCTTTATAGTGGATGAAAAAGCATCTTTATTAATTCAGTAGTATGGGAGTAGAGGGAATTGTTTGTGCATTCTGATTAAAAAATAAACTCAGCAGACAATTAAATTCCATATAGAATATTTTAGAGATGGACAGCTTCTCATTAAAATAGGTTTTAGGAAAATTTCATATGCTGACAGCGAATCCATTCAATTGCAATTCTGATTATTTTTACTTAGACAATCCAACACTTCTCCCCTTTTGGAAAAGGAAGTGGATTACAAGTCAGTTTTCTTAGCAACTGAGGATTATTTCCTTTTGCTCATCCCGCTTCACTTTTTTTTTTTCCTTTACAAAAGTAAGGGATAGAATTTGCAGTGTTGATGTAGGGAAAGGCTGAGCATTCAGAGTTCAGTTCCCTGAGACTCCCTCAGGGGTGTGGAAACTGTTCACAGATAGGGATGGAAGGACATTACATTTGACGGAACCAGGACTTCAGAAAAAGTTAATATACTGAAATCAGGCGAGTGGTGACAAAGGAAATTGATATTACAATATGAACTGTTAGGGTGCTTGGTGGCCCAGTGGTTGAGCATCTACCTTCCGCTCAGATCATGATCCCAGGGTCTCCAGATCAAGTCCCACGTCAGACTCCTGGGAGAGAGCCTGCTTCTCCCTCAGCCTATGTCTCTGCCTTTCTCTGTGAAAGCATGAATAAGTAATAAAATATTTTTAAAATATATGAATTGTCCTTAAAAGGGGTCTTTGTCAATTTTTTTGTGCTGCTGATTATATAAATGTCACTTTTGGTTCAACTGAGGATGCTGATGGATTTTGCTGTTGCCAAACATGAGTTTGGCTCTGAGTTTGGGAGTAGGGGCTGGAGATGTTGGATGAATCTGTGTGATACAGAAGAAAAAGAATGTTAATTCCAGGGGGAATCTGGTAGAGTGAAGAGGAGTGGAGATGGGAAGGGCAGCAAGACAGAAAAGCAGCACCTGGGAGATGCCTTCACAGATAGAAAATCTCTAGTGGGAGGGCGTCAGAGTACTTGTTCAGGAGGGAAGTCTAGTAAGTGTTTGCATTTTCTCTGATATTCATTCTCTTTATTCCTCCAACCTTCACTGAAATCCATTATACATACAAATGGTGTGTGTGTGTGTGTGTGTGTGTGTGTGTATGTTGGGGGAGGGTATTTCACTCCTGAGATGATATAGTGAATGAGTTCAGACTCAGGATAAGAAGATTCATAGATGCAACTAACCAAGCAGACTCTTGTCATACCTCTCATCTCTTTGCCTCCTAAGAGCCCATTTATCTTTCCAAAAAGTCCTTCATCTTTTTTTTTTCTTCATCTTTCTTTAAGTGCCTTTCTCCTTCACCGTTTCTCTATTAAGATGGCATATAAGCCTCAAATCTAACCACCATTTTGGGTTACATTTGTGAACTCTTTGTGTATATAATTTAGTTTATCTTTTTTCATGCAAATCTGCCTTTTGTCAATATAGTTTCCAAGCTCTTCTCCCATCACTGAACCTAAGAGAGTAGACTTTTTCTTCTAGACAGAACCATTACTAAGTAAGTGACCTCAAATGCTATGAATAGGTGGAGAGACACATTTGGGCAAATCACTGCCAGTATTTTCACTGTTGTATGGAATTGTAACTCAAGTAGGATTTACCAAGAAAAATAATGTCCCCTTCTTTCAGATATATACTCACCTCATTGTAGGTGACTTGGCACGTGAAATTGTTCTCATCTTTGTCAATGTAGGTAATGTAGATAGGATTCTGATCTCTTAAGGATTATACTGTGCTTAAAACAAAATCACCCTGTAGGATTTCCATTCAAAATATTTGTGCTAAATTTTTATTGAATGAACTCATTTTATTTCTTTCAACTACAAAGCTTTTGATCTTCTATCTTCAACTGAATATGTCAGGCATCTTACTGTATGCTTCCTCTTTTGAAAGTATACTAACTGTAAATAATTTGTTGATATCTTGAACAGTGACTTCTTAAATTATTCTCATGTGTTCTATCTTTTCTAATGAACATACAATCATTTATAATGTACCTATTAAATACCAGATACCATTCTAGCTTCAGTGCCACCACAAAATCACTGTGCGCAAGGGACATGTAAGGGATTTTAAGAGGTGAAGTACATTTACAGTTGAATGCTTACCTTTTATCTTCCTGTGACATTTAATGTCTGCTGGCCTTACAGGGGTGCTTAGATATTATTGAATGACCAGATGATCATCTATATTTTTGTCCTCCTTTTAGAACCCATTCCTTTCTTACCTCCAATTGATTTTTCATTTGTTCCCTTTTCCAAAAAACCTCTTGAACTGATAAGGAAAAGGCAGATGGCTTTAATATGCCATTTATCCAATATTTTATAAAATATAGTTCAACTTTCCACATTTCCCTTATACTATTTTCTTGTAATATAATACATCCTTTATTGGATTGTCATTATACTTTTTGTGTGTTTTATCTGGCTCTGAACACACTGAACTACTTATTAGCCTAGACCCCACAGTTCCTAAATTGTGGCACCACACTGAATTCATGGAGAAACCATGACCACTTTAGGGCATTTTAAATTCTTGAGGGAAACACATGACATTTGTCAGACACTGTGTGAACTACTAGCTCAAGATTCTTCACAATTTCAATAATAAAGCTACATTTCTTTTGATGATGTCATATCTCTGTGAAGCTGGGCTTTCTGTACTTTCAGTGATAAGAATAAGTACCACACTTGATGGGATGAGCACTGGGTGTTATACTATAATGTTGGCAAATTGAATAAAAAAAAAGTACCACTTGAAAATCAGCGTGGAGCAAGAAATTAAGGTAGTGGTGTCCAAGGTTTGATTCTACGGCTTGAGAAGTTGTTTGAAGACATTAAGTTTGAGAAGGTGTGAGAAGCAGTGTAGGACCCAACAGACTTGTGTAAGTAATGGTGCTTATTTAAAAATGAGATAGATATTATTTTCTTTCACTTTATACATAATGATTTTTAAAACTGAGAACCTGTTATAGACATGAATATTTTTTAGGTTATTTGGACCTAACTACTTAATAAAGGGACCTGTTCTATTAATTTTGGCTTAGCAACGCTGTGGGAAAAAATGATATGGTCACTAAGGCTGCCATAAAGCCATGAACTAAGAAAAGTTTGGGAAACTTTGACGTTAACTATGACTTTTCATCTTACATGTCTAGCATAGATCTGATTTGTGGAGAGTGCTCAGGTGCATTTTCTGAATAAAATGCACTTATTTTTGAGGATAAATGAGTGTTTCTTTGAAAATTATCAGTTCTTCTTAATGTTTTTTATGTTTACAAAAATTCTCTTAACATAAATAACTTCATTTAGAAATTTCTTGCTATGTACGCATGTATAAAGATTCATAGTTTTAAACACAAGACCCCTGATTTGCAATGATAACAGTTTTATATAGAAGTAGAAAATATAATGTTTTTATAATATTTTGACTCAAGGATAGTACAATAAAACTAAAGTTGTGGAAGGTCTTAGAACTTATGTTTTCTAAATTTTAAGACAATAGTTAATATTGTCAACTTATTTGTGTACTTCTAAGTTAATTGATTTATGAAAGTATTATATATTACCATGTAAATCAGAAAAAAACATTGAATAACAATGTAGCTATTGCTAACATCTCTGTTAGAATAAAAATGTCCATTTTTGGTATGTTTGTTTTTATAATTACTTCTTCTTGAGTTGTAATGGTACCTGTTAAATTTTTTCTTTCATTTAGTAAACTTGTAACTTTTAGTATATCTACTCTTCCAAAACTGATACCAATTTTGCTTATTATTGGTGCAAATGAATTAATTCATTTAGCCATTTAACAAACATTTATTGACTATTTGCCATTTGCAGAGTCTGTGTTGGTTTATACCAAAGGTCATGGAAGAGAATAGTTTATTTGGGAACACTTTTTCTTTAAAGATTCTCTAAGAATTTAATTGGTTTTAACTGAAAGGAAGACATTTAACCACTAATAAGGATTGCTAGAGAAGCCCCTGAAGAGCTTTTTATGAGATTCTGAGTTGTTAGTGAAAGTATAGTCCTTTCTGAGGGAACTACCAAAATTCCTTCTGGTTCTATGACTTTATACTGAATTCTCTGCAATAATAGCCTCCTCGTCTGAATTCATAATTTCTTTATTTTATCTGATGCTTTTTTCTACTTCTTAAAGTTTTTTCCTCTCCTATCACAGCCTTCAGTGACTTGCTGAACCCAATAGCAAAGGACTAAATGTGAATTTTAGGAAACCTTGGGGTCAGTCTCAAGCAGATGGGGACATCTCTATGCTAGCCTTGTGGATCTGACTTCTGTTATACACCATTTTGCAGAAATTATTTTCTTTCCTATGTCTTAACCATATTCTTTTATAGTTTATTTTCTCTGTTTTGCAATCACTTTCAGTAATAAGTTTCTTGTGGCATATGTTATTGTTTGAATACCAGCTGATAGCCTTGGTAATGAAAAACAGAAATAATAGCTCAGTGTTCAGCTTATATTTCTATGGGCAGGAAAGTGATTTGTTCATTTATGCTTGGTTTGCATAAGTTAGCACTTGAAGGTATTGAATGAGTCCTCTGCTATCAACTTGAAAAATATATTTAAATTAAATCTAGTGGTGAAGTTAAACATAATAAGTTCACAGATACTAATGGTTTTAATTTTGTCATGTGTACAAACAAACAATTTTACTTGACAATAGAAATATTAAGCAAGACAATTTCATAATTTAACAAAATTTTTTCTTGTTTTGAATATTGTTTCCCTTCAGTCATATTATTATATACAAAATCAGGGTGCTCTCTAGTAAGTCTTAACTTGCTATTTTTCCTTAAAATGAAAATATTTCTTTTTCCTCTTGGTGCACTGGATAATATAAATGAAAGCTCAAAGGCTATAATGTACCAAAAAATTATGTTCAGTAAAAACTGATTCACAGAAAGCAGTATATGGAAATATAACATATACAATTATTCTTTTAAAAGTAGCTTTGTAATTTCAAAAAAAAATTATTCTTAAAGTATATTTCATTCTTAGTATACACTTTGAATTGGCTTTGTATGAAAATATATAGGAATGTGAAAGAATCTATAGTGTATGTTCCATTGAAATTAATAAATCATACATTATCCAAGCAAAATGATTTTCCCATTGGCATTATTTTTTTAAATAAATGATTACATAAAAAATATAAAAACTTGGCAGTTTTCTGGTTGGAAATACAAATTAAGGAAGCTATACAGGTTTTCACTGGTTTATAGATGAGAAACAACTTCTATAAATTATCTGGACATTTTCCTACCTCTATTTCCCACCTGTAATTGTTGCATAAATGGTCTCCTAATTTATGACAACAAAGCCAAGAATATACAATGGGGAAAGGATAGTCTCTCCAATGAATTATATTGGGAAAATTGGACAGCCACATGCCAAAGAATGAAATTGGACCACTATCTCGCACCACACACGAAACGTATCTCAAAGTGGATTAAAGACTTGAATATAAGACCTGAAGCCATAAAACTCTTAGAAGAAAACATGGAATAAGCCCTTTCACAGAGGTCCTGGCAATATTTTTTTGAATCACTGAAAAGCAAAAGCAGCAAAACCAAAAATGAACAAGGGGGCCCACATCAAATTAAAAACTTCTGCACAGCAAAGAAAACCATCAAAAAAATGAAAAGGCAACTTACTGAATGGGAGAAAATATTTGCAAATCATATATATGATAAGGTGCTAACATCCAAAATATAAAAAATGCCTACAACTCAACAACAACAAGAAAACAAATAATCTGATTTAAAAATGAGCAAAGATCTGCATAGACATTTTCCCAAAGGAGACATACAGATGCCAACAGGCACATGGAAAGATGTCCAACATCATTAATCATTAGGGAAATGCAAATCAAAACTACAATGAGATTTTACCTCATACCTGTTAGAATGGCTATGGTTGAAAAGAGAAGAAATAACAAGTGCTGGCAAGGATATGGAATAAAGGAAACCCTTGTACATTGTTGGTGAAAATGCAAAATGGTGTAGTCACTATGGAAAACAGTATAGAGTTTTCTCAAAAAATTAAAAATAGAACTATCATGTGATCCAGCAATTCTACTTCAATTTATCTGAAGAAAATGAAAACACTTACTCAAAAAGATATATGTACCTATGTTCATTGCAGCATTATTTACAATAGTCAAGATGTGAAAGCAACATCAAAATGCCCATCGATGAGTGAATGGACAAATAAATTGGGGTATAGATATAATGGAATATCGTTCAACTATAAAAAAGAATGAAATCTTGCCATTTGTAACAAAATGGATGGACCTCAGGGGCTTTATGCTAAGTGAAATAAGTTAAAGAAAGACAACTAGCATATGATTTTTCTTATTTAGATTTTTAATGTGAAATAAAAAAATCTTTATAGAAAACAAATTGGTTGTTGCCAAAGGTGTCAAGGGGTGGGGTATAAGAAAAAAGGGTGAGCTATTTTTTTTTACCTTAAATAAATTGAATAAAATGGTTAACATAAACAAAATAATTAAAAAGAAACTTGGCAGTGTTCTGGTTGTAAATATAAATTAAGGAAGCTATACAGTAAGTTTTAATGATGAGAAACAACTTCTATAAGTTATTTAGATAGTTTTCTCACCTCTATTTAAGTTTGGCCTGAACTGATTTAGGCAGGTATCTTTCTGGTAAGTCCACAGAGAAAGGAGACTTCATACCCTAATTTAATGATGTCTCCTTAGTGTATAGAGGTTGATGCTAGGCAAGTTATTGAGAAATGTACATTAGGCCGAGGCATCCTTTCATTTCTTTCTTTTCTTTCTTTCTTTCTTTTTTTTTTGGCCTCTTCTAGAACCTCTGCATTTTGCCTTCTTGTTTCCTGGTGCTTGAATGGAAGCAGGAAATCATACTGGAGAGAAATATGAATAACCAGTTACAAGTCCTGGCTAGATCTCTTACATGCAACCTTTGCCATGCCATCTCATGTCTTTGTACCTTTTGACCTCTGTCATAGAAAAACAATAATGGCAATAATGTGTGACTTTTAGTGTTGAGATAAAAGTATGTGAAGGTACTTTGCCCTCAGATGGGCCTCAACGGTCCTTGAATAGGCCAAAATTATACTGCTTTTCTTAACTTCCTCCCCTGCTGTACCCAAAACTATACTGAAATCACCAATATTACTATGACACCCATTGGGGAAATATTTTCTGTCCTGATTACTTTGCCTTTACACATATAGAAATGATCAATATTTAACAACAAATGTGTATATCCAACCTGGACTTCTCTGCCAAACTCTAGATGTGCATACTCGATGTTTCTACTGAAACTTTTACTTGGATGACTAATTACTTCAGTCTCATCATGCCCAAACTTAACCTCTGAACTTTCCTTCCATCCAAACTTATTTAATGAGCAGCCATTTACTATCTTACTTGATAGGAGCTCTATTCTTCTAATCACTCTGTCCAAAAACCTTCGGTACCTCTAACACCTCTTTTTCTCCCACCATGCTTTCAATCATTAGATAATTTTCAGATCTAAAACTTCAATCCATATCCAGAATTTGATTTCTTTTCTGCTTCTAACTATCATATCGTTAAAAAAATTTTTTTAGAGTAATTTCTTACCTAGATTGTTGGATTAGGCAATAAACATCCCAACAGGGTCTCCTACTTCAATTTTCCTCCATCTGTGACTATTCTCAACACAGATTTCAGAAAATGGTCTTTTTCAAATGTTGGCTCACATAACTCAAAACCCTGTAGAGACTCCCCAATTCGCTTAGAGTGTAAGCTAAGATTCATACCATGGTCTTCAAGGTCCTGTATGCTGTCTGATCTCATCTGATCAGATCTCTTATGACTTTTCTTCTCTCATGATTTCCAGGCAAATACTTGTATTTTCTGTAGACACACTAGGCTACTAGGCATTCTTTGTCCTCAAGGACTTCAGTCTGGCTAGTACCTTTGTTTGAACCAGTGTCTACCTCTCCTTCTTCCCCAATACCTCCTTGATGAACCTCCTCACCTCTGTCAAGTCTTTGTTCAAGCTTTGCCTCTCAGTGAAGCCTGCCTTGACCACAGTATTGAAGATTGTGATCTATTCCCTATCCCACCTGATTCAATTATTCCAAATCCTCCTTACTCTGCTCTATATCTTCTCCTAAAGCACATATCATCTCAAATTCCATATAATTTACTTATTGTTCATCATATTTTTGTAATTTTTTCTCTCTCTGCCAAAAAGCTACATGAAGGTAAAATTTTTATTCACTGATGTGCCCAGTACAGTACTTGATAAATATTTGTTAACAAGTATTTGTTAAATGAATGAATAATGTATTAAGATACTTACATGTTAAAAAATTTTGCTCACTCTTCCATAGAAACTGGTCTCCAGTAACAAAATTCCATGTAGTGTGGCAGATTTCTGGGAAATATTCTGAGGCTTTCCCATTATTGGTCATATTACATAGTTTACATTTCTGAAATTTGTCTAATTGATATTTCTAAAACTTCAGAATTAAAATTTGGGTCAGTATATATCTGCAAAAGTGTTAGGATGTTTGCAAACATAAAACATGTATGTTATGTTTTACACACACACACACACACACACACACACACACACGGAAGTATTTTAAGACACTATTAGGGAATATGTGATAATTAGTAAAAACTCCCAAGAGATATGATAGTTTAGCAGTTAACACAGATTCTGGAGTCTCAGTTAAATCTTGGTTACTCTACCTCTTAACATGAGACTTTCGGCAAGTCACTGAACCTCTCTGCCTCTGTAAAAACTGTACCTTCCTGCAGTTGAGTATTACAGTTAGCTTTTTTTTTTTTTTAAGATTTTATTTATTTATTCACGAGACACACACACACACACACACACACACGCAGGCAGAGACACAGGCAGAGGGAGAAGCAGGCTTCATGCAGGGAGCCGGAAGTGGGACTCGATTCTGGGTTTCCAGGATCAGGCCCTGGGCTGAAGAGAGCGCTAAACTGCTGAGTCACCTGGGCTGCCCAACAGTTAGCTTTTGATAGCTATGGGAAAAAGAAACATAATGGGTTGCATACTTCTTATAATCTGCAAAATAACATACCAAAATTTGTGTGTGGATGTTTATACTTTTGGGATATAAGTTCATATATGAGCCAATGAAATATACATTAGATGAGTTTTCAGTGATAATGTTGGAAAGACATGATAGTAATAGTATGATCTCAGGGGTTTGTTGTAAGAAATAAAATAATCCTTGTAAAGTTCTCATATCAGTAAATGCTCAGCATTGAATGATCAAAAAGAAAACAGAATATACTATATAAACATTACATTTTAAATAAAAATATTAAGTTTTAAAATCAATTATATAACTTTATTAAAAATATGCCAATTGTTTTTGTATTTGTACTAACCTATATTGCTATGCTATGTATGTATTATTTTATTCTTTGAAGATTTAAATCCGTAATATTTGCTATGTAAAGAAAACAAAATGTAGTTGAGTTGGTCTCCTTACTGACACTATATATATTCTTTTCTTTATAACAAAGACAATATTTGTTGTTGAAAAGTTGCATAGAAATGCATGATAAAGGCAGATATATCCAGGAAACAAATTATGTCCTCTTCAGGATGAAGCAGTTCTTGAGAACTGCTGCACCTCAGCACCACAGGGTATCCCATTAACCTGTTCTATGAAAAGTTCCCATTATTGAAGGACATGGAGTCTATTTCACACTTAAAAGTGTATTTGCCTTCTTTTCTTCAATCTCACACTTCCTTTCATGTTGCTGTGATTTTTCAACTTCTCTGTATATCTTCCTAAAATCAGCAAAAATAAATACAAAAAGTAGATCCTTTACCTCTTTGGTTAGGTTTACTCCTAGATATACTTTTGGGTGCAATTGTAAATGGGGTTGACTCCTTAATATCTTTTCTTTTATCTCATTGTTAATGTATAGAAGTGCCAGTGATTTCTGGGCATTGATTTTGTATTTTCCCACATTGCTGAATTGCTGTATGAGTTCTAGCAATCTTGGAGTGGAGTCTTTTGGGTTTTGTACGTACAGTATCATGTCATCTGCGAAGAGGGAGAGTTTAGCTTCTTTTTTTTTTTTTTTTTTACCAATTTGAATGCCTTTTATTTCTTTTTGTCATCTGATTGCTGAGACTAGGACTTCTAGTACTATTTTGAATAGCAGTGGTGAGAGTGGACATACCTGTCGTGTTCTTTATCTTAGGGTAAAGACTCTCAGTTTTTCCCCATTGAGAATGATATTTGCTGTGGGCTTTTTGTAGATGGCTTTTTTAAAAAAAATTTTTACTTATTTATGATAGTCACACACAGACAGAACGAGAGGCAGAGACACAGGCAGAGGGAGAAGCAGGCTCCATGCACTGGGAGCCCAAAGTGGGATTCGATCCCGGGTCTCCAGGATTGCGCCCTGGGCCAAAGGCAGGCGCTAAACCGCTGCACCACCCAGGGATCCCTTGTAGATGGCTTTTAAGATGCTGAGGAATGGGGATCCCTGGGTATCATAAATAAATAAAAATTAAAAAAAAAAAAAGATGCTGAGGAATGTTCCCTCTATCCCTACACTCTGAAGAGTTTTAATCAGAAATGGATGCTGTATTTTGTCAAATGCTTTCTCTGCATCTATTAAGAGGATCATATCGTTCTTGTTTTTTTTCTTGTTGATGTGATCTATCACGTTGATTGTTTTACGAGTGTTAATCAAGATAAAAAGCTTCTGCACAGCAAAAGAAACAGTCAACAAAACTAAAAGACAGTCTACAGAATGGGAGAGGATATTTGCAAATGACGTATCAGATAAAGGGCTAGTATCCAAGATCTATAAAGAATTTATCAAACTCAACGCCCAAGAAACAAACAATCCAATCATGAAATGGGCAAAAGACAAGAACAGACATTTCACCAAAGAAGACGTACACATGGCCAACAAGCACATGAGAAAATGCTCCGCATCAGTTGCCATCAAGGAAATACAAATCAAAACCACAATGAGATATCACTTCACACGAGTGAGAATGGTGAAAATTAACAAGACAGGAAACAACACATGTTGGAGAGGAAGTGGAGAAAAGGGAACCCTCTTACACTGTTGGTGGGAATGTGAACTTGTGCAGCCACTCTGGAAAACTGTGTGGAGGTTCCTCAAAGAGTTAAAAATAGAGCTACCCTATGACCCAGCAATTGCAGTGCTTGGGATTTACCCCAAAGATACAGATGCAGTGAAACGCCAGGACACCTGCACCCCGATGTTTATAGCAGCAATGTCCACAATAGCCAAACTGTGGAAGGAGCCTCGGTGTCCATCGAAAGATGAATGGATAAAGAAGATGTGGTATCTATATACAATGGAATATTACTCAGCCATTAGAAATGACGAATACCCACCCTTTGTTTCAATGTGGATGGAACTGGAGAGTATTATGCCGAGTGAAGTTAAGTCATTCGGAGAAGGACAATCATTATACGGTTTCACTCATATGGGGAATATAAAAAATAGTGAAAGGGATTATAGGGGAAAGGAGAGAGAATGAGTGGGAAAAATCAGAGAGGGTGAGAAAACATGAGAGACTCTTAACTCTGGGAAACGAACAAGGGGTAGGGGAAAGGGAGGTGGGCGGGGGGATGGGGGTCACTGAGTGATGGGCAGTGAGGTGGGCACTTGACGGATGAGCACTGGGTGTTATGCTATATGTTGACAAATTGAACTCCAATAAAAAAACATACATAAAAAGACAAAAAGCAAATGAAGAAAAGAAACTGAGACACAATATTTAAGGTTAAAGAGCAATTACACAAAAAATTAAATAATTCAAACAATATCTTAAATTACTTCCTCAAAGCATTGAAATTTCTATTTGAAGTCATCCTCTTCATTAAAGCATCCTAGAATTTTTACCACAGTGAGTGACTGTTGAGAAGGGGTGAAAAGAAAGGAAGGAGAGGATACTATATTATGATTCTTTTTTATGATAGTTAACTTTATTGTAATAGATGGCAGTGATTGAGACTTGGAGGGAGCCTATAGGGGACTTTTGAGTTGCTGGTCAGATTTCACTGCTTGGGCTGTGTGGCTGTTACGTTGTTTACTTTGTGATCACTTTGTATAATTAATCAAGCTTCATATAAATGATTTGTGTACTTTTAAAAATGTATGATATTCTCTCATTAAAAGCTTCTGTAACACTTATTTTGCAATGTACAACATGGATGAATCTTGCAAATATTATGCTAAGTTAAATAAGTCAATCATAAAAAGGTAAATATTTCATGATCCCACTTCATGAGTATCTAAAATAGTCAAATTCATAGAATCAGGGATGCCTGGGTGGCTCAGTGGTTGAGCATCTCTGCCTTCGGCTCAGGGAGTGATCCCACAGTCCTGGGATTGAGTCCTACCTACATCAGGCTCCCTACATGGAGCCTGCTTCTCCCTCTGCCTATATCTCTGCCTGCCTCTCTCTCTGTGTCTCTTATGAATAAATAAATTTTTAAAAATCTTAAAAAAAATTATAGAATCAAAGAGTGGAAAGTTGGTTGCCAGGTGCTAGGGAGGAGGGAGGAATAAGGAGTTACTAAGCAACAGGCATAAAATTGTAGGCAAGTAAGATCTGCCAAGCTTTAGAGATCTGTTTATATCACTGTTCCTATAATCAACAAATAATATATTGTATGCTTAAAATTTTGTTAAGAGGGTAGATCTCATGTTGAGTTATTTCCACATAAAACTACATAATAATAAAAATAAAAGCAGCAAATGTATTAAAATTAATAAAGGATTAAATTTCAACCTGCACTTCCTGAAGTTGGGTACTGCAGTTAGCTATGATAGATATAGGGAAAGAAGCATAATGGGCTATATATTTCTTTTTACCTGGTAATATAAAATACTCAGAAATGTGTGTAGAATATATGTTATAGATATATTTGTGTACATATATTTGCGTGTAGAATATATACGTTTTTGAACATATGTTCTTGGGCAAATCAATGAATTGTGCAGTAGGTGAGTCTTCAGTGATCATGTTTTAAAGACACATTGTTCAAATTAACGTTTTTCTTATTTGATTTTCTATAAAAGGAAGGATATACCATTAATTCTTAACTCTTATAACATTATGCTGCAGAAAGGTAAGATATTAAAGTCTATGTATCTTCCTTTCTGTTGATTTAACAGTATATGACATAGACACCATGTTATCATGATAGCCAGAACAACAAGTAGTAAATGCTTCATTAATACCTATTTTTAAAATGTCAGTTTTCTTAAAAGCTATTTATTTATCAATGTTGTGGGTATTATAGTATTTTTCTCTGATGAATGTCCAGATCCTCTGCTATAGTAAAGAGTTCCTGATAAATTTCTGTGCTCTTAATATCTGATAGACAATAGGTAGAGTCATTGATTTGGAAAATGTGTGAGCTAGACCGAAGGTGACCTGCTTAAATTGAAAGTCATGCCCCTTCCTCAGGGAGGTAGAACATAAAGGCACTCTGTCTACTCCAGAACATGCCTTTCCCATGTCTTTCTCTCTCATATCCTTAAAACTTTTCAGTATCAACTGGCTCCAGGCAGTCTTCTGGATTGCTTGGTTAATTCTCAGACCTCTGCTCTTTATCTCCATGATGCTCTGATCAAATCTCTAGCAGAGCCCTTGATAAGCAAAAAGATTGCAGAGATTGGTTTTCTTGTTCTCAGTGCATTGTCAATAGATGTTTGTTGAATGAAAGAACTGTCAGTTGGGGCTATTAACCTTCAGAGAGGACACTTTAAACCTGCTTGCTAATTACCAGAAGCTGTCTAGTGATAGTAGACATACTCAAAACTTATTAATTGCTTTAATTTTTAAAGAAAACTCAGCAAGAAAAGACAAGGAAGGAAGAGAGAGGAAGAAAAAAAGTAATTTAATCTCAGCAGCGTTGACATGTTTCTAAAAGCATGTTCATGGATCAGATTCCTGAGTGCCTGACAAAATAAGTAGCTTACTATTGAACAATGGGTGAATTTCATTTTGAAATTAAGATTTTTTAAAAATTGAGAATAAGCTGCAAAATGATAGCAGAGAAAAAGCAAAGAAATATATCCTGAGGTAAAAACCACTTGCATATTGAGTTACTCATTTTTAATTAATTAATTAATTAATTACTTTTTTGCAGTTGATTTCTTTTTTTAAATTGAAGTATAGTTGACATACAATGTTTCATTAGTTGCTGGTGTACAACAAAGTGATTTAACATCTCTATGTGTTATGTTACACTCACCACAAATATAGCTACAATCTGTCACTATACAATGCTATCACACTACCATTGGCTATATGACCTATGCTGTACCTTTTATTTCCATGACTTACTCAGTCCATAACTGTAAGCCTGTATCTTCCACTCCCATTCACCCATTTTGCCCTTCTCTAACCTACTCCCCTTTGGCAACCATCAGTTTGTTACTTATTTTAATTAAATCCCTGAATTTAACTAGTTACTACTATATATTAACCCCCCCCAACCCGTACACTTAATCTGAAAATCTGTCAATGTATAAATGAGGATCAAAAAACTTTTAACTTGACACTTGTGTAAGAAAAGATTTCGTTATTGGAACCAGTTTAAAAACTGATTTTAACCAACCATCCCCAACAACAAAACAAAGATTGGGGATGTCCAGGAAAAGACTGACAAAATGAAGAGAGATCTGGAATCCGTGTTGTGTAGAAAATTGAGCTGGAAAAGGAGGACTGAATTGGAATATGATGGATGAGTTCATACATTCAGTTCAAACTGAAAGTCAATGCAGGCTATCTTCAGTTCAATACTGGTACCTTTCAAAGCATCAGTAATGTGCAGCACCAGGTAGCAGGGTCTCCTAAAGGAAAGCGCAGTCATTACTGGAAATGTTTGAACAGGACCTGGATGATCACCTCTCAGACTAGATGAGATTGACTTGGATAAGTCATCTTATAAGATTTCCTCTAATTTTTAGATTCTATAAAATGCACTTTACTTTAAATGACATAAGAAACTACCTCCCTATTTTTTTTTTGTTCTTTCCTTTTTCCATAAAAGACTAACTACAGTAGAAAAAAAGATATGGAATGAATATCAGAGTGTGTTAGGAAACCTTCCCTGAGTAGATGAAGTCGATAGTGCTTTAAATAGAATAAATGCTAGCTTCAAATCCTTAAATCAAATTGAGGGAAAAAGATACCTAGGTTGATTTTTTCAAAAAATTAAACTATTGTATCTGATAGTTTGCTAATTTTGTCTTTTTATTTGCTGTAATGGCTATTAGTTTTAAGTCCTAATTATTCAAAAATATGTATTTAAAAATATTTGTTCTGAAAGGAAAGGTAACTTTAAATGATGTGGGACTTATTAGTTCTACAGAACATATTAACTATAGCACTATTACTTTTTTAATGTTTAAGGAGGTACTAACTGTATACTCTCTTGAAAAGAGAAAAGTATAATAGGCTCGAAAAACTGGTCTAACACACTATGTTCTGAGCTAGGAAGGAGGAAGACCCTAGGGTATTGACTTACACCTAGTTAGGGCTGTTGCAAAGTCATGCATATGAAGGTGTTTCAAATACATTTTCAATTAATTCAAAGGTGTTTGAGTGCCTTTATGAGATCAAGGATAAATGAATAAACTGCCTTAATTTTCCCATGAGAAGAGAGTCTGGAGGGAGAAACAGATGAATGAACTTATAATTAGAGTCCAATAAGACAGGTGCTACCATAGAAGCATGTGAGTGCTGGAGGATCAGAAAGGAGGGACATTTATTCAGAAAGGAAGTCCAGGGAAAGCTCTTTGAAAATGTCGGGATTTGAGCTTTGATTTTGGAAGAGTGAGTCCTTGTTGGCCAAATGAAGAAGAATGAAAGGATTCCGGCAGTGGAATGGCTCAGTTATCAAACAGCCTGATACTTCCAGGGAGCTGGTGTCTCAAGAAAACACTGGACTCATCATAAACCATGAGTGAATCAGATGAGTAGACAGCTGAGTGTCCCATAACATGAGTTGCCTAGCTGGAGGGGCAGGCCACAAAACAAGGGCTAAAAACGGTAATTAGAGATAAGCTTGGTACATGAGTGAGTTGAAGCAGAACTGAGAACTCGTCTTCTGAATATTACCTTTTTATATAGCTTTCTGCTGTGTTACTCATGGCTTTATGGGTTATGATGTGTCTTTAGAGTAGCATCAGACACCTAGGTGGCAGCCTCTAGTAGTCTTGACCATTTCCTTCTGGAAAAGCCAGATATTGGCATGTTTGTTTTTTTGCATAAACTATAGTAACCGCTAGGAAAATTTTTTAGTTCTATTCTTCTGCCTGTGAAGAAGATGTGGTTTTCGGAGGGCTAAGAGAAACTATATAATCAATTATATGCTGTCATTTTTTAATTTAATGATTCTGTATAATGGTCATTAAATTAGAAACTGTTGAGAAAAAAAAAAGCCCTGATTTCCCTGAAGAAGTGATCTTAGCTGTGTTTCTGTAAAGCTGGCCAGGTGTGTGGGTAAGCTGGCTGAGAGTAGATGGTAGCTTTCTGCTCTTGATTATCTTTTTGCCTTATTGCTCATTACTCCTTGATTTTTAGATTAACTCCACAACAGATCAGCTCTGAACATCTAATTGTGATAGAAGACCTGGTGGCCTAGTTTTTCCCTCAGCTTCATGAGACCTTAGGTTTCTTCTTGATTCTGGGACCCTGATTTCTCTTTTCTTAGAGCATTTACTTTAGAAAACTTGCAATCATAAATTATTTCTCTGCTCTTTTGAGACATAAATATTTTTAAAAGTCTCTTGGCAGTTTTACAATCCAGGAATGTCTTTGTAAAAGCCTGGAGAGTCATTCTTTTGAAATATAATCAGGAAAGATTGTACTCCTAGTACAATCTAGGACCTAGGACCTAGGACCTAGGACCCTTACTTCAATAAGTGCCAATTAGCAAACATACATGGTCTAATCATACTCACTAACCTTTCCTCTCCCCTTCCTCATATCCTCTAGTGCCTTCCCACTAGCTTACCCAGGCTTAAAAATCCCCATTTTTGATTTTGTAGAATTGAGCTCAGTCTCTCTTTTTTATTGTATTGGTCTTGATCCCAATTGCAATAGTCTTAAATAAAGTCCCCCTTACTTATTTAACTTGTCCAGGACACTTATTCTTTGATGTAGGGTGGGCTTAGAATCATACTGAAGGATGGCCGCATAGAACTATAGCCAAGTGAGCATCCAGTATAAAGTGAAATTGGCCACAGTGCTATATATTCATTCTCAGTGACTGGAAATTTTGAAAATTCAGGCAGAAAGTAGATAGTCTTTTCTTGAGTTTTGGGTCCATGGAGTGGATTTTTTTGGGCGGGGGGACAGAGTGTGTGCAAGCTGAGGGGAGGAGGGGCAGAGGGAGAGAATCTTAAGCAGGCTCCACACACTCAGCATGGAGCCTAATTTGGACCTCCATTTCATGTCCCTGAGATCATGACCTGAGCTGAAATTAAGAATCAGATGCTTAACTGACTGAGTTACCCAGGTGCCCCACATGGAGTGAACACTTAAGGAATTTCCACTGGGCTTAAGTCTGGGGCAAAAGATGTTTAAAAAAGGTATAATAATGAAAATTATTTGGGACAGAGTAATTAGGCATGCAAACTGAAAATGAATACAGGATCTTGAGATGAGAATGGAGCATGGAGTTAATTATCCTCCTGTGCATTGGAGTAGAGTTATTTTTTCAAAAGGTAAGATAGAAAAATAGGTTATAAATGCAGTAAATCTCTTTTTATGATGTTGAGTTTTCTTTGGACTTCTTTTCCAGCCTTCCAACTAATGAAGATAATTAGGTAGGACATTTCAATGATTCTTATATGACAACTTTGCTTACAAAAACAAAGCGGGTCAAAAATGCAAATATAGCATTCTGCTTTAATGCAAAGATGGGAAATAACATAAGCAATTATCTGACAAATGGCAGCTGTTTAAACTGCAGGATACTAAACTGGTATCTTAGCAGGAGTGTCATTATCTATAGCCGTTAAAAGTTTGTTTCTTTATTATTTCATTTTTATTGGCTTAGGTTTTAAAAAGGGAAAGATAAACTCCCCAACTGAAGGCTTTATTACTTTTACTACATGAATGTTGCTCTATTACTAAAAAGATATCCTGTTATTTGATTAAAGTTCTCAAAAGATTAGCTCCAGATTTTTTATTATTTGCATTTAGAGATAAGAACACTATTTGAATGTGTGTGTATGTGAAATGGTGAAACTGACAAAACTTTTATGTTGACACTAGCTTTGTTAAAAATTATAATCATAATTCATACAAATGATCAATTCCTGAAAAACTTAAATATTCTTACTAAGTTTTGGATGCTGTTATTTCAGGACAAGACTCTCTTTTTGCATAGGATTCTGCTTGACCATATGGAAGTGGGCAGGTAAATGGGACTAATTGTTGTAAAATGGTAAAGTATATGAGGTTACTTTTCATTACTTCTATTTTTTCTTCTTCCTTTTCTTTTTCATTCCTAAATGCCACCTCCCAACTTCATTTCAGGTATTTAGTATCCTGCTAATTATAATCCAAACTCCCCTGGAGAGAAAATGGTAATTGCTTGTGGGTTTGTGAATACCAATTGATGCACTTACTTCATGATTTTCTTTGACATGACACCTACACTAATAGATCAGAACAAAATATGTACACTTAAGGTTTTGACTTCACCAAAACATTTTACAAGTTGTCTCTGATATATTTATTAATGAGTACATTATAGAAATATAAACTAGATGCCAGTATCCCTATAGATCAAATATCTAACATCCGTATTTATAGTATGTCTATTAATGAACTATTGTCAACAAGAAGAAAAGAATTATCTAAGGTATAGCTGTGTCCTTGTTCCTATACAATATTTAATATTAAAAAATACATGAATGCATTTGTAATGCACTCTTTTTAAAAGAAATATGAGTGCAGCCTGTGAGCCTATTGTGTACAGTGGCATCAAGATCTGTTAAAGAAGGATCAGGAGAGAAGAAGTTAAGATAGTGAAGTAGTAGGTGGACTCTGGGCTTGCCTCATTCCTCAAACACAGCTAGATCTACATCAAATCATTTTGAACAACTAGAAAATCAATCTGAGAATTAAGAAAACAATCTTCATAATTGGAGGGAGAAAATGTGGCAGATGTAAGGTTCAGAGATGTGAACAGGGAGAGAGAAAAGTTGAGGTGCTGTGGAGGGGTGGGACACTTCAAAGAGCAAGTCAGAGAGAAAAGCAGAGAGTGGGAGAGAGAGTGGCATGTAGGGTTTGCCCAAGGCACCAGTTTGGGGATCCCCTGGGTCACACAGGGGGAAAATGTTCCCCTTCCTGGAATACATTTGGAAGAGAGTATTTGCTTTTCCAAGGATAAAAGACCTACCAAGTGGTATTGAGCAGCCATTAAACAGCAGGGGACAGAGGTACATGGAGAGCACATGCTGGGAGCAACTTCTCGCTGTGTTTCAACATAGACTCTGCGCACTTGAGCAAGCATATGACTGCTTTTCTGGGACAGAAAGATGGTTGGCACGGTGTTGTGAGGCTCTCCTCTGGGGGATGGGAGTGGATCTGTGCAGTGCCAGGTACATTAAGATTTGTTTTTCAGAATCCTAACCGCAGGCCAGAGATAAAACACAGGAGAACTGTGGTGTGGGGCATGCCAAAGGCTGGGCACAGACAGGTTGAGAGCAGGCATCTGACAAAAGCTTGAAACACAGAAGAGTATATTGTTCACTTTTCTGTGAGGGCCTCCTGAATAATAGCTGCCATGAGTTCCCATACCTGGGGATGAGAAGGTGGGTGATGCCATCTTCTTCTCCCCTGCCCCACCCACCAGCATGGTTGGACTTCAGAGAGAAACACAGCACTTCCAGCAGAGGCTGGAGGCGTTTACACCAAACCTTGCCCCCTGAACCCAGCAGGGACATCTTTATTAGGGCAGGTATACTGTAAGCCAGCACAGTGGGCCTCTCCATCAGAAGACACATACAGGCCCTTCCCATGCATCAAGGCTACTAATCATAGAGTGCTCCAAAGCATCAGCTTCAGTTCTGGGGGAGATAGGACCAGGGTTTTTTAAATTTTAATTTCTTTAATTTTTAATTAAAATTTTTTCTTTGGCATCAGGCTTATAGCTTTTTGTTCATTTGTTGGCTTGTTTGTTTCCTTTTCTCTCTTTTGGATTAGGCCTTTTCCTACCCCCCCCCCCCCCGCCCTTCTTTCTTTTTCATTGGAATCAAACTTTTTGTTTGTCTACTTGTTTGCTTTTTTGTTCCTTTTCCTTTTCACTTTCTTGGATCAGGCTTTTTTAAAAATCAGGCTTATCTTAACCAACAAGTCAAAGCACACCTAGTTAAAGGTTCAAACACTCCCCAATGCAGGCAAGGAGGAACTCTGCAGAGGACTAACTTGTGTGAAAGAACATCTAAAACACAATGGCAGAGTGCACACAGGATACAGCAGAAATACTTCCCAAAGTACCAAGTGCAGCACCTTCTTCATATAGTATTATTTTCAGCAGTGGGAAATAAAACAAGCTTTTATAACATGCAAAAGACAGAAACCTAGACATAATGGCAAGATGGAGGAATTCTCCCCCAAAAGAAAGGTCAGGAAGAAATCATAACCAGGGATTTGCTCAAGAAAGATACAAGCAATGTATCTGAACAAGAATTTAGAACAACAGTCATAAGAATACTAGCTGGGCTTGAAAGAGCATAGAAGACAGCAGTAAAACCCTGGTGATAAAGAGATAAAAGACCTAAAAACTAGTCAGGCTGAAATAAAGTGGTATGGCTGAGATGTGAAATTGACTAGATGTAAAAATAATGAAGATGGAAGAGGCAGAGAATGAATTGGTGATATAGAAGGTAAAATTATGGAAAATAATGAAGCTGCAAAGAATAGGGAAAGCAAACTTTTAGATCATGAAAATAGACTTAGGAAACTCAGCAATTCCATGAAGTGCAATAATATCCATGTCATAGGAATCCTAGAAGAATAAGAGTGGGGGAAAAGGGACAGAAGTTCTATTTGAAGAAATTAAGCTGAAAACTTCTTTACTCTGGAGAAGGAATCAAGCATTCAAGTCCACGAGGCACAGAGAACTCCCCTCAAAATTAACAAAAACACCACCAATACATATCATAGTGAAACTTGCACAATACAAAAATAGAGAATACTGAAGGCAGCTGGGGACCAAAGGTCCTTAGCCTTGTAGGCTAGACACATAAGGTTAGCAGCAGATCTGTCCATAGAAACATGGGAAGCCAGAAGAGAGTGGTATGATATATTCAATGTGCCAAAAGGGAAAAATATGCAGCCAAGACTACAATATTCAGCAAGGCTGTCATTTAGAATAGGAGGAGAGAAATAGAGATTCCAATACAAGCAAAAACTAAAGGAGTTCATGAACATTGAACCAGCTTTTCCAGACATCTTAAAGAGGATCCCTGAGTGGGTCGAAAGGGAGATCAAAAGTAACAGACTGGAAAGGAACAGAGACAATCCATAGGAACAGTGACTTTACAGGTAATACAGTGGCACTAAATTCATATCTATCAATACTTACTTTAAATGTAAATGGGCTCAATGCTCCAATAAAAAGATATAGGGTATCAGAATTGATAAAAACAACAACAACAACAACAACAACAACACAAGATCCACCAATATGCCACTTACAAAAGACTCATTTTAGACTCCCAAATACCTCTAGATTGAAAGTGAAGGAGTGGAGAACCACCTATCATGCTAATGGACATCAAAAGAAAGCTGAAATATCTATCCTTATATTAGACCAACTAGATTTTAAAACAAAGACTGTAGTAAGAGATGAGGAAGTGCATTATGTCATAATTAAGGTGTCTATCCAACAAGAAAAATCTAACAATTATAAATATTTGTGCCCACAACTTTGGAGCAGCCAAATACATAAATAAATACAAATTTAAAGAAACTCATGGAGAATAATACAATAATAGTCGGGGACTTTAACAGCCCACTCACAAAAAATGGACAGATAATCTAAGCAAAAGATCAGCAAACAAGTAAGGGCTTATAAATGATATCCCAGATCAGATGCACAAGATGAATAGACATATTCAGAGCAGAATCCTAAAGCAGCAGAATATATATTATTTTCGAGTACACATGGAACATTCTCCAGAAGAGATCACATACTAGGTCACAAATCAGACCTCAACAGTATAAAAAGATGGAGTTCATACCATGCATATTTTCAGATCACAATGTGATGAAACTTTAAGTCAACAAGAAAAAAATTTGGAAAGACCACAAATACATGGAGGTTAAAGAGTATCCTAGTAAAGAATGAATAGGTTAATTAGGATTAAAGAAGAAATTAAAAAAAATACATGGAATCAAATGGAAATGAGAACATGACAGTCCAAAACCTTTGTGATGCAGCAAAGGCAGTCCTAGAAGGGAAGTATATAGTGATACAGGCCTTCCTTAAGAAGCATGAAAAATCTCAAACAGCCTAACCTTATATCTAAAGGGGCTGGAAAAAAAAAACAGTAAATAAAGCCTAAAACAAGCAGGAAAAGGGAAATAATTAAGATCTGAGCAGAAATAAATGGCATAGAAATTTAAAAAAAAAAAGAATAGATAGATGAAACTAGGAGCTGCTTCTTTGAAAGAATTAATAATATTGATAAATCCTCAGCCAGACTTATCAAAAAGAAAAGAGAAAGGGCCCAAATAAATAAAATCATGAAAGAGGAGTGATCACAACCAACACTGTCGAAATTCAGACAATTATAAGAGAATATTATGAACAATTATATGCCAACAAATTGGGCAATCTGGAAGAAGTGGATAAATTCCTAGAAATATATAAATTATCAAAACTGAAATAGGAAGAAATAGAAAATTTGAACAGATTCATAACCAGTGAATAAATTGAATCAGTAATCAAAAATCTCCCAGCAAAAAAAAGTCCAGAGCTGGATGGCTTCCCAGAGGAATTTTACCCAACATTTAAAGAAGAATTAACACCTATTCTTCCGAAGCTGTTATAAAAAATAGACATGGAAGGAAAACTTCCAGACTCATTCTATAAGGTCAGCATTACCTTGATTTCAAAACCAGACAAAGATTCCACCAAAAAAGGAGAATTACAGACCTATATCCCTGATTAACATGGCTGCAAAAATTCTCAACAAGATATTAGCTAATTGAATCCAATAGTACCTTAAAAGGACTATTCATCATGATCAAGTGCAGTTTATTCCTGGGGCTTAGAGATGGTTCAATATCTGCAAAATGATGAACACAATATATCACAGTAATAAAAGAATAAGAACCATATGATCCTCTCAATAGATGCAGAAAAAGCTTTTGATAAAATACAGCATCCTTTCTTCACAAAAATCCTTAAGAAATTAGGGATAGAAAGAATATACTTCAATACCATAAAAGCCATATACAGAAGACCCACAGTTTATATCATCCTCAATGGGGGAAAAACTGAGAGCTTTTCCACTAAGGTTAGGAACAAGAAGAATTTCCAGTCTCACCACTGTTGTTCAACATAGTACTGGATATCTTAGCCTCAGCAATCAGACAACAAAAGGAAATAAAAGGCACACAAATCATCAAGGAAGAAGTCAATCTTTCAGCCTTCACAGACAACATGGCAATGTAGAAAACCTGGACGACTCCACCAAAAATTTGCTAGAACTAATTCATGAATTCAGAAAAGGTGAAGGATATAAAATCAATATACAGAAACCTGTTGCATTTCTATACAGTAGTAATGAAGAGGCAGAAAGAGAAATCAAGGAATTGATCTCATTTACAATTTCATCCAAAACCATAAGATATCTAAAAATAAACCTGACCAAAGAGGGAAAAGATCTGTATGCTGAAAAGTGTAGAACACTGATGAGAGAAATTGAAGGACACAAAGAAATGGAAAAGCATTCCGTGCTCATGGATTGGAAGAACAAATATTGCTAAAATGTGAATACTATCCAAAGCAATCTACACATTCAGTGCAATCTCTACCAAAGTAATACCATCATTTTTCACAGAGCTAGAATGAACAATCCTAAAATCTGTATGGAACCACAAAAGACTTCAAATAACAAATGTTGAAAAAGAAAAAAACAGGAAACCATTAAAATCCTAGAGAAGAAAACTGTCAGCAGCCTCTTTGACTTTGACTGCAGAAACTTCTTACTAGACATGTCTTTGGAGGCAGGAGAAATAAACAGCAAAAATGAACTATTGGGACCTCATGAAAATAAAATAGTGAAGGAAACAATCAGCAAAACTAAAAGGCTTTCCTTGGAGTGGGAGAAGATATTTGCAAATAACATATCAGGTAAAGGGCTAGTATCCAGAATCTATAAAGAACCTATCAAAACCAACACCCAAAAAATAAATAGGCCAGTTGAGAAATGGACAGAAGACATGTACAAACATTTCTCCCAAGAAGAAATACAAGTTGCTAATGGTTACATGAAAAAATGCTCAACATCACTCAGCATCATAGAAATACAATTCAAAATCACAATGAGATACCACCTCACACCTGTCAGAATGGCTAAAATTAACAACTCAGAAAGTAATAGATGTTGGTGAGGATGCAGAGAAAGAGGAACCCTTTCCCACTGTTGGTGGAAATGCAAACTGGTATAGCTACTCTGGAAAGTAGTATGGTGGTTCCTCAAAAAGTTAAAAGTAGAACTACCCTATGACCTGGTAATTGTATCATTGGGTGTTTATTTAAAGGATACAAAAGTGCTGATGAGAGGGGGAACATACACCCTGATGTTTATAGTAGCACTCTCCACAATAGCCAAATTATGGAAAGAGCCCATATGTCCATTGACTGATGAATAGATAGAGAGGTGGTATATATATATGTGTGTGTGTATACACACATGAATACAAGAGAAAGAGGAAGAAACAGTTGTATAGATTGTTCTGTGTGAATCCTTTTATGATTTTTATCACCACAATCATCAGCTTCCCTGCAGTTTCACTTCAATGTTCTTTTACCATATATATATATATACACACACACTATGGAATATTACTCATCCATCCACACACTATGGAATATTACTCATCCATCAAAAAAATGAACTCTTGCCATTTGCAATGACGCAGATGGAACTAGCATGTATTATGCTAAGTGAATTAAGTCAGTCAGAGAAAGACAAATATTACATGATTTCATTCATATGTGGAATTTAAGAAACAAAACAGATGCACATGGAGGGAATGAAGATTAAAATAAGATAAAAACAGAGAGAGAGAGGTTAACCAAAAGAGAGTATAGTTAAGAGACCCAGCTGAGGGTTGCTGGAGGGGAGATGGGTGGGGGATGGGCTGAACAGGTGATGGATATTAAAGAGGGCACTTATTGGGATAAGCACTAAATATTATATGTAAGTGATTATAAAGCAATAATTCTCCTGAAACAAATACTAGACTATATGTTAACTAACTTGGCTTTAAAATAAATAATAATAAAAATGATTATATTATAATATTGTTTTAGATCTAATCGGGTTACTTATTGAAGATGAAAGTAAGATTCTACACTTTCAGTCTCAAACCCTCTGAGGGTGCAGTTTTGACATAGAACTTGCTTTTGCAAGGAACTGAGATTTTTGGTAGACAACACATTTGATATGAATCGTCTGTCTGATATGATTGTCATGGAGGCTATGACAATTTTGGCTGAATTAATAGAAAGGTAGTTCAGAGAATGAGGAAGGCATTGCCCTTGTCTTTTCTGGGTGTCAAGCCACACTTGCCTGATTGCTTCTAGCATAAGTGCCACAGTTTAGGAAGAGCATGTACATGTTGAGAACATTTAAAGAGAATGACCAGGAAGGAGATGCTACTATGTCCTAGAAGAACTTTAGGGCACACTGGAGACACCTAATTTGAAGAAATGGTGTGTGTGTGTATGAGTGTGATTAGTGAGATGAATGTGAAATAGGTGTATTGGAATGTCTGCATTCTATTTAGTTATGTAGAATTAGGATTAAATAATGTGTTCTAAATGAGAAATACTTTAGTTAAACTAGAATAAGATTTTGAAGAGAGCATAAGTAAAAATTTTAATGAGTCATTAAAAGATCTGTATGATGATTCATTCATGTTTATGTCTTGATTTACAACTCCAAAGTTGTTCGCTTTTGTAATTTTGTCTGGAATTAGGGTAATCTTTTTACTGATAATGGTCAAAGCTCAGTTATGGCTTTGAAAAGTCAGGCTCCCAACTTGAACTGTGATGCAGAGCAGAGTCCACATTTCTACTCAGATTTTTGCCATGAACATAGAACTTTAAATTAATATAATCAATAATTGATAGTAAAATAAACTTAAAAAATTTTGGGCAGCCCGGGTGGCTCAGTGGTTTAGCGCTGCCTTCAGCCCACGGCCCGATCCTGGAGAACTGGGATCGAGTCCCACATTGGGTTCCCTGAATGGAGCCTGCTTCTCCCTCTGCCTATGTCTCTACCTCTCTCTCTCTCTCTCTGTGTGTGTCTCTCATGAATAAATAAATAAAATCTTAAAAATAAATAAATCTTGCATTTTATTATATATCAAAAAATTTTAAGTTATTTTTAAAGATTTTATTTATTTATTCATGAGAGACACAGAGAGAGGCAGAGACATAGGCAGAGAGAGAAGCAGGTTCCCTGCGGGGAACCTGATTCAGGACTTGATCCCAGGACCCCTGGGATCATGCCCTGAGCCAAAGGCAGATGCTCAACTGCTGAGCCACCCAGGTGTTCTAATAAAGTGCAAGATTTAAAGAAATGTGAACATGAGGTGAAAATTAGTAAGAAAACATTAAATTTTGTTTATGTCTCTCTCTCATCTCATGCTGTTTAGACTGGAGTAATACAACTCATTCTGAAAGTGTCTTAATTTTAGGTTCTATCTTTCCAGGAATCGTAGCTAGCAGCTGCTTTCCAATTACAGCCACAAAAGCCTTATTCACTTTTCCAAGGCTATTGGCTGCAGAGGCAAAGTCCTCTCAGGTATTTTGTTATTCCTGATCAGCTGCTGGAAGGTTTCTGCTCTTTTCCTGCAAACTCTTTTTCTTTTGATACAATAGAAAGAGGAAGAAACAGTTGTATAGATTGTTCTGTGTGAATCCTTTTATGATTTTTACCACAATCACCAGCTTCCCTGCAGTTTCATTTCAATGTTCTTTTACCATAGTCACTGTGTTATTGCTAATTTAAAAATAAAGATATGGCTTATCCATTAAACATTGCTCTGCTGGTTCCATTAGCAATGGTCCTAAAAGGTTTCCAGATCATTTACAAACGTGCATCTGCTTCAATCTGCTTTTAGTTACAGTCCAAGCTTATTATTAATACACTTTAAAGCATATTTAACCATAATATAATTTGGAGTTTAGAAACACAGATGTAAAATAAAATTGAAAATAGAAACCTGTAGCTTTGCCATCATGTAGATTGATTACCTAAATGATTTGCTGATGTTTTCACTTTTAAAATACATTTTACTAAGATGGTGGATTAAGAGGACCCTAAACTCACCTTGTTCCATGGATACAACTAGATAACATTTACATCAGCATAAATAATCCAGAAAATGACCCAAAGACTGGCAGAACAAACTCCACAGCTAAAGGTAGAGAAGTGGCCCATTGAAAAGATAGGTAAGGCAGAAATGGTGTGTAAGGAGGGAAATGGACAGGGACCCAGGGTGAGGGGCAGGGAGCCAAGGTTGGGTAAAAGAGCTGTAGATGTGGAGTAGAGCAAGAAACAGATTATCACAAAGGGGAAGATGATTCCCAATAACCTTTAGCTTTGAAAACTAGAGGGATAAATTTCATGAGTTCTTACAAACGGGACTTAAAGCCTGGAATTTTAAAAATCAGAGGGCTTGGCTCTAGAAGAGACTTGGAACAATAGGAGGCTGAATCCCTGCCCTTGAAAAGACAGTGGGACAAATAGCCCTTTGTTTCAGTGTAGAAGCAGCAGTTGAAAAACCTCCTAGAGCACAAGGGACAGTTATTTATGCATCTCAGAGCACATTCTGGAGGGGCAAGTTTCACAGGACTTCTCCCAGGAACAAAGGAGGTTGCAGGTGCCATCTTCTTTCCCCAGCCCTCAGCATAAATAAAATAAACACACAGTCACCTGCAAGAATGATGGTGGTGCCCACATTTTCTATCTAATTTGCTGACACCAAGCCCTGTCCCCATATACTTCTGTGAATCTGCCCATCTAAGTCATATTTGTTTTAGTCCAGGCACTGTGGGTCCTCTCCCCCAGAAGATCAGTACAACCTTGCCAACACCACATCTCCTGACCCATGTGTTTCATGGGGCCTTGGTCTTGGCAGTAGTGGCAGCACTAAGGACTATGGAGTCTGACATGTACCTTGTTAAAAGTGTACACTCTGCCCATGCAGCCGTATTATGGTGGCAGGTATCTTTTTGCAAGCAGAGCAGTGGTTTCCTTGTGAAAACAGTGTGCCTCACCTTGGCCAGCGACCAAACACTACCCATAACAGGAAAAGAGAGCTTTTGAAGATGACAGGACTGAAGGAAAAAGTGACTGGGATACACGGCTGGGTACACACAGCACTCATAGGATACACCCCTGAAATATCAGGTTCTGGTGAAGAGGGAACATTGCACTGCAGGTCACTATAGGCCACCTTCTTCATAAGGCCATTACTTTCAAGAGCAGGTGACATAGCTGACTTCTCTAACACAGAGAAAGAGACACAGAGATTAGACAAATGAAGAGACAGAGAAATATGCCCCCAAGTGAAAGAACAGGACAAAACCATAGCAAGAGACCTAAGTGAAACAGAGATTAGTAATATGCCTGGTAGAGAATTTAAGGTAGTGATAATAAAGATAATCGCTGGACTTGAGAAAAGAAAGAGTGGAGGATCTCAGTGAGATTATTAACAAAGAGATAAAAAACAAGAAAAAAAAACCCTCAGAGATGTAGAACACAACAAATAGATGGAATAAATAGCAAGCTAGAAGAAGCAGAGGAAAAAAATCATGATTTGGAGGACAGAGTAATGGAAAGTAATCAAGCTAACCAGGTAAGAGAAAAAAGTATACAAAGTGAGAATAAGCTTAGGGAACTCAGGAACTCCATAAAATATAATAACATTCACACTATAGTGATCACAGAAGAGAGAGAAAATGGGACAAAAAATTTGCTTGAAGAAATAATAACTGAACACCTCACTAATCTGGGGAAGGAAACAGATATCCGGATCCAGGACACACAAGAAACCCCAACAAAATCAATCCAGGGAGATCAATACCAAGACACATAGCAATTAAAAAGGCAATAAAAAAAAAAAGTGACAAAGAGAATTTTAAAAGCAAACAAACAAAAGCTAAAGGAGTTCATGACCCTGAAGCCATCTCTACAAGAAAGGTTAAAGGGGATTCTTTGAGTGGAAAGAGAAGACCATAAGTAGGAGTAAGAAAAGTAGGAAGCACAAAAGCAATTAAAAAGTATATCTATAAAAATTAGTAAAGGGACTCACAAAATGTTGTAAAGTATAACACCATATACCAAAAATATGGGGGGGGGGAGAGTAAAAAATGGGCTCAAAGTTAAGCTCCAACAACTTAATAGAGACTGATATATGCAGAAGATGCTATAAACAACCCAAATTATAACCACAAATCAAAACCAGTAATAAATATGCAAAAAAATAAAGAGAAAGGAATCCAAGTATATCACTAAAGAAAGCCAGAAAACCTTCAGAAAAGAAAGCAAGAGAAGAAAGGACCAGGGAACTACAAAAACAGCAAAGCAAATAACAAAATGACAATAAATACATGCTTACCAATAGTATTTTGAATGTAAATAGACTAAACACTCTAATCAAAATATAAAGTGACAGAATGTATAAAAAAACCAAGACTCATCTATGTGCTACCTACAAGGATTCATTCATTTCAGACCTAAAGACACCTGCAGATTGAGCATGAGGGAACTGAGAAATATTTATCAATACAAATGTATGTCAAAAGAAAGTAGAGGTAGCACTACTTATATTGGTCAAAATAGACTTTAAAACAAACAGTGTAACAAGATAAAAAGAAGGGCACTGTATATTAATAAAGGGCACAATCCAGAAGATATAACTATTGTAAATATCTATGCCTTGAACATGGGGCACCCAAATACATAAAACAGTTAATAACAAACATAAAGGAACTAACTGATAGTAATACAATAATAGTAGGAGATTTTAACACCCCTCTTACATCATTGGACAGATGATCTAAACAGAAATCAACAAAGAAATGGTAACTTTGAATGACACATTAGACCAAATGGATTTAACAGATATATTCAGAATATTCCATCATAAGACAAGAATAGGCATTCTTTTCAAGTGCACATGAAACGTTCTCCAGAATAGATTGCACATTAGGCCACAAAACAAGCTTTAACAAATTCAAAAAGATCAAAGTCATACCATGTATCTTTATGGACTGCAACACTGAAAACTAGAAATCAACCACAAGAAAAAACCTGGAAAGAGCACAAATACATGGAAATAACATGTGACTAAACAATGAATGGGCCAACTAGGAAATCAAAGAAGAAATCACAAATTACATGGAGAAAGATAAAAATGAAAAAATGTTTGAGGGCAGCCCTGGTGGCACAGCGGTTTAGCACCCCTGTACCTGGGGGTGTGATCCTGGAGGCCCGGGATCGAGTCCCACGTCAGGCTCCCTGCATGGAGTCTGCTTCTCTCTCTGCCTGTGTCTCTGCCTCTCTCAATCCCCTCTGAATAAATAAATAAATAAATCTAAAAAAAAATAGAAAGAAAAAGAAAAAATGGTTGAAAGCCTTTGAGATGCAGCAAATGCAGTCTGAGGAGGGAAATTTATAGCTATATAGGCCTACCTCAAGAAGAACATTCTTGAATAAACAACCTAGCCTTACACCTAAAGGAATTAAAAAAAAGAACAAACAAAACCTAAAACCAGCAGAAAAAGGAAATAATAAAGATTAGAGCAGAAATAAATGATACAGAAACTAAAACTAAAAACAAAAACAAAAAACAAAAAACCCAAAACAATAGAACAGATCAATAAAAAGAAGAGCTGGCTCTTTGAAAAGATCAACAAAATTGATAAGCCTTTATCCAGACTCATTAAAAAAATTGAGAGGACTCAAACAAAATTACAAATGAAAGGGGAGAAATAACTGACACCACTGAAATACAAAGGATTTTAAGAGAATATTACGAAAAATTATATGCCAACAAATTGGACAACATAGAAGAAATGGATAAATTCCTAGAAACATATTACCTACCAAAGTTGAAGCAGGAAGACATAGGAAACTTGAACAGATTACCAGCAATGAAACTGAATCAGTAATCAAAAAACTCCCAGCAATCAAAAGTCCAGGACCAGATGGCTTTGTGGGTGAATTCCATCAATCATTTAAAGTGGAATTAATGTCTATTCTTCTTAAACTTCTCCAAAAAATATAAGAAGAAGGTAAACTTCCAAATGCATTCTATGATGCCAGCATTACACTGATACTAAAATCAGATAAAGACACCACAAAAAAAGAGAACTATAGGCCAATATATTTGATGAACATAGATGTAAAAATCCTCAACAAAATATTGGCAAACAGAATCCAACAATACATTAAAATAATTATTCACCATGATCAAACTGTAGAAGTGGACCAAGTGTGCACAGATAGGGGAATGAATAAAGAATATGTGATATATAGATATAGATATAATGGAATATTATTCAGTCATAAAAAAGGAATGAAATCTTGCTACTTGCAACAACATGGATGGATCTAGAGAGTATAATGCTAAGTGAGATACATTCACCAGAGAAAGACAAGTACCATATGATTTCACTCAAAAGTGAATTTTAAGAAACAAAACAGCAAAAAAGAAAAAAAGAGACAAATGAAAAAAGACTCCCACCTCCATGCCCCACCCCCACCCCCCTGCTGCCACTAAAACCAGACACAACTATAGAGAATAGAGGGCTACCAGAGGGGAGATGGGTGAGGGGGGGGGGTCTGGTGAAATAGGTGAAGGGGATTAAGAGTACACTTCTGTTGATGAGCACTGAGTAATATATATAACTGTTGAATCACTATATTGTATACCTAAAACTAATATAACACTGTATGTTACTATGCTGGAATTAAAATAAAAAAATAAATTTAGTCCAGATATCTTGGCTTGGTTTGTGAGGTGTATAACTGAGTGCCAAATTCCTTAGGGAGCTCAGTCCCTGGGGAATTTATAAGCAAGTTGAGAGAGGCAGGTGATTATTTAATTGACACTAAGATATTCAAGAAATAAAATTTATATTCTTTAAATTTCCTCTGTTATACTGATTCACTTAAATATTATAAATTCTCCATTTCCTAGGAAACATACACTAACTGTGGTCAGGATATGCTGAGTGCCCACAACTAAGTAGATTATTATTTATCGGGCCTGTACGCTTCTTCCTACACCACTTGAATCATTTTCTTGCCAAAAATGAGCTTTTGTTTCCCAAGCATATTTATGAGAGTTGTATATTTTTTTGTAATTATATGATAAGTAAGTAGAAACTAATGATACTGAGTGTGGATAAAAGAGGTATTGTTTCTATAAAGACTCAGTTGAATACTTTAGAAAGATGATAAAGGTAAGTAAAAAAAAAAATTCTATTGAATTATATATGGGCAAGACAACTACGAAAGATTGGGGAAGATCTTAAATTTCCAAGGTGTTTGCATGCAAAATGATTATTGTAGTAGTGTTTAGATTTTTACTCTATTTCAGTAAGATGCATACTGGGATTCATGAGTTGTTGCACAAAAGATATTTTAGGATTTCAATCTCCAGATTCATACATAAAGAAAAGGCCATGGTACTGAAACTAATGTGACATTGTGTGTCAACTGTATTTCAATTGAAAAAAAAGAGAGAGGGACTTGGTTCTATATCAATATATTGACAAATGTATGTTTTTATATAAAGAAATTAAGATATGTTTATTTTTTATTCCTTTTTTAAATTAACTTTTAAAATTTCCTTAGTTACTAGTCACTTTGCTCATACACATTAAGAGGACTCTTAGAAGGGTGTGTAACAAGAACAAACTGAAGATAATTGTTTTGGATCAAAAATTGCCAGAGTTGTGAAATGAGAAAGCATAGCATGGAAAAAGTTCTTTGAAATAGAGTTTATTCCTTTTGATTGGGAGAGTGATAAGCTACTAGTAAAGCTTTAGTTCGTATTTTTCAGTATCTGCATAAAAATAATCTCATGTGGAATTGAAAGAGATTTCTTCAACAGGAAAATGACTGTTCGTTCCACAGGATTGTAGAGCCTTTCAAGTTTAAAATGGAGTGACATGGATGATGGGTGATTCTTCCTGAACATAAATCTGGGATTTATTCTTAGATCATTAACTACTCAATGACAGACTCTCTTGATGTTTCTGCAATGGCAAGAGTGCTAAACTGGGAGTCAGGAGAATTTTAAATTTCAGCCTATTTGGCTTGACTCTCTCAATGTAACAACTGTCAGTGGGACAAAATGGTAACAACTTCTCATCCTATGTGACAGTCTTGTTTTGGGATTAAGTGAGACAATGCAATGGGTACTGCTGTGCAAGAAGGAAAGCCCTATGTACAAATGACAGGCATTATCTGCTGTGGCTGGAGCACAGTAGATATTTAATGACTTTTGTCCAAACACAGACTGCAGAGAGAATTTTTTTTTTTTTTTTGCTGCCTTCTGTTGACATATATTACATGAAGTGCGGAGCTCTCTTAGGGGATTTGAACATTAATTCATCCATAGCTGACTTTTCCATTTCAGCCCAGTGGGGCATGTTAGTGATCTCTCTATAGCCAAAAGAAAGAAAAATATTCTGAGTGTCAACACTGCAGAGGGGAATCTGCTGCCTATTGTCTCTGTGTGAAATTTTTACCCTACCTTCTGGTATTCTAACTGAAGTCTAAGAGTGCTTCTCAGCTTATTTATTGATGATTTTGTCAAAATTATCTAAAAGAGCTTCAATAATCACATTGACCTCTAAAATCAGGTGAAGTTATCCATTATAACTGGAAGGATGATTAGTTTCATTATAACAGACAATAGAGAACATTTATATGGTATGGTAAATACTCTTTGGAGGTAGGCATTGAATTTTTCTTTAGGTCTCTGAATCCTAAGAATTTTTTTTTGCTCCGGCTTCATCTTTGAGAAGTAGTGAAATTCTGATTTACATAAATATATTTATTGGAATATGCCTCTCTCCTATTCAGGCACCTCCTGCCCACTTCTCAGCATGTAAACTCATTCTTACCAAAAAGGTCAATTGAAATGAGAATATTAATTTATTTAGGGGTCATGTGGTTCAGGACATGCTACCCCCAAATGGGGCATCTTGTCATCTTGCTTTTTGCAGAGAGAAGAAATTTGAGAAATGGCATGTGTAAGAAGGACTTTCTTACCTTCCCCTCAAGCAGGTCACAGGACCCTTCTGTAAGAGATACCCTCTCTATACCCAGATGAAAGGAGCATCCTTATCTCTAAAGATAAAGGGGCACTGAGAGGAATCAGAAGGAATAGGCTTTGCTCAGTTTCCCCATTTACTCAATAAGACTGTTTGTCCCATCCTATCTTTCACAACCTTCCAGCCTTCATCAAATCTGGCACAAAAACACCCAGGCTTAACTATTTTCTTCAGGTCTTCATTTCCTTATGAAGGCTCTCATGTTACATAAAACTTATATTAAATAAATGTGTATGCTTTTATCTTATTAATCTGTCTTTTGTTACAGGAGCTCCAGTCAAGAACAGATACCTTTCTGGCCCTACAGGAGGATGTATGTTGATGTTACTTGATGTCACTTTCATAAAAATACAACTGTGTACAACTGCTCAGTATCATAAAAAAGTGAACCATTAACACTAGTATTAATATGGGATTTTAGGTTCCACCTAACACCAAAATCCAACTCTCACTTTTAAAAAAATTTTTTCCCACTGTCATTTATTGAGATCTTGCAGTGCTCCAGGCTTTAGAGCCTAAATAGATGATCCAATTTAACCCCTCTATCAACCCTGACAAGTAGGTATTTTGTACAGGTAAGAAAACAGACTTATATGGTGAAATGACTTGCTCAAAGTCAAAGAAATTTGAGGAGGATGAGTACAGATTTGAATACAAAACTATGAATCCTAAGAATGGGCTCTCGACCCAGTGGTTTAAGTCCTGGTTGCACAGGAGAATCACCTGAGACATTTTAGGAATATTTCCTCATCTAGGTAACACATCTTAAAATCATTAACTGAATTTGGATGAGGGCACATGATTCTAATGTGCAGTCAATGATAAAATACAGGTTAATCAATATCTTTAGTTCCCTAATATCTAATGACAGAGCAGATATGAAACATGGTTCACTTTTTCTTCTTTGCTGTGTTGTTTCATGTAAGTCTGAAGAGAGCTGTAGCTAATACTGATGCCTGATTCCCACTGCAGGCTAAGTCTTAGGAAGAGCCCATCAGCAAGCACCACAGGTAGAACATTGGCAAAGAAATCTGTTTAATGTAAGGTGATAAAAATTGCGTCATTTGATCTCACTTATTAGCCTAGATATGTTCACTAAATAAAAATTCAAGTAAATCAGAAGTTAGTGTGATATTCCATCATTTTCCTAGGAAAGAATTAAAAAAATAATGTAGTGAGGTCAGTTGGTCATTCCCTTAACTTCGGCTAAATCTTGTTTAAAACATTTTGGCTGAAATAAGTGAAGCTTCATTTCTTGGTAAACGTAGTAAGGAGCTCCATCCCAGCAGTTTTATAGCTCAGCATATGCATTTAATCTACAAAATTATCCAAATATGGAATGCTTGAATTTGTCTTCAAGCATTTTGAATTTGTCTTCCTGAGCCACCCTGGTGGCTCAGCGGTTTAGTGCTGCCTGCAGCCTGGGGTGTGATCCTGGGACCTGGGATCAAGTCCCATGTCGGGCTCCCTTCATGGAGCCTGCTTCTCCCTCTGCCTGTGTCTCTGCCTGTGTCTCTGCCTCTCTCTCTCTCTGTATCACTCATGAATAAATAAATAAAATCTTAAAAAAAAAAAAAAAGAATTTGTCTTCCTATCTTCAATATTCTCAAGTCACTTGTTTAACCAATATGTTAAAATACTTACATTATTTTAGCCTCTACTAACGCATATGTCAGTTGTGGAATATGAGGTTTTATTCTGATTTTTATCTGAAATGAATGCCTCATCTAAACACATGAGAAATATAGGCTGACAGAAATTTCTTGTTTTTTGCTGCTGTGTGTTCATGTACTCTGTCAGGTTAATCTATCTGCTCCTACCTATGAATTCAGTTTGCTTGTTGTTTGGCCTTTATGTTGCCTGGGGTAGGGAATAAAAAGCCTTTGCCGCAGAGTGCAAGTATGTATAAATATGTGTAAGTATGTAAGTATGCTTTTTGCTCTGCTAGTGCCCAGATTTTCACTGGGGTTCTAATTCTACTTCCCTAATACCAGAACCCCATGCCTTGGTTCATACTTTTCTATTCCTCTTGGTCCCAGAACTCTGAGACCAATTAGAAACCCACTAGCTCTTGTTTTCCTGCCTGATAATTTTTACAGACATCCAAAGTTTCTGATATTTTAAACTAGGTTCATAGTCTTGATGTACCTTAGATTTCACTACTCTCAAGAATTATCTTTCATGTCTTTCTCCCCCTCTAACACTCACTTATTTTTTTATTTTTTTAACACTCACTTATTAACTAGATTCACAGACATGGTGTCTCTTGGCCACCTAAAACATATCCACTAGGGAAATAAGTTTTCTGATAACTGTCAACTTTGGCATAATATTTTGTTTTGTTTTTTTCATCATTGTTGATCAGGTTTTTAAATTGACGAGACAAATGTTTATAATGTATGTTAAATAATAGTTTCTGGCTTCCATCTGTATAACATAAGGGAAATATTCAGATTTCTAGTAGCAACAGTTAATATGGATTTTTATATTAGAAATTCTTGATTATTTTGTGTTCCTTTTAACCTAATGTAATTAATTTTTTTCATTACATTTCTTAGTTCAAAAAACAGGAGACCAAAAGCAAAAGGAAAAAGAATATTAAAAGTGAAATAACATGATGCAAAAAATGTATAAAGCTTAATCAAAGCATTTTAATTAACAATGACTTTAAAAACCTAATTTTATAGCCAAACTGTGGAAGGAGCTATGATATCCTTCAACAGATGAATAGATAAAGAAGATGTGATATATATGTATATGTGTATGTACATATATACACACACACATATAAAGAAGATGTGATATATATAATGTGTGATATATTATATATATATATGTATATATATACAATGGACTATTACTCAGCCATCAGAAAGGATGAATACCTACCATTTACGTTGATGTGGATGGAATTGGAGGGTATTATGCTGAGTGAAATAAATCAATTGGAGAAAGACAATTATCATATGGTTTCAATCATATGTGGAATATAAGAAATAATGCAAGGGACTATAGGGGAAGGGGAGGAAACTGAATGGGGAAAAATTAGAGAGGAAGGCAAACCATGAGAGACTCCTAACTCTGGGAGACCGGCAAAGGGTTGCAGAAGGGAAGGTGGGTGGGGGGATGGAGTAAATGGGCGATGGGGATTAAGGAGGGTGTGTGATGAGGTGAGCACTGGGTGTTATACTATATGTTGGCAAATTTAATTTAAATGAAAAAAATAAAATTTACAAAAGCCTAATTTTAGCCTTCTTCCTTATATTTGACAGAACCATGTGGTGATCATCATTTTTAGAGGCCAAGTTACAGGTAAAGTGTAATAAAAAATATTACAGGTGCTTATTTAGTACTTCATACACAAATGTGTAAAAGTCTAATATAAGACTCAAGCTTAAAAAAAAAGGCTCAAGCTTTTCTCTATAGTTTTCCACTTCTTAAAAAGTAAATTTATCCCAATTTTCTGTAACATCTATTCTTTCAGATTATTCCTTGACCCCACATAGGAAAATGAGATGGTGGTTTTTCATCTTTTTATGTGTTTTTGCTTTTGTTTTTTTGGTAGAAAGTATTGTAGAAAACAAAGTGATATAATTTAAAATGACAGTTTTTACTACCAAAGTTTTCTGTAGTAATGGAATTTGGTTTCTATGTCCCGCTTTTCAGCACATTTTGTGTTTATAGCTTTTGGAGATTTGAAGGGTCCAGATAAATAATAGGGTATATTTTCTATTATATTGTTCTCTTTTCCCCCACATTTACTCTGGGAAATTTCTACAACTTAATACATTTATTTACTATTATTTTTATTTTGGCTGGGAGATAACTATTGCACTCTAGTTTTTCAGTTCTTGTTTTAGGGTTACAATAATTTAATGAATAGTTCTGCAAAAATTAATTTTAAAACTTTTAAATAGTTAACATTTTTGCCTTCTTGTCCCCTCTCCCCCACAAAGATTTTTCTTGCATTGGTTTGCTCATGACCAAGAGGGACTTAAAGTTCCCCTTCTGCTTGAGTAAACATGAGACAGACTTCTTGCCACCAGGCTTCTAATCTCCCTTGTTAGAGAGCATTTAGAAAATATATAACTATAAATTCTTTCTCTGCCCCTTTATGATGTAAATAATTTTTAAAAGCCTCTTGCCAGTTTTTCTACCTAGGTATGTCTTTCTCAAAAACTTGGGAACCATCTTTTGAATGTAATCATCAAGGAAGACAGTGTTCCTATCTCTTTGGCTGTAGTTGGATAGGAGCTTAACTTTGAGTGGGCATCTTGCTCCAGGTAGTAAAAATGCATCATTTCCTGAAGATATGAGAAGGCTTACTTTCCTTTTGGTAAGTTCAACTAGCAAACACAAATGGCCTACAATCCTCCCAGCTCTTAAAAGCTCCCTCATCCTTTGAGTGAAGTTGAGTTTAGAATAAGTTCTAGCCTCTCTCCCCTATTACAATAGCCTTGAATAAAATCTTCCTTTGGTGCACTTGTTTTTAATTAGTCTTCTGCCCTTTTGTCTTTTTTTTTTTTAATATTTTTTTGTTTATTTATTTATTTATTTTCCAGTATACTTAATATACATGTTATATTAGTTTTGGGTATTAGTTTTGGGTGTGTATATATATATATATATATACAGTATAGTGATTTAATAATCTATACATTACTCTGTGCTCATCATGATCGGTGTACTCTTATTCTGCTGCATCTATTTCACCCAACCCCACCCACCTCCTATCTGGTAACCATCAGTTTGTTGTCTCTAGTTAAGAGTTTCATTTTTGGATTATCTCTTTTTTTCTTTGTTCATTTGTCTTGTTTCTTAAATTCCACATATGAGTGAAATCATATGGTATTTGTCTTTCTCTGACTGACTTAAAACATTATACCCTCTAGATTCTTCTATGTTGTTGCAAATGGCAAGATTTCATTCTTGTTAATGGCTAGGTAATACTCCACATCTTCTTTAGTCATTCATTTATTGATGGACACATGGGCTGCTCCCATAGTTTGGCTATGGTCCTTAATGATGCAATAAATAGGGGTGCATATATCCCTTCAAATTAATATTTTAACATTCTCTGGGTAAATACCCAGTAGTGGAATTACTAGATCATATGGTAATTCTAGTTTTAGTTTTTTGAGGAAACTCCATACTGTTTTCCATAGTGATGGCACCAAGTCTATTGCTCTCTAAAATAGCTTTAATTGAAGTATAATTTATATACCATAAAAACTATCTATCTTAAATCCAAAATTAAATAATATTTAGAATCTAACCAATAGTTCTATGTAAAGGGTTAGGGCTTGTCAACTGGCAGGATTTATTATAGGTTGAGTAGGTGGGAAGACAGCCATGAATTTGAGGACTCCAAGCACTTTTCTTTGATCATCTTTTACGTAGTTTGATCTGAGACCTTCAGATCTTATTTTTGTTGTTATTGTTGTTTGTTTATGCTTTTTATTTATTTATTTATTGTATTTTCTGTTTGTTTTTTGGTCAAAATTAACTTTATTTTTCAGCTTTACTTCATTAGGATGTGGTAGCAGAATTGGCACACACAAAACAATGCTGATATTGAGCCTAATTAAGGTAAATACCTCCCAGCAGGTGGTAAGAAGATGAAAATAGCAAAGATAAATATAGAAATTGGAGTTTTTACAAAGTGAGTTCCAATGTTAGTTCCACCATAATCTATGTGACTGGAGGTGAGTTTGCCTTTCATCTGTCAGTGTTTGGATTTGAGATCACTCATGTCACCATGATGACACCAAGCCTTTTGTCACTGGTGTATTCTTCTGTAGCCAAGTGAGGCCACACAGGTCTAGGCTGAGGAGACAAGGCCACAGTGGTTGATGTGCTTGAGGACCTGGATTTGGCTCAATAAGCCTCACTGGGTTTGCTCAGATTGGGCAACCTGGGCCCAAAGTCAGATGGGTGGACATTTGGTGTGTCACACACAGACCTTGAGTGTCAGGGAGCAGAGGGGTGGGGAAGGATTAGCACTTATTCTGGAGTGAGGAAGCCAATGGAAGCAGAACACTTCAATTCTGCTTCTAATTTTTCTACCCAGGCTGTTTGTTTGTTTGTTTGTTTATTTATTTATTTATAAGATTTTATTTATTTATTAATGAGAGACACAGAGAGAGAGAGAGAGAGAGAGAGCGAGCGGCAGAGACACAGGCAGAGGGAGAAGCAGGATCCATGCAGGGAGCGTCATGTGGGACTCGATTCCAGGTCTCCAGGATCAGCTCCTGGGCTGAAGGCGGCACTAAACCGCTGAGCCACCCGGGCTGCCCAGGCTGTTTATTTTAAACCAAATTCTACCCAAGTGGAAAAGATCTGAACATTTCTGAAACCTGTTTACTGTGTGTGCATGTGTGTGTGTGTGTGTTTTAACCTTTCTGTCTTCATTTTAACAAACCCCTAAGTAATCTCCACAGCTTCTCCATTAGTGGGGCCTCCAACCTCACCCTAATATACCTTAGAATACTCATGTCCCTGATTGTTTGCCATTCTTTCCTGAAACTAAATATAAATTATCCTAAGCCTCTCCTTTTAGCTTTGAGTTCTCTTCTACCAGTGTCCAAAATGCTCAGTATGCTTAGAGTAGATGTTGATGAACAGGCAAGGAAATATAGACTGAAAGACTGTTGGTGTGGAAGGCAAGACTCCTGGGGCATATTCCTATGTTCACTCTCTAGAGATAGGTTAAACTGTTTGTGTCTTTTAAAAATCAGGAGATTTAGAATTTGTATTTCTGTATTAAACTGATAATGCTTTAAAAGAGGCTATCCTAAATTCTACCTGGTTCTCCAGCAGAGAAAGATATTTGATTTGAGCTGAGAGAGTAAAATGCCTAATAACAGCCATGATGATCACAAACGTTTCTGTTTTTATCTTCCTATTTCTGGTTTATAACTATGAAGTGATTATATGTAACCTACTGCTTCTGCTCCAAAGTGATGCTGTAACCTAATTTAGAAAATTTCTTATAGCCCTTAAATTCTTTATGGCTGAGATGCATTTTCTTCATGATTAGCAGCTTAGTATCTTCCTACTTGGTCACTTATCCTCACTGACTACTATTTTATTAAACTTGGAATTAAAGGTAGGGAACAAAGGGAAGTTATTAGAAGCCCCCTTCTCTTCAATGGAGGAAAAAAGATCAAGTTGCCTTATTTTCTCACTTACATGTGGAGCAAGAACTGGATTCCCTGTCCTGGAAGCATTTTGTTTGTTGGGTGGTGGTTAGAAGAGGTAAATCAAAAGCTGAAGGGATTTTCAATGGCTAACAAACTCTCTACTAGTTGTTTGGCAAGACTTAGGACCTAATAATCCCTCAGTACCCTAGATGGAGTTTGAAAACCAAATCAGTATCTTTCAGGGCCTGATGTCTCCAGTACCACATTTCTGGGCTTTGTCCTGCCTGCTTCTGAAAATGGAAAAATAGCTTCTCCAAGAGACTGAGGCAGTTATAGGTCACACCTACACTACAGAGTGGGCTGAGCTCCTAGGCATTGTGTTGTGCCAAGCCTCAGAATCCTAATCTTGTTTAAAGTCTTACTTAGAATCATGTTCAAGAAGTTCAGCTACTCTATCTCCTACCAGCCTATGAACCTCTGAAGTTTGCAAGAAATGAAGGCTGAGATGGCACTGAGAAGTGGACCAGAGAGTTGCTCACCCTTTACCCAAGTGGAATTTCAGTGCTATATTTCTTCCTGATTCTGGGCTTAGTAGATCCTCCGTGTTCTTCTAATAACCCCCTAACTCCCTTTTTGCTAACCAACCATCTGTACCTACCAAACTAGAAAAAGGAAACAGCAACCCAGCCAGCTATCTGGGTCCTGAACTCTGCTAAGCAGTGCATACAGTGGAGGAAGGGAAGAAAGGAGGCCCCAAAGACCCAAAGAATGAGCCAGGCAGCTACATTCAGCAGCAGAATGTGGAGTAGGTGCAGCAAGAGGAAGACATGATTGGCCTTCATGAGCCCTATCTGCTCCACCGTAGTCTACAGCTGCCGGAACTCATCTGTTAGATCTCTAGGTAGGCTCAACCCTGGGCTGCTCCAGAGATAGTTATCCAAACTAGGAGAGAGTTCATATACTTCCTCACAAGGACTTTGTTGATGTGTGGAAGGCCACAGAGGGATCTGTGGCATCCTGCTCTGCATTGTGGCTGATGATAGGGGTACTCCCCCAGAGTATCTGCGGCAGCACACACTGATTATGTTCGACTTCTAGTCGATCATGAGCCATCACACCAGGAGGGCTGCACTACCCTGTGCTAGGTGAAGTTGTATGGGGTTGGCCCCTGTGCCAAAATCTTGGCAGCCACATAATTGGGGGTCATCTGCAGCTGGAGATGTGCTCCGAAAAGGTAGGGGCTGTCAGGTGCAGGCTTGGGAGCCTGTAGGATAATGCACCTGTTTTTGTTTGTTTGTTTGTTTGTTTGTTTCTAAATCAGTAAATATCCTTGCTTATAGTCCCTGTCTTCCAAAGTGTTTTAAAATCAGTCTTTTTGTTCTTTTAACTGTATGTAGCTAGCTATCTTTTATTCATTTGCTTGCTTGTATTTTTTCAGGAAGTTGGGAGGCAATTGCATGTGTTTCCTGCCATCTAGAATTACAGTTCAGTTGTCTTCTAAGTGAAAATTCTCCGAAGTGGACAGTCTAATAGGATACCCCTGCAAAACTGGGACCCAAATGACCCTCAGAAAGGGGGTGAAAAAGAAGAAAATCCTCTCACACTCCTGAGGACTGTAGGAATTTAGCCTTGTGCTTGAAAATGGGGGACACAGAGGAAATTCCACTGAGACATTGTCACCTTAGGCCAGAATGAATCTGGAGGCTAAATTCATACATTTTTATTGTCTATACAAATTCAAGCTATTAATTTATTAAATTGCATTGAATATGTGGTGTATTTTGTTTTTGGATTTAAACATCTGTAAAATCAAAATGCATCCTACTAGAATCACCATCTTGTATTCAATGAAAAATTGGAGTTTAAAATTTCCTGCCAGAAGCTGAGGCAAATTCTCTCTAGAGTAACACAACTTCATTATAGTCTCAGAGAATTCCCACAAATAATTTTTCATGGAAAATGAGTAGTTTATTATACATAATTACTAACCATACAAGTAACAGAACACAACATGTGTGAGAACCAGCAGAAAAAAAACAAAGTAGGAACAAAGTCTTTGCATTGATTAGATTATTAGAAATTGAGTGATTATTAAAGAAAAAAGAAACTTTTGACAATTATGTTTAAAGAAATAACAAACAAGACTTAAAACATCTTTAGGGGGCAGGGAATTATAAGGAGCCCTAACAGAGTTTTAAAAGAACCAAATAGATAATCCATAAATGTTTTGAATTTCTTAATGTAGTGTTCTTTTTTTATCCTTTAATGATGTCAAAGTGGGGGAGCCCAGGTGGCTCAGCAGTTTAGTGCTGCCTTCAGCCCAGAGCCTGATCCTGGAGACCTGGGATCGAGTCCCACATTGGGCTTCCTGTGTGGAGCCTGCTTCTCCCTCTGCCTGTATCTCTGCCTCTCTGTCTCTGTGTCTCTCATGAATAAATAAATAAAATCTTTAAAAAAATGATGTCAAAGTGATGTCATTATTGTATTAGGGTTCTCCAGAGAAATAGAGTCAAGAAGGTGTGTGTGTGTGTGTGTGTGTGTGTGTGTAGATATATTTATTTTTTTTTAAGATTTTATTTATTTATTTGACAGAGAGAGCACAAGTTGGGGGAGCTTCAGGCAGAGACAGAGGGAGAAGCAGGCTTCCTCCTGAGCAGGGAGCCCTAAATGGGGCTCAATCTTAGGGCCTTGGGATCATAACCTGAACCAAAGATAGATGCTTAATTGACTGAGTCACCCAGGCACCTCAGAGAGAGATTTATTTTAAGGAAGTGGCTCATGTGATTATGGAAGCTGCCAAATCCAAAATTTACAGGGTAGGCTGGCACACAGGAGACTTAGGGAAGAGCCAATGTTGTAGCTCAAGTCCAAAGGCAAAACTGTGGGCTGAATTTCTCTTCCTTGAGAGGACTCAGTCTTTCTCATTTAAGTCCTTCAAATGATTACATGAAACCCACTCACATTATGGGAGGTAATCTGCTTTACCCAAAGTCTACTGATTCAAACATTAATCTCATCTAAAAAATACTTTTGGGATGCCTGAGTGGCTCAGTCGCTTAAATGTCTGCCTTCTGCTTGTGTCATGGTCTCAGAGTCCTGGGATCCAGCTCTGTGTCAGGCTCCCTGCTTAGTGGGGAGTCTGCTTTTCCCTCTTCTGCCCTTATTGCCCCTCTTCCCTGCTCATGCTCTCTCTCTCAAATAACTAAATAAAATCTTTAAAAAGGTAAAAAATGCCTTTTATAGAACATCCAGGCTAGGTCTAACCAAACACCCGGGAACCCTGGCCTACCCATCACAATTATATTTCTTATTCTGTACAGTTTTGGCTTTCCAGAATTAGGCTTCCAGTCCTGAAAAATATTTGCCTTTTGAAGACAATTTTCCTAAAGGTTTTACTTATGCTAATTTTGGTAATGCAATTCCTTTTTGTAGAATACCATATTGTCTCTTACTCTCATGTGGGAAAAAAGACCATCTTAAAGCCATATCGTCAGTATGGTCTGTGCACATTTCCCTGTATTCTTTTCTATCCCTGAAGTCTGAAAATAGATTGTGACATGTTAGTTAAGATTTCTCCATAGCACTATTGCTTCTGTAAATTATACATTCTAGACTGAACATAGTATAGTTTGTACTCTATCTATATTATAGATAACAGCTATTGCCAAGCAGTTTTGTATATAGTTTTCCAGGGTCACATTGACCCTTGACCCATAGCCCAGAAATGTCTACCTTCTTTTTGAAGCAGCACATTATATGGAAGGTAGAATTTAGAGTCATGTTTTGAAGATGGTGCTAGTAGCACCATTGGTTAGAACATAAAACTGGGGAGGTAACAAATGTGGCTCCTCCTGTGGGTGTCAGTTTTCTTTATTTGAAACTCCAGCCCTAGAGAACTCAAACCTTTGTGCAAAAATGTGAGTTGGTGACATATTGGCTGTTAGGTAGTTTCAGTACAGAAATATGGTGCAAATCACCCATTGTACTGCTGGTGTTTTAGTAGCAGCATTTTGTGTATGAATTATAGCATCTCAAAGAAATTGTTTTGATTTACTTCCATTTCTCTGACTCCTTTTGTACTTGAAAATAGTGCAAAGAATGGGAAATCCCTGAGAAATTTTTTATCATCAAGGACATTTCTACATGTTATATTCTACAGAAAAGCTCTTTTTACAAAACAGTCTGTATCTGCAGAGACAAAATTCTTTCTGTAACCTTCTTCAAGTTGATGCATATAATTTATTTTCATACCTTCCCTGTCAGTAACTATTCTAGCAACATAGTGTGAGTCAAATGCATTTCCTGTAACTTTTTTTTTTAGGAACTCCTAGGTGAAAGTGACAATTGGACATCTTTGATGGCTACTAAATCTTGGTTTCTCTTTCTTTCTTTCTTTCTTTCTTTCTTTCTGATGAGGGATAAATGGGATTTGTTTTTTCTTAATTTGATAGCATCTCCCTGTCAAAGCATTACTTAATGTTTCAATAATTATGTGACAATTACAGCAGACTTTTTTTCCTGAGGAGTTTCAGTTTTTAGACTCCCAAGTCATGTCATTTCTCATAGTCACATAAAAATATGTGAAGTGGCTGGGAGAATGAGCAATAGATAAGATAAACTTTGTTAGTACAGTGTACTACATTTAATTTAGAGAAGCCCTAACCCCAAGGATAGATACTGCCTAGATCCACAGAGTTGTGATAATCAGGTTTCTAGGATGTTGATAAATGTTCCCAAGGGGTAGGAGAGACAAAAAAATGCCCTGATTGAGAACGACTGCTCTAAGTCACAGTTATAAATCTTAATCTTTAAAACTAATATTTATTTATTTATTCATGAGAGAGTGAGGAAGAGGGTGAAGCTGGCTCACTGTGGGGAGCCTGATGCTGGGCTCCATCCCAGGATCCTGGGATCATGATCTGAGCCAAAGGCAGATGTTCAGCCACTGAGCCACCCCAGTGCCCCTAAATCTTAGTTGTATGCAAGACTGGGGAGAGAAACACCAAGCTTCAGGAACAACAGTACATGTGATTTCAATGGACTGGGATAAGATAACGTAGCTTCTTTTTTTTTTTTTTTAAGACTTTGTTTATTCATGAGAATATACAGGGAAGAGAGAGAGAGGCAGAGAGAGAAACAGGCTCCATGCAGGGAACCCAACGTGGGACTCGATCCTGGGTCTCCAGGATCATGCTCTGAGCCAAAGGTGGTGCTAAACCGCTGAGCCACCCGGGCTGCCCAGACAATCATCTTTAAATGAGTATAAATTTTGTTAAAAAGGGAACCAGACAAGTTTGGACCCTGTAAACCTACTCTTAAGTGGCTTTATCACATGTATCAACACTTAATGTGTCTTTTTAGCTTGTCTTGGGATGTTTCTTGTGCTAACAAACTTCTCCTGTGATTTTCTGTTTCCGGTGGAGAGAAGAAGGTTTCTCTCACAACAGAATATGAGGTAACAAGCCTACCTTATTTTGAGAGTTAACTCTTCACTTAATGGTCAAAGACTGTATTGAAGCGGTGTGTATAAGTCAAGTGTTATGGGCACGAATTCTGAAGCTGGACAGATTAGATTCGAAGCCCAGCTCTCTAATGGCAGGCTCCAGGCTGAGTGATCTTTGCAGATTACTTACCTTTCCCCATCCCATGCCTCAGTTTTCTATCAATAACACAGTGATAATGGAGGAGTCTACTTATGGAGTTGTGAGAATTAAATGAGATAATATGTATGAAGTGCTTACAATAGTACTTAGTTCATAGGAATGTTGGATAAATGTCAAGGGAGATGAAAATAAGGTATTTTACCAGAAAAAATTGGATACATAAGTTGATTAGAAATTATGTATTCTGTAACCACATTAACATAATTAAGCCATGTCTGTTTCAGAAGCTCTTTGATAATTTTTGATTTAATGTTACCATTACTACAAAGAGCATTACAAATGAAGTCTGGTATATAGTGAAATCTTGATTATGAAACCATGAAAAACTAATTACTTACAGTTTCCTGATATAAAAAATGTGATGCATAGGTAGATGTTAGTCCTATCCTCAAACATTACTAGAGAGGGGTTTGATGGAAACTGTCTTCATTTGCCTCAACCATCAATCATATAGCCCATCTTAGCCTATTTTCAGATATGACACATATTTACTGGGCCCTTTTCATTTAGTGAATTAGAAGTATCTGGCCAGGCCATCTAAGCTAAAAGAGCCTGGGCTTATGACACCTGAAAGCTAGAGTCCTTACTGGGACTGGTGTTCCAGAGTGAGGAGCAAAGCAGGAAGAAACACGAAGATTTAATCAACAGTCTTTCAAATCCTTTGAGTCTGCTCAACTTTATGCTGTGCTAGAAACACATAGAAAAATTTAGCTATAACATAAAGTATCATCTAACTGCAGCCATATAATATTTTTGTGGCTTAGATGAAAAAAAGAGTAGGCAGCAGGTTTTTATTATGAACACAGGTAACTTGGGATTCATAGAAATGTCACCTGGACTTGGATTCCTATTATGAGTTCACAGTGAATTCCATTCTTTATTTTTCCTTCCTTCCTTCCTTCTTTCCTTTTTCTTTCTTTCTTTCTTTCTTTCTTTCTTTCTTTCTTTCTTTCTTTCTTTCTTCTTCTTTCTTTTTTTTCTTTTCTTTTCTTTTCTTTTCTTTTCTTTTCTTTTCTTTTCTTTTCTTTTCTTTTCTTTTCTTTAACAATTTTATTTATGTATTCATCAGAGACACAGAGAGAGGCAGAGACCTACAGGCAAAGGGAGAAGCAGGCTCCCTACAGGGAGCCCAATGCTGGACTCAATACCAGGACCCTGGGATCATGCCCTGAACCAAAGGCGAATGCTCAAACACTGAGCCCCACATTCTTTGTTTTCTTAAAGAAGTTATAAAAGGCTCATGTTAAATCAGATATGTATCAAACATTATGTGCATATGATGATAATGATGATGATGGCAATATCAAGAAACTTCATTTCAAGATTCTGGTTGTAGTATATGATTTTAAAGCAAAAAGCAAATTTAACTTATCTAAAACAATTTAGGCCTTTGGGATACTATTGAAGAAAGTCAATGTGTGGTGTGTACTGAGCCAAGTTGGAGTGTCAGACAAAGGAACTAGAGTCTCTGCAAGGACTTGTGTTGAGTCCCTCCTCCTATGGTAGAAATCACATAGGAGCAGGGCTCACTTGGGCACCTTTCTTCAGAGAGCTCTTTTTAAGTGCTCCAGAGGCATCTGTTTGGGTTGGTTTTCTGATTCAGTTACTCTTCAAAAACTATTTCAAAGAAGACTTGACATTTATAAAGATGTCTATAAGGCATTAAGCTCCTATTAGCAAAACAGCACTGTGGGTAGTCTAGTTTACTAAATAATTAGCTACATAGCACTTGCCATGGATTGCACCTCACTCTCTCAACTGGACAAAAAAAAAAGACAGTCATATATATTTATTTTTCTGTGAATATAACTAAAGAGCTAAGCCCCCCCTTCTTTCCACCTTCAAATTAGTGAGAAGTCAATGTGAGTCATTTTTAGTGCATATTCTCTTTCTTATACCAGTTGTGTATGCATCCACGAAATTACAGGTTTATAGGATGATGGGAGAAGGCCTGTAATTGTCACTCCATCATGACGGTCACAGTTCTTACAGTGGACAGTGTCACTCCAGCCATGCCCGGCAGGACACAGGGGTCTTACTAAGCTTGGGGCTCTGGTGTGCTGAGTCCAGCATCAGAATCTGGTATTATTTATACTTCTGTGTCCTGCGTTTTCTATTAGGATATTGATCCTGATAGAAGAAGAGAATTTTAATTCTCTCTGTATGCAATACCCTGCTACTCATTATTCTGAAGACTCTATGCACCACATTTCACAGCTTTAACTACCTGTGTTCCTAATCTGTTACCAAATGTTTGTTGTCCTTTAGTGCAGTCTCTGAAAATGCCAGCCCTACTGCTGGTTACTAGTTATAGCTCTGCTTCCACTTCAAAATCCTAAGCTAAGTGGCTTCGTGTTCCTTTGCCTTTGCACTGACAGTAAGAAGTTGTCATGGATAACCTTGGCTTTTTGGCAGAAAAAGAGCAGCTTCCAGACTAAATAAGACCTGAAAAAAATCTACCTTCAGTGCAGAAGCCATTTCTTTCTGATGCTCCCACTGCCAGGCCATCTAGAACCCCTGTGGCTGCCACAGCCTGGAAGTTAATGACTCCGTGTGTTCTCTGGATGATATGCAAGTGAACAGGATAAAGCTGAATGAAGAAAATCCAGGTTTTGATCTCTCATTTAGCAATGAGACTTGAATGACAGATGTCCACATTTTCTAAGGTTTCTTTTTGCAGTATTTTATACTTTCTCCTCTGAACTTTTCCCCCCCTACTTTTAAATCGCTCATACAGACTCCCAAGGGGACAGCCTTGTCTATTTCCTTCACTTAAAAAGTATGAAAAAAGTGTGTCTGTTTGATCTCTTGTGTGACTGCATTGCAATGGATGTTGAAACAGACTGCTGTTTAAATCTTAATACACATCTCTTGCAGTGGAATGGGAGAGCTCACAAGTTAAATTTTAAAGGAATAATGAGAACTGGTAGAATTAACAAGAATCACACCAGCACAAGCGGCCACAAAGCTAGGACACTTAGCTTACAATGTGCTCATTGTTGTGCTAGAGTAACTCTATTAAACACATGTATTTATTTATTATCATTATCCTAGCTGTCAGCAATTAAAGAAGATACTTAATTTCTTGCTATATTATCATAAGTAATCCTTGAAGTAACTTGGTATCAGAGGTCTGTTGAAACACAACTATTTGGGTCTTCCTGTTTTAAAACAAAAGGTGAAAAAATTTTTACTCAGCATGTTTTTGAAAAAAATGTGTATTTTGAATAAAATTGATGGAATTTGAAATGTCCTTTTATGGAGGATCAATATCATATAACCATCAAAATGGAAATTTTATTTATGCTTATTGAATTAATCCCTTCAGAATCTAAAAGAAACAAAATCAGTTGGTTCATCTTCAATTTCTATCAGTCCTGGCTTAGTGGGTGGGAACTTTGTCAAAGGAGAATGAAATATCATTCTTGGAATATAAATAAAACTAACATCTTTAAAAAAATAAGGCCTAACTATCATTTCAAAATATACTGTATAATTTCTGCTTAAAACATTGAATGAAAATCTAAATATTTTTTTAAAGATGGCTATGAATATCTTTCAAACTTCAGAGACTCAGTGAGTTTTAGCTTTAGTTTTCTTAGATGATGTGGTTAATTAGGATTTAGATTTAGCACAATCATGTTATGGTGGCAAATTAAGAATATTCTCATTGAAAATCACCTGATTAATTGGACCTTTTTTACTGCTGTCCAGCAAATCCTCTCTATTTTATTCCTTCCCCCATTTTTTTCAAGTCTTATTTTAAATTCTGGTTAATTAATATACAGTGTAATATTAATTGCAAGTGTAGAATATAGTGAGTCAACACTTCCATATAACACCGAAGTGCTCATCACAAGTGCCCTCCTTAACCCATCACCCATTTAACCCATCCCCAACCCCCTCCCTTCCAGCAATCCTCAATTTGATCTCTATAGTTAAGAGTCAGCTTTCTGGTTTGCCTTTCCCCCCATGTCTACATTTTGTTTCTTAAATTGCACATGTAATGAAATCATATGGTATTTGTCTTTCTCTGACTTAACTTCGCTTAGCATAGTACACTCTAGCTCCATCCACATCATTGCAAATGGCAAGATTTCATTCTTTTTGATGGCTGAATAGTGTACACACACACACACACACACACACATACACAACCTACAACTTTTCTATCCCTTCATCCATTGTTGGGCAGTTAGACTATTGCTGATAATGCTGCTACAAATATTGGGGTACATCTATCCTTTCAAATTAGTATATTTGTATCCTTTGGGTAAATACCTAGTAGTACAATAGTTAGATGGTAGGGTAGTCCTATTTTTAACTTTTGGGGTCCCTCCGTACTGTTTCCAGAGTGACTGTACCAGTTTGTATTCCCACTAACAGTGTAAGAAGGTTCCCCTTTCTCTGCATCCTGGCCAACATCTGCTGTTAATCTGTATATCTGTTGTTAATTTTAGCTATTCTGACAGGTGTCAGGTGATATCTCATTGTTATTTTGATTTGTATTTCCCTGATGATGAGTGATGTTGAGCATCTTCTCATGTGTCTGTTAGCCATCTGGATGTCTTCTTTGGAAAAATGCCTATTCATGTCTTCTGCCCAGTTTTTAACTGGATTATTTATCTTTTTGGGTGTTGAGTTTGGTAAGATCTTTATATATTTTGGATATTAACCCTTTATCAGATACATCATTTGCAAATATCTTCTCTCATTCTGAAGGTTGCCTTTTCGTTTTGTTGATTATTTCCTTTGCTGTGCAGAAATTTTTCATCTTGATGGAGTCCCAGTAGTTTATTGTTGCTTTTATTTCCCTTGCCTTAGGAGATGTATCTAGCAAGAAGTTGTTACAGCTGATGTCAAAGAGGTTATTGCCTGTGTTCTCCTCTAGGATTTTTATGGTTTTGTGTCTCACATTTAGGTCTTTCATAAATTTTGAATTTGTTTTTGTGGGTGGTGTAAGAAAGTAGCTCAGTTTCATTCTTCTGCATGTTACTGTCCAGTTTTCCCAACATCATTTGTTAAAGACACTGTTTTTTTTTCCATTGGATATTCTTTCCTGATTTGTGAAAGATTAGTTGACCATAGAGTTGAGTGTCCATTTCTGAATTTTCTATTTTGTTCCATTAATCTACGTGTCTTTTTTGAGCCAGTACCACACTGTCTTGATGATCACAGCTTTGTAATATACCTTGAAATCTGGAATTGTGATGCCACCAGCTTTGCTTTTTCTTTTCAACATGACTTTGGTCATTTAGGGTCTTTTGTGGTTCTGTTCACATTTTAGGATAGTTTGTTCCAGCTTTGTGAAAAATGCTGTTGGTCTTTTGATAGAGATTACATTGAATGTGTGGGTTATTTTGGGTGGCATAGGCATTTTAACAATATTTGTTCTTTTAATCGATGAGCATGGAATGTTTTTCCATTTCTTTGTGTTATCTTCAGCTTTTTTCATCAGTGTTTTATAGTTTTTAGAGTATAGATATTTTACCACCTTGATTATCTTTATTCCTAGATATCTTATGTTTTTTGGTGCAATTGTAAATGTGATTCCTTGATTTCTCTTTCTGGAAAATCATCTTTATTTTTTTTTTTAGATTTTATTTATTTATTCATGAGAAACACACACAGAGAGAGAGAGAGAGAGAGAGGCAGAGACACAGGCAGAGGGAGAAGCAGGCTCCATGCAGGGAGCCCGATGTGGGACTTGATCCTGGGTCTCCAGGATCATGCCCTGAGCTGAAGGCAGTGCTAAACTGCTGAGCCACCCGGGCTGCCCAGAAAATCATCTTTAAATGAGTATTAAAATTTTGTTAAAAAGGGAACCAGACAAGTTTGGACCCTGTAAACCTACTCTTAAGTGGCTTTATCACATGTATCAATACTTAATAATTGCACATGGCCTCTTTTTGAATGTTGCTTTAAAGATGGTTCAATGGCCAGTTTGGTGACAGGTTGATAGCTGGAATTCATAGTGAAAAGGAATTTCAATATATCTTGAAGCTCCCAAGGTATCTTCTTGACTGTCTATAGGTACCTGAAATTTATCATGTAAGATCTTAACAATGTTACTGCTTTATCTAGTATGAAGATATTTGATGGATTTATCAATTTTCTGAAGGTGCCTTGGTCTCCAGTGTCATTATTCATTGATCAAGGATTTAAAATAGTGGAATTTGAGTCAACAGTCATGTTGCTGCTGCTTGTGTTTCAGTCATACCTCTTTTTGGCATATTTTTAGATTTTATCCAGTGAAGTCCACAGGCAGCATCTTTTAATTGAATCCAATTGGCATGTAACATGGCCCAAGAAAATGCTTTAGCTAATGAGTTGACATCATTATGTGTTACAGGATTTAAAGTATCAAATTCCCATATAAAGGCAAACTATATCTGCAAATAAACAAGATAGCATTCGGTGACTTCTTTATATATTTTGGTCTCTATACTGTTTGCAATTCTCTGTTGTCAGGTAATAAATCTATTAGAATGACATACAGAAACAATTTTATTTGTCATCAGGGGTTTGTAATTATACAATGATTTGAAAGCACAGGGGAAAATCTTCCATGATAGTCGGCCTCTTACCCACTCCAAGGTTTGGCAGGTGGTTGATATTCAATGAGCATTTACCAAATAGCAGAATAAAGAGCTTCCCTGAGGAACCAAGTTTTGCAACAATTCAACATTCTGGGAAGCAGGAATTGTGTCTTTTGTTTCAAGTTTACTTCAAATTTTAAGAAAATTTAAAATGCCATAAGCATGTACTCAAACACCAGGAATCTCAAACAAAGTACTATTACCTTCTTCACTGAGCAGTCATCAGATATTTACTAAATGTTGTATTTCAAACCCCTTGCTAATTTCTGCAAATGCAAAGATGAGTGATATATGATCTCAAGGCACAACAGCTTCCTACTGACAGAGAAAAGACACATGTAAACCATTATATAGTGAGCTATGACAGAATGACACATATAATGCTATGGTTGTGCAGACAAGAGTATATTAAATGATGCCTGAGTTTGCAGACTGGAATGGAAAGGATGGTGGGGATGACTTAACAGAGATTCCTTGGTGAAGGATGTTGAAGAATTTTCCAAGTGGACAGTGGAATGATCCTCTAGGCAAAGAAAATGGCTTTTATACAGGCAGAAGATTGAGAGACTCTACTTTGGAACTGAAACATATGGGTGGATTTGAGAAAGTGACTGGAAAGTGGTAGAGCTTTATTAGGATCAACCTTAAATGTTGTAGTAAGTTTGGATTTTCCTATAGAAGTAAACAAGGATTCATGTCGATTTTGTGGGTCTAAGATGTGCCAAATTTCCTTGATGGTGGTAATTTTTTCTCAAAATGGCTCAAAAATCTACCATCTTATCTCAAAACTCTAACCATGACAATTTATGAATTTGCTCATTTATTCATTCCTGAAATACTTAATGAACAACTAATTTAAGCCAGACACCTTACTAGGCACTAGGGTCTAGATGATTTATAAGAAAGGATTCCTATATTGACAGATTGTTGAATGAGTTATCTACTTGAGCTGTAATAGCAAAAGGCAATAGTAACCTCCTAATGCACCAGTCTAATAGATTTTTTTATGCTGACCCTGCTCCAAATACAATTGGTATATAAAATAAAAAGAAGAAAATTGAGAATATATAGGTATATTTAGACAAGGTGTACATCTTCGGAAACCATAAAAGAAACAATAAAACAAGGTGGTAAGTAGACTAAAGACTTAAGATCTAGACATTTTCAAGATTAAAACGGTCCCTTTGAGGAGACAGTTGGTACTGATCTCTTAAACAGAGGACTGAGGTGAGGTTACCCTCCTCAGAAGAGGAAGCTGAAAAAAGAAGGCTGCAACATTTTTTAGGTCTATGGATTCTATAAAGCTATACATCTACAAAGGGAGAAATAAGGTATTAGGGATAGCCGCCCCCCCCCCCCAGCCAAATCTAGAGTGTCTACCAGGTGTGCAATATCTGCCATATTCCACAGAATAGAAGCCCTACACTGTAAATATAAGGCATGGGCCTAGATTGGGGGCTTCAGGGAGAGACCTGGTAAAGACGATTACAAACCTTTAGAAACAGAGAGGAGGAAGAAACAGGGAAAGAAGGACATTTTCTCAAGTGAGTCTGTATGCCAAGTTACTAAGACATATCAGAAAAGCTAATTTTAAGGAATATAGCCAACAAGATCAACAATAAGGAAATGAAAATGAAAAGGACATAAATTTGATAATAACTTTAAAAAGTGGTCAAAATCATAAAAATTAAAGGAGTGACATCTGTAAAAAAGAAAGACATTATGAAACGAGGAATAGAAATAAATGGAAGAGAATTTATGAGAACAAGTTAGAAATTCTAGAAATAAATAATAGAATCACTGACAGAAAACAAATTTACAAAACAGGAAAGGTATTAGTAGTTGGGAGTATTATTCAGAGACTATATTAGTAGTTGAAAGATGACACCAAGGAATTTGTAACACATAGTGGCAAGAGATGAAAAGTTATGAAACAATTTATCTCTTCTACTGATGGATGTCAGTTGGTTTGGGCTGCTATCACAAAGTATCACAGACTGGGTGGCTTACAAACAGCAGAAATTTATTACTCACAGTTCCATCTGGGTGGATTCCAGCGAGAGTCCTCTTCTGGGTTGTAGACTGCTGTCTTCTTGTGATGTCCTCACATGGCAGAGTGGGCAAGGGAGCGTTCTCAGGTTGCTTCTATAAGGATGCTAATCCCATTTCCAGGATTTGCTCTCATGTTCTAATCACCTCCCAAAGGTGATTCTACTTTCTAGTACTATCACCTTGAGGGTTAGGTTTCAACACATGAATTTTGGAGGGACACAAACATTCAGACTGTCACAAAGAACCATATGGGTTGTTCTTGGTTTTTGGTTATTATTAATGAAATTGTTGGACATTTTTGTAGTCTTTTTGCAGGCATATGTGTTGGTTTCTCTTGAGTATATACCAAGGAATAGAATTGCCAGATTATAGGATAGGTTGATGTTGAAAAATCTCCAAAAGGTTGCATGATTTCACACTCAGCAGCATGCTCAGTATGAAGAGTTCTAGTCATTCTACAAACTTGTTAACATTTGATATCATTGGTCTTTTTAATTTTAGCCATTCTAATCTGTTTGAATTGGTATCTCATGGTGATTTTAATTTATATTTCTCCAAAAATGATGTGGAATGATGTTTTGTGTTCTTTTGGCTTATGGATACCTTCTTTTGTGAAACGCTCCAGTCTTTTGGTTTATTTGTAAAAAAAAATTAGGTGATTGTTCTTATTTTTGAGTTTTAGGAATTACTCATGTATTCTAGATTCAAGTTTTTGTCAGATACGTGTATTACAAATGTTTTCTACTAGCCTATTATGGCTTGTTTATTCCTGTTATTAATGGTGTTCCTTGAATTGTTACTTTCTATAAAGTCCCGATTTGTCAGCTTTTAATTTTAAGGCTATTACTTTAATATATAGTCTAAGATTGCAAAGATATTCTTTTATGTTTAGAAGGGAATACTTACGCAGTCATATTCATGCCTGTTATATAGGGAAAAGGGGATTCTTTTTAGAGATTTACAATGTTAATTGGAAATATCCTTTTTATATTTGTATATACTATAGAGATTTGATTATATATATATAGACGGGTTCATTTAAAATTGATTCCAATGACAGATCTGTAGGCTTAAATGGACAGCTCTTCATGTTTAATAATATACTTCAGACTGAGAGAATCTGAGATCATGCCATATAAATTCATACTCTTTTTTATACTATACCAATAATGATATGCTACTAGTTTCACAATATTTCTGTTCTTTTTAAGTGTACATAAAAAAGAATACTTGCTTTTTACCTTCAACACTGCATGCTTTTCTGCAAAATGTAAGTCATGTAAGACATGAATTTTTATATTTTAACTACTGCAGATGTTGTGAGCATGTATACCAAGTGTTATTGGTATAGTTTTTTGGAAGGAAATGAAATAGAAATAAACATTTTATTAATTTAAAATATTATGAGTATACTACTTGTATCTTGTTTAAATCAAATATATTTTCTTTCCAATATGGTAAAAATACAACAGGCATCATAACCAAACTCCACCCTCGATTTTTTTTGTACTTTCAACAGCTGTAAAGCAGACAAGGGTAAAGGAATTTATAGCTTTTGTTCCTTTACATGGCAAGGTTGCTCTTGACATTCACTCCAAAATGGTCAATGGGAGTAATGCCATGGTAAGTTTCAGAGTTTATTCTCTTTCTGCCTCTGGACTCAGGGTATTGTGACTTTCTATTCATTTGCTTTGCTGTTGTTAATAACATACCATTTAATTCACCAATTTAAATTGTATAATTTGATATTTTTCAGTATATCTATAAAGTTGTACAGCCATCATCACAATTTGTTTTAGAACATTTAGAACATTTTCATCACCCCTGAAAAGGATCCTTGTACCCATTAACAGTCATTCCCACAGCTCCTTGATCCTTGCCCACATACCAGTTCTAAGCAACCACTAATTTTTATTTATGTCTCTGTAGATTTTTCTATTCTGGGCATTTCATATAAATGCAGTCATACAATATGTAATCTTTTGTGGCTTTTTTTTCCACTGTGCATAATGTTTTTATGTTTCATCCATGTTGTGTGTATTAGTACTTCATTCTGTTTTATGGCTGAATAAAATTTCATTAAATGGCTATTTCATTTTCTGTTTATACATTCACTTGATGGAAACCTGGGTTGTTTCCACCTTTTAGTGGTTATGAATTATGCTGCTCTGAACTTTCATGTATGAGTTTTTGTGTGGACATATGTTTTCATTTCTCTTGGATATATACTTAGGAATGGAATTTTTGGGTCATATGCTAACTCTCTGTTTAGCATTTTGAGGAATTGCCAGACTATTTTTCCAAAGTGACTGGATTTGATTAACTATAAATTTATTTTTCATCTATCCTCAAAAAGGATTTGGGCCAACTTGCTATAAACACTTGAGTTTGACTTGTGTTTCCTCTGTCTTCAAAATAATCAAATTTCTTCAGTTTATTCTTATGTGTTCTGCAAAAACACATGAGTGAAAAGCATAATTAGAATAATTAGAGATTTTGTCTTGCCTTAGGGTTAGCCAGAATTTGACTTTATTGACTTTCATTACAAGGTAGTGCTTTAGTTACTTGGGATTTTGCCAGAGCATCTCTATTGTGTTCAACTGCCCTCAAGTGGAGAGAGTTAGTTTTATTCAAGTGAGAATTTCAAGCTGAAAGATGGAGTTAGTTGCCACAAACTTCTGATTCCTGTGAATTTCAGAGTTGAGTATTATTCCTTGACAATGGGTGGGTTATCCAGGGATGTTCTTATGGCTTGATTTGCATGTGTGCTATCAGGCTTTATGAGAAGATATTTTAAAAATTGCAATTACTAGTAAGTCTGTTAAATACCCCAGATTAGGCAGAGCTGGAGTGAGGAGAGTCCATGTGCTCCGGACCATCACATTCTGAGTAGTAAAGGGCTGTGTGAGAGCTTTCCCTGGCCTGAATGAAATCTGTGCAAAGAAGAGAGCTGAGAGAGCAGTAATGTATGTTACAGAGACTAGCTGCTCTATGCAATCAGGAAGGCTTTGAATCATTTGAAATAATTTTTCTTGATATACCACAATGGTATTTGGAGGTCCCAACAGAATTCCTTAGATGCTGTCTTATAGTGGAGGTGTGAGGGGCTCTTCACTCTCCAGTCATAGAGGAGCAGTTCTCTGACTGACATGAGGCACTAGAGACCCAGTGACAGCTGTTTTAGGCAGCTGGTAAAAGCCACCTGGGGTGACTGCCAACAACGAGGAGCAGCTAATGGAAACAAACAGCATCCAGAGAGAATATTCTCTGGGAAATGCCTCCAGAGTCATTGCCCTCAGTATCTTCTCCAGGGATAAGCATATTAAGTATCAATTTGGAGAGGACTCATTTTCCCTAGTTTCTGCCAATTTAGCCTGAGTCATTTAAGGGAAAATGTGGTTGGTTATGCTTCCCAGTTGACAACACAACACTTGTCTTTTATTTGTCTTTATTATGTACTGAGAATAAAGAGTTAATAATTTCTATCTAAGAAACATGGATGGATGCTGGTCTCCAGAGGCATCTGGTATTATTAACAGGCTTTCATATTTCAGGTGATAATGTAGTCCAGAAGAAAAATATCACATAAAAAATAAAGTTTCTGTATTAAAACCCTAGAGACAATTTAAAATATTTCAGAATTTATACAATGAAATTCAAAAAACAAAGCACAAGACAAATTTCTCACACTTTTAAGTATTTTTGCTCTACATTGATTGATATGTCTGCCATTTAACAGTTTCTTCTAACATTTTGTCTAGCCATGTTGCTGCTAAAAATGTTTTTTCCTTATAATGAAGGTAAGAAGCTTTCTGTGACAGAGCATTACTGCCTTGTAATTAGGAGGAAGGACATGGGATTTGGAGTTATATCTGAGCTCAAATTCTATTCCAGAACATAATCATTTTGGAGGTCTAGCAAGATACTTATCTTTTCTAAACCACCTTCTCTCAGCTGTTAAACATGGGCATTACCTATCCTGGGAACATTTCATCTGATGGAGTTGAACATGGTATTTGGGTGGCCATGAGTTTTGTTTGTTTTTCCTCCAAGAGCACCAGCCAAAAGGCCTGTTTTTTATATTCCATATTTGTTTAGATCAGTGGTGCTCAATTTGAGATAACTTTGCTCTGGAGGGTATAACTGGCAATGTCTGGGGACATTTCTTCGTTCTTACAAGTTGAGATGAATGCATCTATCCTACTGTTATCTAGTGGTAGGGGCTGGGGCTGCTGTGCACCCTGCATTGTACAGGGTAGCTCTCCTGCTCCTCCCAAAGACTAATGGCCCTAGAGGCCAATAGTAATGAGCCAAGAAACTCTGGGTTGGAGGATGGGCAATAATGATGCTTCCTCTAGAAGTCCTGTATAAAGGGAAAAAAATATTGATGTCTGTGGCAAAATATTCTTAAGTGATTATAATGAGGAAGAAGAGAACATTGTAATATTTAAGTTTTTAAACTGCCTGACCAAAAGGAGCATTTGCTAACATATAAGGATGTATTAAACATTTATTGAAAATAATATTATGAAAAGGTGCTTATCTGAAGGGGAGCTGAACCCTGTGGATATTATTACAAATGGAAAAAACAAGGCAAAACAAGAACATAGAAGCCACACATGACTGGGTTCCATTCCTACCTCTAATACTTGTCAATATGACCTTGGGAAAGTGGCTAACCCCCTCTGAACTTTGATTCCTTTAACTATAAAGTGGAAGTAGTAGCACCCGCCTCAGAATATTGTGAATTTGCAACTTATATTAGGATTAACGATGCAAAAAGTGTCTAGAACATCATACCAGATCAACCAATGTCAATTCTTTTCCATGATGAATTTTGGGAATTGGATTTGGTGAATACTAGAAAAATTTTTATTCTGGGAAGAATATGGCAAATGGTAGCAGAACCAGCTATAAAGATTCTATATAGAATTTAGATTGAAATAATTAATTTTACTGGCTTATTTGTGTGCCAGTAAAAATGTAAAAAAAATAGGACAAATTATATTCATTCAAGAGTATATCTCCCACTGTTTTTTCTAACTGTTCCCTAGTTTCTTCCCAAGGGCAATTGCTGTTTCTAGAGAGTGATCCAAAATATTGAGGCCAAGAATAGTCTTTAGAAGGCCCAATGACCAAAGGTCAAAGAAATTCAGGCTAGAAAAGCCCAGTTTTACACATCTAGATCTTAAGGGATGAAACTGACAGTCCTGGACAAGACCTGTGATAAAAACAAAATATAATTAAGAGCATTTCTAAAAGATAGCATTAGGCCATCAGCTAGTTATGGGGGGAAATGACCTTAGAGGCAAAAGTATGTTCGGAAGTCAAAAGAATTCTGTGTTCCAACAAAACCAGAATATAGTTAGGCTGAAGATGTAGCATAAATAGATCAGGAAGAGGAAGATATCCCAAGGGTTAAGGTTTGTATCCAAATGGAATAGTTGTATGAGTATGAGGGGAAATGTTAAAGACGTTGTGCATTTGCTAAGCCAAATGAGGAACATAAGAATATATTTGGGATTTATCTCAAAAGTACATAATATGTATCTTAAAATTTCTGTATTATACTGATATTGAACTGACTATGGCTGGACAGCAGTTGCCAGACCAGGGAAAGTTATGGGAGTGGAGAAACCGTGGATCTGAGACATGGGTAAAAAGCTTCCCTCCTTTATGGCCATGGCTGATAGCAAGGAGGGGTAATCCTGATACACATAAAAGATGGAAACGAGGTAACCTCTCCTGTCAGCCCTAGCTTGACAAACTAGAGGATTTTTGACCTAATAGTATGGGAGAACCTATGTGGATTCATGAAAGTGTCTTGCTATTGAATCCCTATTAAGTGTAAACAATTATTGAACCTGCTTTGTATATTCTAATTGTGACAAGCTGTTTAACTCCTCTGAGCCTCAGTTTTCATCTACCTAATCCTTGCTAGTCTTTATGCAAAAGCACAATTTATCACTTCTTATTTTTAGGCCTCTTCCCTCTAGCCATGTATAGAAAACCCATTTCTAAATAAATTTTATCTAGAAAAGTCTACCTATTCTTTAGACAAATGATGTTTCCCTTTCACCAGTTAGGCTTAAGATGTGTTATTTTAATTCCCCTTTGTTTCTTAAACTCTCTCTTTACTCCAAATGCAATTTTAGTTTTTTTTTCATAATATATTTCTCATTCATTGCCACAATTGCTGTCCTACATCCTAAGGCAAACCCTTACACCTTCCAGGCTTGAACTATCTTAATTGCCCTCCTGTTGGTGTTCCTGCCTGCATCTACATATTCCTCCTCCAGTTCACTGTCTATACCAGCCTACTGCACCCAAGTTATGTATTTATCTACATTATTCCTTTTTCATGAAATGTATTTTCTTGCTTTTGTTCTGCTTGTGATATCATACTCATCCTTTAGGTCATCTCTACATCTTGGTAGACTCCAGACCTCTCTAGGCAGATCTGACCACTACATCCTATATTCTATCCTACTACTAACACTGCAGTCCTGTGGATGTCATGGTAAGGTGTATACACATATTTTGAACTATATGTATACTATTATACTGTACTTTATACCCCTAAAACCTTGATGGTATTTCTCATGTGGTGTGATATTTATTTTTTATTTCCTACACTTACCTGTGAGCCCCTTGAGGACAAGGGCCACGTATCTTCAATTTGGTATTCCAAGATCATGGTACATGCAACTGTATATATACATGATCAAAGGTTAAATGAAGCAATGTGAGAATGATGCACTGTATACTCTAAGTAATGACTATCCATTTTTACATGAAGTTCTGATACTCAACGTACTCAGTTTGCTTAACACTGTTTTGCTATATGAATCTTTTTTGAGTATGGGAGAATTTGTTTCAACTGACTTCTAAGATTTCTTTCCAAGTGTAGGATATCCATTAGTTCTACACTCCTGATCTCTGCTCCTGCTCTGATCTACTAGAAATGGAAGGAGGAATTCTGATGGGTTTTGGCAACAGGAATGAGCACCTGTAGCTGAGCTTGTCTCTTCTCTTTTATTTTGGAGTGATAATCTGCTTATTGGAAACACATTCTGGTTTGCTCCTCATCTCATGTAACCAGGCTTGTGGTTGTTCAGTGCTACCTGTGACTGGCTGGATAAACCTGTCTAATACTGGTATGTGGAATTTGTAGACACTTTAAAATTTAAATATGTGTACACTGACTTCATATGTTTTCTTTTCCCAGGGACATTCCTGTTTCCATCTGCATGTTTAAATATCAAATGTGGGCAGTCCGGGTGGCTCAGCAGTTTAGCGCTGCCTTCAGCCCAAGGCGTGATCCTGGAGACTCAGGATCGAGTCCCATATTGGGCTCCCTGCATGGAGCCTGCTTCTCTCTCTGCCTGTGTCTCTGCCTCTCTCTCTCCGTGTCTCTCATGAATAAATAAATGAAATCTTAAAAAAATAAAAATAAATAAATATCAAATGTTAATTTGTGAAATAATTCTAATTATATGAGAATAAAAAACTTTAAAAAATAGTTATACCTATGCGGTGGCCTCCTTAACATTTTATGAAAATAATATTCAATTTATTTCTAAATTTGCTGACATTTATTATAATATTTTTCCTTCATGTTACAAAATGGCCTAATGTACCACTGTCATTAAGTGACATAGAATGTGAAAAGTCCTTTGTACGCTGTCATGGTGCAATTCATTTACATAATTTTGTTATTAAGATGAGAAGATTTCAAAAGTAATTTCTCTGAAGATTATATGGCCTTTAACAATATTTTCTAAATTATAGAAAAAGCAGAGAATTTTCAGATTTTGTCTCCTTTTCTATCTTATTTTCTTTTGTTCATGCTAGTTTGTCTCCATTTGGTTTTTATTTTCTTCTCTTTCATAGATGACATATTCTTGCTACTTGATCTTCCATTTGTCAGCAATGGCAAGATTGCTGCTTTAAGGTTAAATTCATCAGCTTGGTGGTTATGGTATTTTGGTGATTTATGGATGTTTATGACTCAAGTATGAATACAAACGAGGGCTGTCACAAGTACCATCATCTTCCTTTCCAGTCCATGACCCAAACCAAATAGACAAAAATCTATAATTGTAAAACCAGTTACATCTCCAGTGGAAAGCCCCCCTTGAGAGATAACCCCAGGCAGTCTTAGGTAAACCAGCACAACACAGTGGCACAGATGGCTTGCAACTGTATCTTCCAGAAACAAAAATCATGCAGATATTTAGGCATTCTTGTTACACTTGTGTCCATTGTTAGGAGGCATTGTTAACTTCTGTCTCTGGTTTATAGTTTCCAGGCAAAACTTTGCAAAAGAACTCCTCAAGAGAAAGAGAGAGAATATATATCCTTATGTGCTGTTTTTTTTTGTTTTGTTTTTTGTTTTGTTTTATTTTATTTATATTAGTTTATTAGCAAGTCAGCATTATTGGATGGTACCTGGGTAATGATGATGTGGCTTGCAGGCATCCAGAAAAAAATGTTCCAAACTCAGTTTATGAAACTGTCAATTGCTGACAAGGATATATAAGCAAGCTGGAGGAGATATAAAAGAAATGGGCCTTGGCCCATGATGTATGTACTGTACCTGGAACATTTAATAATGAAAATTATTGGAAAACATCAGCCTGTTTATCTAATTCATTATTTTATCCTTTGTTTGGAGCAGATAAAAATGACTGCTCCATGGAAAATCATGTAAAAGAACACGTAGTGGTTTATTAAAAGAAAATATTTTGAATAAGGGAATTGAAATATACTCTTAACTACCAGACTTCTGCCAATCATATTAGGAATAAGTAATGAACATACATAATTAAAAGAATAGGATGATTATTTAAGTGATAAAAATATATTGTACAACTTTTTTTTCTTTAAAATAGCATGTTATACTGAAATTAACTGCCTGTATTACAACCTTATTAATATTATTCTAAAAATTTCACATTTATTTCTAAAATAACATAATAGCTGTTTTAATTTATATTACAAAAATAGCACTTTTATGGCTGGATGATATTCTTAATTCGTTTAATATGTAAGAAAGGCCTTTGTAAATTTTGATATGCCATTCAGCTGTAATCTTTTTTTAAAAAATGAGAAGGTTTCAAAAGGTTTAGAAGGATTCAGATAATTTATAGATTATCTAGGTGTTAAAGCATATTAGAAGACCCATTGACCTCTCAAAAATAGCAAAGGAAGCAATGCAATTTTTGCAAATATTGACTCTTAAATGTTAATATATGTCTGCAATGTTTAATTATTATAATATTAATAAAGTTCTTATAAAATACCATTATTCAGAGCTTCAAATGTATGTATAATTGTATATTTTTGAACTTAACTCATTGCTCATCTTTTCTTTTTGATTTTTCTGTTTTCTCCCTTTGTCTTTGGAAATAGTATCTTTAAATATTTCTCTCCAGACTTTGATTAATCTGTAATGTGTGATGATTTTGTTAACCCTAATGAAATGAAAAACATCTTTGACTTAACTAATGTAAGTGGGTCATACAGGACAGTGATGTGTCTGACAGAAATGCCAACACAGATCAAGGATGTAAGGTTCCCTTGATGACAAATAGTACAGAAGCTTGTGAAACATTTAGATATGCGGGAGGCCATATAACAGTCCTCTTGTGGAGGAAATGGGTTCCCTGACCTCCAGGATGCTGCAGGAAATCTTAGTCATCTAAGATAACATCTGTATGGATTAAAGATTCCAGTAGCTGCAGGCAGGTCAGACCTCTGATTCTCAGGAGTTCTTTCCACATTCTGGCCTCTCAGGAGAGTCTGGCCAGAAAGAATAACCTGGGTGACAGCCTCAGAGCTGGGAGTGTGCCAAGTGTGAGGACTATGTATTGATTGCTAAGACTTCTATAATGAAGCACCGAGTAGGTTAAACTGAATGGATTAAGCAAAAATTTGTTGTCTCAAAGTGTGGATGTTAAATGTCTGACATCAAGGGGTTTGTAGAGTTGATTTCTCCTGAGGATGTGACACTTTTTCTCCCCTGTATCCTGTTTTTATTTCTCTGCATCATAATGACCAACATAGGACATAAATGCAAATATTTAGCTGTACAAAGGGGATAGTGCTTAACTATAATTTGGAGGCATGATTTTTTAAAGAATAAATACTTAAACACAACTCAAGTCCTACAAGCACCTGGACTCTAGGTCTGTGTAGTGAAGCCGCCTCACCTGTGGACACAGAAATCTATTCCAGGCCTCTCTTCTGCCTCTGGTGGTTTGCTGGCAGTCTTTGATGTTTCCTGGCTTGAGGATGCATCACCTTAATCTCTGCCTTTATGTTCTCATGACATTCTCCCTTGTGCAGGTCTTTGTCCAAATTTCCTGTTTTTGTACGGACACCAGTTTTATTGGATTAAGGACCTCCTCTAGTCCCCATATGACTTCATCTTAGCTAATTACATCTGCATTGACTCTGTTTCCAAAGAAGATCACAATCTGAGGTAGTGGAAGCTAGAACTATGAATATGAATTTTTGGGGACACAGTTCAATCCATAACAGAATACCTAGGAGGCTAGTGGTTTTGGAACACCATCAACGGGGTGTGGTGCAGAGAATTGTAGGGGATGAAGTAAGAGAAATAACAGCTGCCAGACTGTTCAGAGCTTCATCAGTCATCATAAGTATCTTGTTTTTACTTTGGGTGATAAAAGGTTTTGAATGGTGGGATGACATGCACTAATTTTTAAATGATACCACTGGCTGGGGTGCCTGGGTGGCTCAGTTGGTTGAGCATGAGAGTCGGTTTTGGCTTAGGTCATGATCTCAGGGTCATGAATTTGAGCCTGGCATCGGGCTCTGTGCTGAACGTGGAGCCTGCTTAGGATTCTCTTTCTCCCTTTTCTGCTCCTCTCTGGGCTTGTGCTATCTCTCAAGAAGAAAAGAAAGAAAGAAAGAAAGAAAGAAAGAAAGAAAGAAAGAAAGAAAGAAAGAAAGAAAGAAAGAGAGAGAGAAAGAAAGAAAGAAAGAAAGAAAGAAAGAAAGAAAGAAAGAAGAAAGAAAGAGAAAGAAAGAAAGAAAGAGAAAGAAAGAAAGAGAAAGAAAGAAAGAAAGAAAAAGAAAGAAAGAAAGAAAGAAAGAGAAAGAAAGAAAGAAAGAAAGAAAGAAAGAAAGAAGAGAAAGAAGAGAAAGAAAAAGAAAGAAAAGAAAGATAACATGAGCTGGCAGATTGAGAATGAAGTGTAGGTTGACAAGGATGAAAGGAGAGACACAGTTAATGGTCTGTCATGGACACCCAGGCTAGAGATGTTAGTGAGCAGATAACAGTGTCAGCAGTAGAGCTACTGACAAAGTGGTCAGGTTCTGAACTTAAATACTTTTGAAGAGAGGTGGTATAGGATTTGCTGAGGGGTTCCATGTGGGGTATGAGAGAGAAGAGTCAGATGAGATTCTAACATTTTGCTCTGAGTAATAGGAAGGAGAGTGCCATTAAGTGAGGTGGGAATGTGTGGGTGTAGTACATGTAGGGGTTTAAAATCAGGAGCAGTCCAGAACGCATAGTATTTGCACATCAGTTCTTCTGGGTCTCAGGTTTCCTATTTTTTTGGTGTGTTTTTTTCCTACTTTTGTTTATTTTCACCCTTTAATTGATGAATTAAAATGGTATTTATTTAAGGTATAGGATATGATGATTTGATATACATATAGATTATGAAATGATTACCACAATCAAGCTAATTAACAAATCCATCACTTCAGATAGAGGCCTCCAGTTATGGAATGAATAAGTCATGGGAGTAAAAGGCACAACATAGGGAATATAGTCAATGGTACCGTGTTGTGTGGTGTCAGGTGGTAGCTACATTGTGGTGAGCATGGCATAATGTGTAGAGAATTTGAATCCCTATGTCATATGCCTGAAGTAAGGTAACATGCATTAACTATGGTTAGATAAAAATTTTAAAATATCACTTCACACAGGTACTATTTTTTTGTGTATATATGGGGAGAACACATAAGATAAACTCTTTTGGCACACTTTAGGTCTACAATACAAAATTATTAACTATAGTCACCAGGCTTCACCTTAATCTCCAGAACTGATTTATCCTGCATAACTGAGCCTTTGTGCCCTTTGACCATCATCTGTGGGTTTCCCCCACTCCCTTTTGGGATATTTCTTTACTTGACCTTTCAGGACACAAATCCCAGTCTTGACAGTACTTATTCTCTTTTTTAGATTCTTCTCTTCATTGTGTTTTTTTTCGTTCCATTACAAGACCTCGCTTCTATTAGTCACCACTTAACAAGAAAGTAATGACGACTTACCAGCTTTCAGAGAAATGTGTCCATTTGATCCTCCCAGTTCTTTACTCTCTGCCCTTGTATTCTTTCTTGTTGTGGTCCAGCAAAGAAAGAAAATCCAGTGTGGTATGATACACAGACTTACTTTAAAAACACACAAAGGACTTTTGTAGCTGTTGTATTAATATGTTTGAAGCTTCCCTCTTCTATTTATTTAAATATCCTCCTTTATAAACAGCACTTGCAAGAGTATTTTGCACTGGATAAAGATAGCCTTCTTATAAAGTGATTGTAACTCTCTGCAGAAAAAAATATTTAAACACATTCAAATAGATAAGATTTTTTAATGAGCACTGATGTTTTTGTGTAGCACTTGAAGCAAGAATTATTTATGATGTTTGACACCCAGCTTATGTGGCATTAATTAATTAATTGTTCATTCAATCAAAATTCATTATTGAGTTTCTACATGTGTCAGGAATTGTGGATAATGAGGCACAAAACTTACTTTTGATCTGTTTATTTCCCTTGAGAAGCTTTTAAAATGCCTTAGAGATAACACTTTTAAAACATAACACTCTTGTTTATAATATAATGAGACTCACATGGGATAGTTAGGTTTTTAAGGCCACTTGTCTTGTTCTTGCTTATCTTAGGCTACTTTATCATTAGTCTTATGCAGCTTCTGTAGTCTTTTCCTTTACTATCATCCATTGGTTTTCTGTATTTCTGATATCCATATCTGTCTGAGTCCTGTTCCTTCTCAGTCTTCCCAGGAGGATAGCCATGGCAACATTCGGGTAGGGAAGCATGGGAGCCAAATCAAGTGGGGGTGGGGGAGAGGGAAATGTTAATTACTAACGTGTTTCAAGGACAGTATTCTAAAACAGAGAGGCAGAGCTAGTGAATAACATTCAATTTCCTAATCATAATTTAGAAGACAAAATGTGCCCAGTTAGAGGATGAAAAAAATGATCAGCAAATTTGATAGTAGAAGAAACAAGAATCAGTATGAGTTATGGGTTAGTTTTCAGTGATGCCAAACCCCTAAAATGTATTCCACTGGACTACTACCTGCACAATATACACAGGTATTTTCAGAAGCTGCAGTGCTTTCAACTTGGTGATGAAAGACACCAGAGTAGATGAGGACACACGCATCTTTAGTGACTGCAACATGCTTTCAGAGATCAATATAAGTCATTATATAATATATATGTCTCTGGACTGGGTCTGACCAGGAATTCCTGAGCAATCTAAAGTAAGGAAAGACTAGTTGCTTTAATTCTTATTGGTCAACCTCTCTCAGTGGGAGAAATCTCTACCTTTTGTCTTAGATCCAGGCCTTAAAGCCTCCCTTAAATGCTCTTTAGACTCTAACTATACTAGTTGATTAACTTTCTTTCTGCCTGTCTGTTGATCTTGCACTGATTCCTAGTTATGAGGCCATCTGCCTCAGTCTTGATGAAAATATTACCCCGTTCTGATGTCTTGAGTCCTCTGTGAGCTATTCATGCTCTTGATCCTATTCTGACTTTGCCTTCTGTTCAAGATGGATGACCCCAGTCTACTTGGTTATAATGGACAGAGGGCGCTTCTTACCTCTATGGTAAACTAATGTGCATTAGCTAAGTTTGGGATCATTACTTTTCTTACTGTTCAATGCATATCTTCATTTCCTTCCAGGGTTATATTTAGAAGTCTAACTAGGATAAGAGTTTTACTTTTGTTGGTGATAGGATCAATAATATGCATCAACCCTAAGTATTGCTATTTTTATATGGTATTCCACCCTGTTCTCCACTGTTGCTACATGGTCTTAAACCAACCACAAACTTCTCTTCTTCTGATTTTTCTTATTCTGGAGTGAGGGAGGTGAAGAAATTTGATTCAATTAGATTGTGTTTCTTGATATTTGTATTTGCTTTTGATTTTCCTAATGCTGATTAAAACTCACACCTTAGCAAATGTGGAAGTGTTTCCTGGATGTAGTAACTATAAAAGTGTATGTAATTGGAATTAAAAAAAATGGAACTTAAGAGAAATAAAGAAAAAGACATAAAATTTTAAAAACTTACTATACGAGCAAATTCAAGAAATTATAAGGATCCAAGTATTGTGCAAAAACACTGAAGTGTCACTTGAGGAATAGGAGTCACTGTCTGAGGTCAGTGAGAGAAACACTGATAAAAATGGAGTGTTTTCACGGATGTCTGAAAAAAGGCACAAATACTGTTTGGTAGAGGGGAGGATTGGATATCATTGCAAGAAAGGATTATCTGACCTGTCAGTCTTCCTACCTCTCCTATTCTCTGAGTGCCTTCCGAAATAGTAGTGTCATGTATTCTTAAATTGCTCTCTAGGGACTTATAGAAAATCTTGTTTTATCATATGTTATTAAATCAGTTTTTGAGATGCCTGGGTGGCTCATTGGTTAAGCATCTGCCTTTGGCTCAGGGCGTGATCCTGGAGACCCGGGATTGAGTCCCACCTCAGGCTCCCTGCATGGAGCTTGCTTCTCCCTGTGCTTGTGTCCCTGCCTCTCTATCTCTCTGTGTTTCTCATGAATAAAAAAATGAAATCGTTAAAAAAATCAGTTTTTAAGAAATCCTGATATTTTCTAATCAATCACTAGGATTAAAAGCCTTTGCTGGCCATGTGACAGTATAAAATTGAAAATAGCAGCCCAAATGTTACAAATTCTTCAAATCCTAACTTAAGGACATCTTTTTTCCCCCAAAGTGGGACAAATGGGCCTTTCACTGAGTTTTGAAAGTGAATCAGAACTCTTAGGCACAACTGGGCATCAGGCTATCACAAACTATGTGGATTTTGCTGCCTCTAATGAGATTTTAATGCACTCGCCATGTTTCATGGTTTTACATATAGCTTAAGTAGAACACATGATAGAATTAAATTTATTTTTATTTTTATTAAGAGATTTTTCTTGTCAAGCTGATATTTTCTTTAGAAAGCTCATAAAAATTATACCCATTTCAGAAGAAATGTTCCCAAGTTGCTCCTGTTCCTGAAGATGGCTATCGTGAGGTCATAGTGGATCAAAAGACATCTTGGAAGATTTGATAATGCTTATCCAAGGATTTAAAGAATTTAAAAATGTTCCCGAACCCTGTGAAACATATATTACTGATATTGGTATTTGGGATTAACAATGCTGTCAATAGACAAAGGTTGTGTCAAAGGATAAAATTGTAGTCAGCAGAATTTTGCTTGATATACTCAGTGCTAACAATTTTATACATTGGTAGCAGGTACAGGGGGTTTACATTTAGCTAGATCATTGTGAGTGTTGACCTTTTTCCTAGTAACGTTTGCTGGAAATTGTCCCTTTTCTTATTTTGTTGTTGTGTTTTTTAAATAAGGACTTAAATCTCCTACTTCCTTCTGATTTATTTTCCTTTTTATTCCCATTCCTAAGCTGTTGAAGACATATATAGGTTTTTCTTATGTTACAAGGAAGGAAATTATAATAACAAATTTTCTAAAGTGACTATATAAACTATATGGTGAGTCAGAAGCTGCACATAATGAGTTAATAGGTTTCCAGTTGAGAAACAGAGGACATGATTCTAATGATGCCTTGCCATCATTAGATTAACAGTACCCATCTAAAGTATATAGCAGAGTTCCTGTGACCAAGGAAATCTACATGGGTTTCCCGATGCAAGGAAAGAAGGTAGATTTTCCTGTTGAGGATAGTTTGTCCTCAGGTTGTTGTCTAGTGGTGCCAGGTTTTCTTCAATACTTCTAACTTAGTCTGTTCAGGCTGCTATAACAAAATACCATAGACTGGTGGCTTAAACAACAAATATTTGTTATGGTTCTGGAATCTGGGAAGTGAGGTCAACATGCTGATAGATTCAGAATCTGGTAAGAACCTGTTTCCTGGTTTGAAGACAACTGTCTTCTCACTGTGTCTTCACATGGTTAAGGGACAAGGTAGCTCTCTAGGGTCTCTTTTATAAGGGCACTAATCCCATTCTTGAGAGTTTCCCCCTCATGACTTAATTACCTCCCAAAGGCCCCACCTTTAAATACCCTTCACATTTGGGGATTAGGCTTCAGCATATGTTTTTTGGGCATATACAAACAGTCTATAGCAGTCTTCCTTCCAGAAAATGGTTTCAGATGTTTAGAGTTGGTATGGACATAATCAATATAACACTAAAGTGGGCAAAATGACCTTGAGGAATTACCTAGCTAGACAGAGCTGAACCTTTTAAGAGAGACTGCAATGTGCTGTGTGTTACAATATTCTGTCTCCTGGTAGGAAAGGAGAGGAAGCTCCACTTTCTCTGTTCCAAATGAAATGCCAGTATCTTTTTCTCCCAAGTAAGACTTCAGCCTTTGTAGGGGTATACAAAGCCAATAATGATAGTAGAGGAATTCCCTGGAGGAAACAAAGTTTGTTTTGTGTGTGTGTGTGTGTGTGTGTGTGTGTGTGTGTGTGTTTTAAGCCAAGTTAATCAATTCAAGTCTTTATGTTCTCAGATTTAATAGCCATAACATGATGTCACTTTCATATAAAGAATTCTTAGAGAACTTTTTATTTAAAGCTTTATATCTATTTCTATGAAAAATCTATTTCAGTGACTGCAGGCTCTGCTTTTGGCACAAAAGTTTTGCTGTGCTGTTCGATCCAAATCAAGCCATATTCTTCCACCTGCTGTCTACTGCTGCGGTGCTCAAGAAGCTGCTACAGTTGTTTTGCCTTCTTGCTGATATAAATGCTTGTCCCTCAGGAGAGGCACCAGAGGGGAGCCCATATATTTAGCATTCAGTGGAGATTCTCACAAAAAGACAAAAAAATGTAAATAACAGTCACCTGTTGGAACTAGTGAAGGCAAAAGCATTCTGTCCTAAGCTTACAGGATCTAGGAAGAAAATAAGGGAATACAGATTGTGAAAGGATTTGTATTAAATTCAGAATATTTGACTGAGAAAGGTAGTAGGTACCTCAAATGTGAACTTTTTATTCTATTTCCAACTTAGAACAGGTGGAAAAGAAGTCTAGCGTTTATTGTTCCAGGAAAGTAGGTTTTGTTCCCAACATAACAAAATGGAATCCATGGGGTCCATTCTGTTCAGTAGATATACTTAAGTTTTTTATTATATTTTATGGCTAGAGGTTCTATATAGGAAGAGATGCAGACATCCCCAAAACACCCAGGACAGCTGGGTCCTGACCACAGAGAAGAGGGATGTCAGAGGCCCTTTCCAGGTACAAGTGGGCTCTAGCTAGGGCTGCTTTGTCTCCACACCATACCTATCCTGGACCTCTGGGTCCAATCTGGAATTGGCAAAAGTTTAATAAGTACTTGGGAAATGTGTGTAGGGTGTGCCAGGAAACAAAATACTTCGTTATTAGAGGGCTTTTAATGAAGTGGTGAATTTATAGTTCTGATATGTCTTTTTTCCCATACCACCAAGTAATTCTCATTCTCAGTGGTTGTTGACTGGGTGTTCTGCAAATTTTATTTAGTTCTAACACTATCTACCTGGAGATGGCATCAAATCCCATAGGTTGAGTGCTCAGTCCTATAAGACTGTCCTCACTTCAATGCCAATCACAAATTCAGGCTGTCATCTGTGCTTCTAACTGGCTATAAATTGGAGGTTCTTACAACCCCATTCTTGGATTTGATTAATTTGCTAGAGTGGCTCACAGAACTCAGAGAGACATTAACTTATGTTATTTTATTTACTTATATATGACTTATTTATTTATTTGAGAGAGAGAGAGTGTGTGTGTGAAATGGGAGAGTAGCAGAGGGTGAGGGAGAGAGAGAGACGCAGACTCCCTGCTGGTTTTGGAGCAGGATGTGGGGCTCCATCTCAATACCCTGAGATCATGACCTAAGCAAAATCAAGAGCTGGATGCTTAACCAACTAAGCTACCCAGGCGCCCTTACTTATACTATTTTAAATGGTGGGAAAATCAGTGATTTAAAGTATATAAGAGAAATTATTGCTTAAATTTCCATCGAAGTCTATAATAAAATATATAATATGAGAAAAAATTATAAGTTGAAAAGAGGTATGAAAGTAATAATAACTAAACCATGTATTATGACTCTACTTTTAGCTATCAGTAGCAAGATAACACTATAATATATCAACAAAGTGTTTAGGTCCACAACATCCTTTTGTTCACCTTATTGCGTTCCCTCTTACAGACATACATACATACCAAAACCTGGCTTCTACTATCATAGGAGGAGAGCACATGCCAATAATACAAAGAAGAACAAAAGCCTTTTTTACTTTCAAAGGACAAAGTCCTGTCCAAAACATTATGCATGGAATTGTTGAGAATATAGAAAGATATTTGCAGAGGACCTAAATGTGTTCATTGCCAATGAGGATCTCTCGAAAGGGAGCCCTGCAACAGAAAGTCTGGCCACCCCGAGAGTAGGAAAGGACTGTGTTGCTTGCAGTCTAGCATCTTGAATAGGTCTCTACTTCTATTGTCTGTTGGCAGTGAACTCAAGATGACCCAGAGGGAGATCAGGGAAGACTAGTCTTAGAGACATTTTCACCAGAATTCTTGCAGCTGAGTGGCTGAACCTTTCCAGACCCTTGAGAAAAGCTGGAAGTATGGTGAGAAAGAGCCAGAGTGAGAGGGCAAAAGAGGAACGGACAGACAAGAGAGGGAGGTGAGAGCACATGTACGGGAGAGCAAGGAGACCCAAGGGGATCTGGAGAGTGGAATGAGCAGGAGCAGAGACTGCTAAGAGGGAGGGCTGCATTGGGTGATGATGGTTGGGGTCGAGATAGACCAAGGACCAGAGACCTCCGCTGTGGCCAGCATGCTACCACCTAAGTCTCAAAGAGGCAAGGGGGATGAGACGTCTATGTATGCATTTCTGTAGAGTAAACTAAAACAATCTGGACTTGACTGAATGTTCCTTTAATTAAAACAGTAAAGATTTCTGCAACTTATGACAGCTTGAGATAGAAACTACTTTTAGTTATAGAAAATCAAGTTGAAGACTCACACATCTGAGTTTAGCATGTTAAGAATACACATACACACTGCTTGGCTGGCAGCAATACCAGGACTGTGGTCATTCAGGAGACGGCTTCTCATCCTATACAGAGAGGGGCGGTTGCATAGGAAAGTGTTATGAGAGCGGTCTGGGTGGACATTTCAACTATAATTGATAACCTTCATCTAAGCCTTCCCATTTTCATCGCCATCAGGAGGCATGTGAAATTTCTGACCTCAAGAGCAATAGCTTGCTTGATGACCTAGAGCATAGCCAGTACTTTTATTTCCTGCCAATTCTTGTGGAGTAGAACATTTTGGATTAGATGATTCTTTGTTGTTAGGGTCTATTCTACACTTTGCAGAATATTTAGCAGCATTCCTGGTCTCTGCTCACTAGATGCCAGTAGAATCTCTACCCTTACTGTGGCAACTAAAATTATCTCCAGACATGGCAAAAGCATTGGCAATTGAGAACCACTTTTCTAGAGTATAAATTCTTTACTACAGTCTGAAATACCTCCCAGACTGTAATATAGAAAACTAAAGCATCCAGCATTCTGTGCATACGATAGGTAACCTGAGGAAGCTGTGATACAAGAGATGTGATGAAGGATGTAAACAAAGTGGAAGACAGCAGGCAAATAAATGAATTTTGGATAATTGGCTCTTAGGATTTTTACTTACATTTTCTTTTTGAATTAAACCTAAGCAAATGTTTTTGAAATTCAAAACTTTGCTCTGGAAAACTGCTACTGAATATATTCTGAGAGCAGCTTTATATTTTATCTAAAATATACTGCCTTTCATCTTTCTTTATACATCCTATTTCCCAAGCACTTAATCACATTTATTGCTCACTTTTGGGCTGTCTCCAATGTTGGCATATCTGGGTAAAGTCTCAGGATGCTGATAAAGAAAAGGTTGAAGAAAAGTGAAGATATTAGAAGGATCCCCGAACTAGAGTAAGAGATCAGAAAATTTTATTAATAAATGCTATTGAGAAATAAGGGATTTGCAAGAAAGAAAGGTGACTGAGGGGCCTTCTCATATCTCATCTTGAACTTTAGTAATGTGAAGTAGTGTGCCATTGTGACTTAAAAGTTTTGAGAATTAGTGATGAAATTAATCTACAAAATACTGTAAAATTAATATGAGCCAATAGATAGTAAGATAGGAAAAATCACTCTGCTGCATGCTTATTATCCTGACTTTTCTCTTAAAGAGGGTTTTATTTAGGTTTTGGAGTGAAAGAATCTTATATATCTTTATATATCTTTCATTCTCAGAGAAATGGAGTTTCATAAGAGATGCACTTCCTTTACTCCCTGCAACTTGATTCAGCTGTTCCAAGGTTTATTTACTGTTTACTGTGGTACTATTTTATGATGTCACACTCACAAAGCCTCTTTGTTTTTAATAATTTGGATGATTTATAGGTCTGGGTATGAAAAGCTCAGTGTCATCATGTTATCTGATTCCCAAACTTATCTTTTCCCTCTGAGTTAGGATTTGTGCCTATAATTAATTCAGCAACTGTAACTGCAAAATGTTTGCCCTATAATGAGTTCCCAGGTGACATGAAAACCTCAGCTCTCCAGTAGGATAAAAATTGGCATGTCTTCACCACGGAGCTAATGTAATAACAAGATTCAATCTGTGGTTACATCAGAGTAGCTGATCAAGTCCCAATAGTACATGTTAAAATGAGACTGTTCTCATACTGCTTGCTCCTTTCAGCTGAAAAATGGGAAAGTGATTTTGGCCTTTTATTATCTACTGTGTGCTGTCACCTGTCTCACCCTAGAGCAGTTTTCTGCGCTAGGGACTTCACTTGTTTAGCATTTCATATATCATGTCTTATCTAAGCATCCAGTGCCTAAAACTTATGCCACAGTGGCCAAGCAGGTGTTGCAGAAGAACTACTTCAGCAGCTCCTAAATGATTAAGCACTGAGGGTTGAGATTATTTTTTTGGTTTGTTTGTCCTTTCATTCTATTTTGTTTCATTTTGCTTTGCTTTGCTTTGTTTTATTTTATTTATTTTTTAGCAAAGATTAGCTGAGATCATTTGCCTACCAGATGTGTCTTCATTGGTTTATTATAAGGCATTTCTATTATTTTTCCTTGACATTATTATTGATGTTTGTTGTGAAAGTATTTTTTAGAAGTGATGCTGAGAAAGCATCTGGTTAAGTTAGCTAGTCTGGTTCAAGAGGTGATTCTAAGGCTCATTAACTCAGCACTCCCATCATCCAATAATGGGCACCCTAGAGTAACTGCTCAGGAAATGAACACAGTGCTTCCTGCCTAGTGTGTTTATGGAGGAACATTTTAAAATCAAGCCATGAAGAAATTGTTCAAAAAGTATCCTTGTTTACCTGCTATTTGCATAATCCAGGGGGTTTTAAATAGATGCTTCCAGTACTGAAAAAATAAAGTTGTTATGTATCCTATATACATTATTCACCGAAACATTTTAAGGAAAAGCTTAACTGTAAAATAGAATGACTCATTTCACTGAGGAATAGGCTGACGTTTTAGTGACTTGTCATAAATAGTGCAGTGGGGCTAAGTAAACTCAGTGTAATGATGAGTTTTACAAGGTAGTTTGTTCCTTCTTTATCTTGGGCTCAATGACCTTTTCCCGAGAGAGAGGTATTTATGGGAAAATCTACATCTCTCTTTTATATTCTTGTGAACCTTTAGCTCCCTAACTAGAAGCAGAAGAGACAAGAGGGAATACAAAAAAACTTTTAAAAAGAGAGAGACAGAGAATGGCTTTACCAAGTGAAAAAACCAACAGTATGCAGAAGACAGCTTTTTCTTCTTGGGGGAAAAATTAGAATCAGAATTTTGGGGCTGAGGGGATAATTAGAATCAACCAATATCATGGGGAGTCTTGATTCTCCCCCATACAGGAGAGATTGCTCACAGGAAATGATACCACTATCCATACTATTGCTTGGCCAAAGCCTTAGGGTCTCCCTTGGCTACTCTCTTTCCTTCACTTCCCCTATCCTGTCCTACCTTCCCACTCCATCTCCCATGCCTATGTGGAGTCATTTCAATCCATTGACTTTCAAAGTATATCCCATCTCTTTGTCTTAGCTGAATACCCTTCTCCTGATCACTATCATCTTTTTTTCTTGGACCACCAAAAATCAACTTTTAACTAGTCCTGCTTCTAGTCTTGTCCACAATGCATCTTCCCCAGTGCTGCAAAAGAATATTTGTGAAATGCATTCTTATCATATCACTGCCCTGCGTGAAACACTAAAATGACTTTTTAGAGGACCTAGAATAAGGAATTCAAGCATCAGAAAATTTTCTATTATCCTATAATGGTATATACTATATAGAATATGCATGTGTGAATATACACACAAACAACATACATGTTATAGATGGGAAGGCTTAGGAGTACATGACTCATGGAACATCTAATTAGACACACATTTTCTATTTCCCAGATATTTTCTAGAAATGAGAATTTATTAAAATATTTTGTTATGGCAATGAACAGAAATCTTAAAATGTTTCTTGTAGTATGAGTCTTTCTTAAGTTTTCTTGATCTTAGCATGTAGGTGCTTATTTATCTGGTTATTTGGATATTCATTTGAATTTGGAGAGACCATTTTGCTAGAAGTTGGGATGAAAGAGGTAATCCTGGACTGCAGGGAATCTGATATCCAATGTGGGCATAGCTACAAATAGCAAGTCCCTAGCTTTCTCTTTGATCTTAAACTTCAATTCTTCTTACAACATAGTGCTAAAAATAATAGTATTCATAATAGAATCAGTTAACATTTTTATAGCTGTTTCATCCTTGGCATTATATTGAGACAGTTATATGCATTATCCCACTGCACACTCATGATCACTCATGAGGTAGATACTATTACTATTTCCATTTTATGTGTAAGAACTTTAATTTTGAGACATGTCCTGGCCAATGTTGCATAGGTAGAAGGTACCAGAAAACAATTTCTACCTCAAGTTTTGTATATTCTAAAGTGTGACTCTAAACCACCATATAATGGCAAGAGAGAATGAGAAGAAAGGGAAAGTAACGATAACAATTCTCATCTATACTTCTTATAATATTGCTATAATATTGTCTATATTATAATGGCTATTCAAAATAATCTGTTTCTTTTTTGATCTGTTTCATTTAAGGCAAAAACACAAATTTAAATGATTATATTAAAGAAATTTTCCCTTGAGAAAAATGGATTTTTCTGTCAGTGCACATGAGTTTCACATTGGTCATCATAACCAAGAAACATGACAGATACTGAGAACAAGGCATCATTTGGCTTCAAAGCAAGGTAGAAATGGAAACTCTTGGGTTATTATAAAACATACCCTTATATATATATTTCTCTTCTGTAAGCAGTAAAGAAAGTAGCAAAATAAGAAACTCTGCTTTAAGAGTTTCATAAAAGGAACTTTTATTAGATGAAGCTAACAATATCTTTAATGTGAATTACATTTTACCCCAAACTTAGAACAGGAAAAACACCTACTCCAAGCATCTTGTTTATTTGTGCAATAATATAATAGGCAAGCCTATTCCTTGGGGTGGACAAGCACATTGTGTGCTTTGCTTTGTGGAGCATCGGCTTCTGTGTATAGAGAGAATCCAGGAGGATTGTTGAGAACTTACACAGCATTCCTGAGCCTCAGCATTATTGATATTTGGGGTTGGACAATTATTTATTTATTTTTTCCTGGACCTATCCTGTGTACTGTAGGAGGTTATGCACTTGTGGGATCAGTATCCCTGACCTCTATGAACCAGATGTCTCTTCCTCTTCCTCCATCTCAACCAGGTGATAACCAGATGTGTTGCTAGATATTGAGATTGGCTAAGTTATACAGATTTGTAGACTTGTCATAGAAGTCACAAAGTTATTGCAAACACATTCCTTGTGGCTTCTGTTTCTGACACTGATTTTGAATGTTCTGAAACAGTTTCAAAAAACAACTGAACTATAAGTAAGAAGACTGTATTATTATTATTATTTTTAAAGACTTCATTTATTTATTCATGAGAGACCGAGAAAGAGAGAGGCAGAAACATAGGTAGAGGGAGAAGCAGGCTTCATGCAGGGAGCCCGATGTGGGACTTGATCCCGGGACTCCAGGATCACGTTCTGAGCCTAAGGCAGACGTTTAACTTGAGCCACCTAGGCGTCTTGGAAGACTGTATTATTTACACAAGAACTTTCTCATGATGAAACAGAGATATATATATTATAAGCCTCAGTGGCAAAGACGAAGAAGATGGGCTGGCTATTTTACCATCAATGTACCCCTAAATGCATGGGTTTTAAGCAGGGATTTATTCTAGTTACACAGAATTATCCATGAAGGCCATAATCAGGTACATATTTTAAATTAATTTACATCAGTACACTAAAACCTTATTGATTAACAATATTATATCTAAAACAATATGTAAGCCAAAGCAATTATTGTTTCCCAGGTGACCAGGTGCCAGTTTCTACTCTTGCAAAAATACTGAGTAATCTTAAGTTGAAATATTGAAATTCTATTTGCCCTTGGTTTTAACAGGTTTAGGTATCAATTTTACATGCTTTAGCATTATTTATTAGAATTTCATATTAGTCCACTTGGGGCTTTTAACGTGATAGCCATTTCAGATCCCATTGAGTTTCAGAATATGATGTGTATTTCCAAGCTTTATTTGCCTCCTGAGGAGTCATTTCATTTTAAGTGGCTTTAGAGATGAAGGGGGGCGGGGAGCGGGCAGCAGGGAAGCTGACCATGCTCCATGAAATCCTTAGCACCCAGCAGCACTAGAAAGTGTTTTTACAGATGGGGAAAAAACAGAAGTAATATTGAACACTTAAAATTCTCTGGTTCCCACAAGAATTCTGAAGAAAAGTATATTAGAATGGGTGGAGCATGGAGGATTTTAGGATAGTCAAACTACTCTGTATGATGCTATAATGGTGGATACATTTTATTATTCATTTTTTTCAAACACACAGAATATACAACATCAAGTGAACCCTTATGTAAACTACAGGCTTTGAGTGATAATTATATATCAATATAGGTCCATCAGTTGGAACAACTGGATCATTCCGGTGGGGATGTTAATGGTGGGGGAGGTTATGCACTTGTGGGATCAGGGAATATGTGGGAATTTACTGTACCCTCTGCTCAGTTTTGCTGTGAACCTAAAATTGATCTAAAAAATAGAGTCTATTTTTAAAAAATATATTCTTTCATTTTAGATAGTTTAGGCAGGGGTTTTAATAGGATAGATATCTCATCCTGGCTCATAATCATTGTAACCTCTGAAGATCTGTTTCTGGTAATCTGTTTTATCTCTAATCTCTGCTCTAGATAAACTAGACGCTGTAGTCTATATTTAAGAGGATATAATACCGAGGACACAAATATGCTCTTTTCAGGCAATACTGACTTTGTTAATAAAGACTTGCTTGATTAATTCATAAATGATGTGCTTTTTGTCCTGTGGATCCAAACTACACATTTCAATCTAGTCTTTCCAATATCAAAATTAAATTTATGTGGTAGGTAACCGACTCCTTATTTATCTTTTTCAACATAATTTTTTGATTCAACTACAGGTAAAAAGTGAATTTCTTCAGATTTTGAAGTTCTTATGAGAGATTATCTGGAAGTTGATTCATTTTTTACAGTATTTTAACTGATTTTGTCAATCACATTTGCTGTGGCCAAGCTTCATGGGGATGGAGGCTGTAATTATCAGATTTTATTGACTCTGTTTCAGTCTTCAAAAGAACTAATATCACGAACATTGGGGTGGCTCCGTCAATTAAGCATCTAAATCTTGGTTTTGGCTCCAGTTGTGATCTCAGGGTCCTGGGATCTAGCCCTGTGCCAGCCTCTGTGCTCAGTGGTGAGTCTGCTTGGGATTCTTTCTCCCTCTCCCTTTGCCCTTCTCTTCTCCCCCCACGCCTTCACCCCTGTGCTCTCTCTCTTTCACTCTCAAATTAATAAATCTTTTTTAAAAAAATAACTAAAATCACAAACGTGAAAAATCCCATTCAAGCTTATGATATATTTTGGAAAATCATGGTAGATCTTAAGTTTTCAATTACATTTTAGTTCTGCCACTGAAATTTACATACCCACAGTTAACTGTTTACCTTCTTTAACTTATTGTTTCTGGGATTTTAGGAATTCCATTCCCTGGTATTTGAAATAGTTAATCATGTCATTTTATGGTTAATGGCTGCAACAACACTTTGCTAGTGATTTCTGTTACCATTCTATGTCTAACGGGAACTCATTCTTCAAAACTACACTTACCATTGTCCTTCCCTCAAAGTAACTCTCTTTTCAAGTATCTTTTGGCTATAATTTCACTAGTTTGAAACCTCTGAAACCTAATCTATTCATTGACTTTGAGGGTTTTTTTTCCTCCTCCATTACCATACTCAATATTATTGAGTCTTCCCAATTTTACATTCAAGTGCCTTACAAATAATTAAAACAAGAACAACAACAACAACAGAACTATCCCTCCTCAGGCCTTGTTCTAAATCAGGCACTCTTTCTATTCCTTTTAATTAATCTCCCGATTTATACTCTTTCCCCAATTAGACTAATACTGCATACTGTTGGCAGAGGTAGTTCTCTAAGTACCTACTTTCATGTTATCATTATGCTTCTAAAACCTTCAGTCATTCGCTATTATATACAAGATAAAATCTAAATCCTTTAGTGTAACACTCCAAGCCTATCATAATCTGTCATTTGCTACCTTTTCACACACATTTCACCAAATATTGAACAGAACTAACACTTCATTCCCCACTAGGTGAAAACTTTTTGCTATTCACAAAACACATCATGCTACTTACTTTCAATATAAATTGATCTCTCATCTCAGACATTGCTTTTTTTTTTTATTCTTTTGGAAAGTTAGTAAATATCATGAACTCTTAACTATTTCATGTTACTAAATTTGTTAAACATCTATTATGTAGTGGGGCTGTGGAAATTTCAAAAGTAATTTATTATATGGTTTCTTCAAGGGGCTTTTAGTATAGTTGCGGATAGCATGGAAATATAGAATTTAGTGCTAAATTGTCTGTTTCAGTCTGTAAATTGCTGATAGTTGAAATCCTAAGTATCTGGTATGTGTTTATGTATTGTATGTGCTTCTTTTTTGTTTGTTTTAATTATATTTTAAGCTCCTAAAAGGATAGGTGTTGTCTTCTGTGTGGATAAATATATATTTTTGTATTTCTTCATAATGTTAGGTGCTTGAGGAAAATGTTTTGCATGAAATTGCAGAGTTGGGAAGGAGGGTGTTTTTTTCTTGCCAAATAGCTTAGGCAAATCAGAAATCTTTTCTTAGAGCAGCAATGCCTTAGGTTAGTAACTGAGTGCCTGTGGAGATCAGGCAGGTCAGATGAAAGAATGAGTTGGGAAGATTGGGGGGTTGAAGGCTGAATCTAACTGGAGAGTTCTTGCTTTTTCCAAAGGACACAGCTGTTACTCAGCAGTGCCTATTGCTGCCACATGGGATTTTAAGTCTGTTGCTGCCTGATCTAAAAATTTTTAAGACAAGATGGAGGTTTGAATTTTTATGTGAAATGGCTGATATTTTTCACCCTAGATTTTGACAGAGAAAATTCTACACCCACTCAGGCTAAATTTGTCCTGCGGGCTATACTGCTAGTTTGTAATCTTGGCCCTAGAGAGATTTCGGTTGTTGTTGATGTATAATTATAGTAGAAGTCTCTTATGACATAATCAGTGTTGGTAGCTGGTCAATCAGTTAGGAAAGTCAGTTAATGTGGTAATCAAAACACATTTGACCTGTATTATGAAATTATCAGAATAAAAAGATGATGCATATGTCCAACATGTAATATTCATTTAGAACATATAAATTAAGTTTCTTCACCGATCTTTTCAGACTAGGGAAGGCCTTTTTTCTCTGGATATGGGTTTACTGACTGGATTGCTAGATTCTTTTTCTGATATAGACCAGACATATTTTCTTCCATTCCCAGTTTCCATTTTTTAAAGCAGAGGGAGAAGTATACAGACTTGCCAGACAGGCTGAGTGCAGAATCCTGAATTTCTGAGACTGGCTTCCATCTTGTACATTGCCTTGTCCTCAAATGAGACTGTATTGTTTTTAGTGACTCGCCTTTAATCAAAGCATTAATCAAAACATTTAAATGTATTTTCTTAAAAGCCATTTTCTTTTCATACTCCTATTTTGTCAGTCTACATAATATTTGGTTAATTTATATAATCACAATGTAAAATGAAACTAGTATAAGCAAGCTTGGGAACAAAAGATTGACTCCTGGAAATTATTCACTTCAGCAGATGGGAGCATGAGGATATAAAGATTTCTGGTCACAAAATTCAATATGTTGTAGACAGCAATCAGTGTTTCAAGAGAAGACTAGAGAGAGTGGATTAACCCAGTCACTTGATTAAGTGAAGGTCAGTTAAGTGAATAGCATGGTATAGCATTATAGTTCATTGTACTGATCCATAGTATTGGTCTATATTGTGAAACCATTAGCACAACACTGCATCACCTACTATCTGTGAATTCCAGAGTAATGTTCCAGAGGTGAATTATATAAGGCTTTAATATGTTTTTGGTGACTCTCATGGGAAAGAGGGTCAGGGAATAATTCTAATCCCATGTACGATATATGTGCTTTTGAGGAGATTGTTTTGAGTAGAAATAATTCTTGTGTTAGGAGAACTAAAATATTTTAGTGAAGTCTTGCTTTTTCAACTATTAAGAACCATGATTTAGAAAGAGATATTATGTGATATTATAAGAACGAGAAGAGAATGTTTGGAGGTTCAAATTGCTTCTCTAAGAAACAAAAATTTGTTTTCTTTTCCATAAGTTTCATTCCATTTTTTTTCAGTTCTTCAACAGAACAATTATTTATGCCCACAAAAATGTTGTTCACCGGGGCCTGGGCATCTCACTCAGTTAAGGCTCTGACTTTTGGTTTTGGCTCAAGTCATGATCTCAGGGTCATGGTGTCAAACCCCATGTCAGACTCACACTTAGCAGGGAGTCTACTTGATATTCTCTCTCTCCCTCCCTTCTGCTCCTCCCCCTTGTGCTCTCTTTCTCTCTTTCTATCTCTCTAAAATAAATAAATGAATAAATTAAATCTTTAAAAAAAGTCATTCACACTCAGATTAGAATTCAGATTTTGTTCATCCTTGTAAAGCAGTTCATGTTGTTTGCAGAAATCTAAAAATATTCTATGCATGTTTTCCCTCCATGCTCATTAATTAATATTATTTTTATTGAAGTATAATTAAAATACAGTATTACATTAGCTTCAGATGTATAGAATAATGATTCAACAATTCTATATATTAATTAGTGCTGACCATGAGAAGTGTCATACCATCTATCATGGAACAATGTTACAACAATATTATTGACTGTATTCTCTATGCTGTACTTTTCATCTCCATGAAAATTTGTTAATTTTATAATTGGAATTTTTTACCTCTTACCCCCCTTTATCTATTTCACAGATTAACCTTTTAACCCCCCACTTCCCTTGCTAGAGGAGATATATGTAAAAAAATGTTTCTATGGCCAATGTCAAAGAATTACTGCCTGTGTTTTCTTCTAGGAGTTTTTTTGCTTTTAGATCTCACATTTAGGTCCTTAACCAATTTTGAGTTTATTTTTGTGTATGGTGTAAGAAAGCAATCTAGTTTTATTTTTTGCATATAGCTGTCCAGTTTTCCCAGCACCATTTATTGAAGAGACTCCTTTTCTCATTGCATATTCTTGCCTCTTTTGTTGTAGATTAATTGGCCATATAAACATGGGTTCACTTCTGGGTTCTTTAGTCTATTTAATTGATTTATGTCTATTTTTGTGACAGTACCATATTGTTTTGATCATTACTCTACTTTGTAGTATAACTTAAAACCTGAAGTTGTGGCAGCCTGGGTGGCTCAGAGGTTTAGCACCGCCTTCAGCCCAGGGCTTGATCCTGGAGATCCAGGATTGAGTCCCAAGTCGGGCTCCCTGCATGGAGCCTGCTTTTCCCTCTGCCTGTGTCTCTGCCTCTCTCTCTCTCATGAAAAAATAAATAAAATATTTAAAAAACAATAAAACAGAAACCTGAAGTTGTGATATCTCCAGTTTTGTTCTTTCTCAAGATTGCTTTGGCTTTTTGGGGTCTTTTATGGTCCCCATGCTCATTATTTTTAACTGTTATTGATTGTTATTCCACATACTTTGAACTGACTACATTAAATCTTGGAGACATTGTTTAGGTTTGTGGATATTAGATGCATTTACTTTTTAAATAAAGGATATATTTGGGGGATCCCTGGGTGGCGCAGCGGTTTGGCGCCTGCCTTTGGCCCAGGGCGCGATCCTGGAGACCCGGGATCGAATCCCACGTCGGGCTCCCGGTGCATGGAGCCTGCTTCTCTCCCTCTGCCTATGTCTCTGCCTCTCTCTCTCTCTGTGACTATAATAAATAAATAAAAATTTAAAAAAAAAAAATAAAGGATATATTTGGATTGAAGAATTGCAAAAATGGTCAATGTTTAGCTAAATAGCTAGTTGTTTAAAAATATTTGTGGCAAACTGGCCTTTCCTACTGTTTAATAATTTAAGAGCAATGATAAATGGTTACAGTAAGCATTTTAATATTCATTCACCAGTAAGCACTACAAATCATCTGGTAAGTGAGACATTTGTCCTAAGGGACTGTCCAATGTTTCTTCAAATGGTTTACAAATCTCCTGTAGGAATTTGTTCAGCTTCCAGTTTCCTGGACTCCATTCCAGATCAATGGAATTGAATATTAAACTGTGGAGCCTAGGATCTACATGTTTATGAAACCCTGATGGCGATTTTTGTGGAGTATCATTGAGAGCCAGTACTCTTGACACTTGCAATCCATAGGGAAATTAGAAATTATCTCCTACAAGAGTAGGCCTAAAGTGGTGGTTAAAATCTATCAGAGGGAGAATAATCTTCTCCTAAAATTAGAGGTCTTCCTGAAGACTTGGCTTCCTTAGTCTTTCTGCCTGTTGAATTCTGGAAATTTATTCCAGTCATACTCAGAAATCACTAATAGTCAAATGGAACAGACCTGGAGTATAACTAAGCAGGGTGGTGGTGACATGGTGTTTAGAAACAAAAAGACTCAACCAAGGGTGTGCCTATGGCCAAATGAAGCAGGTAGGATCCCTTGATACAGAAAACTAGTAAGGTAAAATCCATAGTTGTGTGTTTTTCTGATATACCTCTTGTGGGGTATGGAGACCTACAGACTTTGTTTATTGCCAGTAAGAGATTGAGAAACCTACAAATAAATCCTTCTTCTGACTGGCTAGAAACCTTGGAGTTAAGATTACCTACCACACAGCCTGCCTTGAATCTCAAGATCTGATCAGTTTTTTTTTTCAGGGCCCCATAAGTCAGCATCCATCTCCATGCTCGGGGACATTTAGAAGCTGAACTTTATTGATAGTTCATTATAAAGAGTTTGTGGGCTGTGTAAAAGCCATCAATGAAACAACAGTATAAAAGAATCTTTTTGTTTTGTTTATTGTATTTTGCTTCAAAAGGAGACTCAATCTCTTTTTCATATATAAATACCATTCTGGAATTGACTAAAGTCATTAAAACATTTCAGGTATCTGATATTTAAACATCAGAATGAGTTTTTAGTTCTTTATTAGATGAATGTAATTAGGCAAAGGCTTGTGACTCTTCTGAAGTTTTACTTGCTCTGAGTGTCATGAAGTGCTAAAACACATAATATTCTAATTTATACCCATGTTCACTTTGAAGGATACATATAATTCTGTTTTTACTGAGTCACATTTTATTTCTTTTCACCTTTTGAAAATGTCATGTGCAACCACTTAAAATTAAAGACCACACAACTGATAAAGTGTCTCACACAACGTAGCAGAGGCGAAGCTTTAGACTGTGTGCTACCAAGAAAGGCTGTATCTTGAAGATTCTCGAGATCTTAAAGAAAAGAAAAGGTAAATGCTGTTTTCTTGAAATATTTTTACAGCCAATTCTCTCTGGAAAAAGAGCAAAGAACAGACTAGCTTCATAGGGTTGTTCAAGTCATGAGTTGGCTCCCACATGGACAGCTGCGTCCTCACTGGCCATCTATCAGGGATAGCTCTTTCTTTATGGCATTAACTTTTTTTTTATTTAAATTCAATTTGCCAACATATAGTATAACACTCAGTGCTCATCATATCATGTGCCCTCCTTACTAACCCCAGTTACCCCATCGCCCCCCACCTCCTCTCCAGCAACTATTGTTTGTTCCCCAGAGTTAGGAGTCGTTTGATTTCTCTTCCCCTCTAATTTTTCCCCACTCAGGTTCCCCTCTTTCCCTTATGGTCCCTTTCACTATTTCTCATAATTCACTTATCAGTGAAATCATATGATAATTGTCTTTTTCTGATTATTTCACTTAGCATAAAACCATCCAGTTCCATCCACCTCAGTGTAAATAGTAGGTATTCATCCTTTCTGATGGCTGAGTAATATTCTACAAGATAGCTAAGGAGGTAGCTTCAACAAATGGTACAGTAATAATTGGATTTCTGTATGCAAAAAAATGAATCTAGCCACAGACCTTATACAGCTTATTAAAACCAAATTAAAATGGATCATAGTGAAATTAAAATGGATCATAGTGTAAAATGCAAAATTATAAAATTTGTGGATGAAAACACAAGAGAAAAATCTAGGTAACTTTGGATTTGGTGATGAGTTTCTTTCTGTCTTTCTTAAAGGTTTTATTTATTCATGAGAGACACAGAGAGAGGCAGAGACACAGGCAAGGGAGAAGCAGGCTGTCTGCAGGGAGCCCAATGAGACACTGAACCCCAGACTCTGGGATCACACCCTGAGCTGAAGGCAGGCGTTCAACCATTGTGTTATCCGGGGGCCCCCTGAATTATGAGTTTCTAGATACAATAGTAAAAGCATAATTTGGGACAAAAATTGATAAGCTGGACTTTACTAAAATTAAAAACTTCTATTCAGAAAAGACACTGTTAAGAGAATGAAAAGACAAGTCATAGATTGGAAGAAAATATGTGCAAAATACATGTCTGATAAAGGATTTATATCAAAAATATTCAAAGAACTTTTAAAACTGAACAATAAGAAAAAAAAACAACTCAATTAAAATATGGGCAACAGATCTGGACACCTTAACATATGTATACAGATAGCAAATGATCCTAAGAAAGGATTCTCACAATTGTTTGTCATTAGGGAATTGCAAATTACAAAAAAAAAAAAAAAAAGATCCCACTTCACATCTATTAGAATGACTAAAATCCGAAAAACAGACAATACTTTATTGACACAAATGAACAAATCTTGGGATCCCTGGGTGGCGCAGTGGTTTGGCGCTTGCCTTTGGCCCAGGGCGCGATCCTGGAGACCCAGGATCGAATCCCACATCGGGCTCCCGGTGCATGGAGCCTGCTTCTCCCTCTGCCTATGTCTCTGCCTCTCTCTCTCTCTCTGTGACTATCATAAATAAATAAAAATTAAAAAAAAAAAAAAAAAAAGAACAAATCTTTAAAAAAATGTTTAAAGGAAAAGGAAAAGCCCAAGTTAGGACAGCTGCCTGGGATACACAATCTTTAAAAGAAGAGAATGCTCTGGGGAAGGAACATTTGGTGCTGGGTTATATACATTTTTTTTTTACATAAAAAGTTATAAATCATTAGACAAGAGACATTTCAGAAAATTACAGACCTTATCTTAAGATTTTTGTACATGCAGGGCTGTATCACCTTAATCTTTTGGGAACCAGGGAGGGCTCCCCCCCCCTCTTATCTTTATGTTTGGAATGCTGGCTTTTAAGTTATTTATAAACGAAGCAGATGCACAATGTGTACTTGGGGCAGAAATTGAGCACATGCTTTGAGGTTTTGCTGACTCTGGTAAATGTTAAGCTGTGGCATCCCTGAGAGCCCATGAGCAAGGCCCACAAACACTATAAGTTGAATATTTTCTTCATTTTATAAACCCAGAGCATACAAGGATGCAGAGAGATAGGCACTCTCAATCACTGTTGATAGCAATGCAAAATGATGCAGCTAGTTTGGAAAACAAGGCAAAGGGTCTTACCATATGATCAAGCAGTCACATTTCTATATATTTACCCAACTGACTTGAAAACTTATGTTATACAAAACTTGCATGCAGATGTTAATAGCAGCTTTATTCATAATTGCCCCAAACTGGAAGTACCTATTGTCCTTTAATAGGTGAAAGGATAAACTATGTTACATCCAGACAATGGAATATTATAAAGCAATAAAAAGATATGAGCCACAAAACGACATGGGAAAACCTACATGCATATTGCCAAATGAAAGACAACTAGTCTGGAGTGGTTACATAGCCATTCCAATTACACGACACTCTGGAAAAGCCAAAATTATCGACACAGTAAAAAAAAAAAATCACTGGTTGTCAGGGGTTCAGATGGAGGGGACAGGGATGAATAGATGAATCAGAGGGGACTTTAAGGTAGCAAGACAATTTGGTATGATATGTAATGGTGGATACATGACATTATCACGACATATTTGTCAAAATGGCACAAAACAGAGTAAACCTGAATGCGTAAACCAAGGGCTTTAGTTAATAATAATGTATCATTATTGGTTGATCAATTGTAATAAACGTATTCCACTAATATAAGATGTTAATAATCAGGGAAACTGGGATACCAAGAGAGAGTATAGGTAAGTACTTTGTGCCTTTTTTTTCTGTTAACCCAAAATTACTCTATAAAGGAAAAAAAAAACTTTATGTTTCACTTATCCAGCTTCAACATTTTTCAGTATTTTACAAATCCTTTTAAACCAACCTAACTCTGCTGAAACAGAAGTTGGGAGCATTTTTAAGGGCTGGGTTGAGCTAGTGGAAGAGTACTAGAGAATGTAAGGAGAGAGGTTCATCAGTGGGATATGTTGGACACATTGTTATTTCCAAATTTGCAAATGTTTTTTTCTGTGACTAGGCAATCTGTGTTTGCTAATTGGCACCAAGGGAAGGTAGGGAAACCATGGGATACAAAAGAGTGCTAATTTTCTTGATGATTACATTTCAAAGGGATAGCCCCCAAGTCCTAGAGAAAGACATTCCTGAGTTGTAAAACTGGCAGGAGACATTCGAAAAAGGTTTACATCTCAAGAGGATAGAGAAAGAAATTACAATGACCAATTTTCTAAAATAAACGCTGTGAGAAAAGGAGGTCAGGGGCCTGGCAATAGGAAAAAGGCTGTCTAAATTTTAGTCACGCCAAGGGAAATGGTAAAACCATCTTGATCACCTTCATCTCTTGCTCCTCTTTTCCCAGAAATGTGATGCATAAGGAACTGAAGTTCTACTTGTGAGTCCCATTCTTTTACTTGCTAATATTTTCACTCTAATTTATGGATGATCTTTTTCATTAGAGAATATTTCCACTCCAAGACAATGCAGAAGGGTAAAAGCATGGGGCTGGGTGAGACCTATAGAGTTCTCAATAATGTACTGAAAATATTATGTTGCCCCAACCCCAATTTAAAATTTAAAACAAAACCAAAATTAAACTGTGAAATTTATAAGAAACTCTACCAGTGTTCTTATTTTTCACATGATTTTTGTTTCAATGCTATTTCTAAAATACTAAATTTCAAGTTATTATGAACAGCGCATGTTGGTCCCTCTGGTTAACAGGAGCTTTGCTTCCTTTTGGGGGGGTCTACACTGAAGAACTGGTTTGTGCAGGGCTGGTGGCCCAACTACTTTAGAATGGCCTCTTATTTTGGTGACAGGGGATCATTCATTTTAAATCCTGTATTTCATCTCCTGCTATTCATACCAAAATCATCAGTATGATGTTACCTCTTTTTCCTGAAAAGAAACTTAGGGTTTGAGTCATGAGTGTATTTCCCCCTACTTTCTTTTTTGGGTTGCATACAAGGAAAGCATTATCATTCAAATGTTCTTTTAATCATCCAGTCTATAACATTACAGCAATCAGAACAGATTTGTAATTCCTGAGCCATGTGCAAAGAAGAGATATCTTGCTTCACTGAGAAAATAGATAATTTTGTGAAATATTGGCCATTTATCTGTCAAAGTAGGGCATTATATATTGAACTACAGTATGAAGCCACTATGCACCTTCAATTCTTTTCATTTATGCTTTAATGGGGATTTTTTTTTTGTATCTGGTATAAGGCTGCCCCAAATTCTCCTATATCTGAATGCACTTTTGACGAAACTAGGTATATGAAAATATTAATCAAGAGAATACAATTAGAAGAATAAAATTAGAATGCATAGTCAGGCCAAATGTATTTTATTAATTAAAAAAATATCAATCATTGAGAAAACAATAAAGGAGAAGGGAATGGAAAATAGTGTAGATTATCTTTACAGTGCCTCTAGCTGGGTGGCTTCTATTGCAGCAGACACGAAGGCTGTCCTATTATCTGCATTTTAGAACCATTATTCTGAGTAGACATTCAAAATGCTGAAGATTTTTCATAATATGTTGAAATAAGTTTAGAACTGATTGTCAGAAGACTTCATTTTTAATTCTTGCTCTATAGTCTACAACATATAAATTATGTGGCCTTGGTTAAGTCATTAAATCTTTCCAAGCCCTGATTTCCTCATTTGAAAAATGAGAATAATAAAAATATTCTTGTTTCCTATGTTACAAAGTTGTAATAAGCAACAAATAACTTAATGTATGTGAAAACATACTGCAAACTGAAAAGCACCATGAAGGATTATTATTTATGCTTCAATGCATGCATTGAACATGGTCTGTGTAATCTGTATTTTCAGGAACTAACCCTCCATCATGTTGACATTTGCTAATTTTAAATCATGCTGCAAATGAATGGTTCAGATTGTAACACCTGCTATCATCATTTTTTAAGAAAATGACTATCATTTGATTTACAAGAACATTTTATCTTAATAAGTTCAGTTCAGCATTTATTAGCATGTATTAACCTGAAATTCCCTTAATAGAAAATCATGTCTAATTCTTTTCTTAGATATCAGAGTAGTAACCATATTATTGTTTGACACTATATTCAGTAGGAGTTGCTGTCCTCAATAGTTCCCATTATTTTCTCAAGAGTACTTTAAAAATTATACAGTCTGAAAATAAATAAAGGAAAAGACCAGATAGTGTGCCTGAAGAGAATATAAACCTTTGGGCTATCATATTTTCATATTATGTAATATGTTCTGTATTATATAAATAGCTGCATTTCCTAGGCAATAATCTTATTTTAAACCACCTTTCCTATTTTACATTTTAAAAACCAGTATAAGAAGAAACATTATAGGCAGCTTCCAAAATGAACACCAATATTTGTGATTCTATAACATAAAATAATTTTCACCTTTAAAAAGTTTTATTTGTTGAATTAGGTATTGCAAAAAAAAAAAAAAAAAAGGTTGTAAAGACATCACAGATCTCATACCCAGTCTCCTGGAGTGATCATTTATGAAATATGGTATTATCACAGATTTTATGAAGGAGGGAAAAGCAAGGAATGTTTGGCTATTGCCCTAATAATGTAATTGGATGGTAAGGCATAAGCATGGTAAAAAGTGTACAGTACTGTGTGATTCTTGTGATAAGAAATCTGATTTAAAATTCTACATTTGTTTAAATCAAGTAAGCTTTTGTATGGGGATGTACCTGAATAAACATGGTGGTTGAGTTGAAGACATACATGGTTTGAAAGAGAGAAGAGAAGAGAAGGAAATTGCAGAGTGGAAGAACCACTTAAGCATACTTTGTATCAGAAAGGAAAAGATTTAGGAAGTCCCATCCTTTAAAGATCGCATTAGGACTTGTTGCCTACCTAGACTTTATGGTTTTATGTTTTTGAATATATTTATGACTGTGCTTAAATGGAGACCATTTCAAGAGCCATTGGAAAAATTCATTATCATTGCTGACCTTAAATGTCACTAAATATAACCTACTCACTTTTCTTCTTTAAATCTTAAATAAAAACCCATCTAGCAGTTCATTTTATAACATTCATACTTTATAATGAATATTATTGTTTCCACATAAACATTTGCTTTGATCCACCTTGAAACAGCTTAACCTATGAGTTTTGAAGTTGTATTTTTTCTCAGGGGGAAATCTTAGAAATTAAGAATGGCTTCTGAAGTGTGGTCTCGAAACAATACTCTAATTTTTAGGTTCTTTTGTTTCTTCTAAATATACTCCTCTATAGAATGGTTCTTGAAAGTTGTGCTGTACAAGAAAATTTAATAGAACTGAATGCTTGTTGTGTCTCCCTTTTAAAATACTGTTCTCTAAATGGCATACTCTAAGATTTTCTTTCTTAGCATTGCTTAGCATTTTCAATAGTAGAATTGCTTAGAGTATATATACCATAATCTTAAAATCCCTTTAAGTGGTATCAGTAAGTAAACTCCAGGCTTTTTTTTTTTTTCATTTTGTAAAGAATCTTCATGTGTCTTTCACAATATGCATATATCTACTGACTCAATACACTTATTTTGTAAACAGCATGAAGACTGGGCATGCAAAATGTATGTATATTGTCTTTGCTGGGACCTTCACCACATACTGGAATTTTATGAGTGGTCCAGGATGCAGAAGGAACTTTTCAAAATCACATTTACACTGTAAACTTTTAAGAACATCCTGAAATACAGTACTTTGTGGGTACATATAGTTCAAGGATAAATAGAGGAGTAATTTGCCATTTGTACCAAATTAAATCAGACTTTCAGTTCAATCAAAACAGCTTGCAGCTGGATGCAATAATTTGATTTCCTGACACTCAGAGAAAAATTGAAGCCCTCCAAAAGGCCCCTGCTGATCTTCAACATGAAATACAGTTTGCTGGCAATTTCACTCAACCTCTGAATGCCTTCGCATTTAATAAGCTAAAAAAATGCAAATAAAGCATAAGGTTAGCTGGAGATGGCTCTCAGGTAGTGTTTTATTACAACTAAATGAAACACACAGCACAATGCCTCTGAAGGATCATGCTCTTGTTCTTTCTCAAAGCAGCTATTTTGTTAAATATGCCATTAGATGAATCTCTGTATTAGTGTCCTGGGTGTACTGTTTTGACATTGGATGTGTGTTAAAAACACAATAAAAGGCTTCAAAGAACAAATGCTAGAATTCTGTATGAATTCCTTGCTATTTTCTTGGGAAGGTAATGAGACAGATAAAGGTAAATCCTCAAGTATCCATTAACTGTTGATTATTCAAAATAGCGAGGATCCAAATTTATAGATCTATGCAGTCCTCGCAGATTAGTTCAATTTATAACAATTTGTTTTTATCTTGAGTTTTTACTGTAAATTGACAAATATGGGTCTTTCAACATGTTGAATGGATTTTTTTTCTATTGCCCCAGAATTGAAAACTGGAAGTATTCAAAGCAGCACAAAGTGATATACTTTCTAAAGAAAGCTTCTTCTTTAAAAAAAAAAAAAAAGATTTCTAAAATTTTTATCCATAAGAGACACAGAGAAAGAGAGAGGCAGAGACACAGGCAGAGGGAGAAGCAGGCTCCCTGCAGGGAGCCCAATGCGGACTCATCCCAGGACCCTGGGATCATGACCTGAGCAGACACTCAACTGCTGAGCCAACCAGGCGTCCCTCTAAAGAAAGCTTCTTGCATTTAAAATGTGAAACTCTCTCTAGGCTTAAAATGGGGTTTCAAAGTAGGCCCTGCTTTCTTTATCACAAGTCTTCTACTCTTCTTAATAAGCACACAATTTAGAGAGAGAGGTAGAGGGTCAAAGAAGGACACTGTTCGGATTATGAGTCTCCAGCAGAGGGGGATGCTAGAATTTTCCCTCCCTTCCTTTTGGCTGGTCCTTTCCCATTCGACCTCGCAGCAGTAGACAGATGGTACACTCAAATAGGGCAATTGAGGAGAGATTAATGAAGGGCCCATTTACAAAGGTGTGACTAGAGTTAAGGGGAGCCAACAGGGCATTGTGAAGCATCCTAGCCATGGCCACAGTGGGAAACTTTAATCTTCACCACCCCAAAGGGGCAGGGAGAGGAAATGATTAGTAGAACCCAGAGCTATAGCTGGAGAGGAAGGCAGCCTGCCAGAACCTGTGGTCTTTTGAAGAGGGACATAGTCACTGGTAATTTGGAACCCAGCAAGGAGGGCTGTCAAGGAAACAAATACCTCAGTATCTTTCTCCAACCTCTGATTTCTTACCAATGTCACCCTTTGGCTTAATCCAACCAGAAGCCAGTGAACAAAAGAGCCCCACTGAAGCCTTATATGAAGATCAGTGTCCGGGAGCCCCAGAGCAGAGAAGTTGGCAGTGGAGCTGGAGGGATGAACAGGGATTATCCAGCACACCAAAATAAGGGGCACTCCAGGAGAATCATTCATAAAGATTGGAAGGATCTAGGAGGAAGGGGGCTTGGGATCTCATTCCCTGACTGGGGTATTAGCTACTTTGCTGGTGGAAATGAAAAAGGTGATCCAGCCTTCAGTACCCCCTCCAAATCCTTTAGGCTAAACCCAGGATAAAGCTGGAGATGGGGAGAAGATGAAAATCAATTCTAATATAATGCTGATATAATATTGAAGTGTTAAACTGTAATTAATTGCATTGGAGCTTTTACTAACTAAAAGTGAATGAGAAGCTTTAGGACTTATTTAGGATGCCATTAAGGGGGGTGAGAAACGGTGGTTCAACAGAGCATGGTTAATGATTGTAAACAAGCAAAATCATTATACATTTGTAATTCACTGAGTTAAGACTCTTCAATAAACTGGTTACATGGGAAAACTTGGGAGTGATAGTGCAAGTGTATAATTTATATAATGAGTGACAATTTATGAGCTTCCGATCTAATCGTGGCAACACTCTAAAGGTAAACTGCATATTCTTGATTCTGATTTGTTCACTGAAAGACTAAGACCAACACCTCTTTGCCTAAAATGCTATCATGAAATTTGTATTCCTAAATTAAGAATACTTCCTCTTAAGAATTCCTAAGTCAAATTAGGGGCACCTGGGGGGCTCAGTGGTTGAGTGTCTGCCTTAGCTTAGGTGGTGATCCCAGGGTCCTGGGATCAAGTCCCACATCAGGCTCCTGGTAGGGAACCTGCTTCTTCCTCTGCCTATGTGTCTGCCTCTCTGTGTGTGTCTCTCATGAATAAATAAACAAAATCTTTAAAAAAAAGAAAGAATTCCCAAGTCAAATTTACCCTTGAGTGTAGAAATTCTTATTAAAACCTGTAGCTTTTGTTTTTTGTTTTTGTTTTTTTAAGATTTCATTTATTCAGTCATGAGAGATACAGAGAGAGTGGCAGAAACATAGGCAGAGGGAGAAACAGGCTCTTCATGAGGAGCCTGATACAGGACTCGATCCCAGGACCCCAGGATCATGACCTGAGCCAAAGACAGATGCTCAAACACTAAGACACCCAGGTGCCCCAAACTGTAGCTTTTGATGGTCGCTATCAGAGAACTTCAACTACTTTAAATGTTTCTGTTTTGCCACATAATGTCTCACTACAATGTGTGTTCTTTGTTTTTAAGCAATAACAAACTGGTGACCATCTAGTGGAAAAATCAAGAGGCCCTATATTCCCCTTCAGGGGCTTGCCAGTATCCTTAAAAGACCTCTCTCTAATACCAGGTAAGCTCTTTGGAGTTAGCAGAGAATACTCATTGGGAGTGGTGTTAGTAGTTTTGTTCACTGACTCCTATCTCCTAGATCCTGGAAAGACTGAACTCCCTGTTGTCAGGTTTAATCCAACCAGTAGTGAAATGGAATAGAGAGGCCAGGCAAAAGTTGGTCGAAAGAGGCTTTTAATGGGATCCGCCCTCGGGCGAGGTTCCGAAGTCGCAGGCCGCGGAAGTCGCGCCCAGGTAAATGACAGGGGGGTCTATAAAGAGTTTTCTGCGGGAAGATGCGGGCATTCCAGTTAGGGCAAGCGTTATAGGTCTTTGTGTGCTAAGTTAGGGTAGGGCAGCAAGGCGGCCTTATTGGGAGTTTGCTGGCCTGGGGTCGGCCGTTTTGAGGTCCCCAGTCTCACCAACCCAACACCTGTCCTCTGTGGTTCACTAGAAGCATATAACTAGTTTGAGCCAGTAAACTATTTGAGGTGGTGTTTATACTTTCCAGACCAAAACACCTACTCTTGATAGTTTGAAGTTGTTATAGCCCCATGCTTTAGCCTCTTCTGACTAATATACTAGGGAAGGGTGAATGTGTATGGGCCCTGGGAGTTAAGAAATGTATATTTCTGTCTCAGAGATCTATGTACACAGCTACTAGATAAGCAGGTATCTGAAATCACTTAAGATACGAGTGAGCCTATCCTCACTATCTTAAGATGGCCTGAGCCTCTCCTCCTGATTGGGAGCCATGTCCATCAATGGACTCATGTGCAAAAACACTTCGACCCTCTCAGAGAGAAAATAGTCATAGAATTCTTTATTTGTCTACCTGGGCTGCCAGGAAAACTGTAAAACCCCAAAGTATCATTTGGTTAAACAGTAAGAGTCTTTTATGTCCTGCCTCTAAAATAGATTAAACTGAATTGATCCAGCTACCCTTATGGTAGGGTTCTATAAAGTTCCATTTTTTTTTTCTTGGACCTTTCTCAATGTCTTTTTAGTATAAAAGCAAAGATGAATCTGTCTGCTGTCAGAATTGTTTGTGGAGATCTCGTTAAGTGTCTCTGTCTCTGCTTCCCCCAAATCCATGGTAACAACCAAGTCAGGTTTGAAAGCTCAAAGATCTTTAGACAAAGCTGGAGAACTCACCAAAATCATCACATCTTTTCTGGAAATATATCAATATATTCTTTTTCCAAACTACTAAGAACAAACAAACAATTTTGTGCTGTCTGTCCTGAACTATTCAAAAACAACTTGGCTATATCCTTTAACTAGTTCTATAAACATACTTTTATTTTATCAATTATATGCAGACATATTCTTCTTTCAGGGCACAGCTCAAGATTATGAACATTTCTTTTGAGGGATGCCTGGGTGGCTCAGCGGTTAAGTGTCTGCTTTCGGCTCAGGGCGTGATCCTAGAGTCCCGGGATTGAGTTCTGCATCGAGCTCCCTGCATGGAGCCTGCTTCTCCCTCTGCCTGTGTCTCTGCCTCTCTCTCTCTCTCTCTCTCTCTGTCTCTCTCTGTCTCTCTCTGTGTATCTCATGAATAAATAAATAAGATCTTTAAAAAAAAAACCCAACTATTCCTTTTGATCACCACCATTAGTCTGAGGCCCCTTATGGCCCTTTTTCAGAGGCAAAACTATGAGATTTTAAAGTATAGAAATAAGACTTAACTTGGATTCTCCTCACACAGACCCTTCTTGGATAATTTTACTGTCATTCAGTATTCTCAGTTCATCTGCTTTTGTGTTCAGTTCTCTGAGCACTTTTGCAATTGAGGATCTTCTTTCCTCTGTGGAGTCTGACCTGCTGTTAGTCTTGTCACCCATTAAGATTGGTCATTCTCTTCTCTAGGATAACTCCCCCTCATATTTCTTGCCACCAGATGAATCTCTTCTCCATTCTGACTCATATAATACCAGCCTTAGACTATAATTGATATTTGCCTTAAACAGTCTCCTTTTTAAAGCCCTGTTTTCCTGAAGGGAAAGGGAATACAAAGTCCACTCACTGCCCCCCTACTTCACCCCAGCTACAAAGCCCTACAAAGTCATTATGTGATAGCTTAGCCAAGAGGAGCTGACCCTTTCTTCTGCCACCGTGTCAGTGACACGGTGATGAGAGATACACAGAATCCAGTGTTCCAAAGGGAAAATGAATATATATTCTCTGAGTCTGAGTGTGTCCTTGATCACACTGCACAGTGACCAAATGCCAAGTTCAGAAATGTAGTAGAGAAGCAAATGTAGAGATCCTCACCTTCTAACTTTCCTGTCTGGCTTTTGCTTCACCTGTCTAGGAGAGATGTGGCTTCTAGAAAATGAATTTTGCTACAGTGGAGGTTGTTGCCATCTTGTCTCCCCAAATATTATCTTCTCTAGCAGCAAGCGTGAGCTGCAACTCTGGAGTCAGTTAAAGGCGGGGAGTTAACTTTCAGATACCTCACTCATAATCAACAACACATCCTCTCACACTGCGCATGCCTGAATTCTTAAATCATACTGCTGATCAGGGCTGTGATGTCTGAAATGAATGCTATAGGATTCTGGATAATGTTATAGAATTTAATGTTGGTAAGCTTATCTCCTGTCTTCTGTTATGTAATTGCCCCATAGAAATAATTTGACTTATGATGAGAAAATAACATTTGTTCCTCTAGAGGGGAAAAAGACAAAAAGTTTAGTATGCTATTTTGACTAATTAATGAAACATCAGAATTTAGTCTTTTCGGAATCTTTTCTGATTGTCTGTAACTTCACTGTTCCTTGAATTTCTCCATCATTTAGCTGAGACTACCCAGCCAGGGAGCCTCTGCCTCAGAGGGAGCTTGAGGTTCCTTTAAACCATCCTTTCCTGGGGAGTGGGAGGCACTTAGGAAGGAATGGGATACAAACAATTATTAATGCCTTTCTTCTGAATACAGTTCTACTATAATTCCAGGTGTAATTCCAATTACTCATCTTTCACCTGACTCTTTGGCTTTAGGTTCAGTTCCTCTGACACTGAATTTCAAATTCTTTATTTTCATTGTTTCCTGGTATCTTATCTCAGCATCCTAGTCTAGCTCTGCTTGTGTTCCTGCCTTAGCTTGCTAGTCTCCCAGCCAGAATTCCACCCCAGCTTATGTGTAAACAAACAAGCAAACAAACCCCAAACTCTTACCCATCTCCTTTTTCCTAACATCTGTTACTTGTCCTATTTTTTTTGCTGTGCCTGTGTGTACCCCTATGAAGTCTTTGTTCTGTGACAGAATGCTTTCCTCATTGGGACTTAAAGTTGCTACGATCATGTCTGTCTTTCTCCTTAACTTCCTGGTTGTGACCCTGGAAATACACAGTCTGTACTTACCAGCTTTCTAGTCTTTTTCTTTCTTGGTCAGCTTGCAGCTTTGCTGACATAAATAGAAATCCTGGAACCATAGGAAGGAAGGACTAGCCCAACCTCCCTAGTCATTTCATTTAACAAGAGAAAAGTCAAGAGAAAACTCCATACAGAAACAAAGGAAGAACCTGGGTCCCTAGCCCTTTTCCTGTCCTGTGGTATTTTCTTCCCTTGTTTGAAGCATACTGTTTCCAGTATAGAACAAGATTATTTCAACATCGTAAGGAATTATTAAAGCACACAACATAAAAGTTGGGGTAGTCATGCTGTGGGAAAGTTATGAATATCTGTATTTAAAAACCTATCCTTTTTTTAAAAAAAATTATTTATTTATTCATGACAGACAGAGAGAAAGGCAGAGGGAGAAACAGGCTCCATGCAAAGAGCCCAATATGGGACTCGATCCCAGGGCAACAGGATCATGCCCAAAGCCAAAGGCTGACGCTCAACCGCTGAGCCACCCAGGTGTCCCAAAACCTATCCTTTTAACAGGAATTTTAAAATGTGTAAAAAGGCAGTATCTGTTTTTAAGGATGATTTGCAGTAAGCTGGGTATCTCCCGCAGGTGGTTGATATCATAAAATATTATACTGAATCAACCGTTTTTGTCTCAGATCTGTTTAAAGCCCCAAAAGATGGAGAACAAAGCCATAGGTGATCTCAATGTGATGCTTATGTTCAAGAGCAAAAATCAACAGAGTACAATTATGAAGCAATTTGACTGTGTTCCTTTATAGTATTTGCAAGCCTGCACTATAGGGCAATGTTTTTTCCTATTCCCTAAATAATGTTTAATGGTATTCATGACTTTTCAAGCCCATATTTTTCAAGGCTATTGGTCATATGTGACATTTCTCCTGGTGCCACCCTGGGATACTGAATAATCTCTTACTGGCAAGCATTACCATCAAGATTCCCCTCAAAATTTCTCTAACTAGCCTACCTGCTATGGAATCTGTTTGCTCACAGGAAGCTCGTGCATTTTTCCCTACGAGGGAGAGAAGTTATTCACATCTGACTTCTCCTTTTGTATTACCATCTTGGAGAGATTGGTCTTTAGTTGCTTCTGTCTTCATCCTCTTTTGCCCCGAAGAAACACTAGAATCCTTTGTTCTCTCAATTCTCCGTGACACATGCTAAGCTCCTCCCTGGAGCCCCATTCATAGGCAAATCTAACTTTATTTTCCTGTTTCTGAGGACATAGGAAGAATATATTTCCCAGGCTTCCTTGCAGCTGGATTGAAGTTATGTGTCTGTGTTCCAGCCTCAGAATGTTGATTAAAATACTCTTAGACCCCTCCTTTTCTGTTCCCTAAAAGCTTCATGTTACTCTTCTATCTCTCTTACCTTATGGTGGTGACATGAAGGGCCTCTGCTACGCTGGTGATTGCCCAAGATAGAAGAAACCTGAATCTTGTAGAGTCTTGTAGAGTCTTTGGATGGAAGAGGACTCCCACAAACAAACTGCCTTAATTTGTAAGTCACTAAAGTTTTGGGTTCATCTCTTACGGCAGCAAGGGTAACACAGTGAACCTCTTTAATCTCAATTTTTTTGTACTTTTAAAGTGATTTGGGGATACAGATACAAAATGGTCTTTTTGACCAGCTCCTCTTCCTAGGTCCTAGGTCCTTCCTCTGAAATGTAGACATAAGTGCCACAAATTGTGTGCTCTCGGCCTTATCCATTTATACTTTCATGTCTAAAATGACAATAATTTTAATATTGTCTGTAAAGTTTTTTTTTAAATATAAATGCCATTCCCCCACTTTCCTTTCTCCCTCAGTAGCTATCTTTCTCCTCCCCTCCCTTTTATTCCCCTCCCCCTCCCCTCTCCTTTTCATTTCTTCCTTCTTTTCATACTTCCTCTATTTACTTCTTTCTTTTGCTATTCCGTTTTTGCACATCTAGTATCCTTTTTCTGGAATTTTATTTTCTCCTTCTTTCACCTGGATAAACCTGACTCAATCTTCAGGAATCAGGGTTAGAGATAAGTTTGTCTAAGAAGCCTCCTCTCTTCACCAAGAAACATTTCTACAGGTTCCTAAATATGCCCCTCTTGTAGCACTTATCCTTGCTGTTAAATTTTTCTATTTTGCTTGTATTTTCCCTACTAGAATTCCAGTTCTTTGGAGAAAGAAGCTCTACCTTCTTTCATTGTTAGGGCCTACTATAATGATTGAGACTTAGATGCTGTCAAAAATATTTGTTTAGAATGAAACATGATCTCTGGAAAACCACCAGGTTGCCCTCTTTATTATAAATATTGGTGGGGTGCTACAGCGATGGACTTCAAATTTTGTGTTTATCCTGTAACAGAATTTTGAAGTTTTGCATGCTCTTATATATTTTAATGGTGATATCTAAAAGTTCTAATTATGCATTAAAATAGTTTTTAGGAATGTAATTTATGGAGCTAATGAATATTGGTATTTTAAAATAAAACCAGCATTCTTTAAATGTATCAGTGGAGTATAACTATCATGGTGAATTTGATGCTCTCATCATTCATTTAAAAATACATAAATAAGCTCACTTTTTAAACCAGAAATTTTACCTTATTCCTTTTCCTCCTTGAAATTATGCTTTCATTTCTTTTTTCTCAAAAATTTCTTTATTATAATATATTGTTATGATTAAATGTGCTATCAATTTGTCCCATATTGATTGCAAAAATAGAATAATCAATAAAAAATAAGCATAATATATTACATATATGTTTATATGTATATTGAATTATGTATATATACACATCATAATTTAATTCATATATATGCATAATACATAGTCTTTATATTTTGTACTATTATACATTTGTACTGTATGCATATACATATATAGAGATGTTAATTTTTCAGTGTTTTTATTTTTAATCACTGGACTCTAGATATTAAAAAATTCTATCATAATAATAATTTATTTACATAATTGATCAAAGCAGCATAAATATATCACAAATTTGATAAATGATTATTAAATAATTTTTTATCAGAAATACAATTTATAATACAAACACATGCACATATACACACAGAATATTTATACATTATTCTGTTTAAAGATTACCCTATTTCTTTGCAACCAACTTAGAGTAATCAAAAATTCTTTTTAAATGAATGATCTATTAGCTAGCTACTTTATTAAGGCTCCCTTAAATATTCTTGACAAATAATTGCAAACCACCTGACTTGCAAGAGTATTTGTTACCTAGTATTGCCATTTATTTTCTCAGCTTGAGTATAACAACGTCTTTACCAAGATATATCAAATGTGTATAAATGGTACATTTTATTCATTTTTTTTTAGAGAGAGCAGGTTTAATCTTGTATCCAGAAAAGACAGAGGAGATTATTGTTATTTAAATGTATTTTTTGGAAAGAAATTTTGGCCAAAATCCTTTGTTTTATTATGTTTTTTTTTTAAGATTTTATTTATTTATTCATAAGAGACACAGAGAGAAAGAGAGGCAGAGACACAGGCTGAGGGAGAAGCAGGCTCCATGCAGGGAGCCCGACTTGGGACTTAATCCCAGGTCTCCAGGATCACGGCCTGGGCTGAAGGCAGGCACTAAACCGCTGAGCCACCTAGGCTGCCCTGTTTTATTATGTTTTAAGTATGTTTGTTTTCTGTTTCTTTTTTTTAAATTGGATCTGCATATGTAGTCCATTTAGCTTATGGAATACATTTACTGTATAACCTATATTCTGAACCCATTTCTCATAATCAAACAATCAGCCATATCATACATAACTTCTGTCAGAGAAAGTCTGAATTCATTGTTCCATTGAAAGAGGCAAATTAGCACATGTTTCCAAGACAGATATCCCACTTCTGAGATAGGTTGTATTGTCATGAGCTTATCTGGATGAGTCTATATGAAACAGCTCATTACTCCCACTTCAATATTTCTTACCATTGTTCTCTTTCCTGTGCTCTCCCAGAACTCTTCCTTGGAAGCAATGCACTTTTGGACAGTAGCTGAGAAATAAGGAGGTGAGGTTGTTAAATGGAAGTGGCAGGGCACCTGGGTGGCTCAGTTGGTTAAACATCTGCCTTCAGCTCAGGTCCTGATCTTGGAGTCCTGGGCTCCACTCCTGTGTGGGGCTTCCTTACTTAGTAGGGAGTGTGCTTCTCCCTCTGCCCCCCCGACTCATGCTCTCTTTCTCAAATAAACAAATAAAATCTTTAAATAAAATAAATGTTTAAAATGTCTATCACTCCTACACAAACCAAATGGCTATCACCACACAGACCAAAATACAAAGTTTCTAAGACTAGCTCTACCCTTAATAGAAATACATATGAGTGGAAAAAATATCAAGCCATTTTTTTTGCTTTCTTCTTGTTTCTCTGAATTTTCTAAATTTGGAAATAATGAACACAGTGCATTTGTTATGACAAACCAGAAAATCATAGAGGGTGGTTTTCAAAATTTAAAAATGGCACTTCAGTATTAGAATAAAAAACTGGATTATGCAGCACTGTACCAACCAGAAATCTCTAGAAATAACTGTTATTGACATCTTCTGATTGAAATGATCAGTTTTCTGATTAGCTATAGTGCAAACTCCTATCAGATTAGAGCAATTAAATGCAAATGTTGAATTGTGGTGGGGTTAGTCTAGGTTTGCAGAAGATTTTTATTAATGATCTTCTAATTGAAATGCATAGTTTATCTGTGCCTTTGCAAAGAGTTATGATTTACATGTGTCAATACTGCCCATTCTTTGCCTTTTAGATCTTAGTGGGATACTGAGTGAGCAAATGGCAATTTAGAGAGCTTTGGAGAGATCAGAATTAATTTTATTAAGCAGTTCCTTAAAAAAAATAAAGTTCTCTCAATGTAATGGAAACAAAATTGACATGGTCCAACAATATTGGGAATACCTAGGGCTTAAAGTGAGAGCTATTTCAGTGTCTCAGATAGCCACGTACATTATAATGAAACAGTGAAGAGTTTGTTAATGTTAACTTGACTAAAACAGAGAGAGAAGAAAAAGGAAGAAAATCAGTGAATAGCATTTTGACAAAATATCTGTTATTTTTCTGGGATAGTATTGTATATTTTACATATATATTCTCAACTGTGATAACAACACTAGAAAGTAGTAATTATTATAATTTTTCAGGTTAATAAATGAAAGAAAAGTAAGGGTAAAAAAATGGTTTATAGTCATCATAAAGGAAATGATAGAGGCAAACTTCAAATTTCAGGTAGATCTTACCCCAATGCCCACATTTTGCCTAACTCTGCTGTATGTAACTGTGTGCATGCCTGATTTGGATTAGTGATTATTGGATAAAGGCTTTTCTGAAATATAAATATGAACTATGAAAACAGGTGCACTATGGTGTGGGATGGCCAACAGGATCTCATACTTCAGTGAGGTGAATATACTGGGGAAACAGAAATGATTGATAGACACACAGTAGCAAAGCAGAAAAACTGAGAAAAAAAAAGATGCTTCAAATAAGAAAGTATTAGAATCAGCAGGAGATGACACTTATGAAAATATATACAAAAACTTAGAAACGATAAAATTGCTAATCAGTCTTCAGTAAACTCAGCAGGCAATAAGTTCCAAAGAGCTGCTAATGAATTATTAAACCAAAACGTGGCCCTGGATTAAGATAAAAAGGAGTGAGAAAATGACATCTTCTAAACGATATGAAACAAATGTGACAATCAGCAACTTTGAAAATATTGTGAAGATGTTAAGGGGGTGCTATTTGCTTCACATGTTTCTACATCAATTATGCATTTTAAAGTAAACTTAAAGAGGTTCCTAATTAAGCTTCTTGTGCAGCTGTCAGAGGACTTTTTTCTTTATTTAGTACCAAGCTTAAAGCCTGTGATAAAACATCCATGATTACAAATACCAAGTGAAAGAGCAAATGAATTAAAGATGTGCCTAAGATTCTGAGCACAATTCAGGTAGCTTCTGGGTAGAGTTGTCTGCAATATCTCAAACCGCTTAATTTGGATTTTTCTAGTATTTTGCTTTCTTTCCTTCATTTCCACATATATGTGTATCTGTTGATATGTGATCCAACTGTAAATAAATCTAATGGTGTGAAATTATTAAACCACCAAGAAGGCTTATTACCCCCGAAGGAAGGAGAGGACAGACACCCCTTGAAATGAAGTGCGGAAGGTCAGCCATCAAACTGAATCTCAGTGTGGATTTAGGACAAGGGTCTTTAGAGCCAGACTTTGTAAAGAAAGAAAAAAGTTGTATCTCAATTATAATTTCTCTTTAATATATCAAGACACATCATGCTAGAATGAGACTAAAAAGGTTTACTTAACATTCTGGTCATGAGAAAGTGACTAGCAAGAAGTCAAATAAGCCCTCTGAGAGGATGAATATCAGAAAGACAGAAGAAGGACAGGAAGTCAGAGCAATTTGCTGTAACCTGGGTGGGGCAGAAGAAGGTATTTTTTGGAAACACCTTGCTAAGTTACAGTCAGCAGAAACTCTCATATACTGAGGGAGAATATAAGAACATCTAGGATTGTACTCTGTTTACTTATTGAACATTTGGTAATGCATTACCAGGAGGAACAGTATCAGAAGATGGAGGAAGTATCTAATAAATGAATGTTGCCAATTTCCCATACCTATGGAGAGTGTCCAGGAAATCTAGGAGCCAAGTCCAGGGACAGAAGTGGGTGAAGTATGGGTGGAATGGCAGAGGCCTGGGGTTAGGACAAAAGAGAACACAGAGGTACAATGTCATGTCTGCGCTCAACAAGGAGTAGTGGTAAATAGACACCTTGAGATTGGGGGAGACCATGAGTTTGGACCCAGGGACTCAAAGGACAGGGGTAGCCAAGACCCAGAAGGAAGCATATAGAACAGAGGCCCTTTTTACCATTATGATGAGGATAATTGCTTGCTTTTGGAGAAGATGCCATTTTGGGAGAATGGAGTGGGAAGGAGCCATGAAAGACTGAGCATCTCCCCTAAAGAGACTGAGTTTCTCCTAAGAAGACAGAGACATATTTTTAAATGGCAAGACCCAGTGGTGTCTCTGGGTCACACTCCTAGAGCCTATGCAAAACAAATTCAGTTATGGAACATAAAGGCATGTTTTTTGGTTTTTGGTTTTTTTTTTTTTGGTTTTGTTCTTTCGTTTTTTAATTTAAGCAAGATTGAACATTCTTTTTCTTGTGTAAAAGTCCGGAGGTATGTGAACAAGGGCTGCTCCATACTGCCATGCTCTTTCTAGCTCCCTATTCTCCCATTTCTGGGATGTCACAATTTTTCTCATGGCCCAAGATGATGATATTTGCATTTCAAGAAGGCTGGAGAAAGGGAAGAAGAAAGGAAAGGATATGTCCTGGATTTCTTTTAAGAAAGGCTCTTAGAAGCTGCATAGAGTATTCACTAATGTTTCAGTAGCCAGAAATAAGCCTAATGGCCACATCTAGCTGCAAAGGATATTGGGAAATGTGATCTTTGTTTATGACTAGCTGAAAATTCTATTTCAGAATAAAGAGTTGTTTGGAGGAACTCTGCCATAGGGTACTGGAGCTAATAACATATATAGGCCATGTGATAACTTGTTAGTTCTTCAGAATTTCTCCCACATCTGGTAGTAGCTGGATAGCAACTGCTAGCTTATAGTAATGGTAATATTTTTATGTTTTTCTTTATCATTACAGGTATTTCAAAGAGATATTAGATGGGATATATTCAGCTCTGGTGGTCAAAACATACTCAAAATCTTTTTAAATTTCATTTTTGAGTCTTTACAAATCAGAGGAAAGAGACGTGGTGTCACATACTGCATCTTTCACTTACTTGGGGATTTTATTTTTAATGCTATGTTTTAGCCTTAAAGCAATCAAACATCATTTTTCCTCAGTCTATTCCCTCCTAAGCTACTGACTAATTTTCCTTCTCATTTGTAATTCGCATAAGAGTGATCATTATTTTTGTTTCCTGAAAACTGTTTGCCTCTCTTTTCATTCTGGAAGCACTATTTTAAAAAATAACTTTATTAAGGCATTTTAAAGCATAAAATTATTGATACATAACTTCATAATTTTTAAAATAACTTGAGTTATAATGTTTTATAGTTTTGTTGGTAACAAAGAAAAGACACAATGCAAGTATAGAATTCAATATTTTTAGTAAATGGATCAAATTGTTTGATCACCACCACAAATCAGTTTTCCAAATATTTCCATCATCCCAATAAGATCTCTCATGCTCATTTACTGTTAATTTGTATATGCCTTTCCCTTTTGCTCTAGGCAACTACTGATCTACTTTCTGTCTCTAGATTTCCCCCTCTTGGACATTTCATATAAATAGAACCATACAATATATAGTCTCTGTGTCTGGCTTTGTTTACTGTGTGTAATGCTTTTTTGAGGTTCATCCATATATTTAGCTTGTATCAGTCCTTCATTAATTTCTATTTTTATTGCCAAATAGAGTTCCATTGTATGGATATACCCTATTTATCTATCCATTCATCAATTGGTAGACATTTCCAATTTTTGGCTGTTATGAATTATGCTGCTAAGAACCATGTGAAAATCTTTTTGTAGATACATGTTTTCTTCTTTTGAGTGGATATCTTAGGAAGAGAATTTCTGCATCATGTGGTAAATTTCCATTTATCATTTGGAGTAGCTTCCAAATTGTTTTCAAGATTGCTGTACCAGTTTGCTAGCAGAATGACATGGTTTAGAGTACAGAAGTTTGGTTTCTCTCAGGTGCAGAGTTGGTACTCTGCAGCTCAAGATCAAGGTGCTGGCAGGATTGGTTTCCTTTAGGATTTCTCTCCTTGGCTTGAAGATGGCACTTTCTCTCTGTATCCTCACCTGGATATGTCTGATCATACTCCTGGTATTTCTCTGTGTGTGAACTTCTTTTTAAAATGACACCAGTCGTACTGGATTAGGGCCCACCCTAGCAGTCTCATTTTAGCTTACTTATTACTTTAAAGGCCTTACTTCCAAATACAATCACAGTCTGAGGTCCTGGGGTTTAGGGTTTCAACATATGAATTTTGAGGGGATGCAATTCAGTCCTAAGAGTGGCTGTACCATTCTGTGTTTCTCCCCAAAATATATGAAGGTTTCAGTCTCTCCAATTCCTAGGAACATTTTTTCTTGTCTATTTTTTTTTTTTAAATTATGGCCATTCTAGTGGATGTGATAAACTATTTTGTGATTTTAAGTTGTATTTTCCTAATGATTAATGATGTTGAATATCTTTTTATGTACCTATTATTTATTAATATATCTTCCTTGGTGAAATGTCTATTCAAATTCTTTGCCTATTTTAAACTGGTGTGTGGCCAGCAAAACTGGATATAACTTCTAGTCTCTCTTTGTAGTGCTTACAATGACAAAGAGAAAACACTTTGAAGAGTAAAGAAGACACCACCAGAATAAACAAAGAACTCTTATACCTTAAAGACATAAAAATCATGTTCAAAGGCTTTTCACATATAGTTATGATGATTAAATCAATTAGCATCTCTTCATATCTCTAAACATTTGGTTCATCAGTCACTGAACGGAAGCTGAGTCTTGGTGATATTCTTAAATATTCTCTCAGCATAGAAATATGCTGCTGGATATGAATGTACTAATTCTTCATCATTTATATATGATAAGTCCTACTCAGTTAGCCTTGGAAATAGCGGATTCTCCTCTAGGACTTCTAGATAGACTTTGGAAACTGGGGGGCCCATGTGCCTGATGTTGGCTAGCAGATTTGTTTGGTTTACAATGTATTGGACCATACATGGTTTAAAAATGTTTGCTATTAATTAATTACTAGCATCAACATATTAAGTTAGGAGACTACACATAAATATTTGGATTTTGGCTTCTTCTTTTCTTTAAACACTGACCTGCATGCCCACATGGATTAATTGGCTGAGTGTGAGTAATTTTCAGTGGTTCCTACCCCTTCCCCTTGGTCTCTGGCATTGAGGACAAGTGTCACTGCCATTTATCTCTGTGCTAGTGCTGTTGACCTCATAATGCAGTTAAGATAAAAATGAATTCTTTACATACACTTAACTTCTGAGTTTACAATCTCTAGGCATCTAATTGTGTCATGCACAGTCTAGACATCCTGAAATTGGGGCAAAGTTACTAAGCATTTTCCGAAATAATTCTTTTAAGTATGCCCTATTCAGAAAATCATCCTATGTGAGCTTCGTGAGGGCAAGGTAATTTTTTATTATGTCCAAAATGTATTAAATATTAAAAAGTTTGTTATATGAAAAACTAGGATATGACACCACTATTTACTGGTCTCTATTTCTAATCCTTCATCGAATGCTATCAGTTTTAGCTTCTAAATATCTCTCACTCTAACTCCTTTTCTCCATATTTGTCTCTACTGTAATTGAAAATACCACTTGTTTTAAAAGGACTATAAAATAATCTCTTAACAGATCCTCCTGACTTGTCTCCAGACAAGTAGCCTTTGTCTTATTCTATACCAGGCATCCAGGATGAGCAAATATGATTATTCCTACTGCGCTGCCACTTTGCCTCCCCTCGATCTTTGAAAACAGTCCCAGTAGATTAGGTACATTGTGTAGTACAATATCTACAGGATGGATGGATTTGATGGATGGTGGGGGGGAGGGGAAAGACTCACTGATTCTTTTTTAATTTCATTTTTTTAATTTTTTATTTTATTTATTTATTTAGACTCACTGATTTTATTTATTTATTTATTTATTTATTTATTTATTTATTTATTTATTTTTTAGACTCACTGATTCTTGATGAAGAAGCCCTCAGAATTTGATTGACATTTGAAATTCTCATCTGGTACTGACAGCTTTACCTATAGACTCACCAATCTTGGAGGAAAGAAAAAAAAAGCTGCTGAGGGCTTGTTTCTAGGAATAGGCGCAGGTTAATTGAACAAGGTTGGGTGCATCCTAAGCAAAGCTGCTGCTCTAGCTGGAAGCCTCAAACATTGCATCCAGATTGCCAAGTCTCTTCTTGGTAGTTGTCCATGTGTTTATCTCATTTTGCTGTCAGAAAAATAAGTTTGTGAGTTGATAAACCCAGAAAGGAAAAAGCGAGGGAGGCACCATAGCTAAACCCACTTAAATCTACTTGGTCCTAGGCAAGAAGACTGAAGATGAATGTGGTAGTTCCACATAGAAGTTTAGGGACAAATCTTATAGTATAATGATGAATTCCTTAACCCTGTAGTATTTCTCAGTTTCTGTTTTTCTTTTCTTTCTCTCAGCACTGGCAGGGCAGGAATTGAGAAATCAGGGCTTTAAATTAAAATCTGCTGAAGAAAGATCTTTTATGGACTATTAATAAGAAGTTATTTTCTCTGAATGGAATTATAATCAGTAATCCTTACTGATTTGCGTCTGGGGAAACTCTATGACTCTGAAGAATATGGGTCTATTGCATTGCAGGAATATTCATTAACTTTAAAATAACTACCATAAAAATATTCAAAGAGTTAATCTCCATAATACTAAAATATAAAATGTAAAATTTTCTGTCAAGTTTTCAAAACTTAGATTTTTATTGTCTCAGTGTACATTTGAGTCTTGTATCATGTTTCAATTGCTTCATTTTCTCCTTTAGTACCTTCTTGTTCATCCCCTTCTCTTTTATGGTGTGACGTAAACAAACACACAAGTGTAAGGCTAGTAATTTTTATGTATGAGCCATTGCATTTTTTTTTTTTTTTTGCCCTACATGGAGTTTGAATGATTTGGGGCCACAAGATTCAATTTACTTATTGTTGGGAAATATGAACCTATTACACAATACTAAGCTGGCTTGTATTAGCAACTGTGCTAAACTTTGCTCTATTCTTTTTTATATTAAATTAGTTTCTGGGCTATGATAGTGATTTGTCTCTCCTCTTAATTGTTAAATATATAAATTCATGAGAGAATTGTGCTTACAATTCTTCTACATGGAAAATAGCATTTTTTGGAGAATATTTTATTGTGAAGAACTAGATGTGTTTATATTTACCAGTTCACAATGAATAAATTAAATATGATAATAAACAGAGGAAACATGACTATATATGTAGAGAATTCTTGATTTGAATATGCCTGAATAGGGATGCCTGGGTGGCTCAGCGGTTGAGTGCTTGACTTTGGCCAGGGCGTGATTCTGGAGTCCCAGGATCAAATTTCCCCGGTTCAAATTTCCCGGGATCGACTCCCACATCGGACTCCCTACGTGGAGCCTACTTCTCTCTCTGCTTTTCTCTCTGCCTATGTCTCTGCCTCTCTCTGTGTGTGTGTGCCTCTCATGAATAAATAAATCTTGAAAAAAAATGAATATGCCTGAGTAACACTTCCTGGGAAACTATTTGAGTGTCTTGATTATATAATATATATATATATATATATCTGTGATTTTGCTCTCACTATATTCTCACACTACTACGTACTAAAGTCTAGTAAGTTTGCTTCTAGAGTGTCTATCAACCCACTAAAAGTTCTTGGCACATCAGCTACCTCAAGACATATACTGTGTTATTAGTTGCCATAACACAGCTTTTCCCTAGCTGGCTGTTCCACCCAAAGCTGTAGAAGTATCACAGTGACTTACAGTTTCCAACTAAATCCTCTAGAGAATGCTGTCCAGTAGGACATAGGACTGCTATGATAGAAATGTTCTACAGCTGTCGAATGTCCAGTATGGTTACTAGCCTTGAATTGTGGCTAGTTTGACTGAGAAACTGAATTTTCAATTTTATTTCATTTTAATTGTGTTTAAAGATTTTATTTATTTATTTATTTGAGAGATAGAGAGAGAGAGAGAGAGAGAGCGCAAGCGCACAAGATGGGGAAGGGCAGAGGGAGAGAGAAACTTTAACAGACTCCACTCTGAGCATGGAGCCCAGCATAGGGCTGATCTTATGACTGTGAAATCATGACTGGAGCCAAAACCAAGAGCTGGCATCTTAACTGACTGGACCACCGGGCACCCCCTCAATGGATTACTTTAATATGGCCTTCTTTCCCACCAGTATTTTATTATCATTCTTGGTACTTTCAAAATTTATGTGGATGATTCATTTAACACTTTGGACTCTCATATTTTTTTAAATAATAAATTTATTTTTTATTGGTGTTCAATTTGCCAACATACAGAATAACACCCAGTGCTCATCCCGTCAAGTGCCCCCCTCAGTGCCCGTCACCCATTCACCCCCACCCCCCGCCCTCCTCCCCTTCCACCACCGCTAGTTCATTTCCTAGAGTGAGGAATCTTCATGTTCTGTCTCCCTTTCTGATATTTCCTACCCATTTCTTCTCCCTTCCCTTCTTTCCCTTTCACTATTATTTATATTCTCCAAATGAATGAGACCAAATAATGTTTGTCCTCCGATTGACTTATTTCTTGACCCCTTTATCCATAATGAGCTTTCTTCCCCCCTAAACAACTAAATGTTAGATATATTCTGTGGACCATTCCACATTCCATATCCCCAAATTTGAGCATCTTATTTTCTCACATCTTACACTTTCAACTAATGTTTTCTGGTACTCTCACTTCTACAATTGCTTGACTAATTCTCAGTTGATTGCTGCTTCTACTTCTTTTTCTTTAGTACTTCAATTATATTCATCTTTCCTTTTTTCAGCTTAGATACCGTGTCCACCATGTGTTCATGCCCTTAAAAACTATTTTCAAACTTCTCTTTATTTCTTTAAAATTTTTCTCAAAGCCAAAACACCATGGATAAGCTTCATCACTAACAACAATGCTCCATACCCAAGCAGTTGAGCATTGCCAGAGAAAATTGAACAATGAAGCTGACTTGTTTTAACTTAAATGACCTCAAACTTCAAATAGAGAGTTGATACTGCCTGGCAATCCTACTATATCTCCCTAGTAAATTTGTTTTTTCACTCTCCAAAAGTGACCATTTTACATCTTTCTTCTCAATTTCCAACCCTCCCCTTTAAGATCAGCTGGCAATCTTTTCCTCATGCTTTTCTAAGAAAATAGAAGCAATTTAGACAGATTCTTCCTTATGTTCCCATTACCATGTGTCCTGGCATATCTGTGAGTGCCTTTATATTCTCTGTTTTTTCTCCTGTAAAAGGCTGATTTCTTCATAAGTGCTCATGTCCCCCTCATCTGGTGAACTGTTTAAACTTCTTACTCTCTACTGGATCAATTTTACTTTACCACCTTTACTTTTTACTTTACTTTACTTTACCAACATACACTCCAATATCACTTATCTTAAAAAATAATCCTCAACCCTATATCCTTCTCCTATTATCTCATTTCAGTGCTTTTCTTAGCAAAGCTACTCATTAATTTTCTCTACTCCAAATTATCTTCCCACTCTCCATTCTCTTTTTGAAACAACATCCACTTAAGATTCAGTCTTCATTACTTTATTGAAATTCCTCTTTGTCAAGGCTACCAACAAACAACATCTTGGCTTAGCTTAGTCATTAACTTAAATTCTTAAGAGCATTTGTCCATGTCTCAAATCCATTTGTTTCTTCTCTCCTTTGTGAGTATTTTATTTATCTGGACTTCCATAATGCCACACTTTCCTATTTTTTTCCTCTTCTGTATGCTTTTCCTCCATCTTACTTTTCTGTCCCATTCTCTACCTGACTTACACTGGATGGCTTCAAGTGGGTTCCCTGGATGATATTTTCTAATCTCCTGACTTTAAATGTAGCTATGTAGTAACATAAACAAATTTTAGGTTTGAAAATTATTGGAAGCAATTAGTATATTTTATAATTTCTCCAAAAATGGTTTCATTAACTTTGTGAAGAAAGGAAATAATAATCATAGAGTCATTTTATTCCTGTAAAAATTATTCTAGTTTTCAGAAGCACTTTGAATAATAAAGAAAAGAAAGAAATGATGTTATTTATCCAATAATTACATATTCCATGAACTAACCCAGTTTTCTTACAAAAATATTGTTTCATACCTTCTTGAAATTATTTTAAACTTACATATTAAAGGTTATCTTAGATATATAATTGTCTTAATTAATTTAAACAAGAGAGGTCAATTAATTCCTCACCGTGAATGGAAAGAATTTAATGAGTTTTACCATTTGGGACAATAGAGCATATTTAAGTTTTGCCTTTCTGAGGTCTCCATTTAATTTGATTATTTGTGTTAACAAGATTCTTTGTTTAATTTTAGTTTTTCTATTAGTTCAAAGTAAGCTTTGTTTTGTGTGTGTGTCTTGTATAAAGAAATCTTTGTCTACTTCAATATTACAAAGACTTTCTTCTATTTTTTTGCAAACCTTATAATTTTAGATTTTACATTCAGGACTATGATCCTTTGCAAGTTAAGTTTTATGTACAGTGTGAGGCAAGGTTCAAGTTCATTTTTTTCCTACAAGAATTAAGCATAATTTGCTGAAGTGATTTTGCTTCCACTTTGAATTATCTTGCCACATTTGTTCAAATTCAATCAAATATATATATGTATATTGGCAGTGGACTCTATTTCTTCTTCCACATTTTCTATTTTAAAAAGGAAGAATTTTTGTTTTAATAATGGCTTTTTAATTTAGTTTTCATTTTGCCAAAATTTTACACATGCTTATTTTATTTATTTATTTATTCATTCATTCATTCATTCATGAGAGATAGAGAGAGAAAGAGAGAGAGGCAGAGACAAGCAGAGGGAGAAGCAGGCTCTTTGCAGGAACCCCCATGTGGGACTCAATCCTGAATCCTGGGATCACGACCTGAGCCAAAGGCAGACGCTCAACCGCTGAGCCATCCAGGTGTCCCTACACATGCTTATTTTTAAAAGTCTTATGGTTTTACAAAACTTATGAAATACTACAACACTCTGCGTAAATTTTCTCCTAACCTTTTCTTCAGATACGGTACTTTCCATTATTCATAGCTAATTATTACTTTTCTAAAAACAAAATCTGTCCTGTGCTCCCACTCCTAATCTCCTGGTAACCACCATTTTATTCTCTGTTTTTACAAGTTTGACTTTTTAAAATTCCACATATGAGTGATATTATACAGTACTTGGCTTTCCCTGTTTGATATACCTCACTTAGCATAATGTGATTAAGGTCCATCCATGTTGTCACAAATGGCAAGGTGTATTCCTTTCTTTATCCACTTATCTATTAATGGACATTTAGGTAGTTTCTATATGTAGGTAGTTTCTATATTAGGTAGTTTCTATATTTTGTCTACTGTAAATAATGCTGCATTGAACATGGGTATGTGCATATTTGGATTAGTGTTTTCATTTTCTTTGCATAAATATACAGAAGTATAATTGCTGGATCATATGATAGTTCTATTTTTAATTTTTTGAGGAAACTTACACTCTTTTCTAGAGTGGTTGCACCCGTATACATTTTCACCAGTAGTGCACAAGTGTTCCCACTTCCCTACATCCTCCCTAACCCTTCTTGATGTCTTGTCTTCTTGATAATAACTATTCTAACAGGTGTGAAGTTATAACTCCTTGTAGTTTTAATTTGCATTTCCTTGATGATTTGTGATGTTGAACATTTTTTCATGTACCTATTGACTTTTTGGAGTCTTCTTTAGAAAAATGTCTGTTTAGTTCTTCTGCCCGTTTTTAATCATGCTTTTTTATTATTGAGTTTTTATATATTTTGGATATTAATTCATTATCCAATATATGGTTTGCAAAATTTTTCTCCCCTTCTGTAGGTTGTCTTTTCATTTTGTTAATTGTTTCTTCTGGTATGCAAAAGTCTTTAGTCTGATATAGTCTTACTTGTTTTTTATTTTTTGCTTATGTTCTTAGCATCATATCTAAAAGAATCATTGTCAAGACCAATGGTGAAGAGCTTCTTCTATGAGTTTTATAATATCAGGTCTATGTTTAAGTCTTTGATCCATTCTGAGTTAATTTTTGTGAGTGGTTTAAGAAAGGGGTTCAATTTCACTGCTCTGCATATGTCTATCCATTTTTCTCAGCATTGATTATTGAAAAGATGACCCTTTCCCTACCAAGGGCTCTTGGCTCACTTGTCAAATATTAGTTGATTGCATAAGCAGGGGTTTAATTCTGAGCTCTTTATTCTGTTCCACTGGTTTATATGTCTGTTTTTGTGCCAGTATCATACTGTTTTTATTACTATAGCTTTGTTGTATAATTTAAAATCATTTGAAGTGTGATATGTGATACCTTCAGCTTTGTTCTTTATCCTCAGGAAAACTTTTTGGCTATTTGGGGACTTCTGTGGTTCCACACAGATTTTAGGATTTTTTTTTCTCTATTTCTGTGAAGAATACCATTGGTATTTTGATGGAGCTTGCTTTAAATATATAGATGGCTTTGGTTTATATGGACATTTTTACCAATATTAATTCTGTTCTATGAACACAGGTTGTTTTTCCATTTGTGTCTTTTCCAATTTCTTTAAGCAAAATATTATAGTTTTTGTTTGATCTTTCACTTCCTTGGTTAAATTGCTCTCTAAGTAAATTATCATTTTTGATGACATTGTGAATGGGATAGTTTTCAGATGTTTTTCAGATGTTCATTCTTGTGCATTTGCGTAAAATGCAACTGATTTCTGTATATTGATTTTATGTCTTGTAACTTTATTGAAATTATTGATTAGTTCCAACAGTGTTATTGCTGAGTCTTTAGAATTTTCTATATGCAGAATCATATAATCTAATTGCAACAACCTTACTTCTTTCTTCCTGATTTGGATGCTTTTTATTTCTTTATCTTATCCAATCCTTCTGGCTAGGACTTCCAGTATTATATTGAATAAGAGGGTAAGAGTGGCTATCCTGTCTTATTCCTGATCTTGGAGAAAAAGCTTTCAATTTTTCTCTTTTCAGTATAATGTTAGCTGTGGGTTTGTCATATGTGACCTTTGTTATATTGAAATCCAATACCCAATCTGCCAAGGGCCAAGGATTTTTATCATCAAAGGATGATGTATTTTGTCAAATGCTTTTTCTGCATCTATTGAGATGATCATGTAATTTTGACATTTCATTTTATTAATGTGAAATATTATATTTATTGATTGTGTGCGTTGAAACATTTTTGCATTGTAGGGATACATCTCACTTGGTCACATGTATATTTTTTATGTATTTTTGAATTAGGTTTGCTAATATTTTGTTGAGAACTTTTTCATCTATATTTGTTAAAGATATTGGTCTAATATTCTCTTTTTTTGTGGTGTCCTTTTCTGGCTTTGGCATCCAGGTAATGCTGGCCTTATAGGATAATTTTGGAGTATTTCCTTCTCTTCAATTGTTTGAAAACATTTTTAAAGGATTGGCATTAATGCTATGAATGTTTGGTGGAATTTGCCAACAAAGCTGTATGGTTCTAGGGATTTCTGTGTTGGAAGGTATTTTTATTATTATTATTAATTATTATTATTATTACTGTTTTAATCTCTTTGCTAGTTATTGGTCCTTTCAGATTTTTTATTTCTGCTTGATTCAATCTTGCTTGGCTGTGTGTTTCTAAAAGTTTATCCATTTCTTATAGGTTATCTAATTTGTTGGCATATAATTGTTCATAATAATCTCTTATGGTTATATATATTTCTGTCGATCTGTTATAATGTCTTCTTTTTAATTTCTAATTTTATTTACTTGAATATTCACTCCTTTTTTTATTAGCCTGGGTAAGAGTTTTTAAATTTTGAGGAGAAACAGTTTCTAGTTTATTAGTTTTTTCCTATAATTTCTCTGGTCTCTTTCATTTGTTTCTATTCTAATCTTTATTATTTCCTTTTTTTCTGCTAACTTTGTGATCAATTTGTTCTTCCTTTCTGAGTTCCTTGAGGCATTTAGGTTATTTGAGATTTTTCTTATTTTTTAATATATACATTTATTGCTGTGAGCTTTCACTGCATACCATAAAAATTGATATATTTCCGTTTGTTTTTAGATAATTTTTTATTTTCCTTTGACTTATTCTTTGTCCTGTTTGTTGTTCTAAAGTGTGCTGTTTAGTTTCCACATGTTTTCAGGTTTCCCAGCTTTCCTTTTATTGTATTCTTATTTCATATCATTGTGATCAGAGAAGATAGCAAGATTTCAATCTTCTTAAATTTGCTGAGATTTGTGTTGTGGCCTGTCATATGATATATCCTAGAACATGTTCTGTGAGCACTTGAGAAGAATGCATATTATGCTGTTGTTAGATGGAATGTTCTATATATGTCTAAGTATGTCTAAGTATATATATGTCTTCTTTCTTCTTCAGTCCGTTGTTCTGTAGTATGTTTCAATTACAGTTTTTTCTTTTTGATTCTCTAATGGGATGATCTATTCATTGTTAACAGTGGGACACTAAAATCTTCTACTTTTAGTGGATTGTCTATTTCTCCCTTTAGATCTGTTAATATTTGCCTAATATATTTGGTGCTCTGATGTTGTATATGTATATCTTTTAGCACATTTAAATTTTTTTAATTTAAATACCAGTTAACCTACAGTATAATATTGTTTCAGGTGTGGAATTTAGTTGCTCAACACTTACATACAACAGCTGGTCCTAATCACAACAAATGCCCTCCTTAATCTCCATCACCTATTTAGCTTATCCCCCTGCCCATCTCCCTTCCAGTAACCATCAGTTTGTTCTCTATAGTTAAGAGTCTGTTTCTTGGTTTGCTTCTCTTTATCCTCCCTATGTTCATTTGTTTTGTTTCTTAAATTCCACATATTAGTGAAATCATACGTTATTTGTTTTTCTGTCTGACTATTTCACTTGGCATAATACTTTCTGGCTTCATCCATGCCATTGCAGATGGCAAGATTTCATTCTCGTTTTATGGCTGAGTAATATTCCATTATATTTATCAGCTGATGGACATTTGGGTTCTTTCCATAATTTGGCTATTGTTGACAATGCTTCTATTAACATACCTAGAGGTGCAATTGCTGGATGGTAGGGTAATTCTATTTTTAACTTTTTGAGGAACCTCCATACTGTTATTTCAGAGTGGCTGCACCAATTTGCTTTCCCACCAACAAGGTAGGAAGGTATATTTTAGCATTTTGAACATGTCATTTCATTCTCTTCTGGCCCATAGAATTTCTGCTGAATAGTCTGCAGACTGTCTAATGAAGGATGGTTTCTTTTTTTTCCTTGGCTGTCTTTAAGATCCTTTCTTTATCATTGATTTTCAACAGTTTCATTATGATGTGTCTTGGAGAAAGTTGTTTTGTATTGAGATAACAGGGTATTCTATTTTGCTTCTTGGTCTTGTGTGTCTAATTACTTGCTCAAATTTGAGAAGTTCTTAGGTTTTATTTCTCTAAATATAGTCTTTGACCCCTTCTTTCTTCTTCTGGTAGACCAATCATTTTTTAGTTTTTTTCATCATCATGTTGGATAGCTCCCATAGGGTTTCTTTACTTTTTGAAAATCTTAGTTTTGGGATCCCTGGGTGGTGCAGCGGTTTAGCGCCTGCCTTTGGCCCAGGGCGTGATCTTGGAGACCCAGGATCAAATCCCATATCAGGCTCCCGGTGCATGGAGCCTGCTTCTCCCTCTGCCTATGTCTCTGCCTCTCTCTCTCTGTGTGTGTGTGTGTGTGTGTGTGTGACTGTCATAAATAAATTAAAAAAATTAGAAAAAAAAAAGAAAATCTTAGTTTTCTCTTGTCTTCTGGATCATTTCTGAATTCCTGTCCTCCAAGTCACTAATTCTTTTTTCAACCATATCTGCTCTATACCCTAAGTTCTTGCATTTATTCCTCATCTCATTTTTTGAATTCTTCAGCTCCAGAAATTCTCTGGTTCTTTTCAAAAATTTTATTATCTTTGGTAAGGAACTCCTCTGTTCCATAATATTATTTGAGTCTTCTGAATTGCCTTTATATGTTTTCCTGTATCTTATTGAATCTCTTCTTAACTGCTATTTTGAATTTTTTATCAGTTAGTTCTCAATATTTTGTGTCTTTGGTTGCTGGAAAATTATAATTTTCTTCTTGGGATACTATGTCACAGTGATTCTCCATGGTATTTGATAACATGTGCCTCTGCTGTTGCATTTGAAGCAGCACATATGTCTCTTAATTTTGATCTTCATAGTTCAACACTGTCAATTAAAAATCTTTTCCTGGTTTATTTTCCAGAAAATGGTGCCATAGATAAAGTTCACTATTTCTGTCTAACTGAGTGGGTTCTGGGGTTGTACTCTAGAGGCTCTATAAAAAAAGCTGGTATAGAAAAATCTGGCAGCAGGGTGGGAGAAGATGTAGACTCAGCACCTGGGGCTTTGTGGGTACCCATAGTTGGTAGGGGGATCCTTGAGTGGGAGGATTCCTCCTGCTGAAATACTAAAGCAGACAGAAAGGATCATGCTCCTTTGATGCTCTTTGTTATTCTTTTCTGTCTCTTTCCCTTTTCTCTCTTTCCTGAGTCATGAAAGTACCTCCTCAGAAATCCCTGCCACTGGAGAGAAAGGGGTCCCTCCAGGTGCTACCTACTCAGACAGTCACCACTCACTGCTTTCATTTCCCATATTATCTTTGAAGGAGATTATCCTTGTTGTTATTACCAACAAGAACCCAGCATGTTACAATGTTACCTGACTTCCATGTTCTTGCTTCTCCAAATTCATCCCTATCCCACTCTGATGGATGCTTGGTTCTCCCATCAGGCTTTCTGGACCTCCACAAATTCCTTTTCTTCCTTGCATGTTCATTTTGCTTTGCACTCTCCAATTTTACCTTTCCTCAATTGTGGCAAGCTGGGTTAGGGCAGGCTAGGCCCTATTCACCTACTTTCTGAATACAAGTGAGTAGAAATCTCCTGGGTATGCTGGTGCAATGTGCAGTGGAACTTGTCACTGGTTGTGAATGACCAACTCGTGTAAATAAAAAGGGAGGGGAAAAAGAAACAACTCACACAGTCATGATGGTGTGTCACTTCTCTTTAAAGAAATAGTATTTGAGTATAATTGACACATAACGCTGCATTAGTTTCAGGTGTACAGCATAGTGAGCCAACATCTGTATATGTTATGCTATGCTCACCACAAATATAGTTACTAAAAAAATCTATATTTTTCTTTTTTCACTGTCATTTATATAGCTAATTCTTTTGCTATTTCCCACCACATATCATTGTTACGTTTTTACTTCCCTTTATTCCCAGTTTTAGTCATTAAGTTGTTATTTCCTTCACTAATTTCCTCTTTATATTGGAACACATCTCCTAGTAGTTTGCTAAAGGAGAAAAAATAAAATCATAAAATTAAAAATTCAGTAGAAATAGACATGAGAAGACTTGATGGAGGGTTTACAAAATAAATTTAAATACCATTTGAAGATTTCAATAAATCTCAAATGGCATAGCAATGTAAAATAATAAAGAGATGTAAAATATGAGACACATTCTAATATATGAATAATAAAAGTCCCAGAGAGGAAAGAGCAAATAGGAGAGTACATCATCAAAGAAATAATTCAAGAACAATTTCCAGAACTGAATGACATGAGTTTCCAGGTTAGAAGAGCTCACTAAAAGTCTAAGACAATAAGTAAAAACATGTCCACACTAGGGCATTTATAACATTTTAGAGAACGAAAAAGATCAGAAATTTTAAGACAAATTTCCAAAAGAATGTAACTTTTTATGCAAACTATGAAAATCAGAATGATTTCAGATTTCTGATTTAGAGCAGGTGTTAGAAAGCAATGGACAATAGGCTATGGCTACTTTTAAAAAATTGTTTAAAGAATTTACTTATTTATTTGAGAGAGAGAGAGAGAGAAAGAAAGAGAGAGAGCATGAGACAGGGCAAGGACAGAGGTGCAAGCAGACCCCCGGCACTGAGTGCCAAGCCCAATGGAGGGTTCCATCTGAGGACCCTAAGATCATGACCTGATCTGAAGTCAGATGCTTAACTGACTGAATCACCCAGGTGCTACTATGGCTTCTTTGTTTTACAACAGCAGTTGAGTAGTTTTGACAAATTATGACTTGTAAAGTTTAAAATGTTTATTCTTTTGTTCTGTACTGAAAAAGTTTGCCAAAACCAACTCTAGAACAATACTAGAATTTAGGAGCAATAGATTGATCATTTCAAATCCTGAAAGAGAAATATCTCCAACTTAGAATTATATAGTCAAATTATCAGTGAAATTTGAGAGAAAAATAGACATCTTCATATATATAATTTCTCATAAATTTACCTCTCAACACACATAGTCGAATTCTGTCCTTACTTCCTTTGTTGCTTTTTAAAGTTCCCTGTTTTCCATTTAACTTGTATAAATGTATTAATTTTCTTAATAATTACATTTTGAATAAACTCTAAATAATTTGGGATGTATGAGCACTGGCATTCTCATTGAAAGCACTGCTTCTTCATTGGAATTGTGAACAAATGAGTTCAGATGAAGAGCACAGAGTCAATGTGCTTACTTTCAAAATATGATTTTTGGAGGTAAGAGATTTTTGATACCACATACACAAAGAAGTTATAAAAAGATTTATTACTTATGTAAGTAGCACCAAAAAATGATTTGAAAAAGCACGTAAAGGACTGGCCTAGGGTCAGTGGTGTGGTGTGTAAGGAGTAGGGCTGGACCAAGGATTTGTGTAGAGGCTGGTTACCTTTGTAACTTTCCACTAGTGTCAAAGGATAGCATGATAATCTTTCTTATCAGCTTAGCTGAATATGGGACTGAAAGATAAATGGGAGTAGTGGAACTTGAAAGCTGGGAGGCTCACCGGTTGAGCATCTGTCTTCAGCTCACGGTGTGATCCTGGGATCCGGGATCCAGTCCCACATTGGGCTCCCTGCGAGGAGCCTGCTTCTCCTTCTGCCTGTGTCTCTCATGAATAAATAAATAAATCTGTAAAAAAATAAAAAAAAAAGAAGTCAAACATCAATATGGAGTCAGATCCTTTTTGATAACTCACGAAGATAACAGTAACTACAGAAAATCACATAATTTGAAGGCTGATCTTGCCTTTTCATTACCTCTGATGCAGCAAAATATTTATTTTGTTTATTTATTTGTTTATGTTATAGTACCTAGGAGGAAAAAGTATGGCAATGGGGTGATTGATATAATAATGATCCGGTGTTATTATTTGGTAGACATCAAATTTAACATAAAGGAGGTTACCTATATAAGTTTTGTTCTTGTTGTTTAGATTTTATTTATTTGAGAACAGGAGCAAGGCAGAGAGGCAAGGGAGAGCACCCCTGAAATTCCCACACAGCAATATATCCTAGATTTTTTAAAAAGATTTTATTTATTTATTGAGACACACACACACACAGAGAGAGAGAGAGAGAGAGAGAGAGAGAGAGGCAGAGACACAGACATAAGCAGAGGGAGAAGCAGGCTCCATGCAGGGAACCTGACGTGGGACTCTAGGATCACACCCCAGGCTGCAGGCGGCGCTAAACCGCTGCACCACCCAAGCTGCCCTGTCCTAGATTTATGCTCTAAAACACTGGTCTTATCCTCAGAGGAACTCTGGTTCCTTCAATAGAGAAAACAGTAATGAGAGATCAAATCCAGTCCATGTTAGACTCACAGAGCTGTGGCAACACTATTTTTAAGTTATATGAGTAAGCAAAACTAGAAATTGTATATTTAAAAATTACAAATATTATAATGACATTTCCATTTTAGCGCCAACATATTTTGCCTACTAAAAATATGATATGTAACTCATTAAAAAAGTTAGAATTGAATCTTTTTTCCACTGATGATTTGCTCCTCTACACAATCCTTTTTATTAGAAATAATTTCTAACAAAACTGAAATAAGGGGCACCTGGGTGGCTCAGTTTGTTAAGCATCTGACTCTTGATTTCAGCTCAGGTCATGATCTCAAGGTCATGAGATTGGCCCCTGTGCTGGAGTCAGCTCTGAGCATGGAGCCTGCTTAAGATTCTCTTTCTCCCTCTTTCCCCACCCCATCCCACCTCTGCTCACATACTCTCTCTCTTTCTCTCTCAAAAAACAAAAAACAAAAAAAAGAAAAGAAAAAAGAAACAAGCTGAAATAATTACTCACTTGTGAGTTAATAAAGTTGATGTGAAAGAATATTATTACTTAAACTAACATCGTTATTGAGTATATAACACATATAGTCGTTTGATGACCTTCGTTTGAATATATCTCACTAATGATGTGCTTCTGAAGTCATATGAAATAATGTTTATGTCATATTTTTACTTTTTTTTTTTAAAGTTTAGATGATGTTAGTAGTGTTTCAGCGGAAAACTTTTACTTAGTGGAGTAAAATTATTGGGATTTAGGAGATGTCTGTTTTTTCCTAGTCTACCAATGAGAAAGAAGAAAGACATAAGCAATTTATCCTTAAACTCATAAGGAAGGATTTTATTTATCAACCCTCTGGTCCACCAGAGAGGAATTGAGATAATGATTTTATGCACACAGTTGCACAAATATTGGTCTTTTATTGAATGCACCTAATTTATCTTCTACAGATTATTATAAAACACTAGTATCGTTACTAGATTTTCATACATTAAAAAAGTCACCATCTAAGTGTTTAATTATAAATTTGGAGTACCATAGCCAATTTATACCAGGTTTAAGGATTAAGCAAAAATATAGCTATTCTGTTGTTGTTAAAATAAGGTTTGAATATATCTAATTTTACTTTATGTCCTTTCTGATATCTCCTATATTAGAAACCTTTAAAATGGTCTTTCCCTTTCAGTTATCAGCTTTTTTCTTCCCTGTCATATATGATTTTATCATATCATTATCCCATCATATCATATATGATTTCTTGCCAACTTTATATGTCAAGTTATATATGTACATATTATCATGCCAGATCAAATGCTCAATTATATGCTTTAAAGTTTCAGGAAGCTTAATTTTTAAACACATTACAATCTCTTTACAGTAGATATCCATTGATAATTGTTATACTTTCCTAATTAAATTGGCCCTTTATTATTGTGAAATGTCCCCTTTATTAGTTAATATTTTTTTGTCTTGAATTCTGTTTTAGCAGCTATAAAAATATTCACTTCAATTTTCTTATGCTTACTGTTTCCATGGTATATTTTTTGCTATTTTTTCAACCTGTGTCTTTATATATTTAACTGCATCTCATCCATAGCATATAGTAGGGTCTTATTTTTTATCCGTTTTGTCAATCTCTGCTTTTTGATATAATTTTTGATATATTTAGATTTAGGTCTATAATGTAACCTATTTTATTATTTGTTTCTGTTCAGTCTATTCTTTTGCTTTTTTCCCCCCTTTCTGTCTTTGGACCATTTAAATATATTTTAATATTCCATTTTAAATTACATATTGGCTTCAGCTACATTTTTTAATATATATGATGAATTCTTACTTCCATTTACATATATAATAAACTCAACGTTTAATTTACAATTTTAAAAATATTCTAAATTTTAAGCATACTTGAGTATATAATGCACTGAATACATTGTTTTACCATTTATTATCATTATTATTGTTATTAATAGAACTTAAAAAAACATTGCTTTATAGTCAGATAAGAAATTTATAAGTAGAACCCAAATGTGAATTGTGTATGTGGAATTACATATACATAATTATTTTTATTTTGATCCAAGACTTAAAGTTCATGGTATGTAAATTTATTTATTTATTTATTTATTTATTTATTTATTTATTTTATTTTTTCATGGTATGTAAATTTAGACAAATATTCTGGTTAGTATAATTCCAATGGATATTCTTAAATTTCCTGAGATCTTCATTTGGGAAGATATATTGTGTTTCGATAGCATAGCACACATGATTACTAAGTAGTAAAATGATAGATATAAATAAAATTTTGAGACTTGTGTAAACTTTTAAAACTCCTTATACATTATTAGAATTACAGATATAACTGTCATATACATACATAGTATACACACATGGTCTGGTTTCAAACTTTAAATATTTAAATATCTAGAAATATACAAAGATTTTTATTAATGTACATATTCAAAAGTCAGTGAAATGCCACAAATATCTGACTTTTTAAGGAAATTAACTTGAACAACCAATAATTATTTAGAGTACTACTTAATTTACTTGCAGACACATATTTATATTGTATTACACGCCTTTAAGTATCATTTTAGCAATGATAACTATTTTGACATCAAAGCAAATAATTCAGAAAACTTTCTTTAAAAACCTTTGTACAAATATCCAAATTCTTAGAAAAATTCAAGTGTCATGCTTTTACTATAATCTCTTTTGTAATCTATAGTAACCATATTATTCTTAATTCAATTTATTAAAAGGATTTTTAATCAGGAAAATTATGTAAATTTTTTCTGTAAATTTTAAATTAAACTTTTGATTTTATTTTAGCATAGAGTTTACCTACTTTAAATTTAAAATTAAAGATTTCTCAACTGGAAATTATTTCTAATTTGTTTTTTGAACGTATTACCCTTTAGTAAAAGAATGTTGTGTTGGGAAGGACCGTTTCTGAGTCTGAGCCACTTTCAAACCAAGATGCTATACTGTTTGCACATCTGGCCTTTTTTTTTTTTAAAGATTTATTTATTTATTTGAAGGAAAAGAGACACAGAGAGCGTGAGAGAGAATGAGTAGGGTATGGGTGGAGAGAGAGGGAGAGGAAGAGAATATCAGGCAAACTTCTCACTGAGCATGGTGCCCTATGTAGGGACTGATCTCAAAACCCTGGGATCATGACCTGAGTCAAAACCAACAGTCCCATGCTTAACTGACCCATTCAAGAGTCCCTGCACATCTGGCCTTTTAATGACAACTTATTACTATCACATCCACTTGAAAATTTATGTTCTTTTTCACTTGCTAAATTTATAACTCAGAAGGAATACTTAAGTATATTTAAACCAAAATTAAATGTAAAATTCAGAAGCCAATTATTTAAAGTAAAGCTCAATTTAAACCAAAACTAGATTTGAAATTCAAAAGTTTTTTAAAAAGAGCTTGATGTAAACTTAGTCTAAATTAGGGGAAAAAAGGAAACTTAAAATTACTTGTTTACATAATTATAATTTTTTATGGCTGAGTGGAAGGAAAGGGGGGGGGTTAACTGCCCTTTTGTCCATGCATGAAGCCTTGATTTTTTTTTAAAGATTTATTTATTTATTCATGATAGATAGAGAGAGAGAGAGGCAGAGACACAGGCAGAGGGAGAAGCAGGCTCCATACCGGGAGCCCGACGCGAGACTCGATCCCGGGACTCCAGGATCACGCCCTGGGCCAAAGGCAGGCGCTAAACCGCTGCGCCACCCAGGGATGCCCCCCGCCCTTTTTTTAAGAGTGAGAGAGCTCACACATGTGTGTGTGGGGTGGTGGTGGAGTAGGGGCAGAAGGACGGGAAGAGGGAGAATCCCAAGCAGTCTTGCACTCCCCACAGAAGCAAATATGGGGCTTGATCTCATGACTGTGAGAGATCATGATCCAAGCCAAAATTGAGAGTTGGGCACTTAATTGACTGAATCACCCAGGTGCCCTGAATCATTGACCTTTTTATCACTACAGATTCTCCAGTTGACCTGAAGCTTTCTATGAGAAGACAAATGAAAAGGATTAAAAAGAATGAAATTCATTAAACTTTTCTCCCCACATTAAAATTTTCTGGGTAATATCTGCTCAGACTCCTATTCTCTAGTCAACTGAATATGGGTACACTTTTTTCTGATTTTTATTTATTTACTTATTATTTTTAAAGATTTATTTTACTTATTTATTTGAGAGAGAGAGCTCAAGCAGTGGGGGTGTGGAGCAGAGGGGGAGGAAATAGAAGAGGAGGGAGCAGAGTGAGGGGAGAGGGAGGAAGGGAAAAAAATCTTAAGCAGACTTGTGATGAGTGACAAGCCCCATGTGTGGCTCAATCTAAAGGCCTGAGATAATGACTTAAGCCAAAAACAAGAGCTTCCAACTGACTGAGCCACCCAGGTGCTGCTTTTTTTGACTTTTAATGCAAACATTGAATAATATAGAAAATTCAGATTTATTAGTTAGTTATTGTATTGCTTTTACTGAGTTGTCCTCTAGTATTTAATTTCATTTCTCAAGAATTACAAATTTAGACTTATGTTCATAGCAAATTAAGAGATCTACAACTTAACTAAGACAATATTGCTTCTACCCAATTATACTAAGCTACTTTCCCTCGGCATAAAGTAATGCTTGTTTCTTGGCACTTAAATATGCCTAAATGTAAGACAGGGCCTTTCTGGTACATTACTGCAAATCTAATAAAAAGCAGGATATTTTTCCTCTTGAAAATACATTCACTATGAGATAGTCAAGGCTTTTACCAAGTAGCAATAAAGTCAATTTCAATTAAACTTTAGTTCGTAAGTTGATTACATAAGAGAAAGGAAAAAAAAAACTTTCTTACTTAGGGGAGACATATTTCCTGTCTGTTTTGATTTGACCATACAGAAACTGTGTTCTATTTTCTTTCCAATAATTTTTAATACATTTTAAGCCTTTTCCTTTACCTTACTTTAGGAATAATTCTTACAAGTTCAGTAGCAAAAAAGGAAGCAGTCAGCACTGCAATGCTCAGTGGTAAATTGACAGGAATACCCAACTGTATTTCTTAAAATTCCCTTTGGAGACTTGGAACCTCACCTGGGGTCTGAAGATTTGGCAACAGTTGCTGTCTTGCAAGTTTGCTGTTTAAATGACAGCAAAACTTTGCTGGGAGCATAAGTAAAATTCTGCATTATGTCCATTTTTACCATTGTCAGAAGTTCTTCTTTATGATTTGCTTAGTCTTTTGCAAACCTGAGTCTGATAATAGAAAACAGTCAACACAAAAAAGCTCTTGCAGAACTTTTCTGACATTTTGGGGAACAAAAAATGTAAAGGGAAAAAACATACATAATATCATTCCCACTTATGGTGTAAATTTATCTGTTTATTTTATTAACTAACACTATTTCCTAAAAAAGGGATTGTTCTCACACCTAAGAAATTCTGTTAATAATGGAGATTAGAGGTTACATCAGATATAGCTGTCATAATAAAATTTGACACAAATGTCCTTGGAAAGATATCACAAATGATAAAAAATCTGCTTCATGAAATATAGAGCAGAGTATGGTTAAATTTAGTCTTATTAGCACCTTGCTTTACTTGATAAATCAGCAAATCAAGTTCTTCTTTAGTGTCAGTATCATTATCAAGGAGAGGAAGTCTTTTCAACATATAATCTGCACAGGTCAAGTATCTTTCAGTCCAAAGAGACTGTTCCCTCTTTGGCAATAGTTTTTATCTTTGTTGGGAAAATGGAGACCAACAGAGACACACAAATGTCTACGTTTATATTTTGATTAATTTTACTCTAAATATTATGAAATATTAGACATAATAAAAAGGTGGAACAGCAAAACAGAACAAAGAATCCCCATGTACCAGCCAAAGATCTAAATATAATCAAAGAATTAGACACTTTTGTAACCCCCATCCCATCTATTTTCCTCCACAGAAGTGGAGGAAATTTCTCCTCCACAGAAATAACTACAATTTATAATCATAATTCTTATGAAAGTCATTTTATTATATTCATAGGTGTTTCTATGAATAGCTCCAATTAAAATTTTATATTTGAAGCCTTTTTCTTTGTTGGATGTGTTTCTTATATGTTGGTCTGCTTACTATTTTTGCTAGAGTGTTGGATCATGCTTTTTATTTAAAATTTTTGGTGGATAAAGAGAATATATGCCTTCTTGCCATACCTTAATATCCTTCAGCTTTATTCTATCTTTTGCTGTAGTCAATTAATTTTGTTACTTAAATTCCATTGACTTTCTCTTCTTTCTCTTGACTTTCTTTTTGGACCATTTATCTCATATTTGGACAATTACTTTTTTGTACAAATTTTTGGTTTTAACGTAACATATAGTTTACATCCATTTTCAAAAAAAGTATTCTTCACCTTGGTCAGATGGCCATTTTTATTCAGTTTCTCAGTTATTTAGTATTCTTTGCACCCCATAATACTTGCTTTCAAGCTCTTCAACCTCCCTATTTCAAGCTGGACAGATATTCTCCATAACTGCCCTTCTGTATTGGGTACATTGTTCCCATTTCCTCTTTCTTGGTTTACTTCCTCTAGAATTTCAAAAAGCTTCCTGAGCAAAGGTGTGTCTGTAACTTGTTATGGACTCATATCTTTCCCCCTTTCCTTCCATTCTTACTCTCTTCCTTCCTGCCTTCCTCCCTTCCCTTCTTTCTTTTTCCCTTATATTTTAAAGGTAGCTCAGGAAGAGGAGATTAATAGCATATGTTCATTGTAATCTTGGTACAGCAGTCTCTGTAAATTATTATTTTTTTAAATTTCAGATTCATAGAAAAGTCATAAAAATAGCACAGAGAGTTCTCAAATGTCCTTCACTCGGATTCTCTAAATGTTAATATTTTACCATATTTGCATTACTCTTTAATTTGAAATATTTGAAAGAAAGTTGCAGACAGGATATCCTTTTCTCTCTAAAGACTTCAATGTGCATTTTCTAAGGATGATGACATTCTCCTACATTAGGACTTTGCAATGATCAAAATGAGGAAATTAACCTTGAAATAATACTTAAATTTATAGGTTTATCAAGTATTTAAATAATGCCCTTTATTACAGAAAGAAACTTTTCCCCTTATTCAAGGTCTAATTCATGAACACACATTGTGTGTAATTATCATGTTCCTAGTTATTTTGGAACATTTCATCAAATTTTCTTTATCTTTTGTAAGTGTGACATATTTTGATTTTTATTATTTATTTTTAAAGATTATTTATTTTAGAGAGAGAGCACGCACATGCACATGAGCGGGGGGAGGGAGTCTGGGTGGGGCAAAGTTAGAGGGAGAACATCTTAGGCAGACTCTATGCTGAGTGTGGAGCCTGATACAGGGCTTGATTTTACAACCCTGACATCATGACCTGAGCTGTAACCAAGAGTTGGCCGCCTGAACAGCTGAGCCACCCAGGTGCCCTCCATGATGTATTTTTAGTATCAGAGGTCAATTATTTGTAAAATGTTCCTCAGTTTGTGCTTGCTGAATTTTTCTTTATAACTAGATTCACAGTATGTTTTTTTTTTTGTAGGACTATTTTAGAAATGCTCTTGTATCTGCCTTAGTTTGCCATATCAAAATCCATAAGATGTCATTTGACCCATTAATGGTGATACTAATTTTGGTCACATGGTTAAGACTGTGTTAAGTTCTCTTTTAAAATTTATAAGGGACATGTGCCTGGGTGACTTAGTTGGTTAAGTGTCCAACTCTTGATTATGGCTCAGGTCATGATCTCAGGGTCATGGAATCAAACCCTGCATTGGGCTCTGTGCTCAGTACAGAGTCTGCTTGTCCCTCTCCCCCTGGTCTCCCTCATGCTTGTGCTCTCTTTCTCTCTCTAAAATAAACAAAATCAAGAAAATAAAATATATAAGGGCTTTCACTGACAGGATAATGAATAATGAATAGAGAGGGTCAGAAGATCAGATAAAGAGCCACTAATCAATCTTCCTGGGGGCACAGAAACAGACGGCATGACATGTAACAAGACCTTGCAAAGGAATTCAAGATACCAAGAATATCCATTTGCCAAAGTAGGAGACTGAGGGAGAAGCTTTGGAGAGTTCTACAGGATCCTGTTGTGTCTACCTGTTTTATTTCCTCTGTAGATATACAGATAAGTTCTGGCACGGGGTCTAGAGTTGGTCTTCCTCAGCAGAATGAAAACTATGTGGATAAACTTTTTTTCTTAGCTCTGAATTTCAAAAAAAGTGTCAAATGACAATACTATTTATACTTGTATTAAAAATATGAAATTCTTTGGAGTAAATTTAACAAAATATGTTTAAGACTTATATATTCACAATTACAAATCAATGCTAAGATATATTAGAAAATACCTAAATAGATGGAATTATACCATACCAGTAGACTGGGAATGTCAACAGTGTTAAGATATCAATTATTCCAAAGTCAATCTATAGTTAAATGCAATCCAAATAAAAGTCCCATTAGTCCTTTTTTTTCTATAGAAATTGACAAGCTCTTTTTATGATTATACAGAACTAAAAAGGGCACAGGGTAATCAAAATAGTTTTGATAAAGAAGAGAGTTCAATTACCAGATTTCAAGATTTTTTTCAAGCTACACAGATCATAACAGGATTGGTACATTAGGATCAATGGAACAGAATGCAAATTCCAAAAATAGGCCAAATATATGGCCAGTTGCTTTCCAGCAAAAGTGTCCTGGCATGTCAATGAGAAAAGGACAGCTTTTTTCCACAAGGGGTGCTGAAAAAATTGAACATCTATATGCAGCAATATGAACTCTTACCTTACTTCATATTTTATATATATATATATATGCATATATACCCACACATACACATATATACATACATGTATATGTGTATATATATACATACACACACATAGACTCAAAATTGATGAAAGACCTAAATGTAACTGATAAAACTGTAAAGTTTTTAGAAGAAAATATGAGACAACCTTAGTGAACTTGTAGTAGATAAATATTTCTAAGTAGGACATAAAAAGCATGATTTACTTTAAAAATGATAAATTCATTTCAACAAAAAAAGGATATTTCTATAAAACATTAATTATTGTCCCTGAAAAGTTAAAGATTGCTTTATGAATCTCTGTCACCTAATTCCAGGAAGGAAAAAGTGAATCGATCTTGTAAATTTTCTATTATTCAGTATTTAATTGCTAAATTATTATTTATAGTGGGGTGAATGTTCTGAACTGCAAGTTAACTCATGAGCATTACCATTTTTGAGAAAAATAGTGACATGCTTTTCAAACATGTTTTCTGTGTAATTTGGAAGTTTGGGTTCCACTCACCTCTTCAAGTTTATTTTCCCCAGCATGTGGCACAGTAGATAGTCTCAACTAGTTTTTTGCATGGTTGAATTAATAACTTAAAAACTTCTTGAGATAAATAATCAAGGCAATATAATTGGATGTATGGTATTTATATAATGCATAAGAGTTCATTTTTAAGTATATATTTATAGTCAGATGGTAAGAATATATTCTTTTATATTACTTATGAGAGCTGCATATATTCTCCCTGCCTCCTCATAGTAAACATAAATGTATATATGTGTGAGATATATATATATGTCATATATATATGTTTCACATTAAAAGCTTTTTTAAACCACATAGCTTTATTATCTTACACTTCTGAAGGTCAAAAGTCCAAGTACTGTATGGCTCAACTGAATCCTCGGCTTAAAGTTTCTCAAAAATAAAATCAATGGTTCAGCAGGCCTATATTCCTTTCTGGAGGTTCTGGGGATGAATCTGCTTCCACAACATTGAAAAAATTATTAATTACAGATACTTATATCTCATTGGGGTAAATGAAAATATGATAATCAGGCATGAAATAAGGTAATGGGGATATATGCACATCTGGAATATAAAATAAGTGAATTTAATAATGAATTTTAAAAAGTAAAATAGTGTCATGTTTTTAAGGCTATGACAAATGATTTTCCGAGATTTCAATCACATAACAAATTGATAAAATATAGTGCTTGTTCTTTAAGAATTATAAATAGCATATGTTTTCCTACTATTTTTAATTTTTCACATTTGGCATTTACTTTTGCCTGACATTTAAGAAATTTGAGTGTGAGAAAAACAACAGCCTTTTAGTATTTTAGAAAAGGTCAATTAATCTAATTTGATATCTCTAAATGACATCTTACACTTTCAACAATAGGTCTTTGAAACTGACTTGCTTATTGAGTGGTAAATGAGAAACTTGTTTTAGAAAACACAACCATCATAGAAAGTCTTATGATTCCTTATTTCCTTTTGAATTAACAAAATAAGGAGTAAATAATATCCATGAGCCAGTAGTGTCTCGCTTTCATTTTGGGTTGTTTGGTTCTGTTTTAGTGGGGAATATGCAAAAGGCCAGATGAATTCCATTTGATGGCCACTGCTAGCGCTGCCTTCCCTAGGGATGTCAAAAGAACAGCCCTGCATGTTTCTCTGACTGAGAAAGGACAAAGGATCTTGTAAAAGGCCATTTACTAGCTTCAGATCAATATCAAAAATATGTACTAGCCCTTTATTGAATTCTGGAATACATTTAGAGGTTTTATGCTCAGGTAGCTCATAATCTAGCAGAAAGACAGACATGCCAACTTAATTATAATTTAATATGACAAGGAATATAATAAATATAGCCAGATATATACTTGAGATGCAAAAGATACCATTCACTTAGTTTTAGAACCAAAATGTAAGCACAATTAGTGAAGGCCTATAAAGTTGTTTCATTCAGATGTGGCCTCTATGTAAACAGACTTACAGGTGAAGTAAAATGGAGTGAGGAAGAAATCTACTCATTCTCAATCAATGATTTTCCATCTAACTAGGACAAAATCCAAAATTCTTCCCATATCTTTTTTTTTCTTCCTATGTCCTTTGATGCAAACATGATCTGACTCCAGGTTATGGATCCAGCCTCACCTTTCTCTACCCTCCCTGTGCTTCCTATGTTCTGGCCACATTTCTCCTCAGAATGGCTTCATGAAACATCTTATATAAAATAGCAATGCTCCATTGCATTTTCCATGTTACACTTTTCTTCAGAGCACTTAGCATAGATGACATATATTTGTATCTGTGTTTATTACTGACTTCTCGACTAAAACATAAATCTCTAAAAGCAAGGACTTTTCCTATTTTATTTAATACTGTGTCCTAGTACTTGAAACAGTGTCTGCATTTTAGTAGAAATGTGTTAAATATTGAATTAAGTAATTATTAAGATACCATCTGGTTATCTTTCCTCACCATTAATCATTAGGAACTTAGAGCTTCTCAAAAAGACAGAAAGACTAAGCTATATCTATTTTATGCTCCAAATATCTCTTATCAGGGATAGTGATTTAATAGTGGCCTTAGATATATATAATTCTCTGTCTCATTGCTAACAGTTTCTGCTTTGTTTTGGCATAATTTTTTTGTTAGCTAATTCTACTTTGTTCTCATATAAAGTGTTCATCATCTTGTTGTCAAATCTTCCTATAAATTTAGGCCAAAAGAAAAAAACCTCTCAAATACTAATTAAAATCTAAATTGATGTAACTGCAAAAGCATGTGGGAAGAGAGAATACTCAAGCCCCAAGAAGGTAACTTATCTCAATTAAGGACAAGAAAAGAAAAAGAATAAAAAGCACCTGAAGAGTACTGCCCAATTAAGAACTAATTGGAAATGAATAGTGCACAAAAAGTGTGCTGAGAAAAGAAGTCAAATTGCACCCAGAGTACTTTGTTAAAGTGAAGATCTGGAACTGACCATTAAAAGCTGGCTACAAAATGTTCAATTATTTGCTAATGTCAACAAAGTATAATTGAATTATGCAAAATGACATCCTATTAAAAGCCCAGTTAACTGCTTGAATCAATAGCAATAATCTCCCCTCTATTTTTGTGTAAAATAATTAGCAGTGATTATAAAATCTATAACAGGCTTCAGAGTAAGGTTGGCTAAAAACGATTTCTCCTCATTTTAAAGTAATGTGGGGAGGGTTCATCAACCTAGACGGTCTCATTATATAGGGGACACATGTAACCTCACATGTGTTAAAACACTCCGATGTTAGTCCTAATAGGTTGATAATGGAATTAAAAAAAAATCATTCAGCCTAAAAATTGAAAATCTGCTTAAAGCATACCTAGATATATCTCTTATCTTTATAGTTGTGGTACAATGATTATAAGTAGGTTAACTTTGAAGTTTGATGAGGAATGGTAAAGTAAAAATTATCGATATGTTGTACAATGTTTAAAGAAACAAACTAAAATTTTGTCAGGGTACTAGCTCATGACCCTATGTTGGCACCCCTATGTTGGCACCCCTAAACCAATATGGTATACAGAATATAATTTGTGGGGGCTTCATCAGTTAAGTGTCTGACTTTGGCTCAGGTCATGTTCTCAGAGTCCTGGGATCGAGCCCCAGGTTGAGCTCTGTGCTCAGCTCCGACCCTGCTCCCTTTATCTCGCTCTCTCAAACAAACAAACAAACAAACAAACAAACAAACAAACAAACTCTTTAAAATATAAAGAATAGGATTTGGAGTTACCAGATCTGGGATCAAATGATCAAATCCTTTCTTTGGCATTTAATATTAGGGTCCGCTTTGGCAAGTAAAATATGCCTTTTGGAACTTTAGTTTTCTTGTATGTAAAACAGGTGGATACGTATGCATGTTTGTGCATGTAGTTTTTTTCCTCTAGGATTGATTATGATGAGTGCCTGGCAATGAGTATGTAACTATTATCATCACTGTAGTAATCGATCAAGTATTCTAAAAGTAACCAAAAAGATACTAGAGTTCCCTTCTAATTAGCTAATTTTCATGTCTCCCTGTTTTCAAAAATAAAAATGAAACAAAAGTATAGCTGGTTCTCATTAAGAGCGGTATCCTTTATTTCACTGCTTTTCAGGTGATTATCTATCTATCTATCTATCTATCTATCTATCTATATAAATATACATTCATTAGTCTTTGTTTTCTTTTTTCTTTTTTTTATTGTATTTATTTATTTATTTTAATTTTTTGGGTTTTTTTTTTTTTTGTATTTTTTTTTTTATTGGAGTTCAATTTCCCAACATATACTATAACACCCAGGGCTCATCCCGTCAAGTGCCCCCCTCAGTGCCCATCACCCAGGCACCCAAACTCCCCCACACACCTCCCTTTCCACCACCCCTTGTTCGTTTCCCAGAGTTAGGTATCTCTCATGTTCTGTCTCCCTCTCTGATATTTCCCACTCATTTTCTCTCCTTTCCCCTTTATTCCTTTCCCCTTTATCCCCTTTATTCCCCTTTATCCTTTATTCCTTTCACTATTTTTTATATTCCCCAAATGAATGAGACCATATTATATTTGTCCTTCTCCAATTGACTTACTTCACTCAGCATAATACACTCAAGTTCTACCCACATTAAAGCAAATGGTGGGTGTTTGTCGTTTCTAATGGTTGAGTAATATTCCATTGTATACATAGACCATGTCTTCTTTATCCATTCATCTTTCGATGGACACCGAGGCTCCTTCCACAGTTTCGCTATTGTGGACATTGTTGCTATAAACATTGGAGTGCAGATGTCCTGCAGTTTCACAGCATCAGTATCTTTGGGGTAAATCCCCAGCAGTGCAATTGCTGGGTCATAGAGTAGTTCTATTTTTAGCTCTTTGAAGAACCTCCACACAGTTTTCCAGAGTGACTACAACAGATCACATTCCCACCAACAGTGCAAGAGGGCTCCCCTTTCTCCACATCCTCTCCAACATTTGTTGTTTCCTGTCTTGTTAATTTTCACCATTCTCACTGGGGTGAGGTGGTATCTCATTGTGGTTTTGATTTGTATTTCCCTGATGGCAAGTGATGCAGAGCATTTTCTCATGTGCTTGTTGGCTATGTGTATGTCTTCTTTGGTGAAATTTCTGTTCATGTCTTTTGCCCATTTTATGATTGGATTGTTTGCTTCTTTACTGTTGAGTTTCTAAGTTCTTTATAGATCTTTGATACTAGCCCTTTATCTGATACGTCATTTGCAAATATCTTCTCCCATTCTGTAGGTTGTTTTTTAGTTTTGTTGACTGTTTCTTTTGCTGTGCAGAAGCTTTTTATCTTGATGAAGTCCCAATAGGTGATTTTTGCTTTTGTTTCCCTTGCCTTCATAGATGTATCTTGCAAGAAGTTGCTGTGGCCAAGTTCAAAAAAGGTGTTGCTTGTGTTCTCCTCTAGGATTTTGATGGATTCTGGTCTCACATTTAGATCTTCCATCAATTTTGAGTTTACCTTTGTGTATGGTGTCAGAGAATGGTCTAGTTTCATTCTTCTGCACGTGGTTGTCCAGTTTTCCCAGCACCATTTATTGAAGAGACTGTCCTTTATCCAGTGGATAGTCTTATCTTCTTTGTCGAATATTAGTTGACCATGGAGTTGAGGGCCCATTTCTGGGCTCTCTATTCGGTTCCATTGATCTATGTGTCTGTTTTGTGCCAGTACCATACTGTCTTGATGATCACAGCTTTGTAGTACAACTTGAAATCCGTCATTGTGATGCCCCCAGCTATGGTTTTCTTTTTCAATATTTCCCTGGCTATTCGAGGTCTTTTCTGATTCCACACAAATCTTGAGATTATTCGTTCCAACTCTCTGAAGAAAGTCCATGGTGTTTTGATAGGGATTGCATTGAATGTGTAAATTGCCCTGAGTAGCATTGACATTTTCACAATATTAATTCTTCCGATCCATGAGCATGGAATATTTTTCCATCTCTTGTGTCTTCCTCAATTTCTTTCAGAAGTGTTCTGTAGTTTTTAGGGTATAGATCTTTTACCTCTTTGGTTCGGTTTATTCCTAGGTATCTTATGCTTTTGGGTGCAGTAGTAAATGGTATTGACTCCTTAATTTCTTTTTCTTCAGTCTCATTGGTAGTGTATACAGATGCCACTGATTTCTGGGCATTGATTTTGTATCCTGCCACATTGCCGAATTGGTGTATGAGTTCTAGCAATCTTAGGGTGGAGTCTTTTGGGTTTTCTATGTACAGTATCATGTCATCTGCAAAGAGGGAGAGTTTGACTTCTTTGCCAATTTGAATGCCTCTTATTTCTTTTTGTTGTCTGATTGCTGAGGCTAGGGCTTCTAGGACTATGTTGAATAACAGTGGTGAGAGTGGACATCCCTGTTATGTTCCTGATCTTAGGAGAAAGGCTCTCAGTTTTCCCCATTGAGAATGAAAATTGCTGTGGGCTTTTTGTAGATGGCTTTTAAGATACTGAGGAATGTTCCCTCTATCCCTATCAGTTAAGACCTGATTTGTGACCCAGTATGTGGTCTATTCTGGAGAAAGTTCCATGTGCACTTGAGAAGAATGTGTATTCAGTTGCGTTTGGATGCAAAATTCTGTAAATATCTGTGAAATCCATCTGGTCCAGTGTATCATTTAAAGCTCTTGTTTTGTTGGAGATGTGCTTATAATATCTGTCATTTGCATAAAGTGCCATGTTGAAGTCTCCTACTATTAGTGTATTATTATCTAAGTATGTCTTTACTTTGGTTAATTGATTGATATACTTGGAAACTCCCACATTAGGGGCATAAATATTCATGATTGTTAGGTCCTCTTGTTGGATAGACCCATTAAGTATGACATAGTGTCCCTCTTCATCTCCTACTACAGTCTTTGGGATAAACTTTAACTTATCTGATATGAGGATTGCTACTCCTGCTTTCTTTTGAGGACTATTTGAATGGTAAATGGTTCTCCAACCTTTCATTTACAAGCTGGACGTGTCCTTAGGTCTAAAATGAGTCTCTTGTAGACAGCAAATAGATGGGTCTTGCTTTTTTATCCAGTCTGAAACCCTGAGTCTTTTGATAGGATCATTTAGCCCATTCACGTTCAGAGTTACTATTGAAAGATATGAATTTCGTGTCATCATAATACCTATTCAGTCCCTGTTTTTGTGGATTATTTCTTTGGGCTTCCTCTTTCTTTTACAGAGTCTCCCTTAATATTTCTTGCAGAGCTGGTTTGGTGGTCACATAGTCTTTCAATTTCTGCCTATCTTGGAAGCTCTTTATCTTTCCTTCTATTCTGAATGAGAGCCTTGCTGGATAAAGTATTCTTGGCTGCATGTTCTTCTCATTTAGGACCCTGAATATATCCTGCCAGCCCTTTCTGGCCCTCCAGGTCTCTGTGGAGAGGTCTGCTGTTAATCTAATATTTCTCCTCATATAAGTTAGGGATCTCTTGTCTCTTGCTGCTTCAAGGATTTTCTCTTTATCTTTGGAATTTGCAAGTTTCACTATTAAATATTGAGGTGTTGAACCGCGTATATTGATTTTAGGGGGGTATCTCTCAGTTTTCTGGATCTGATGCCTGTTTCCCTCCCCAAATTAGGGAAGTTCTCAGCTATGATTTGTTCAAATATGGTTTCTGGCCCTCTGGCCCTCTCGGCGTCCTCTGGAACCCCAATTATATGTAGATTTTTCCTTCTGAGGCTGTCCTTTATTTCCCTTAACTTTTCCTCATGGTCTTTTAATTGTTTTTCTTTTTTTTCCCCTCAGCATCCTTCTTTGCCATCAACTTGTCTTCTATGTCACTCACTCTTTCTTCTACCTTATTAGCCCTTGTTGTTAGGACCTCCAGTTTGGATTGAATCTCATTTAATTGATTTCTAATTTCAGCCTGATTATATCTGAATTCTGCCCTCATGAAGTCTCTTGTTTCCTTTATGTTTTTTTCCAGAGCCACCAGTAGCTTTATAATTGTGCTTCTGAATTGGCTTTCTGACATCGAATTGTAATCCAAATCTGTAACTCTGTGGCAGAGAGTAACGTTTCTGATACTCTCTTTTGTGGTGAGTTCTTCTTTCTAGTCATTTTGCTCAGCGCAGAGTGGCTGTATGAGTGGGCTGCATCAAGAATATCAACCACGACCTAAGTAAATTTTACCCTAGATGATTCTGTAAAGGTCAGAGACCAGAAATTGAAATCAAAGATAAGAATGAAATAAAAAAAAAGGACCACTAAAGTGAAAAACAAATTTTAAAACAAAGTAGTAAAAAATAAAGGCCAGGAATCCTAAAGAAGAGGAAAAAGAAAAGAAAAAAAAAAAAAAGAAAAGAAAAAGAAAAAAGAAAAACAAAGGAGAAGAAGAAAAAGGGGGAGGCTGGGAGATGGTGGTGGTAAAGAAGTTGTAGTGGAAGGAGAATGTAGTCTCCTTGAGCGGTCCTAGATGGTGATCCTCTTATTTCTGAGTATATTATATATATTAAGTATATCAGATGCTCAGTCCCAAATTTTTATAAACAAAAAATACTTATAGAGGGCCCAACATTGACCACCAAAACATAGATAAAAAAAGGGAGGCAGAATGGGAATGAGGAATCTCAGAGAATGAACCAGGATGGCATACAACTTGGTTCTGGATGCACACTGGTCATGTTTTAGAAGGTATTAACTTCTGCCATTGTAGAATGAAATGAGGCAGAGAAAACAAAAAACATAAAACAAAATAAACATATCTTGTATATCTCCCCAAATTAAGTTGAATATGTTGAAGGGAATTTAGAAGTGGAAAATATCTAGGACCTGTAATTGTAGAAATATGAAAGTCAAAAAGGAAGAATCTTAAAAATGAAGAGGTGGTAAAATATTTTAGTTAAGGTGGGAAAAGAGAAAAAATAATTGGAAATTTACAGTCTGATACAAAAACGATTTGTACTGGAAAAAGGAAGAAAAAAAACAGAGGAATACCTTCTAGTTCTATATACTGTAAATCCCTCAACTTCCCCTGGATCTTTCCAGGGCTGCTTCCTCAAGAACTTGCTCTTCCCCTGTCCTTCTAGCTGGTCTTCTGGGGGAGGGGCCTGCTGTGCTGATTCTCAGGTGTGAGCACCTGGGGGAGCTGCCCCACCCCCCACCAGGTGCGCGGGGTTGGGGGTTGGGGGGTGGGGGGCGGTCAGTGGGAGCTGTTGACCGCGTGAGGCCTCTGTTCTCTGTGGTCCCCCCCCCCTCAGGCACCGGTGACACAAGGAGGAATAACACTGCTGGGAGCCAGCTCACCAGCTCTGGAGTCAGCTCCTGCAGTAACTACCACAGCTCCCAGTCCGCACTGACTTGGATGCTCCTGGGGCAGGGGGTGCTGATCTGCACAGCTCAGGGCCACCCGGCAGCAGGAGCGCCCTCGCTATCCTGTCCCCTCACCGCCTCCGCCTGTCCCGGAGGGAGCACAGGATCCTGGGCTGTGTCCCCAGCACCCTGGGATCCCGGGCCTGTGCTGCCTAGAATCGAGCTCCCAGGTCGCGCAGCCCTCTCGGTCTGGAGCTGCCGCCTGAGCTGCTCCCCAGGCCCCGCTGCGCGTGGGCTCCAGCCTTTTACTGCGCTCAGCCCACGGGGTGTGGGGCGCTCTACCCCTGGCGCACGTCCTCTGTTAGTGACCCCAGGAGACTGGAGGCTCTACTGCCCCTCCTGCAATCCTGCCCAAGTTCCCTGCTGAGCGCCTTCTGTCTGGGAAGAATCCTGGTCGGATTTTTAAAGTTCCTGCTTCTCCGGAGCGGGGATCTCCTGTCCCAGGAGGCTCTCATCCCCCCCAGGCTTTGGCCCCTTGTTTCTACTTCTTCCCCCCCACCCCCACCTTCCTACTTTGCTAGATGCAAAAACCCTTGTCTCTGTAACGTTCCAGCTATTCTCTGTTTAAATCTCAGGTCGAATTCATAGGTTTCATAGGATGATTTGAAAGTTATCTAGGTTAAGTTGGTGGGACCAGGTGACTTGGGGACCCTGCTCCTCCACCACCTTGCCCCATCCCCCCACCTGCCATTTTTACATTTGTGTTGTGATATGTAGCAATATAACGTATCTTTTGTTTTCTGACGGATCTTAGATTTGCTCTTTACCATTGAGGGTCAGCAGTATGATTACTTAGGTCTTTAATTTTCATAAGGTAACAGATTTTTTTCTCTTGTTGATTGGTTATATCTTCTTGCTTCTTTTTACGACTCATAATTTTTAATTCTCTACCATGCATTGCATATGAGAGATCAGGGGAGACTGAAGTAAATCATATTTATGCCCAGAAGTGAGCATTCCCCTTTTGTTAGAGTGTTGGTGTGGGGACTTGAGTCAGATTGGTAGCTAAGATGTGGCTGGATTTTCTGGTCACTTTAGATTTTTCACCATTGGATTCAAATAATATGAAGTTAGGATGAGGACCTTCTCTTCAGTTTGGGACTAGAGTGCCTGAAGGTCTTATTGCCTACTCTTTCCCCTCAGACTTCTACAGTCACAACGTCTGTGTTGTAGATGGTGTATCTCAGTACTCCTGCCTCTCTCCCATCCATGTGTTTTCTCTCCCTAGTATTTAGTCTGGTTACTTGAATATTTTTCTCTCATATTTTTCTGTCCTCAGCCTTTAGCAAATTTAAGTTTGGTAAATGCATATTTCTTTGCGTTCTTAGCTCTGTAATGGGTTTAAAATACAATTTTGTAGTTACTCAACTATTCATGTCTGAGTAGTGACAATTTTCTTTTCTGATTTTCTTTGTTGTAAATAGAAGTGGAAGTCACAATGTAATTTTTGATTAAAAGAGCAACTTGGTTTTACAATGGTTCATTTATCAAATTTTTCTTTAGAGTTAGGGTATTTTTTTAAGCATTTTTTTGTGTTATATTTGAGAAATCTTTGCCCATTCCAAGAACACAAATGTATTCACCTCTATTTTCTTCTAAGAGTTGTATTGCTTCTTGACAATTACTTTAATGAAATTTTAACTCTACTTGAGATTTGAGGAGAAACATGTCTGCTTGAGAGATGTATATTTTATGTTTTATTGAGGGTGGTCCTCACCCCTTATATGTGTTTTTCTTTTCTTACTTTCATTGGGTTTGAGAAAAAGGACCAATAACAATATTTTTAGTTTGCTCCTTTTAATAAAAGTCTCTTTTATTGCTAAATATTTTTAGATTATAATAATTCTCTAACATCCTTGGAATTACATGAATTCATCTGAACTAATTAAGAGTTTGACAGCACTATTCCAATTTTTAGCAACATAAAAAGAATTTAAAGTGGATTACTTAATCCCAGTATAAATGTCATCAGAAATGAATAGGCTAAAGTTTTGAAAACTTAATATGTCTATACATATGGCTCAAAGGATTTTATTGATTTTACCTCTCTAATCAGTCAAATTCCAATTACACGGTCCAGCCTAGATTCATAAGAAGCAATCCATCTGATTTTTTGTATTACTTGCCAGGTCTGCTTATTAGAAGAAAAGTAGGTTGTTAGGCTATTTAAAATAAAAAAGATTTTAGCCTGAATTTGAGACCAATTTCTTTTAATTTATAGGTTTATTTAAAGCTATGTTTATAGGAGATTAATGTTTTAGAGGGAAAAATCTCAATGATAATTCATACTAATCTTTCTATCATCTGGAAGAAATAATATGTACAGGTGACATGTATTATACGTGGTTTTTATGCTGTGCAAAGGTGATTGATTTAAATTTCTTTTTCTATAAATACAGAAGGAAAATTGTAGAAGGACCTAAATCCTTATTATCACAAAAAATTCTAAAATCTTTAAAAGTAGTTTATCTTCCTTGTTCCCCTGTTCTTTCCAACAATTACAATATAGTAACTTATAGCTAAAGTCACATAATTTTGTTTTTATAGAAAATATATTGTGTTGCAAAGACAGGGAATATAGGTCAGTCTGTTTTTGCAATAATAAGTTTAAGGTAGCATTTTTATATTAAAAAGAAATATGTTTTTCTCTTTACAGAGGTATCTCTCATAAAAAGATATTAGAATTTCATCATCCAGATTGTTTATCAGTGAGCAATGTTTGTTCTTTCATTTAATATTTATTTAATGTATCATTTATCCTATGCTCTCCCAGAGATATAAATGTGTATGAAAGGTACCATATTGATGAACAACAACAACAACAAAAACAACCAAACAAACCCAGTATGCAATTCTCAGCTAGTTTAGTCGGGAGAGCATGAGACTTTTAAAAATACAACATTCAATTTTTATGAAAAATTAAAAATTATGATCTAGCCATTAGTGCTTTCAGAATTCTAAGAGGACAAGACTAGCTAAAATTAGAATTTGGAAATTGGAAATTAACCCTTAATTCCTAATTGTTTTCATAAAGTTTTATAGTAGTTGAGTAGTTGGAGGTTGAATGTGAGATGATATAGTAGACAGCTTTCACAGATGGTCTCCACAATCCCCACCTCCTGGAATTTACAACCATATCCCGAGTGTGAGCTAGGGCTACTGACTTGTAAAGAACATAAAGCTAAGGGATGAAATTTTACTGGGGTAATTAGATTGCAAAAAACTGTAACTTTGATATTATTGGTATTGTCTATTTTTTCCTCAGCTTTTACACTTTTGATTAAAAACCAAACAAACCAGGGCACCTGGGTGGATCAGTCAATTAAGCATCTGTCTTCAGCTCAGATCATGATCCCAGGGTCCAGGGATCAAGCATCAAGCCCCACATAGCATCAGGCTCCCTGTTATCTCTCTCTGTCCCTACCCCTGCTTATGCTCTCTCACTCACTCACTCTCTCTCAAATAAATAAACAAAATCTTTAAAAACAAACAACACCTTAACTGCAGCCTGTGAGATAGTCTGAGCAGGCACCCTAGATAAGCCATGTCTGAATTCTGGAATTTCCAAAACTACAAGATAATAAATGTTCTTTCAAGCCACCAGGTTTTGGGGTAATCGTTGCTTAGACAGCAATAGATAACTAAGAGAGGTAGAAAAGTTGAGGTCTAAAAGAATGGGAAGAATGGGAATGAGCAGGTTGAGGAAGAACATTTTGGATCAATAAACAGCATGAATAAAGACAAGGAAGTAGAAATTAAATTGGGCTAAAGTAGAGAAGGTATACCAGGGAATATTGAGGAAGACAAACATAGATATAAATCTTAACAATCTTGTAAGCTAGGACCTGGAAGGCACATTAATAACAATAGAGATGGCAATAATAGCTAGCATTTAATTGTAGTTAATGTAGCTAATATTTAATTTTATTAATATATGTACTACATGATTTGCTGAGCATTTTATGAGCATTATCTCATTTGATCCTCACAATCATTCTTTGAGAAAGAGATACTTTTAATTTTGCTTACAGATGTGTAAACTGGGGCTCAACTTATTTATTATGAGCAGTTTTCATCTGGAAAGACCTTAAGCATATTACTTTTTCTCCTAGTTTAGTGGAACAAATATCTCAGTTCTGCATCTATTCAACTGTTATATATGTATGTTTCAAATACATTGATATAGTTTCATGAACACATAAATATTTCTTCTGTCAAAAATAACTATTTGGATGATTAATGCTTTAATGGTTAGGACACAAAAATTTTACAAATTTTCAACTGACAATTAGGTTAGCTCAATAGAAATTAAGCAATTCCTCTCACTAACTTTCCATCAAGAGATTCTTTCTATTTCTATATATTTAACTCTAGAAATATGTCATGATTGTAAGAAAAATAGTATATGGGAAACATCTTGCTCATTGTCAGTGAGACTTTATTTTTCATTTGATAGTAGTGACTCATTGACTAAAAATTAGTGTATTTTTAAAAATTTGATGAAAACCAATGTTAAGAATCAAATGCAAATGAAGAAATATAAGAGAGAGGATCTGAGTAGTGTCTCTACTTTGCAACTTAAGAATTCTAAGTCACAACAAGAACAAAGCTGACTTGTGAGAGAGTTGCAGGGATAGTTTTCTCTGCAAAATGTAAGTTCAGGGTTTTAGAGAAGTGGAACTCTTTTAAGTGATATAGTAATAATTTTGGGATTAACTCAGTTATAACAAGATAAAAATAATCGTGATTACTTTGAAGAAGAGAGTTCAAAAGTTGTTATTTATTTATTTATATTTAAGCTGATAATAAAGCTGCTTAAAATTATGGCAAAAGAAGGGTATAGGGGAAGATGTTTTAAAAAATCAAATGCCAACAGAGGAAATCTGTAGAATTTCTAAAACAAATACTATCATCTCCTTATCAATTCATATATAATATTAACTTGATTAAAAAAAGTTGCTCGGGATTTGAGAAATATAGAAGACCTGCCTAGTTACTCTATGAATTACGGTTACCTTATTGATTATTAAGCAATTGGTAGGGACATTAAAAGGAAAGTTGAGTTGGATTATTTATCATAGAGCAACTGGAAGATAACCTTTTGAGACTATGAAAATAATCAGGAATATTTTATCATTTTACCATGAGGTGTTGCAAATGTATTTTTTCACTATAGAGATAAACTTATATGAGAGAAAATAAACTATGAAAAAATAATATTAAGTTTTTAAAGAAACTATCAGCATTTTAGTCAGCCTTCTTGAGCATGAATATTGTACTTATTTCTTAACTATCACTCATTACTTTTCTATTCATTTAACTATTCAATCAGTGAGGCGAAATTGAAGAGAGAGATTTAGACCTTTCCTCACATGCAAAGAGAGCTGAAAGTAGCATAAATATTACATAAAATCATGTGATTTGGAATAAATAAATATGTTCCAGTGCTAAAAAAAAAAAAAAAAAAAGGCAGAGAGGTCCTGATTGTTCTCCGCTCTATGAAGAACTAAAATTAACACCTCTACTCCTGAAAAGGTGATTTTATCTTGTGCAAGGCCTGTATATATGTCTGGAGGAACTTTATTTCTGCCCATTTCTGATATGCTTACTAAGACACTTTTGAAATTTGGTGACTGACTTTTTTTAATGATGATGAATTTGGCTAGTATTCTCTGAGATTTTTCCATCTACACATATATGCAGTGTGATAAGGTTTGTACTTAACAGGAGAGAGTGCTCTTTTAGGTTGTGAGGCTGGGAATATCCTCCCAAGGACTATGAGTTTTCTTTGGCCATCGGCTTTTTTTTTTTTTTTTAAAGATTTTATTTATTTATTCTTGAGAGATAGAAGGAGAGACAGAGCCAGAGACACAGGCAGAGGGAGAAGCAGGCTCCATGCATCGGGAGCCCGACGTGGGATTCGATCCCGGGTCTCCAGGATCGCGCCCTGGGCCAAAGGCAGGCGCCAAACCGCTGCGCCACCCAGGGATCCCTGGCCATCGGCTTTTAATGCCAGGTGGTTTCCTAAGGCCCCTATGGGAGAATTTCTAACACGTGGCACATGGAGAGTGAGAAGAAAAGGTAGTTGAATCAAAACTTGTTTTTTCCGGGGATCTCAACTCATATTTGCCATATCTGGCCCCTTAGGCAGGATAAAGCTTGCAGTATGAAATGTATACATTTTAAATGCAAGTCAGACACTGCCCACAATCCAGTGATCTTTTCTGAGGAGTCCTTCCCCTGCAGCCTTCTCAAGGAGTAACTTTTTCCACTCCAGCCATCCTCCTTCTGGCCTGGTTCAAAAAGTAGGATTGATGCCTTACTGTTTTCCATTCTCACTTCCAGACTACTTTCTTCCTCTCCCTAAAACTCCCAGCATTGGATTTCTTGTCATCAACGTTTATCATCCACTATCAACTGCTGGTCCCAGAGTCATTCTCCTGTATACCCTTATACTTTTTAATTCCTGGCTCACTGTCCTTCTCTCTGATATGATTTCTGTGTTTAACGCTGAGTGTCTCTGAAATACATGTGGATGATCCTTCCAAAAACTTGGCCTCTCAATTGTGTAAATGCCTCTTCAATTATTTTTGTTCTTGTCTTATCTTTTCAAGTCATGTACTCTCCTGGTCAAGCATCATGGACCTTGTCGTTACCAATGACTGCAATCCCTCCAGTGTCTAAATTTTATCCAGCCCACTCTCACCTCACTTCCTAAGTTTCAAAGTAAATCCCACAATTATTCTGGTGCTGGCAATTGTTTGGCTCCATTAAGACCTCAATCCATTGATTTCACAGCTTTTTGTTGCTCTTTAACTGTTTCATGCGCTCTCTTTTCAGTGAACATAAACTCCATGATAATCTAGCTAAATTACTTCTTTGCATTCATTCCATAAATCCATTGTTTCATCATGTTCCATTGGCAAAATCATAGCCCTACATGCTTTGTACCAGCCCTCATGTTACGGATGGTGGCTGATGAAAACCACATAGACATGTTGGGTATACCGTGGTGACACCAAGTGGACCTTTATGCTGCCTGACAATCATAATCCACCGCCCTAGGCCATGCATTTGTCCCTTCTCTGAAACAGGTATTGTATCCCTTCTCCTAGCTCCTCAAACTCCTGACTTTTCTCCCCCATGTTTACTTAAGTCCCTATTTCACTGAGATTAAAGCAGCCAGACATTAAAAGACATTTCACAGATTGCCACCATTACATCTGTCACCTAATAGCATCTGCAACCACACACTCTGCCTTCACACCTATGATAACAGTGAGGATTTTTTTCTTCCCATCTCAGACTGACTTTTCCAAATGTGGCTCCCCCTACCCTTTTCACTTACTTCCTGTTGTTGTTCAACTATCACTTTGAAATTATGCCTACAGTTGCAGTCCTCTTTAAAATTGCAAAATGCCTTCCCATTCTGATAACTGACCTTACTTGCCTCTATGTATTTCCATAGTACCTATCATCTTCTATATGCTATGTAATACACTCATTTATTATAATTTTATTTATTATTTTATTTTTAAAAATATTTATTTACCCATTTAGGGAGAGAGAGAGAGCACAGGGAGGAAGAGCAGAGGGAAAAGGCAAGAAAGTGAGAGAATCCCAAGCAGACTCTGTGCTGAACATGGAGCCTTACAAGAGTCTCAATCACATGACCCTGAGATTATGACTTGAGCTAAAACCAAGAGCCAAAGGCACCACCCAAGTGCCCCTTTATTGAACTTATTTATATTGCTTGTTCCCCTGCGAGAAAGCAAACTCTGGTGAGGGCAGAGATGTTTATGTTTCAGTCTAGGACTGTGCCTGGATATATTATGCACTAAATAGTTTCCATCAAATTTACAAATTATTATTCAGAAGAATTTAAATAATTCAAGGTGCAAATTGTTGCAGGACTAAAACATGTGTGGTAATTGGCTAATTTCTTGGAATAAAATCTTTCCTTTCTTGCACTTTTTTCACCTATTTTGGAAAGTCTGTAATAATTAGATTACATGTTATTTATTATATTATGTTATTTATTATAAATAACATAATTTATACTTACAAAAAGTATTTGGGCTGAGGATCTCTGCTATGATATGTTTAAAGGATCCTTTGGGAGCCACCCCTACTTGAAAACACTTATGTCCTCTCCTGAACCCTCACTTTCTCTGCACTTTCTTTTAGAAGAGCATCGACCTTGAAGGGCACATATATTTTCTTACAGACAAAAACTGCATAGTAATAACCATATTCTTTGAATGCACAATGTTTTCTAGATTACATATTTTTAAACGTTTATTATTTTTATTTTTAGAGAGAGAGAGAGAGAGTGCATGTGCACATGGAGGAGGGGCAGAGGGAGAGGGAGAGAGAGAATCCCAAGCAGAATCTCTGTTGAGCGTGGAGCCCAATATGGGGCTTGATCCCACAACCCTGAGATCATGACCTGAACCAAAACAAGAGTCAGATGTTCAACCAACTGAGCCACCCAGGCCCACCTTCTAGATTATATTTTTTTATATACATAGGTGTTTTTGTTTTTAAAATGAGGAACTGTTGCAATGCTCTAATTTTAGACATTCAAATAAAATTTAAATATGCATTTTAATTTAGCCATGTATTTAAGAAGAGTTACCTTATACTGCCATGGTACTGTATTTACATGTCACTACTTTTACTATTTCTTCATTCCCAGGTATGCAAAACATTTTGCAAACAATTTTAAAAAGAAAATCGTTACTATGTTATTACTTAGAAATCAAAACTTCATTGTAATTCAAGATTATCATCTCTTTTTAAAATATCCACTTAAGTCTATCATTTCATTAACTCACATCAATTCAACATATAAGCCCCCATGAGTGCATTTATTCCATAACTTTTTTTTCAAAATGCTATTAATATTTTCTGATTATACAGCAGAAACCTGAAAAGTCCCTGGAGTCACTAAAACTGCCTTAATTGATTTGTGTGTAAGGCAAGCTAAATTCAGACATGCATTTATCACAGTTGAAGTATTTCCCTTTTTTTTTTCATGCTGAAGTATGTATGAAGAGTACAAGTGTCACTCCAGCATACTCGCATTTGCAGGCAGCCTGCACATAGAGGATTCTCCAGCACTTGTAAGGTCACGCCACTGGCACCCAGAGAAGGGACCAGAGCTGTGTGTGCTCTGCTTCAGCCTCCCTAACCCCATTCTCTCAGTGCTCTTTCCTCTCTTCTGGTCACAGAGTGCCAGGAACCGTCATACTGACAGCTTTCTCCATGTCTGTGAACTGATCTGAAGCTGCATTTTCACTTTGTTCTGTGGATGGCTTTTTCAGTCTACCGCCTGTTTGCTCCCGGCTCACCTCCTCACCAGAAAGAATATAAGTGAGGGATGAGAGAATGGTAATAAAATATTCTTTTCTTTCTTTATCAAAGGCAAATAGTAGATTCACAAGGTCAGAGTTCTGATTTTTTTTCCTAAAGACTTCAATTCAGAAGTTCCTTGAGGTGTCTGGAGTAGAATAAGTATCAATTGGAAAGCTTTATTGCTTTGAAACTTTACATTCCTTTGTCTTCAAAAGCAGTTTTATTAAGCCAAGCTTGCTATTTACCTCAGACTTGCCACTCGATAGGGTATGAAAAAGGATTAAGCTACACCTACTTAGATGCTGCAAGTTATTACATATTCCATTAGTAAAAGGCTTCCTACTTGGTAAAAATGGGATGTAAAATTTGTGAAATAAGCATATTGTGATGCTCTCCAGAACTTAGCTCACTGTCATATCATCTTTTCAGTGTTTTTATTCCTGAGTAGATGGGGAGATGCATTAAAATACTAGGCAACTACCCATATTGATATAATTTGAAAATTTTCCAAACTTCTTTGTCTAGAAATCTCTCCTTACCAAAGATTCCTTAAAATGCTTGATCTGCAGGATCAAGACAGGGAAGTTAGCTTTTAATATGATGATATTATTGGGATACATTTAAAGATCATAAATAATTTAGCTTAAGTGTACTGATGAGAATAATTAGCTCTGAGGGTATAAGACTACTACTAATTTTCTGTGGTTAGGCTAAGTGTGGAATTAGAAAATGTGAGTCCTATAGGGACTTTGGAGAAATGGTAGCATGGTAATAAAGAAGCCATATGGTGGCCTTTAATGATTTTGAGAAGAGAATGATCAAAATGAGCTGGAGAGAAGCAAATACTGACTTTATATGTCCATTGGGCAATTATTCAACTTAGCTATTTTAATGTGCATTTAATAATTATTTTTATAATTAATTTTGTCTAAGATAACTGTTTTAACATTTGCTGAGAGAAAGGAAGGAAGAAAGGCAGGCAGGCAGGCAGAAAGGAAGAAATTCAAATTCAAAGGGAGCAATAGTGGACAGAGCAAAACAGAAGGTGAATTCAGGCAGAGTCAGGAGCCAGATAATGCAAATCTATATTAAAAATGGCAAGATAAGCCTTTATCAAATGCAACCTGATAGTAAACAGCCCAAAGGGGGGCTCATCTGGTGGAGGACTGAGAGGCTGTGTGGATTTCTTGGGACCAGGGCCTCTTGTATTCTACTTCTGGCTGGCTGTGAACATCCTGAGGCAACACCAGAGAACCCCAGGGTTCTGTGAAATTTAGTTAGAAATCACTGAATAAGTGAAAGTTTTACTTTTTGAGGTAATTTTAGATCAGTATTTTTCCTTTAAGGTCAGGGAAGCACTTTTTTCTACGGCCAACGGTGTTATACCTGAACTTCACTAACATATTTCTATCACTATTTTGGGGGGTTAGATTCCTAAAAGAGGGATTGTGATCCCTATAATTAATGTTATTTTATCTGTCACTGCTAGCTTATATTTGGTCAACTGATATCCCAAAGCCTTCTTATCTGCTGCCAAGTCAGTTCTCCTTCATTTGGTTTTTGCGTAATTGAAGTGTTAATCCCTTCCTTCCTTAAATGGGAGATTTATTACCAATGGAGCTCTTGAACAATGTGGCTTGAGTATTTCATAACAATGGCTCTTCCTATAGTTTCCTCCAGAATTATGCAGAACTTTCCCACCAGACAGGCTCTGTGAAAAACCACAGGGCTTTCTGGTGAGGGGGGACCCACATCCCCTCACTGAAGAGAGCAGAGCTGTTTACGTATTTTCTACAAGCATGTAAATCCCAATGGGCAATGCGATAGGAAGGTTCAGGGGCCACTCATGCCCTATTCTTCTTCTGGATTTGACCAATCTGGTAACTGGTACTCTCCTTCTAGTCAGGAGTGAATTCGGTGGCAAGGAGAGCCTTGAGTGTAATTCTAATGGAGGTCCCTCCACATAGAGACCAACACTATGATACAGGAAGTTTCCCCCTCGCAGGCTGATCCCTATTTAATTCTTAAATATGTGACTGGAGATGGGGAGTGGAAGTAGGGTCAGCCCAAAGGAAGCATTTGTTGCCAGTAAAACGGGAGGACAGCTATTGCACTAACCCATATAAGAGGGCCTATGTTTAGGATTTCCTGGCTCACATACATATCTCCCTAGTAATATTCTGCTAGTTGTACTCTTATGTTTAGGTCTCAAATCTGCCTAATTCTGTCTTTTCCTGGGTCTTGTTTTCTCAAGTATTGTCTGTCCTGTATTTATCTGATTCTGAGTGACAGACCTACTTCCTCTAAAATGCCCTAGGATTATATATTATAATGTATTCCTGAGTGTTTCTAGGGATCTAGAATTCACAAATCTTATTCTGTTTTTGGAAATTATGATATGTCTCCTTACTCATAGATTTTTGACGTTTCTCTGGTTTTCTTAAAAATTGCTTAAATTATTTTGATTCCACACCCTTAGTGAATTTGATATGGAACTGAACACTTGGGTGCATTTAAAACCGAATTTCCATAACGTTAATTGATTTTATCAGTAATCTGTATGGACAATATTTACCCATAATTATTTTAAATCAAAATAATATGGGCACAAGGCAAAATACCCATTAGTATAGCATGAGTGGTTTTTGATAAAAAGGACCAGTCTCCTAACTTATGCTTCCTAACCTCATTCCCATTCCCTAGAGGCAAATCTTTTCTACCACTTATGTTTTTAGCTTTTTGAAGGCCACCTTCATAACTCTAGATAATATGTTTATACCGCCATTTCTGAACTTAACCACTTTAAACACTCTCTTATGACTTTCCATTTTGAAAGAGTGAAATTTATGTCATATCTTCATGGTACCATATCCTTCTTCTCTATATTCAAAATCCTTACATTTTTTACTTTAATTCTTTTCTGGTTTACTTTTGTAACTGAAAGATAGAGCTGTATTTCTTGCTCCTATCATTTTAATCAACAAATGATATCATTTCATATAAGATAATTTTAGCACTATTCTTCCCTCCATATTTCCTACCTGCTTTTTCCACAGGTGTAATTTTATTTTCCTTTTCACATTGTCAAGGCTGTCAGCATCTACATTATATAAACCTATAAGTTAAGTCTTCATGCTATATTTGTGAGTTGGCTATGAATGTTCAAAATTAATAAGTAACTTATATGAATTTTGACTAGGCAAAATGATATAGTTCATATTTTTCATTATTTGATTTTTGTTTTCTATATTCCACAAGATTTTTAAAAGTTTATTGACTATTTATTGTAAAGTTTATTGACCATTTCATTTCAAAGCATATTTCTAACCTTTTAATGTTATGTGTTCTCTGCCTATGCCTTCTAATTCCTTCTTTATTTTTATTTTATGAATTAAATATATTCTTATACTTATTGAGTACATAGAGTAGAATTTTATGTAAAGAGTTCTCTTTCTTGAATTACTTCTACTTAAGATTTTTTTCCCAGAATTTTTTAAAGATATTTTTTATCTTGTTATTTCTTTTTTATGGCTTTCCTCCTATGTCTGGCCATCCTTGGTCATTCACATACCTGTTTACACTTGAGCAAATCACATATATTTGCTCTAAGGCCTCTTGTAGTCTCTCTCTGGGTATTTTTCTTGATTAGCTAGGTCACCAGGGTTGTCAGGATTACGAAGTTCCTGATTTCTCAAATGCAAACATCAGGAGGATTTTACCCTACTGTATACCACCCTCCTTACAAGAAATTGTCACGCTTCCCAGCTTAAGTGTCAATTAGTTAGGGATGAGCTCTCTGATGTTTTTCTTGTGGATAAATCCTATTGTTTGCACTCTGCATTAGGGGTAAGAAAGAGGTGTTCAGATTACAGATCTTCAGTTAAATCCCCTGTTTCCAGCTTTATTTTAATTCCCAGCCTTATTCCTATTCCATGAGTTCTAGCCTGGAGTGTCTCTGTCACTATAGTAGATGGACTTCTCTCACCTGCAACCATTGGAGAGATGTGCTGGTCTGATTCTAGCTTCCTTGGGGCTTTTTCCATTTGGCAAAACTGTCCCATCATCTTTCCAGCTCTCTGAAATTTGTGAAATGGCCTTAATTCTGATGATGTTGACTTTAGCTTTCTTCACTCTTGTTCTTATTCCAAATTTATTTTTATTCTCTCATTTCAATGAGATTTGTGCTCTTCCTGCCAACTTGAAATAATAGTTAATTTCCTAATTTTCTCTAAATGCTACTAATCTTGGAAATGAAACCATTTTAAATGTATGTTTCTAAACCTGCGTTTTATCACAAATAAGTGGAAATGTGTTTATTCTTGATACGGACCATGGAAATCATTTATAGTTTATTTTACTGACAACTTGTGTGTGTGGAAGGTGGAAGGCAGGTGAAATGTTTAACTAGAAATTACTCTATGGTGAAGGTTCTATTATGGGGAGAACTTGCTGAAAACTCTTGTTTACCAAGTTTTCTAGGAATCTTTCCCTCCAACTACCACTTACTGGCTCAAAGAGAATTCAAATTAGACCTGATTGAATCCTAATTCAAACCAGAACCAATAATGACATCCATTTTTGTAAAAGCTGGGCACAGAAGCAAATTGCTGGCTTCATTGTAGTGAAGCTGCTCATGTGAGTCTGAGATGTGCAAGGGGACATGCCTTTTTCTGTGTGGACGAAGTCATCCTGAAAGAATGCAGCTGACTTTTAGAAAGAAATGAAAATGAGCTATAAGACAAGAGAAGGTCCTTAGTTGTATTTGTATTTCTTGTTCTGGCAGTTCTAGTCATCTGTGAGGTTGAGTCCACTTAGGCTCTTCTTATGCTTCAGCATCCTAGGCAAGAACATCTCCTTCTCACTAAAATAGCATACATTTCTGTCACATGCGACTAAGAGTTCTGATTTTAATTCACAGGGCAGCCATCATTTCAGCCTCTCAGAAACATATGCAAATTGACTCATAAATAATTTATTCATAAATAATTCCAACTCTGCCCTCTGTATTCGCTCCCTGAAGACCCAGGTATAGAAAAGATTTCACAAAATAACCAAGTGGCTCTACTAACTATGAGTGACACACAGACATATAAAAACAGTGATTCTTCTCTTAGATTCACTTATCTCTTAATAGAACAATCGAAAAACTTTCAAGTTATTCAAAGGAATTGAAATGTGTACTATCATTTGAAGTTTACTAAAGATGAGGATTAGAAAATAATTCAAAACTATTATTGCATCTAGTTAATAACTAGTATTTTCTGGACTCAGTAGAGAAGGTGACTGGTCAATTATTTGAACTTCTCTTCAGAACTGAGCTACTCTGTTAAATCTCTTCTAAAATAATGAAATCAATTATCTGGGTTGTTGAGCAGGTGTTAGCCTGGATTCTCTAAAAATAAATCATGTCAGGCTAATCTAAATTTTTTGATGAAGTAACTAAGTTAATTTATGAAAAGGCATAATTTATCTTGATTTTAGCGATGCTTTTGATAAAGCATCTTTCAAAAAGCTTGTGAATAAGTCCCAACATACTGGCATTAGCATAGGATTGCTAAAATAGATGACTAACTGGCAAACTAGAGAAGGTAATAATACACAGACAATAATTCTTTAGGGCAGAGTTGACAAGCAAGTTTCCCATGGGCTCAGAGTTCAGGAATACTTTAAATAAGATTTATATTGCTAATTTAGCAATAGGCTCACAGTGTGCCAGCAATGCAATCTGCTGATGACTCATAGACAGTAGTCTGAGATTAAGAGGAAGATGGGCAACAGGGATGGATAAACAAGTAGGTCCCCAAAACAAGACCACAATCTGAATATCAAATTTCATCTAAAATAGTGGGTCAGTAACTGAACAGTATTACAACTGAGGTAGAATCAGGTGGCTATGTGGATAGAGGTACTATGCATTAGACTTCCCCATTGTCTAATGGACTATGTTATTTTTTAAGAAAGATTTTATTTATTTATTTATTTATTTATTTATTTATTATTATTTTTTTTTTTTTTGAGAGAGAGACAGAGAAGAGTGTGAGAGAGAACTTGAGCATGAGGGGGGAAGGGCAGGCGCTCCATCCCAGGACCCTAGGATTATGACCCAAACCTAAGGCAGATGCTTAACTGACTGAGCCACCCACGAGCTCCTGGCTGTGTTTTACAACTGGAAAGCTAAAGGCTGGGGATTGTTTGCAATCTTCTATTATTAGTTTAAGCACTCTCATTGTTGTATAACATTTCTGAGCTTCTAGTTAAGTGTTTGCCAGAAGAAACTCTAATGTCTTGTCACTTAGTCCTCTAATGAAAGGCCAGCATTCCTTACTCTGCTTTGATATGCATGGAGACCTCTTTCTTCTCAAATATAGTGTGTGATACAGTGAGGCTGATCATTCTGAAAAATCAGGACTCCCCAAATAATACACTTAAGTGCTTTTCCTACCGGTTGATCTCTTTGTTGGCTCCCAATATATGGTTCTCAGAAACTTCCTTTAATAGGGCTGCTCCTGGCAGCAGTAGCAGCTTCTTTGGTGGCAGTAACTCCCAGAATTAATTCTCTGTGGTGGCTCTTCTGTGACAAAAACCCAGCCCATTCTCTCAGTATCTCATCACCACAATCTCTGGTGGTCAGCTCTATCAGATCTAAAAAGAGTTGATCATAACCTGTCATAGTTCTAGATCCTTTCTTTGACTGTGAAGAGCTCAGTATCAGACTTCCTCTGGACTCCTCTATAAGGGTAACTGATAGTAACATCTGAAATTTGCCCTCTAATTTCCATTTCATGAGAATTTTCACAGCTTTCTAAAAGAACTTAAGTAGGACAAGGAGTCTTTGGCACCTTGTTACTCAGAGGGTATTCTTCAGACCAGCAGCATTGGCATCATCTGGGACCTTGTTAGACATCTAGAATGTTGGCCCCTTGCCATTGAAATAGAATATGCATTAAAATGATTTTCAGGTGATATCTATGCAGCTTAAAGTTTGAGAAGCACTGGTCTGGAGTTGATTTAGGGACAGACTAATTGAGAAAACTGAATTTTGGTGTCACATGGTTCAAAATTGACAGCACACTTTAAACTTCAATTACATTTCTTTCCTCTCTACCATACTGTATTCTCTGGTTCCTGGGGCTTAAAAATGCCTATCACTCCTGGTATATCTAACAGTAAAAGGATGTGTTTATGCGGCCTAAGACATACCTGGTAGTGAAGGAGAAACTGCTGGAAACAGTTTTTGCACAACTACTACTGTATAGGAGGGGCATAACCAAGGTTGTACAGTCTTGCATATTAGCAAAGAACATGAAGTTAGTAGTCGATGTAAGTACAAAGAATCACCCTCTCCAACCCCATTGCTGCCATGCTTGAAGAACAAAATTGTAATGGTAGTGGTGGAACAAAATTGTCCTATTTCTTCTCATTGCACTGTATCTTCAGGGCCACAGCTTAGAGATTTGGAGGAGTAAAATTTCATTTAAAAATCAAGTTGTTTCATAATGAACTTTGTTCTAAATCAAGGAAAATCATGCATCTGTTTTATGAGTCCTCACAAGCAATGCTATATTTGGTTCTAAATATTGAGTGTAATTAAAGAGTTTAAATTGGTGAATGATACTGAAAATGACTGTAAAATTTATTCAAAAATCAGAATAACTATTTTTTGTGAGTGAAGATTCAAAATGAATACATTTATATCTGGAAAATACATTTTAAAGCAGGCTGAGGAGATCTGATTGCATCTAACAATTTTAGAGGGTTAGTAAAGAATGACTGCATAATAAGAGAAAAAGAATAACCATCTTGAAAGCCTGAACTGAGGAACAATACCAGTTTTAGTTGTTTAATGGTGTGATTGGGGCAAAGTCTGGTGTCAACTCAAAAATATAAACACATACACTGGAAAAACTCTTGAAAAGTAACCTAAGTCCACGTATAAATTGCTTAAGGAGATATGTATGTGAAAATTGCACTATTGGCTTTTTCACATTGTCTCAAATTTGCTCTTGATCTATCTACATTCTTTTTAACCCACCTATTTCTTTTCTGAGGTTTTTCTCATAAGGTAACTGTACTACTAGAATCGCTTTTCACTGATTGCCCCCTTGTTAAAAATCTCTAATCCTCAGTGCATGCCAGAACTCTTATCTTCTTTTAAATAGTTTACTGCAGATTAATTCTTTATGACTTCTATGAATCTAGCTTCTCCTGATTTTTTTCTATGCCTACTGTTTTGATCAGGGTAACAAAGTCTAGCTATTGAGTATGTAAACTGAGGAAATTTAGAAATTTTCTTAAAAAGGGATGAGAAGAATCCGGGATATGAATAGTAAAATAATACTTTTGGACTCTGTTACGATGATACTTCAATACAGTTCCTTGTTTATACTTAGCCCTTACTGGGCTCTGATTCTCTCAGGACAAAGATCCAGATGAAATTCTTATTTCTATGATCTCCATAGTCTAGCATAGTGTGGAGTACACAACTCATGAAATGTGATTGCAACAGTTTGTTGCATAAATATATTTAAAGAAGAGGTTAGCATGCAACAATATAAGATTATAGACATGTTTGATATCTACTGACCATTTTAGCAAAAAATATAAAATGCTGTAGACTACAACCTTCCTACCAGAAGTGTGGGCCTTGGACCAGCAGCCTCAATATCACTGTGGGGCTTAGAAATGCAATCTTGGGCCCACTCAGGTCCTACTGAGTTAGAATGAGAATTTCAGTGAGGTCTCCAGGCGATAGGTAAGCACATTCAAGTTTGAGTAATATCACTCTAAACTGAACAAACATGATTTTCTTCTTTGTTCAACAGTGTAAAATGATCCATTACTCAAGACATTTCATATTTCTTATAGCACTTTTGTTACTGTTCCCTAAGATTTTATTGTACAACATGTGCTATAGTATAGAGTAAAATGCCAATTGGACACTGAAAACAAACAAACAAAAACATGAAGGGAAGATCTGTAGACAGGTGAAGCATAGATTTGAAGTACATAGATTTCTGAAGATGGGACTATGTTCCCAATGAATCTCCAGGGTCTAGTTGTAAACCTGGAATGTAATTGGAGCTAAGTGGACATTTAATAAAAAATTAATGCATTTAATAAATGAATGAATGAATTTTAATGAATTAATGAGGAAAGTCCACTGGCCTGTTACAATGACTTTCTTAGAAGCATTGTGCAGGGCACCCAGGTCGCTTAGTGCCTTAGGCTCTGGTCATGATCTGGGGGTCCTGGGATCCAGGCCTTCATCGAACTGCCCACAGGGAGTCTGCTTCTTCCTCTGCCTATGTCTGTACCTCTCTGTGTGTGTCTCATGAATAAAAAAATAAAAAAATATCTTTTAAAAAAAGCATTATGCTAACTTTTTTTTTGAAGTAATGCCCTCTCACATATTGTTTTCTTGTGATCAAGTAGTTTCATTAGTTATCTTAACCTTGTTCAATGGGTGGTTGGGAGTCTTCTGTATACCCATCATATTTTCTTGGCTTCCTCACATGTTTATTAGCAGTCTACATTTGTTCTTCTTTAGTAGTAACTCCTTATTGCATTGAGGTAGCTCTATAAGGTGTTTACTGTTCACTATTCATTAGCAGACATCTTTTAGTTGGAAGTGTACTTGCTTCTGTTAACCTAGAACCACAAAGATTGTGCTTTGTTTTCTAAATTTGGAAAAAATATTTTGCCTTTTCTATTTCTCTGAGGTTGTCCTGCTACTTCCATTGAAACTTTGAAGCTAGAATGTGGTTTGATATTTGTGGACCAGAAATAGTGGTTGGAGTGGGTAGTGTAACACAGGAGGATTGCTAGAAGGGACTTCACTGCATTAATTAATGTTCTGCACCAGGGAGAGGAAATTGCCTGCAGGCAGGGACCAGACATCTGCACAGAGGTATGTATTACAGACCAGGCTGTGCTTAAATAGTTAACTTGTTTATGGTCTGGCTTTCCTATGCTCAACACATATATTAAAATGTTTCCATAATGTATCCTCCTTACCTTTCCTTTCTTTCAACCCTTATCATTTGTCTTCTTACATGGGTGTTGTCTAAGCTAATGTCAAGGTGAGAAAGTATCTGATAAAGTTCCCAACTTTATGTAAACTTCAAAATAAGAAGTAAAGTTTGCAATAAGATTTTGGTACTTGTCCAGGCTTAGCAAAGGCAAATTACCAAGAAAGTTTACATTTTAATTGAGCTAATTTCTTAATAACCTAAAGTCAACTACTGTTAGTACAGCTGGTGATTAAATATGAGAGAGATGGAAGTAGGGTCAGGCATGAGACAGAATAAGATTTCCCTCTAGAATTTATATTGATAGCAACTGATGGAAATCTGGTTGGGTGATGTCACATGAATAAATTAAATAAAGTGTGTTTTGAACCTGATTCCTGGGTCCAAGTATTGAAGAGCAGCATTAGTTCAATGAAACTTACTTCTAAATTACTGCTCACTTATAAAATAACATTTAGACAAATTTGCTATTTTGGGGAACATTTTTTAAACCTGTATTAAAACACTTAAAAATACAGATTAAGAAGTTTTGAAACATGCAAGAAAGAAAGATAATTCTATAATGATGTTTTTGACCTATAATACTATCTTTCTTCATTGTGTCTTAGTGCCTGTCTTTCATACACTTTTTTCCCCTAAAACTTTCACATTTAAGAGTTTGTGATATTGGCTTTATTTCTTGAACTTGTTGAAATAGCATTGAGCCATTACTATATTTGGACAATTATATTAGAAGTTTTGTATCTTTGAACAAGTACCAATTTTTTATTGATATGCAGCAAGTCATCTACATTTTATTAAAGAAAACTTGGAGGAGCCTGGGTGGCTCAGTCAGTTAAGCATCTGCCTTCAGCTCAGGCAGTAATCTGAGAGTCCTGGGATCGAGCCCCACCTACATGGGGCTCCCTGCTCAGCCAGGTGTCTACTTCTCCCTCTCTCCCAGCTTCTCCCCCTGGCTTGTGCTCTCTCTCTGTCTCTCAAATAAATACATAAATAAAATCTTAAAAAAAAAAAAGAATAAAGAAAATTTGGATCATATAGAATGTTTCCTTGATGAAGCATGAGCCTCAAAATATACTACCCAGCAAATGATAGGAAATCAAAGAACAGAAATTTTACAGACATATATAAATTGCTTGAATGGCATAGTTTATTAAATCTTAAAATTTCTTCAACTTTTTCACTTTCACTTTCAAAAGTACTTTTGTGGAAATGAAAAGGAGGGACATTATATAGAAGGTTGAAAATAAAAATTAAAAAAAAATAAAAGCAAGGACAAAGAAATTGGATAAGTTAACACACTGATAGGCTGACTCTTAGAGTATACAATGTTCACAGTCTTCTTTCTTCCTCTGTTCTATAAGTCTTCCTTTCTGATGGGCAGTTACAGAAACCAGAGCGGAAGCTTGAACAAGGAGGCCCATGAATGGAAGATGTCCTGGTCTGGTGACATATACTTGCCTATCAGGGAAAAGCAGAAGTCTCAATGCTAGACACAGTTTAGACTGTTGAATAGCCATGGGTTTTATTTATGGGTCCAGTCAAGAGCATACATGGGGCTAGAATGGGGACCTCCTAGGAATGTCCAATACGTACTTGTTTAGAGGTAACAGTTGTTAGACTAGAAGTGGCCTGATCATAACTTGGTCTTTTCACACCTTGCTTTTGTGATACCGCTGTTTGTTTCCATTATATATTCTATTTATATAATCTTTAACATATTTTATTTATATTTTTAAAGATTTTTATTTATTTATTCATGAGAGACACAGAGAGAGGAGAGACAGAGAAGCAGAGACATAGACAGAGGGAAAAACAGGCTCCATGAAGGGAGCCCGATGTGGGACTCGATCCCCGGACTCCAGGATCATGCCCTGGGCTGAGGGCAGGCGCTAAACTGCTGAGCCACCCAGGCGTCCCTTTAACACACTGTATAAGTTACTAACTTACCTACACTTAACATGTCTGCAAATTCTGCCTGTGGCTAACCGCCTACTCTTTTACTCATTCTCTTGACATAGTCTATGAGTTCCATTTATATTTCATAAGCTGCTAGCTTACTCACTATCTATGTTTGCTATTTCTTGTGAGTTTCTTCTATCCCATTTCTTTTAATTACACAGCAGAATGAAATTGCTTTAAAAAATCCAGCAAAGGAACAATACAATTTGCATATGGCATTTCATTGCTAATACAATTTGATTTTTTTTGTATTTGAAGGCTGTTTACTTAAGAAAATACTATTCAAATTTCACTGCAATATAAATCATATTAGTAAACAGTGTTAATGTGAACACAATGCTGATATTAACAGTATCGATATAACATGAGATTAGCGTTACCATGGATGAAAGACCAAGAAAATTAGGATCAAAAAAAAAAGAAAGAAAATTAGGATCAAGGGTGAGAATATTGATATTGAAAGTCCAGCTGATGTTGGACATATGCTGAAGAGTCGCATAATCCACTGAAATCAATTCATCTAGGGTTTTGTATTTTTTTCCCCTACAATAATAGTCTATTTTTAAAACTTTTTTTTGTGACCTGCAGGTTTTATTTGCCTTAAGGGACTAAAGGAACAGGAATGTATAAGGGATTTCAAGAAACAATCTTTCTCTCTTTCTTTAAAGATTTTATTTATTTTAGAAAAAGAGCACAAGCAGGCATTGAAGGGAGCAAGAAAACAAGTAGACTTCCTGCTGAGCACAGAGCCTACCTTGAGCTCTAGCTCAGTGACAAAGGATATTTGGAAGGCTGGCAGGGACAAGGGGCTCCCAGCCCTAAGAGGAAACTACTTTTAGAAGGACTTAATGCCTCCCTGAAATGAGCCTTCCCCCCTTTCCCAAGTGACAGACAGGTCACACACACACACACACACACACACACACACACACACACAAAGCCTGATTGGATGACAGGCTCAGGGAGGGTTAACCAGATCAAAAACAGCCCCCTAACAAGCCCATAAAAACTCCTAGACTTAGAAACTCTGCTGGCAAACTTCTCAGGTCCCCTCCCTCCTTGGGAGCTTTGTACTATCACTAAACCTTGCTTTGCTACCCACCACTCTGGTCTACCTCTTCATTCTTCAAAATGGAGTGACCAAGAACCATGGGCACCATGGAAGGAGAAAAAATCCTGTAACAGCAGGACCTAGAGATCATGACCTGAGCTGAAGTCAGAAGCTCAACCCATTGAGCCACCCAGGTGCCCCGAAACAATCTTCTCTTTAATTTGTCAGTTTGGGTGAACAGGTTGGTGCCAAAGCACTTCTTTAATGCTTGCTGCTAAAATGTCTCTGTAGCACTGGCTATCTCCTAAGCTAGTTTCCCTCTGCCTGTTATGCTGCTTTCAAGGCAATATTCAGTATGCAGAAACCTATCTGTATTTTTGAACTCATCGAGTCAAAGACTGTTGTTTAGCTTTTCTGCTCATACACAGTGCTGTGTAGTGGCTGTGTGCCAAGATTTTGGAGCTGGGTTGAATCCCAGCTCTTCCATTAACTAGTTGAATCTAGTTCACTCCTCCTGACTCAGTTTCCACGTATGTATAATGTTTCCCCAAATAAAAATATAGGTTAAATAAGAGCAGGATAGTCCTACCTTCAAAGATAATTATGAAAGTTAGGTTAGATAATATTGCCCATCTTTTTTTTTTTTAAGATTTATTTATTTTTGAGAAAGAGAGAGAGGGCATGATCAGGAGAGGCAGATGCAGAGGGAGAAAGAATCTCAAGCATACTACTTATTGAGTGAGGAGCCCAATGCAAGGCTCAATCTCATGACCCTGCGATCACAACCTGAGTGGAAACCAGGAGTCAGAGGCTTAACTGACTGTGCTACCCAGGTGCCCTTGTTTTGCTCATCTTTACAGAAATGTAGTAAATTTCAGAGTTCAGCAATCACTTCTACTAAATTTCAAGGATTTTAGGATTCTCTGTTGTGATTCTCTTGCCCACTATATTCAATTTTACATGTGCTATAGATAGAAATGAGAAGGTAAGGTTTTTCTTTTCTTTAATGAATGAGTGAAAAATTAGAACATTAACATTTTTAAGACATTTCAACTCCTAATACTTTCATTTTCTTGATTTATTTAGGTAAATGAGAAAAGAGAAGCATTTTTGGTCTATATTTTCTGGGTTACTGAAGGCCTTTTAAAGATAATTTTAAACTTTTTTTTTACTTCATTTTAATTTTGTACACTTGATATTAAAGTGTCCTTTTGACCATTTATTTAAATAATATTCCAGTCTTTTCCTAATCTGTGTAATTATATCCTGCTTAAAGATTTATATTACATTTTCCTAAGTATCATTTTTATGTTGCTATTAAAATTTTATTGGTATACTATGTCACTGTATTTTTCATTTTGTTCTTATTCTATTGAGTTTCATAAAGGGGTATTTTTAAGCTATGCTAATTTGCTTATAAAATAAATATGACTAAAAGAAATGACTTACTGATCACAGTAAAACTTAATCATTTTCTGAGTAAACAGCTTGAACCCAGTATGGCTATTAATCTGGTAAAGAGAGGCAAGTAAATATACTCTTGCTAACTCGATTACATTTGACTTTTGGCAAAGAATCAGCACATTTAACCTATCTGTAGCTTTCTCACTTTTCTTATTTTTCAGACTTTCAGTCAGAATACTTAAATAATAAATATTAAAAAAATTAGTAGTATTTCAGTGAATGATTTGGAATTGATCTTAGTAGGGCCAATTTTGCAAATAACAACAGATTTTGAAATAGAAAATGGACTTATCTCTCTGGACAATATCAGAAAGAAGTATTTTGAATGAACTGATTATTTTCTTACTGAGTTGACCAGATGTTTTGTCATTATTTAGAGTGACACCTTGAATTCTTTCAACATAGAAAACTCCATTTCATTTTCAGAAACTCATGTAATCTTCAGAAATGGCATCACATTTTGTAGAGGGAGTAATAGATATAAATTTTGAAAGACAAAAAGTGTTTGCATTTAAAATACCCCAATATTGGGGATCCCTGGGTGGCGCAGTGGTTTGGCGCCTGCCTTTGGCCCAGGGCGCGATCCTGGAGACCCGGGATCGAATCCCACATCGGGCTCCCGGCGCATGGAGCCTGCTTCTCCCTCCGCCTGTGTCTCTGCCTCTCTCTTTCTCTCTGTATGACTATCATAAAAAAAAAAAAAAAATACCCCAATATTTCTCTGTTCCCAAGCCTCCCAAATGTTTGATGACTTGAAAAGGATACCTGAATTTATTATTTGTGTTTTTTGGGGGGATTTATTGTTTGTTTTGTTTTTTATTATTTCAAAAATTTTTTCCAACAAGAACATTTTTTACTTGAAGCATATTTCAGAATACACGGTTCTAAAAGATACACACAAAATATTCTATCCAAGAAACATGGAATACACATTTTCTTAAAGTACATACAGAAGAATCTCCTGGCTAAATCACATAAAAAGAGACACAACAAATATTACAATTTTAAGAAGACTGAAATCATACCAAGTATATTTTTTAACCACAATGATTCAAAACTATAGGTCAACAATAAAACAAAACTGGAAATCTGCAATATAAATAGTACATATTCAATATGTAAATATTAAACAACACACTACTATAGAAGCAATGGGCCAAATAAGATATCAAACAGCAAATCAAAATATATCTCAAAACAAAAGAAAAAGAAAATACAATATTCTAAAACCTATGAGATGCAGCAAAAGCAGATGTTAGAGTGAAATTTATGCTATAACTGCTTGTATTAACGAATAGGTTCTAACAAAAAACATTATACCACAGGGAACTAGAAAAAGGAAGAAACTAAATTTCAACTTAATAGAGGAAAGAAATAACAAAGAAAAATCAGAAAAAAAATTAAAATAGAGACCAGAATAAACAATAACATAACACTGGAAACTAATGACCAGTTTTCCCAAAAGAACAAAATTGGCAATGCCTTAACATTAATTAAGAAAAGAAAAAGAGAGACAAGACTCAAAAAACCAAAATGAGAAATGGAAGAGAAAACAATGTAACAGATAATCACAGAAATACATAGTGTGATAACAAATTACTATAAACAATTATATAGTAACAAATCAGATAACCTAGAAAAAAAGAAACAGACAATTCCTAAAAATGCACAAGTTACCACAATTGAATCATGAATCATGAGAAGAAACAGGAAATCTTCTTAGACCAATAATTAGAATTAAAGTTGAACTAAGAATAAAAAATCTCCCAGCACAGAAAAGCCCAAGACCATGTGGTTTCATTGGTGAACTCTAACAAAATTTAAAAAATAATAATAATGACAATCTCTATCAAAATTTTACATGTAATGGGATAGAGGGAACACTTTCAAAATCATTCCATGAGGCCAATACTCATGATACCAAAGCAGGATAAAAACAACAGAAGACAAAAAAAAAAAAAAAAAGTCTAGTTTGTCCAATATAAGTATTGCTACTCTTTCTTTTGAGATCTGTTCACATGATAAATGTTTCTCCACCCCCTCACTTCCAATCTGCAGGTGTTTTAGGTCTAAAATGAGTCTGTTGTAGGCAGTATATAGATGGGTCTTGTTTTTTAATTCATTCTGACACCCTATGTCTTTTAATTGGAGTGTTTAGTCAGTTTACATTTGAAGTAATTATTGATAGATATGAATTTAGTGCCATTTTATTGTTTTGTTGTTGTTTCTGGAGATTTTCTTTGATCCTTTGTCAGTTACGTTCTCTCCTTTGCACTCAAGGAGTCCTTTTAACATTTCTTGCAGGGCTGGTTTAGTGGTTATGAATTCTTTCAGTTTTTGTTTGGGAAATTCTTTCTCTCTCCTTCTATTCTGAATGATAGCCTTGCTGGATAGCATTTTCATGGCTGCAGATTTTTCCCATTCATCACATTGAATATAGTATGCTACTTTTTTCTGGCATATTAAGTTTCTTTTGAGACCTCTGCAGCTAACCTGTGGGTCTTCCCTTTTAAGTTAGGAACTTTTGTCTTGCTGCTTTTAGAATTTTTTTTAATCGTTATATTTTTGCAAATTTAATTTTAGTATGTCTTGGCAGTGGTCTGCTTTTACTGATTTTGATGGGAGTTATCTGTGCCTCTTGGATCTGGATGTCTGTTTCCTTCCCCAGATTAGGGAAGTTTTCTGCTATTATTTCTTGAAATTAATTTTCTATCCCCTTTTCTCTCTCTTTTTCTGGGGCTCCTATAATATGAACATTATTACATTTGATGGAGTCACTGAGTCAGAAGTCTATTCTTGTATTGTGTGATTTGTCTTTCTTTTGTTCAGCTTCATTATTTTCCATTATTTTGTCTTCTAGGTCACCAGTTTGTTTCTCTACTTCTTCCATCCTGCTGTTCATTGCATCACGCCTGTTTCCAGTCTTGTTTATTGTATACTTCATCTCTGGTTGATTCTTTTTAGACTCTTTTATCTCTACAGTAATGGTTTCACTGATGTCTTCTTTTCTCAAGCACAGTGGGTATTGTTATGAATATTGCTTTTAATTCCACACCAAGCATTTAACTTATATTTCTTTTGCTTAGATCTCTGTCCATGACCTTATTTTGTTCTTTAATTTATGATAATTTCTTCCATCTTGGTATTTTGTCTAAGTCTTTGCCTTCTTCTGGGTGTTAGAAAAGCCAGTTATGTCTCCTGCTCTTAAAAGTAATGAATGGCCTTTTGAAGAAGAGGTCATGTAGTGCCCAGGGCCTGGCACATCTGGAGGTAACTCCAGAGTGTGCTCTGTGCACTGTTATTGTGTTTTGACTGCTCTAATCTTCAGACCAGTTGTTTACAGAGGTTCTCCTTGCCTGCTGTGGACAGTTTTTGATCCTGACCTGAATGTGGCACATTTCAACTAGGTGTGCTCTGGGCTCTTGTGAAATGAGACCTGATGCCAACTCCACCAGAACTGAGGCTTTGTAGAACTTTCTAGTTGGGAGATATGGTGTGGGAGGGGCTTGTGCTTGTCTTTGGGGGAGAGGCCTGCCACAGCTGTGACTCAGGTGAGATTGACTGAGAATGGCAGTCCTGCTAGGGTGCAAGTGTGTGGGGGTTTGTGGAAGCAAGTTATTCAGCTAGTGTCAGGGCTGAACTGCCTCTTGCTAGTGGCTCTGTGTTTATGCTGAAGGGAAGGGAAAGGAAATGTCCCTGGCAAGTTTCCTTGTTCTTGGAGAGATGTCTTTATGAATGCTGCCTCCCACACATGCTCTCCAGAGATGAATGAATAAGTCCCCCACTCACACCCCAGGCACTCTTAACTGTTTCCATTCTGTCTGCTAACGGGGTTGTTTGCCTGTCTTCTCTCCAAGAGCAGGGCTGTGGCCTTCAGGATCTATACCAGCCAAATCTGCTGACCTTTAAAATTCCAGGCTTTAGCTCCTCTGGTTGCAAGAAATCATGAAATCCAGTCCCTTTCATTTTCTAAGCCAATGGCTTTGGGTAAATGTTCTTGTGCATTGTGCTTTTTTGTCTATTTGTTCATGCATTCATTTATTGAGAACTAGAATGCTAAGCTCTGTTCTGGAATCTTGGTACTGGGATACAGCAGATAACAAAACTAACCAACTTCTTGCCCTTATGGAACTTGTATTTTTATTTAAGAACACAGGAAATTGAAAAAAATGTATATATTGGCTTAATGCAAATTCTGGTACTAGAAAATGGACTGCTATAAAAATACCTAAAAGTATGGAAATAGCTTTGGAATTGGGTAATGCAAACAGTGTAGAAGAGTTTTGAAATGCTTGATAGGAAAAAACCTAGATTGTCTTGAAGAGAAATGTGGATATTAAAGGCAAGTCTGGTGAGGGCCGAGAAAGAAGAAAGGAGAGAAGAGTAGTGAACAATTTCTAGAGAATACATTTATCTTCATGAACAGAATTTTGTGGAATATGAATGGCTAGATGCTTCTGGTGAGATCTCAGATGGGAACAAGGAATATTATTGAACACTGGAGGGAAGATGAACTTTGTTATAAAGTCACAGAGGACTTGGCTGAATTATGATTTGCTATTGGGAGGAAAGTAGAACTTGTAAGCAATGAGCTTGGATATTTAACTGAGATTTCTAGCAAAGTACAGAAGTTGCAGCCTGATTTTCCCTTGCTGCTTAGAGTAAAGTGTGAGCAAAAAGAAATAAATTGAAGATGAAATTCTTAAGCAAGAATGAATAAGCACTTGATGATTTAGAAAATACTCAGCCTGTCCAGTAGTGTGTTTTAGTAACCAGGCCAAAACTGTGGCCGGTTACATACTTGCTAAGGAGATTAGAAGTTTGACTTACAGATCTATTCAACCAGAAATCAGGAATAGAGATGTAGTTATATAGGAAGGGTGTCTGGGGGTCACTTGTTTCTAATGGTGTGGGTCCTTTGACATCAATGGAAGACTAAAAGAAGTTTAAGAATTTTATACCAACAGAAAAGCTGTCAGCTGGGCTTTCAAAAGACAGAGATGGGGTAAAAAGAGGGAAGAATGACTGTGAAGGCAGAGACTTGGATATACAGAGGTCTGGGCTAACAGGAATTCCTTGGACAGAGAGATTAAAGATGCTGCCCAGTGGGCTGAAGCAGTGGAACTGCCACCCATTGGTCCTAGAGTTCAGGGCTGCTGTTGGGGGGAACAAAGTATCCAACCATAAAGGATTATTGTCAGGCCTTGAAATCTAATGGAATATGCCCCACTGGATTTTGATTTGTCAGGAGCTATGATTCCTTTTTTTTCTTCCAATTTCTCCCTTTTGGAATAGGACTATCTACCTATGCTTGTCTCACTGTTGTATTTTGGAAATAGATATTTTTTTCCAGGTTATACAAGTCTACAAATAGAGAGGAGTTTTGCTCCAGGATGAATCAAACCCAGAGTCTCAACTGTACCAGATCAAGATGATTTAGAAGATTAGATTTAAGACTTTTTTTTTTTTTTTTTTTTTTTTTTTTTTTTTTTTTTTTTTGCAATTAGCAAGAGGGTTTATTGGACGTTTGCGCAAACGGGCTCTCCGCCTCCGAAGAGGAAGAGAGCCCTGATTAGTAATTACAGGTATCTTTTAAAGGCAAAAGGGAAAAAAAAACCGCTTAAAGACAAAAGAACCTCGGGAGTTGCATAGCATTCAGGTTATTGATTTCACAGAGGGTCACCATGAACCTATTCAGGGACATTCCAATCAGGGTGTGGGGGGAAATGGTTTTCTTATTGTAAACAGAATGCTTTTAGTTGCTAAAATTTCAGGAAGATGCCTGGATGGGCTGCCTCTGGATTAGGGCTGGCCCTACTTACAAGGGGGGGAGGTTTCTTCATTCCCTCCTCTTGTTTGGGCTGACTTTAACCTTAAAATCTTAGGGAACATTTATTTCTTCAGTCTGGAGGGTCCGACATTGCTGAGTTAATACCAGAGCTTGGGTAATAAACAATCTTTCTCGGATGAACTGGAGCGGCCAGTTGAGGACTCAGGGGCCAAAAGTTAGCAGCAGGAGCAGGATAACTAGAGGGCCCATAATGGTAGAGATTAGGGTGGTTAACCAGGGAGACTGATTAAACCAGCTTTCAAACCAGCCCTGCTGGGCCTCCTGGTCCCTTTGTCTTTTATGTAACCTTTCCCTGAGTTTGGCCATGGAGTCTCTGATGACTCCAGAATGGCCTGCATAGAAACAGCATTTTTCTCCTAGGGCTGCACACAGTCCTCCCTCTTTCAGGAGTAGTAAATCCAAGCCTCTCCTGTTTTGAAGTCCTACTTCTGAAAGTGAGGTGAGGGACTGTTCTAACTTAGAAACGGACTGCTCTAGTGTCCGCAGATCCTCATCTACAGCTGCCTGGAGTTCTAAATAACGTCGTGAGCCCTGGATCAGAGCAGCTGCGCCAGTACCCACCCCAGTAGCGACCCCTAGTCCCAACATAACGGCTAGGGTTAGGGAGACAGGTTCGCGCCCAAAACGGGTGGGGTGTTCATCATACTGATTTTCTAGAGTTTCACCAGGGTGATAGAACACCCTGGGTATGATCTGCACCATGACACAGAAGTCGTTTGAGCTATTTAGAACCTTAGCTGACACACAGGGGGTGAGGACTTTGTTGCATGCCCACCAAGTTCCCGGCTGGGGCTCCAGGTAAGAGTCAGTCCCTAAAATCGGGGCGGTAGTATTGCAGAGTTCCTGGTAACCCCGGGTGAGTATAGTTAGCTTTGACAGTGATGTAATCCCAGGAGGAGGAGGGCCTCTCATCCTGTGTCTCCCTAGTCTTGCACCCCCAATTTTTACAATAGAAGTATTCCCCTCCAAAGGTGGGATTTAGCCTGCGATCTCTGTGGTACCCGGGACAGACATAAAAGGGAAGAGTGCTGAGCATGGCCCTTCTGTCAGGCGTGCCACATCCTCCCCATGGGTCTAATCCCAGTCGCCTTGGAGGGCTTTCTCGGTTAGAGGCTCTAGAGGTGTCGAAGTATCCCTCTAGGTCCCATGGGCTAGGGGCCCCTATGGTTAGCTTGCATAGGTCAGGATATAGGTTAGGCCACCAGGTTCCCACAGGGGCGGTCTTAGTTATAGACCAGACCTCGTCACCCCCAGACGTTAGTACCTGCCAGGTTAACCTTTTGAGGGCATGAGGGTCACCTTTGGCGGAGGTAAAGAGCGCTAGGAGAGGTAGGAATATAACAACTGTCATTGAACAATTTTTTGAAAGTCTTATCTTGAGCGGGTTTTGGGTGCAGTGGAGCTTCCATTGGAGTGGCTCGCCCGGTCCGTCCTGGCTGGCGTCAGCGGTGCTCGTTGATGGGGCGCGCTTGACGTGTGAGGCGTGGACCCAAGCAGCAATGCCGTCTACCTTTAAGGCGGTTGGGGTGGTCAGTAGTACAGTGTATGGGCCCTTCCAGCGGGGCTCAAGCATCCTGGACTGATGTCTCCTGACATAGACGGAGTCACCGATCTGGAACAGGTTGTGTCTCCGGGGCGGTAGACAGCCCCGCAAGGGGTTTCCAGATCTGGCGCTGGATAATCTGGAGCGCCTTTAGCCTGTCCTGTAAACCGGGAGTGTTAGCAAGAGGGTCAATAGCAGAATCTAGTAAGTCTGTCACTGGTGGGGGACCTCCATAGACAATCTCGTAAGGAGTTAGCCCATGGCGCGCGGGAGTGTTCCGGACTCGGAACAGAACCATAGGGAGGAGTTGGACCCAGTCTCTAGTGCCAGTCTCCAGTGTCAATTTGGTTAGGGTCTCTTTAATTGTTCTATTCATTCTTTCTACCTGCCCTGAGCTCTGGGGTCTGTATGCACAATGTAGTTTTTAATTTATCCCCAGTAATCTGGCCACCAACTGACTTACCTGGGAGACGAAGGCGGGGCCGTTGTCCGACCCTATTACCTTGGGCAGTCCAAACCAGGGGAAAATTTCTTCTAGGATTTTCTTGACAACCACCTGGGCAGTTTCTCGTTTGGTGGGGAAGGCTTCTGTCCATCCTCCTGTGGGCCTAGTGCAGCGGCCCGTGCCGTTTCATCGGCCATCCTGTTCCCCTCTGCTACTGGGTCGTTGCCTCGCTGATGCCCCGGACAGTGAATTATCTACCACGGCCGCCCCGGCTTTACGTTCACCATTTCGTAGAAAGCTACTCCCCTCGGTGTACCAGGTTGCTTCAGCACCTGGCAAAGGCTGGTCTGTCAAGTCCCCTCTGGTGCCATGGACCTCAGCTAGGATCTGGTGGCAATCATGCATTACCAGGGAGGGGGACTCGGCTTCTGGAAGCAAGGTGGCCGGGTTTAGGGATGTAGCCGTTCCGAACCGTATCCGCTCGGAATTCAGTAACATGGCCTGATAATGGGTGACCTGGCGTTTGAGAGCCATCGATCAGGTGGCTGGCGGATGACTGTCTCTATGGCATGGGGGGGCCACCACAGTGAGGGGTTGGCTGAAGGCCAACTTATCTGAGTCTTTTACCAGGACTGCCACAGCCACTATTATTCGGAGACATGGGGGCCATCCTGACGCCACGCTGTCTAATTTTCTTTTGAAAAGTATGCCACAGGCCTTTTCCAGGGTCCCAGTTTCTGAGTTAGGACCCCTTTGGCTATTCCTTGGTGTTCATCAGCATATAGCGCAAATGGCTTGGTTACATCTGGGAGGCTCAGGGCAGGGGCGGTCAATAAGGCCCTTTTTATTTTGTCAAAAGCCAATTGTTGCTCCTTTCCCCAGTGGTAGGGGGTGTTGGATTTCGTGAGAGGATATAGGGGAGCCGCCAGCTCTGCAAACCCGGGTACCCAGAGGCGGCAGAACCCAGCACTGCCGAGGAACTCTCGTAGCCCTCTGGCACTAGTGGGTGCTGGGATCAGGGCTACAGCCTTTTTGCGGCTCTCTGTCAGCCACCTCTGGCCTCCTTCCAGGAGATATCCCAGATAGGTCACTCGTCTCTGGCCTATTTGGGCCTTTTTGGCGGAGGCCCTATACCCCAGTCCTCCCAGTCTCTCGAGCAGGGCCCCCGTACCTTTTACACAATCCTGTTCTGTCTTAGCCGCTATGAGCAGATCAAACACGTACTGCAGGAGAATGAGGTCCGGATGGCCAACTCGGAAGTCTGCCAAGTCCTGATGCAAGGCTTCGTTGAACAAGGTGGGGGAGTTTTTGAATCCCTGTGGTAGCTTTGTCCAAGTGAGTTGTCCTGAGAATCCCGTCTCAGGATCTTTCCATTTAAAGGCAAAAATAGGCTGGCTTTGAGAGCTTAACTTTAGGCAAAAGAATGCATCTTCTAGATAGAGCTCAAGGGTCCTTCTGCCTCAGTTAAAACTGAATGTTGAGGTCCCGTAGCAACCAGGAAGGTCACTGGTTGACCCCCCCACTTTAAGGGTTATCTGAGGCTCGGGGGGGGGGGGGCTCCTGGCCCTGACACCCCCAATCTTTATCCTCTAGGGACAGTACGGGAATGGGCTTCTTAGGTCCCTGCGTTTGGCCCTTCTTTGGACAATCTTTAACCCAATGTCCTTTTTCCTTGCAGTAGGCACACTGGTCTCGTTCAACCCGTGGTCTTCTTTTGTCTCCCAGGTCCTTACTCTGTCCTGACTTACTCTGCCCTGAGCTCTGTACTACGGTGGCCAGTATCCCAGTCAGTTCTTTATTGCGTTTCCTCTCTCTCTCTCTCTAAGTATACATACGGTAGCCCTCCATTAATCTTTCCAGAAAACCTGCCGGCGTCTCATCTTTTCCCTGCACTATAGCACGTACCTTTGCCAAATTGGTGGGGCATCGCCCTGCCCCTTTGAGACCCGCTAGGAGTACCTGGCGATAGAGACGGAGCTGCTCCCTCCCAGCAGCAGTGTCGTAGTCCCAGGTCGGGCGAACCAAGGGGGAAACGTCCTCAATTTCATTAGGCAGCTGGGTCGGCCTCCCATCCGCCCCGGGGACGTTTTTCTGTAGACGCGCGGTCTCTCCTCCGTGGTGAGGAGAGTCTGCAGGAGCTGATCAGGGTGCCCATGGGGTCCTGGCTGAAAGACCGGGGCCTTCACCTGCAAGATAATATCAATATTAAAAGTTCCATTCGTGGGCCACCCGACGTTGAGAGTCGGCCACTCTGAGGAGCAGAAGGTGACCCATCTTCGTCTTCTGACTTCGACCGAAAGGTTGTGTGCTCGGCCGGCGACTTCTTTCCAGTGATCTAGAGCGAGGCTTAAAGGGGTGGTTACAGTTTGCCCCGCGGGTGTAGAAAAGAGGTGAGTGGGGAGGAAGAGGACAGGAAGAAAGACACAGAACAGACAGATGCACACAGATGACAGGACCGGCTCGGCGGATTCAGACGGGAGCGGTCGCCAACAACGACCCTCCCCGAAGAGGAGGGAGTGCCGGGCTCCCTCCCTCTTCCAGACCACTCCGGAGTCCAACTCCGGAGCGGGACCAGAAAGACACAGAAGGAACAGACGCACACGAATGACAGGACTGGCGCGGCGGATTCAGATGGGAGCGGTCGCCAACAACCACCGTCCCTGAAGAGGAGGGAGTGCCGGGGCTCCGTTCCTCTTCCAGACCACTCCGGAGTCCGACTCCGGAGGGGGACCAGGGGTCTCAGGGCACGTCTGCCTCCCCCGCTGGTCCAAATACAGAATACAGAGTACAGCGTCCTGCAGGCACAATACAGACCCGGCACAGACCCGGCCAGTCAGACAAACGGACGAGACAGATATGACATTTAGCGAGCTCGGTCTTACCTCCTACCGGTCTTAGGATTGAGCCTGGGGCGTCTCGGATCCCGGACGAGCCCCCAAATGTTGGACCCTGGCTCAGGGGTGCCAACGTGTCCCGGCGGACGCCCCAGAGACTCAGACCCCAGACAGGCAGATGCAATTAGCAAGAGGGTTTATTGGACGTTTGCGCAAACGGGCTCTCCGCCTCCGAAGAGGAAGAGAGCCCGATTTAAGACTTTTTTGAGTAACTCATATTTAGATGAGATTTGGACTTAGAATTGATGCTGAAATGGGTTAAGACATTTGAGGGTATTGGGATGGGTGAAAGTATTTTGTTTGTGGGAAGGTCATGAATTTTGAGGGTTTGCTGAGGACAGGCTGGTATTAATTGGACTATGTCCTACTAAAAGATGTGTTTAAGTTTTAGCCTATAGTACCCCAGAATGTGACCTTATTTGGAAATAGGCTCATTGCAGATGAATAAGTTAAAGTGAGATCATACTGGAGTAGTGTGCATTCCTAATACAGTATAACTGGTGTCCTTACGAGAAGGACATGTAGATACAGACATGCACAGAGGGTAGATGATGGGAAGATATACAAGAAGAAAATGCTATGTTAATACAGAGGCAGAGATTGGAGTGATACATCTACAGGTGGGAAATGCACAGATAGGTAAGAAATGCTAGAAGATAAAAAGAGGAAAGTCCCCCCCAGAACATTCAGAGAGAGGATGGCCATACCAAAATCTTGATTTTGTGAAGTTAGAGTGTCCAGAACTGTAAGAGCAATTTTATGTTGTTTTAAGCCAGAAAGTTCTGGTACTTTTTATGGCAACCCCAGGAAACTCCTATACATGCTTTTGATTCAAACACACAAATAGGTTGAAAGGAAAATGGTTTAAAGATGTAGAATACAAACAAGTGGAACTGAATTGGAGTAGTTATACTGATAGCAGAGAAAAAAGACTTTAACATAAAAACTGTGACTGGAGATAAAGTGTTAAATGAAGGAAATTTGATAATGCTAAAAGAATCACTCCATCACAAAGATATGAAAATTGTAAAAATATATGCACTTAACAACAGAGCCCCCAAAATCATGACACAAAAGTTACAGACTAATAGGCTTTGTGATTATAGACATAGAAATACTCAATAAAATACTAGCAATGTAGTAATATGTGGAAATGACTAGATACCATATAAAGCTCTACACAGGAATGTTCATAAGAGTATTAATTGTGATAACAACTGTGGTAGAAATTGATAATAACCTAAATATTCATCAACAGATGAATGGATAAACTCTGTCATATATCTATTCAATAATACTACCTAGCAATAAAAAATACTGAATCACTGATATGTTATGGATGAGTACCAAATAATTTGATGAATAAAAGGAAAACATATTTATGATTCCATATACAAAAAATGGTAAACAATATAAATATTCTAAAGTGATGGAAAAATATATCAATGTTTGCCTGGAGACTGAAATAGAGGAATAAAAGAGAGGAATCACAAGGTAGCAAGAGGAACTTTTCAGGGTGGTGATGTTCATTATCTTGAGTGTGTTGATAGTTTTATGGATATTTACATATGCCTAAATTTACCAAGATGTACACTTTTATTATATTCTGCATACTATACATCAGTTAAGCTCAATGAAGCCCTTCAAAAAAGGAAAATCCAGTGAAAGAATGAAGAAATATGAGGTAAGGTATTTGTTCTCACATAAAAATGTCACATGCTTGTTTTGAATTTAATTATTCTTACTTGAAGTCTTTCTTGACATCACATTTTAGCATAAAGCCTACTCAGAGTTATTTTTATTGACTAGAATTAAAAATGAGCAGTGTTTGGGGCACCTGGGGGGCTCAGTGGTTGAATGTCTGCCTTTGGCTCAGGTCATGGTCCTGGGGTCTTGGGATCAAGTTGTGCATTGGGCTTCTCACAGGGAGCTTGCTTCTCCCTCTGTTTATGTCTCTGACTCTCTCTCTGTATCTTTCATGAATAAATAAATAAAATCTTTAAAAAAAAAAAAGCAGTGTTTCATCCTCATAGTTAGGTAAGTACCCAATGCTGAGTGAATAATTCTATTCACTCTTTTCTTTACCTGTAATTTTTCATTGGCTTTAATTGAATGCAAATTTTCCAATGTTAATCATTGGTGTTTCTAATTAAAAACAGAAGCGAGAGATGACATTACAAATATTAGAAGAAATGAATAAAATGGATCAGGAAATACTTTCCATAAGAGGCTCATGACGTATTCCTGGGTGTCATTAAATCAGAACAGGTGAAGTTGCCCTACTTGTACCAATGGCAGGAGAGAAATCATTAGAAATAACCTAGAAGTAATATATGAGGTCAGTATCTTCTAAGAGAGTGAGAAGTATTTCTATGGCTCAAGCACTTTGTCCAATGTAAATAATTAAGAACTTTGAAAATGATATTTAATTAGTTCAAAATTGCATTGGTGTAATGAAATGCAGGTCAAAAGAACAGGCATTCTAGAATACCCGATTTTTACAGTAAAGTGAAAACATGATGGATTGAAATTTTAATGAATATTTTCTGGAACTAACGACTCAAATTTCTTGGCTTTGGGATGTAATAGAAAATACTTGGTAGATGGAATAAGGCTTGGTACTCTAGGAACATAATTTAACCATAAATATCTTTCTGATTTAATTAAAAATATTTCTTTTCAGTTTGTTCTGTGATTACTAAGTCCTTGATTTGGATTTACAAAATCTTTTATAAATAGTATTAAAAGAAAAAGGAAAACAATTTTTTGCTACTAATTATATAAGTAGCAAGTGTAGTATTTCTGTGATTAATTTATAGTATGTTTATCTATAAGTTATAGGCAATCATTTTTTACTAGTATTATAATCTCCCACTATTTGAATTTTATTTGACATCTTAAAATTTTTTTAAACTTATCTTTACTTGTATGTAGACTGCATCTAGTGCTTTCAACATAATATTTTGCATATGGATCAGTATTTTTAAAGGTCTAAAGATAGTGACTGGTTTATATATGAACTTTTTCAAATGAACAACTGCTTAGTAAAAGTTTTTCTAGCCAAGATCCTTCAGCAGTGTTTTCCTTCTTCCCTGTTGTTTAGCTGCTGCCTATGAGTAATATCCAGTTCTTACTATCAACTTTGTTCCAAAATTTGTCTTTGGTAGTAACTGGTGGAAAGGGGACATTCAAAGCAAAGCTTATACTCCTCTTCCTTGTTATGTCTAAGTAAAGTTGCATCTTTCTGTATCCTATTCCCTTCTATATACTTTCCAGGTCCATAGAGTCCAGATTTATCTCTAACTTTTCTGAGAAGTCTTTAGCGTACCTAGGAAGTCAGGGGCTCAGTTCTTGAGTTAGCTCAACTGGCTGCTCCTGGTTCTGTTTTCTGGGAACAACTCCCTTCTTCATTCCTCTCCATGGCCTTCTGGAGGGTTCTTCCTTGTGACTTACTCTTCATGGAAGCAGGTAGAATGGACACTGGCAGCCTTTTTCAGTTCACTTTCACCCTGAGAATGTTTGCAGTTCAAGAGATTGTTTTGAAGTTTGAATAGGTACAGGTTTTTGAAAGATATGCTTAGGATTGTCTTGACCATACAGTTTCCTCAAAAAAACTTAGTGAATCTCTGGTCTCTATTTCTGGGCACTTCTGTATGGAAATAACCATGCTGAAGTTCCTCAGAAAGCAATTTTTAAACATAAAAATGGGTCTTTTACTTGTAGGTTCCTTCTTTGGTTATCTTTCCCCCTTCCACCACTACTTCTGGTTGTGACACATCTGAAATGATGCGCTTCCAAACAATGAGGAAGGACGGCAATATTCTTAAGAAAGTACAGGGAGCTAGCTACCTCACAGGCTCCAATTGTCCTGAGCTTTCCTTGCTTACTTTAGTTTTAGTCTCAAAACTAGGTGTTTTGGGATCCTTGGGTGGCTCAGCGGTTTAGAGCCTGCCTTTGGCCCAGGGCGTGATCCTGGAGTCCCAGGATGGAGTCCCATGTCGGGCTCCCTGCATGGAGCCTGCTTCTTCCTCTGCCTGTGTCTCTGCCTCTCTCTCTGTGTCTCTTGTGAATAAAGAAATAAAATCTTAAAAAAAAAAAAACCTACGTATTTTATGGGGTTGAATTAGGTGAGAGCACTTGAGTGAGAAAAATGAGACTGACTTCTAAGTTAAGCTTATTTAATAGGTCTGAAGAGAATTTTGTGACTATTTTAATAAGTTTCCACAAACTTGTCAAGAATACTTGCCAAGGACACTTGCAAATTTATGAGTTATTTTGATGTACTAAAATTTAATGAAATTATCTGTCAGATATTCATTAATTAATATGGTAAACATTTTTCAACTCAATATCTGGTTAATCATCTCTGAAGTGTTTTCTGGCCACTTCTGAGAATGATAATCATTCGAGGGAAATAAGTTTGGGTGCTGAAATTTTGTATTTTGGGACGTTTGGATAATCTGTGAGGATAATCAGCATATATAATAAGATTCTCTATAATATTTTATGCCACTAATGTGAATATTTTAAAAGTGAGGAATTGTTAAAAATACATTTTATCTATACTATACCAAATAGCTTACTTTGTCTTCTTGGTGAATTGTCTGGATATTTGAACATCAAATATTATTTAATGAAGTAGATTGATGCAAATATGATATAGCTGCCCAAGAAACTATATGTTAAGACTTGCTAGAAATTATTTTAAGAGGTAAAATCACTAATGTCTTCTAAGAAAATATATTGTGGATAAGCATATCAGAGAGCACATTTGATGGTATAATTTGGTGATGATGTGGATGCTGATGAAGTGAAATTGGGGCAGGTATCTTAATTTGAAGAACGTACATGAGATGACACTGCTGCTGAATTTTATTCTAATGAAGCATTTGCCCTCAGAATATGTCTAGTACTAACAGTTGAATCATTCTATTAACAAGGAAACATAATACAAGAGAACTAATAGTCATTTACTTCTTTATAAATAATTCTTGAAAAATGCCTGAGCAGCAGGAAGTCTGTTTGTTTTAATTTGTCTTCACTTCTAATATATAAAATTGGTACCTCATCACACTTGCATATGAACTTATCAGTGTTGCAAATTCTAGGCCAAAAGGGTACTTACTGAATGCAATTCAATGATTCTATTAGTCTATTCATTAATGTTTGAGAGTAGTTAGAGCAGCGAGCTGCAGATGTGTGACTGACCTGTAGCAGTAGCAGTAGTGGAAGTACTTGGGTCATTACTGAATAAATTGTTGTTTCTGTTCTAGAGCAAATCACGAAGAAGACAGGTCAATTAGGGCCTAATTAATTTTCTCTCACTATTTGTCAAGAATACAAATCAAACAATCTCCATCATGTTGAAAAGGGCTTTTTTAACCCCAAATTTTTATGGTCTTGATTGTAATTATCAGAGAAACTAATAATTCCACTTCTTGTGTGTATGTGTGTGTGTGCTTGTGTGTGTTTGATTGGCCTCCAGGGTCCAAGCTGAATTTCTCTCTTTACCATAATAAGGCTTCTTATTAGAATATGGCAATGATGGCAGAGCATTAAGGTAAAATATATCAAATTTCCCAGGTTGTTAATGAGAAGAAATGGTGTGATTTGATTTTCTTGTATTGGAACAATATTTTATTCTGATATAATTGGATGCTCTTTGAACTGTTTAACCCCACTAGGCTATGACTATTATCATAGCCCATTAGGCTAATGACTTTATCAAGATTATCTCCCAGTTGGTAAAAGAAGTTAAGTACCATCAGGTTTAAAAAAATACTCTGAAATAAATATGGTAAATGTATTAAAAAATAGAGGAAAATATAGAAAATAGATTAGAAGATGGATACTTTCACCAGAAAATTGGAATCTATAAAAAATATTATGTAGATTTTTAAAAATGAAAAATAAAATAACTGAAACAAGCAACTGATTAATATCATTATACATGCAGCAGATGTGAACATCAGAAAAGTGGAAGAGAGGTTGAATAGAAAGAAAATGCAAATTGAATTTCAAAGAAAGAACAGATTTGAAAACAGAGGAAATGCAAAAGAGATGTGTGGGATACAATTAAATGTTCAATGTGTGTAATAGGAGTTAGTAAGGGGAAAGAGGCAATAAATTGAAAAATAAAAGTATCCCAAAACCAGTGAAAGACAACAACATACAGATTCAAGAAGCCCTGTGAACCCCAACCAAGAAAAGTTGAAAGAGAATCACGCCAAGACACATCATAATAAAAGTCTTGGAAAACAAAGACAAAGAGAAAACTTAAACACAGTTGGGACCAAGATTGGGAGATGGGTAGAAACATTATCTTCAAAGCAGAAACAGTAAAAAAGAGGCTGACAATGGACCTTTCAATAAAAATGATAAAAAGCAGATGATAATGGAATGATGTCTGTAAGTTGCTGGCAAAAATGGAGTTACTAACTTTGAACTCTATACCCACAGTGAACTGTATTTTTTCAAAAATATGGTCTAATAATTCTCAACAAAGGAGGCAAGAATACGCAATGGGAAAAAGACAGTCTATTTAATGACTGGTGTTGGGAAAACTGGACAGCTCCATATAAAAGAATGAAACTGGACTACACTCTTATACCATATGCAAAAATAAGCTCAAAGCAGATTAAAGACTTAATTGTGAGAGATAAAACCAGAGAGCACAGGCAATAACTTCTATGACATTGGCCATATGGAGATATGTCTCATGAGGCAAGGAAACAAAAGCAAAAATAAAGTACTGGGATTACATCAAAATAAAAAGCTTCTGCACCTCAGGGGAAACAATGAAACTAAAAGACTACCTACTAAATGGGAGAAGATATTTGCAAATGACATATCTAATAAGGGGTTAGTATCCAAAATATATAAAGAACTTATACAACTCAGCCACAAAAAAAAAACAAATATATAATCCAATTAAAAAGAGCAGAAGACATGGCCAACAGACACATGAAAAGACGCTCAATATCGTTTGTCATCACAGAAGTACAATCAAAACCAGAATAAGCTATCACCTCACACTTGTCAGAATGGCTAGAACAAAAAACACAGGAAGCAATAGGTGTTGGCAAGGATTTGGAGAAAAAGAAATTCTCATGCACTGTTGGTAGGAATGCAAACTGATGTAGCCACTGTGGAGGATAGTATGGAGGTTCCTCAAAAAATTAAAAATAGAACTACCATATGGCCTAGTAATTCCACTATTGTGTACTTACCCCAAAAATACAAAAACACTAATTCAAAAAGATACATGTACCCCTATATCTATTGCAGCAGTTTTTACACTATTTGAGATATGAAAGCAACCCCAGTGCCCATTGATGGATGAATGGATAAAGAAGATGTGGTACATTTTCATAATGGAATATTACTTAGCCATAAAAGAGAAAAAAAACTTTGCAATAACATGGATGGATTTAGACAGTATAATACTAAGTAAAAAAGTCAGTCAGAGAAAGAGAAATCATACGGTATTTCTCTTTCTAGTATATGGAAATTAAGAAACAAAACAAATGGACAAAGAAGAAAAAGAGACAAAAATCAGGCTCTTAAATATAGAGAACAAACTGATTGTTACCAGAGGGGAGTGGGTTGGGAGATGGATGAGACAGGTGAAGGGAATAAGGGTACACTTATGATAAGCATTGAGTAATGATGTATAGAATTGTTGAATCACTACATTAAGTACTTGAGACTATTTTAACACTATGTGTTAATTATATTGGAATTAAAATAAACACATATAAACATTTTAGAACAGGAAACAAAAATTATAAAATTTTGACCTAAGAAGATAATTCTGGTAATGCCTGCAGAAAAAAAAAATTACAAAAGGTAAACTGGAAGTAAATGAGCTAGAAGGAAAAAAAAATAACTAAATAAAATTATTTGACATTTCTAGACAGAAAATTAGATAATTTTTTTTTACCAACTGACCTGAATTAAAATAAATGTTAAAGGATTTAACATCATTAAGGAAAATGATACCCAATGGGAAAAAAAAAAAAAAGGAAATGCAGGAAGGATGAAGAACAACAGAAATGATAAATATGCAGATAAATACTGATGAATAGTGACTGTTCAAAATAGCAACAGTAATATCTTGTGGAATTTAAAATATATGACAATGTAACACAAAAGGTGGGATTGGGGCACATGGAGTTAAAGCCTTCTAAAGTTTGAGAAATATTAGTAAAATATTAATTTATTCTTTCCTGTGTAGTAAGTCAAGGACTCGTGTAAATCTTTTGGATAAAGTAATAATATACAAATAAGTAAGTTACAATTCAATAGAGTTAATATGGAATTACCAAAAATATATGATAAATCCAAAAGAAGTTTGGAAAGTAAAAAGAATGTTGAACATATTTTATATTAGGTTTCTCCAGAGAAACAGAACCAATAGAATATATGTAATGAGATTTATTTTTTTATTTATTTTTAATTTTTATTATTTTTTATTTTTTTAATAAATTTATTTTTTATTGGTGTTCAATTTGCCAACATATAGAATAACACCCAGTGCTCATCCCATCAAGTGCCCCCCTCAGTGCCCGTCACCCAATCACCCCCACCCCTGGCCCACCTTCCCTTCCACCACCCCTAGTTCATTTCCCAGAGTTAGGAATCTCTCATGTTCTGTCTCCCTTTCTGATATTTCCCACTCATTTTTTCTCCTTTCCCCTTTATTCCCTTTCACTATATCTTATATTCCCCAAATGAATGAGGCCATAAAATGTTTGTCCTCCGATTGACTTATCTCACTCAGCATAATACCCTCCAGTTCCATCCACGTCGAAGCAAATGGTGGGTATTTGTCGTTTCTAATGGCTGAGGAATATTCCATTGTATACATAGACCACAGCTTCTTTATCTATTCATCTTTCGATGGACACTGAGGCTCCTTCCACAGTTTGGCTATTGTGGACATTGCTGCTATAAACATCGGGGTGCAGGTGTCCCAGCGTTTCGTTGCATCTGTATCTTTGGGGTAAATCCCCAGCAGTGCAATTGCTGGGTCATAGGGCAGATCTATTTTTAACTTTTTGAGGAACCTCCACACAGTTTTCCAGAGTGGCTGCACCAGTTCACATTCCCACCAACAGTGCAGGAGGGTTCCCCTTTCTCCACATCCTCTCCAACATAATGAGATTTATTATAAGAAATTGGCTCTCATGATTATGAAGGCTGAGAAATTCCATGATATGCCATCTGCAAACTAGAGACCCAGGAAAGCTGGCAGAATAAATTCTAGTCCAACTCCAAAGGCCTGAGAACAAGGACAGCATTGGTATAAGGCCTAGTCTGAGGACAGAAGAAGAGTGGACATCTCAGATCCAGCAGACAGGCAGAGAAATAATTCAAATCTTCTTCTCCTTTTTGTTCTATTCAGGTTCTCAGTGGATTGGATGATGCCCAACCACATAGCAGAGCTCAGTCTACTTTCCTGAGCCGACCAATTCAAATGCTAATCTCCTCAAGAAACGCCCTGACAGACACACTCAGAAATAACATTTAACCAGATATCTGGGCATGGCATGGCCCAATCAAGTTGACATACAAAATTAACCAAATTAACCTTCACAGTGTATCAAATTGGAGACAAATAGCAATATGGTATATACTATCACAAATATATCAGTAATTACAAAAATGCTCAATTCTCTAAGGAAAAGTCTAAGATTGCCAAGCTGAATGCAAAACCAAAACACTACTGTATGCTGCTTTACACAAGTACAACCCAGGTACTACCTGGATGGTTAAGATAAGCTTCCTTGAGAAATGAGATTGGAGAAAAGACAGGTTGGGTTGAACAAGTACATATTAGGAGGAATGTTTGGGCAGAAGTAACAACATAAGCAGTGGTTCTCATTGGATGTAGGTGAAACTCAAACTAGAATCAGAGGGGTGGACCTCCCTGTCACTGGCTTGAATGTGTCCACAAATAATCTGATTTAGGATTCCATAAAGCAGAGCCAAGATACAGCATTTAATGGTGATTTTTAGCCTCATAGATGACTGAGTAATTGTATTAGTAAACATAAACCCATCATATGTGGGAGGTGAAGTATTACAGAGTCAGTAAGACAAGAGGCAAAAATGTCCATGAATCAGTAATGCCTATACTTCTACTACATTTGTTGAGAGTCTTTCTCTTTGAAGTTAGGTGTTGATGTGGAATTTTACTGCTGAAAAAGCAAGCATTTTCAAAGGCAAATGTATTATGGATGAATGTACCTTTTTAAAAAAGAGAAAAAAATATCTGTCACTTTTTTCTTAAACTAAGATATTTATAAATAAATATTGATTTCCTTCCTCTCTGCTACCTATCTTAGCATCATGCTGAGTGTTTAAACATGCTCTGTTAACAATGAATTAGTCATATAATAAGTGATGATCAATGATAAATTGGAAAAGAATATTTACAAAACATAAGTTACTCTTTCTGACCTAGGTGCATTTATCTTATTTTTTTTTATCATAATAAGTATACTCCTTACATTAAAAAATTCCAGTAAACATATAGTGTTATATTGGTTTCAGGTATACAATATAGTGAGTCAACAATTCTAGACATCATTACTCAGTGCTCATTTTGATAAATGTCTTAATCCCTATCACCAATTTCACCCATTCCCCCACCCACCTCCACTCTGGTAACCATCAGTTTGTCCTTTACAATTAAGAGTCTGTTTTATGGTTTGTCTCTTTTTTTCATCTTGTTTCTTAATTTCCACATGAGTGAAATCATATGGTATTTCTCTTTCTTTGACTGACATATTTCTTTTAGTTAGTAAAAAAGAGTATCCTATTGTTATGAGCATCAATTAGTTAATCCAGTAGGGACAAATCAATGACACTACAAAAGAGTAATGCTCCTGTGATTTCTAAGACAAGAGTATTTTAAAGCCTATTGATTGAATTGCTATCAGCATCTTGTTTTAATACTCCTCACTTTGGTAAGCATTAAGAAAGATAATGCTTACAGATGAAACTTTTGCACAGAGATCAAAACTTTGCATAAAAACATTTAAAAATAAATTCTAAGTAAAAATAGTAGTCAATTGATTAAATGGTGAAGTTCTGGGAGAAGAAAGTAGAATTCTATTTGTATGGTAAGATTATAATACTTAATGAAGGAAAGCCTACCATGGTAAGAGTGAGATCATTTTTATCTAATTCCTTCCTAAAAATTATGATTAAAAATGCAAATAATTTCTTTAGAAAATAAATCTAAAATAAACTTACAGTGAGAAACTTATAAAAATATTGCTTTTATTAACATTAGGCAGGTACATAGTGCTGAGAAAACTTGGCTTTAAAATTGCACATATTTCAAAATTTGCTATGTGAAATCACATTTGGAAGAAAGGAATGTGTCACTTTTGTCTGAAGAATCTGAGTCACATGGGTCATGATGACACAGAAAAGCAACTTCTATTTTCATAATAGGTACAGAGCTTCCATGAGAATGTTTTGAGCGCAATGTTCCACATATATCTTAATTTTGTATTTTCTAAGGAAATAGGACCCTGAATACTCTCGTAGCCCTGGTGGTAGTCAGATTATGATGTTTCTAATGTACTTTAAAAAATCCTAACAGGATAGAGCCTTAGTTACATAAACAATGCTTTCTACAGGCCACACTCTGGCTGAAAAATGATTGCCATTCTCTTCTTTTGGGTGATGACTATTTTCTTACCTATGACTCCTTTAGCCCCACTTTGTTCTTTCTCTGTTTTGAACAGAGATTACATAGAATCCAATTTCTAAATTTGTCTTATGATCTGGTCTCCTGTTTCCCTAGTACTTAAAATCATTCTGAATTGCCCATCCCCTTTAGAGGGGCCCTTTCATTACCCTTTTTCTGAGCCACCCCATGATCCCTCTTGCATACCCTCCCTTGCTTGCAGCAAAAGTCAATACACAACAGACCTAAATTGGCTCAACCATAATGTACTTGTAGGTTTTTTTTTTCTGCTGTTCTATATTAAAACTCTAGGTGTTACACCAAACCTGAATACATAGCAAAAACCATATTCTTTTCTGGGACATAAGCTGAAGGACAGCAATCATTTTAACTCTTTTTTGGTATTTACATTGATATCACTACAAGCCTGGGAAAAAAACCTAGATAATTCAAGAGGAATTGTAATTATATTATAATTCTCCAGGGAATGTTTAGAAGATGTGCTTCTAGGACATCTATGGTAAATTATTTTTTTTTAGAAGTACTAAAAAATGTAGAATGGGTAAAAGTGTGGATATAGGTTAATACCTGGATTTTCAGAAAAAAAGGAAAAATGAAGTATGTCCCAGAAACAAATTTGGGGAACTTGATATTAATTCTTATGGGTGAGGAGGTTGCTGATTAATTGGTAAATTTCTGAATAAAGTTAAGCAGCCCTAGACTCAAAAGAGTATACTTGGGAATGGGATAGAGGAATAAGGCAGTGAACTGGTTACTAGAAACCCACCAGTCAGATATAGGGGACAATTTCAGTTCTGCTGGGAAGCAAGTTTGTCTTCGGGTAGCATGCCAGTGCTTCACTAAGGCTCTTCAGTCCTTTCTGATAGTCACTGTCCATCTGGGAATGCATGGGGCTGATGTCCAGGCAAGGAAGTAGGAGAACCTGCAGTTCTGTCAGGGGCGGACATCCTCTGCTTATGTCCTATGCATGATAAGGCTGATCTTGAGGCTCGTGTTTTCAGATATCAGTGAAAATAACCAAGGGGAATTCGCAATAGAATTGAACACTTGAAGTCTCAATGCATAATAAAGGCAATATTATTCAAGCCAAAGATATTCACTTCATTATATACATGATGAATAAGTGAGGAAGACAAGACAAAACTTTTAGTGAATGATCGTACTTCTTTGAATATTTATTTCTCAATATTGTATGCTCCAATTTTTTGCTACTGTGTGTGTGTGTGTGTGTATGTTTTAACTAGTTTTTCTATACAGGGCAATTACAGTCAGAGTTAGTTGGTGACCCTATGTAAAATTGAGCACAAAAATCAATTAGAAAAAAAAAAGGATTTTAGAGTGAAATAAACATTTAAAATGCTTTTTTTTTTTGAGTTTTTGACCTTGGCTATTACAGCCCAGCCAATCAAGCACTAACATAAGTCGAACTAATGCCTGCCAGTCATCTAGCACCCTTCCTTTCATCTTTCTCTCCTTTGCAGTCCTTCACTTTCTTCTCTTCCATAGTGTTTTTCTTAAGCAGTGTTGGTATTTTAAGATTAAAGTTCCCAGATGCCTTTCCTCCAGGCAGAAAATACTGTAGAAGGGAAGGCAAACTATTTCCAATAAACGTGATGTAGGTGTGAAAGTCTTAAAGAAAGTGACATTGCCCGTGTTCCAACAGGGAAGGATTTAACTGTGTTTGATATTAAGGTGTTGAAAAATACATTTCCTCTAATTCTGTGACTTCTCAAATAAAATTGCCTTGTCTGGCCTACTAACAAGCAGCCCACAGTCTTTATCTACAAAGTTAATTGAGAGAGGGAAATGCAGAAAGAAACCCCAGAAGATAAGAGTAATTTACTCACTCATTCAGCAAATATTCTATTATATGCCTACCATGACAGCAAAGCAGGCTACTAAGTTCTGGAGATAAAATACTGAACCATATTGCCTAGACTCACTCAGTTTTAGTTGCATGGAGTGAAAAAAATAAATTTTTGTGTTACAATAGGTATCTATGGGTGTATAACAGTGAGTTCCAGCTTGAGGAGGAAGGTGGGTCAGGGAAGCTCTCTAAAATAAATTTAGGTGGAGACAATCTAGAGATGAAGCTAACACTACCACTTTTTGAGCTCTTCATAAATGCTCAGCATTGTGCTAAGTATGTATATTGTAGAATTTAATTCTCTCATAAATCTAGAGTAGAAGCAGCAAATTATCCTTTTTTTCCAATTAAAATATTAAGCCTTATAGACATTAAGTGACTTATCCAAGATCAGAGCCCATATGGGACAAATTCAGGTTTGAATTCATGTCACTCTCACTTCAGCACCACTAAATTTTTTTATCTTCTCACATATTGAAGGCATTATGTTTAGTAACTCATGAGAAATGTGGTTAATAATGTTTTCCTTCACAACAGTTCTGGTGGTTATGGTAATAATATAGATATCCTCATATAAAAAATTCTTAGGCTTACATTTATAATGTGAATATAATATTTTAGAAAGGCAAAATGTTAATCTTTGATGCAGTAGAATAAATACCTTGATTAGGTAACTCTTTATCAGAACATGGGGTTGGGCAGCCTGGGTGGCTCAGCAGTTTGGTGCCACCTTCAGCCCAAGGCATGATCCTGGAGACCCAAGATTGAGCCCCACATCGGGCTTCCTGCATGGAGCCTGCTTCTCCTTCTGCCTCCTCTCTCTCTCTGTTTCTCATGAATGAATGAATGAATACATGAATAAATAAATAGATGAATCTTTAAAAAATTGGTCAATTTGGAATAATTGAAACAGATTAAACTAAAAATTCAAGTTCTGATGTTTTTAACATAATGCATATCTTTCTTTACATGGGCAGTGGGGATATAGTGATTGTCTCAATCACTGCTAGCAGTGGTGTCAACCCACCACCAAAGCATCTGCTACTTCAGTCAACAATAACATTAAAGATTAATGTGATAGGAAAAGACGAGCCATTTGTTCAGTCACATAGCAGAACAACTCGTTTATTGACTCAGCAACTCCCATTTAAATTAGTCTCTCCAATATTGTCAGTCTGCCACTGTATACCTTAAGCAGATGTAACACATTATCCCAGTACACTAGACTATGTATTCTGATTTGTACTATTTATTTACTTTGACATTGATATCTTGTTTCAGGTTTCCCTTTTTTATTGTTTTAATTATTAATACACTGTGAAAGTCCTACCTAAGGCATTTGGCAAGAATTTCTATAGGGAATAACTGGAAAACAGACTGCATCATTTAAGGATGCTTTTGGCTTTAAGAAACATAAAAAAAAAAACTCCAAATGGCTTAATTATAAGAAGGAATATAATCTACAAAACAAAGTTTTAAAGTAGAGTAGCTTAAGGGGTCCTTAATTTCTTGACTAAATAACAATATTAAGGATGCTGGCTCTTCGCTGCCATTCTCCATGTCTTCACTAGCTCCTTTCCTGGTGACAAGTTGGCTATACTAGCTCCCAGCATCACATACAGACTAACCACACTCTTCTTGTGTGACTGCTTTTATGAAAAAAAGAAATATTTGGTAGAAACTGCCTTGTAGACTTTCCTGACATTTGTCAGAAGTGGGACACACATGCTGCTCGTTCAGGTCTCTTTGCTCCGTATCACAGGAGGGGTTGGAAGAGAGAAGAGTATTTATTTCTCTTCCTTCGACTCCCTCAAACTACACCTCCAGCAACTGCTTGTCTCCTCTATTGCTCTTGTACCTGCAAGACTGGCTGGGTCCAGATTCTGTAGACAATCTAGGAAATTCAGGCTGCTGGGCTCTGGTTAAGCTTCACATCCTTTTTTTTTTTTTTTTTTTTTTTCTAATTTGAGATAGTTGGGGGTTGGTTGACTTCCCTTCTCCATGTCTGGTTTCTCAACTCTTCCATCACTTGTGTGGAAAATCCATAGCACTAAATATTCTTTGTTTCAAATATTTGCAGTATTTATGTTTTCCTGCTTAAATCCAGAACGAAACCCATGTCCACCTCTAAACCAATTACTAGCAAGGAGAATTGGGTCTCCAGGATTAGATAAAACCATTCAGAGTTCACTTTGAGATGGAAATCTACCAGATTTTCCACATTTTTCTTGAGTGTAGATAACCTCAAAAGAAGGTGCCTCTAGTCACAAGGATAAGGTAGGCGGTTTGTACTATACAGATTATGGAGTTACTCTTCTGTTTTCTAAGATCCTGTGTATGTAGTGGAGAGAAAAATATTCCTATATTTGACAGTAAATTGATATAAAAGTACGCAGGGGATAATTATTGCAAAGTAAGAGGTGATTGAAAAAGGAATTCAAAGGTTTGCATATGGTTCATGGGGACTTAACCAACAGAAATTTATTTCAACAGTTCTGGAGGCCAGAAGTCTAAGATAAATATGCCAGTGGGGTGATTTCTGGTGAAGACCCTCTTCCTGTCACATACAACCATCTTGTCACTATGTCCTCACATGTTCTTTCCTTCCTGCATGCGTATGGCAATAGAACGTGAGCTCTTTGGTGCCTTTTCTTAGAAGAACATTAATGCTATTGGATCACAGCCCCACCATTTTTTATCTCACTTAATCTTAATGCCTCCTTTAGGACCCATCTTCAAATATAGGTCCATTGGGTTCTTCAACATACAAATTTTGGTGGGATGACATTCAGGCCATAGCATTCAAATATTGATTTTGTCATATGTGATGATGTTTTGCAATTTTGTGTAATTGCATTACATATCAGTTTCCTGTCCTGAAAAGGAATGTTAACAGATTTTTATCAGCATGTAAGGGGCCACATGTAAGAGAGAACAACAGATGATGTTGATCAGACCTTATATACTGTGACTCTAAGAAAAAATAATTTAACTTCTTTTATTTAGCTTGGTTCTGTTTTGAAGGCTATGCAAACAATATGGATACTCTTTCATCTTGCTTCCCTTGTGTTGATTGTATCTGTTACTGGTGGGTTATGAATTGATGAATTTTCAATGACATAGCAAGGACTGACTTAAGATTTGAAATATAGGTGCCAAATACTCTAAGAGGAGCAATACATTTTCCTTTGCTGACTAAATGAAGACATGGATTTGAGATACTTAAATTTCATGTTAAGTAGTGTGAAGAATTAATCACGTTTCCCCATGTGTTATAAATATTATCTGACGTCTTTATTCTATGTTCCAGACCAAAGGTTGGATATGAATATGAAAAATAGAGGTCTAGAAACACTGATTTTTGTATAAATTAAGATTTATTAATAATAAATCTAGAGATCTGAATATATGGAATGAGAATAGACCCAACACAGAAATAAAAGTTAAATATTTAGAAAGCAACAGGATTTGACTGAGGGTATAGAATATGCATGAGAAGTTGGAAATTAGCATGTCTTAGTAAGAAGTTGTTAGAATTTGCCATGAAGACAGAAAGGAATTTAAAAAGATGTAAAATCAAGTTTTAGAAAACACAAATAAAAAATCATGATACATACTCTCAGCCTTTATTCTCCTGTGAATAATAAAGAAGGTGAATGTTCTGGAATGAGATGAGTTGAAGAAAGGTCCTGAGAAGAGGTACAATAAAGGAGAAAACTCCTATCTTTCCAGGTTATTAATGGTACATGCATAGTTATTATCTAGAAACAGGGCTTTGCATGCTTTGGAACTAAGCCAAAGCAAGAGAATGGTCTCTAAGGATAGAGGAAAGATTATGAATGGACTTCATGAACAGAGTTATGAATGGAATAGAAAATACTATACAAATGTAGGAAATTAATTAGTTGCAAATATGGACAAGATTAGTAATTTTGTTTTTCTTCATTACTTACCATTCTTTATGCTGTAATAGCTAACATAGCATTTTTTGGCTGGATTTTTGACTGGGACTATAAAGCCAAAGGGAACTGGATTTCTTATTTTCTTTTTTTTAAGATTTTATTTATTTATTCATGAGACACACACACACACACACACACACACACACACATACAGAGGCAGAGACACAGGCAGAGGGAGAAGCAGGCTTCATGCAGGGAGCCTAATGCAGGACTCGATCCCGGGACTTCAGGATCACACCCTGGGCTGAAGGCAGGTGCTAAACCACTGAACAACCCAGGGATCCCCTGGACTTCTTAATTTCAAAGAAAAAAATAAAACAGAACAGAACCTTTGTGGTAGATATAATTAGCTCTCTTTTAGTATTTTTTTACTTATTTATTTAAAGATTTATTTATTTGAGAGAGAGTATGCATGAAAGTGGGAGGAGGCACAAAGGGAAAAAATCTTCAAGTAGACTCTCTGCTGAACATGGAGCCTGATGTGGGGCTCAAACCCACAAAACCTGAGGTCATAACCTGAACTGAAACTAAGAGGCACTTAAATGACTTGAGCCATGCAGGTGCCATTTAGCTCTCTTTCAAAGATGAAAAAGTTGACACCCAGAGAATTTGTAATTCTCACTCCAAAATACGTGAGAACTTCATAAGACTAAAATTGAATTCTGCATTTTAGAGCTTCCTCCATTTCTTTTCCCTAGTGATAAAGGTACATTGCAACCATGTAATAAACTTTGCATTTAGGACTATTATGTTGGCACCTATATATGAGGTAACATTTCTGTTGTTTCTGCCACTGACAGTGGGATGATTTCTTTCTTGATGAATGAAATAGAAATACAGAAAGGATAAGTCCCTCTCAATGGAATTTACTATATATATAGAAATGTGTCTATGGTAGCAATGTGAATGGATGGAAATACCATAAACATTTACATTTTGTAGTAGGTTCAAATTTCTCAAGTCATAAGTCTCTGATGTGAGAAAAAATCCCATAATTTTCTAGCTGTAGATTGCATCACAAACTCCCATGTAGTCTGCTGCCAGAAATCTTAGAAAAGCCATGTGAAGAGGGCCCCCATCTGTCTTCTCTCCATCTCCATAGGTATTTTATCCCACTTGGCCCTTCAATGTGGCCAACCTTCCACTGGTATTAGTTTAGTCTTCTCTTTCCCTCTGTCTTTTGTCTGTACGGCCTATGCTACTTTCCACTGTGGCAGCCATGACACATAACCCACAGTCTCTGTCTCTATCTCTTCTCTCTCCCTTCTGTCTTCTAATTCCCTTTCCTCATCTCTGTTGAGGCACTGGAGAGGTTTGGTGGCCCCACCTCTCTGGTCTTCTATGACACTGGGTGGGGCAACCAGAAGCCCTTTCTGTGATCAATAACCATCTATTTTCTATTGATCTCTTCACACTCTGATGATGTAGGAACTTTCCAATGTTTCAGTGAAGCTTGGAACAATTATCTTCTACTTTTGATGTCTCACATTAACTGAGGAACTTTTCTTACTTCCATATCTACTATTAATATTGGGGAGTGAAGGGCAGGATATATGGTGCTTTTGGAGAACTATCTAGTTTGATGCATAGTTAGCAGTTGGTGGAAGGAAGAAAGATACTGTTTTATCCATTTTTAAACTTTTAAAAACTCAGAATATGATGCTTTTGTTTTCATGCTACAGAGTGACTCTTCCTTTTCGGGGCAAAGCCAAAGTCATAAATGGCACTCAATGTAGGAGAATCATAGGGATAAAGAAATACAAGAGTTTTATCTCACTGTAATTATTTTGATTTCATTTTGAACAAAATCTCCATTTTTTTCTGTATTTCACAGCACACAGATCTTCTGATCTACACTGGTCTGTATAAGTTTGAATTCTTTTGTCAGTGAAGTATAATGTAAGTCAATGAGTGGTTGTCATTATGTTACATCTTTGGGAGAATTTTTTTCACTCTTGTCCAATGATTACTTGCAATAAAATCATCTGGGATGGCTGTTGAAAATTAAGATGCAGGTACATTTATTGAATCTAGAACTGGACCTACGTATCTACATGTTAACCCCCCGGGCCCCAGAGATTCCTAGATTAATCAATTTTGAAAAACACTGATGTAGGATTTAAATGAGGCTGAACAATTTCACTTGCAATGGTAGTGAAACAGGAACACAGCTAATAGAAGATTTTTTTTAGAGAGAGAAAGAACTTAAAATGTCTTCATGTATTAGGAAGACTTAACAGTTTTATTTATGTCATATTTCTAAAGATAACTATTTATAGTAATGGAAATTGAATTTAACTGGAAAATCCTCTAAACTTGTGTCACTCCTATTATGTTTAAAGAGATGAAATTCTGGTTTCTGATAGTAACTACACAATATATTTGAGTTATGTTTTGGAAAAATTATTGATTACCTATGCTTATCTTAGACATATGCATATATATATATATATATATACACACATATACATATATACCCTAAAACATTCTTCTGCTTTCTGTCCAGAAGAAAAATAGAATGTGGATCTAAATCATTATTTTATGATTTAATTTCATGCCTTCATTACTGGGAAATACCATATACCACAAAGTTGAAGACTTAAAACATAGAAATTTATTCTCTGGAAGTTCAGGAGGACAGAAGTCCAAATCAAGGTGTTGGCAGGGCCGTACTCTCTCTTCCTTTCTAGTCTGCTTCTTCTAGCTTCTGGTGGCTTCAACATCCTTTGGCTTGTGGCTACATAGCTCCAATTTTGGCTTCTGTCTTCCTATACTTTTCTCCTTTTGTCTGTGTCTTTTCCTGTCTCTTCTAAGAACACTTGTCATTGGATTTAGGGGCCACTCAGATAATCCGACATGATCTTATTCTTTATTTATGTATCTGCAAAAATCCTCTTTCCTAATAAGTTCTTATTCACAGGCTCCTGGGTTAGGATGTGAAGATGTCTTTTAAAGAGCCATGATTCAATTCACTACATATAATATGATTATATTTCATTTTTTGCACTTGTAAATTTTCCCACAATGGCCCTGTGTACTGCACCATGCCTCCCTTCCTACCTTGTGACAGAGTGGCTAATGAGGAATTAATATCCCAAAGAAGAGAGCAAATAGTGGGGGACAGGGAGATTGGGTCATCCTGTCTGCCATGATAAGGGCTGACATTAATCTTTTCCCTAATTCCTTTCAAAACTTGACATCAGGGGGATGGGAATCTATTTCTTGAACTTAGAATGTGAATTAAACTTAGCTCTGAGCCTGAGAAATAAATTCTTTTCAGCTTGTGGAAATCATGACTTATGTTTTTAAGTGGATTTTAAGTCTTCTTGCTTAATGAAGGCATCTCCTATGAGTAGCCACTCATCTGCTAGCCTGTGGGAGCCATGCCAGTGTTAAGTCCTCAGACTGCCTGTCACATCATTAACTTGATTCATTCCTAGTATTAATAAAAAGATGAAAGGAAAAGGAAAACTAATTAAAACATAAATGGTATATCCTTTTCAGTAGAATTTAATCTAAAATGAAAATGTAAAGTAGCCTTTAAGCAAAATGCTAGCATAAGAGGGAAAAGGAAGAAATGTGAACAAAACATACATGGAAATTTTGAATGTTGGCTGATGGCTCTGGCCATTTCTTCCTATCCAAGGAACAATTGTTAAGCCTTTCCTACAGGATTAATTTAAAATGGTTATGATTACACAAAAATCCTAAAAATTTGCAATACCGATGTTGTTTTTCATAAGCATATATTGACAGGAACTGTAACTTTTGAACCCTTGCATGGTTCCCAAAGGGTGGTCTTAACTTTCTAGCACAAGGTCCACAGCAAATATCTGTTGAAGAAAAAGACTGGGCAGTATGCAGAGCTACATGCCTAAGACTATGAAACAAGACAAGTGTTTGCCTCACTTTCTAGAAAAAAATATCTCCAAATGTAAAGGAAGTGAATCATGTGCATTTTCTTCTTTTCTCTGACAGGTGAATCTAAGCTTTGATGTTGAATTTTTGATACAAATGATTTAGAGAAAATTTCATTCAGGCAAAAAACATGTAAAATGTTTATATAACAGGTTAGATATTTGAAGGAAAACATGACCGGAATGTTTTTGATATCACATTTAAGGAACTTAGTCCAAGGTCAATTTAGAAAGGTTATTGGCCATTGCATGGAAATATGATGCTGGAACAGCTTTTAAAGATCTTAAAAAAGAAAAAGAATATTGAATAAACCTAAGCCTTACAGTTTAGAACAATACCTTAGAGAAGTTATCTGTGAAATATGAGATTACTTTTTAGGTAAAAGGTTGAAGTATTTTAAGCTCAAAACATTAATGGCAGATTTCTAAAATATTTCCTGTGCCTATAGAATGCCTTTCTGAAAGTGAAGTGGCATTGTTAGAATTAGTGCAATCTACAACTTACTTCAAAAGTTCTCTGTACATGTAGCTGTTTTGCTTTGGGAAGTTGGAATCAAGAGCATCCTATGACCTGTTAGCATAAAATTCTGTATCCTCCTATAATTTACATGACAAAGTTATGAAATTGAAGTGGGCCACCTGAGAAGACTGTTTAAATATCATGTAACTTATCTTTACAGCTTCTGATTGGGTAAAAGTGCCAAAAATCATCTCTTTCTAATCATCATATTTTAAAAATCAAAAATGGTAAATTTTTGTATTATAAAAATGATTCTGTAACCACAAGCTGTTTTTGTCAACTATCATTACTGTCTCTTTCAAAACAAGCATTTTATACTTCTACAACTAATATTTGTCCTTGAATATTTATTACAGGATTTTTAAAAAAGATTTTATTTATTTATTAATGAGAGCCACGGTGAGAGGCACAGACATAGGCAGAGAAAGTAGCAGGTTCCCTGCGGGGAGCCCCAAGTGGGACTCAGTCCTGGGACTCAGGGGTCATGAACTGAGCCAAAGACAGATGTTCAACCACTGAGCCACCCAGGCATCCCTAGAATGTTTTCTCTTAACTATTTAATATTATATATTTATTATAGCTTTTAATCACAGAAATAGTATATCAAAGTAACAAAGTTTTGTCCTTTTCATATATTAAATTGGAAAGACTTTGAATCACTTAATCAGTTTTGAATTATATCAAAGAAATATTTCAGAGACTTCTAAAATGTAAACTTTTTCATAAATAGTTTTTTCGGGCAAGTACTTACAACCAAATCCTTAATGGATAGGAACTCTACAGGGGATATTTTTTTTCCCTTAATAGAAATGTATCTTTTGGGCATTAGAACTACAACAGTTTCTGCAAAGAAATATATGTAGGAGCAACAGAGAGGGAGCAAAAAAAAAAAAAAAAAGTCCCTTCTGATAAGTGTAATATGAAACTGTTACCAGTACTCAAAATACTTCAAATTAAATGGTAACATAACTTAAATATTTTAAAAATTAGGTTGTATTAATTGGAGTAGTCTTTGCTCTAATACTGTGTTTAACATGCTTGAATTTTGTTTATTTCCATTCTGTTTAATTATCAGTACAACTTTTTCAAGAAGTTCCTGAATGTCTCCAGATTTTTTAGCTCAGGTGCTCTAAATGATTGTTCTATTCATGAACTCAAAGTTTAAGTGAAAATAGCCACAGAGAAAGAGAGAGGGCTAGTAATATGGAGAGAAAGCTTTGAGTTTAAAGGGAAATGATAGAGATGGTCCACTGAAGAACAATGGGTATTGTAAAATTCTTTATTCCATTATTTATCTATTTGCTTTGTTTTTGAAAAACAAATGTCAGTAATTTCATATCCATAAATTCAGATACAGCTCCTTATGTATGCGAAAGGGCATGAATAATTTTTTTTTATCCTTCATAGCTTTCTCTTGGCCTCCACTTTGAGAATAAGTAAAAGAAAGAGAGTGGGTTGGGAAGGGATCATTTTATTTGAATTTATAAATGATGTCTTCCATATTATTATACATGTGACTGCAGACTGGATTATCTATTTGGATTTTTATGCACCAGTAGACTTCTCTAACACAATAGAAAATTTATATACTCTTTTACTGCAGCATTTTATTTACCTAGGATCACTAATACAATGTACAGAAAGGCTATTTCACTGAGACACTAGTCTCCACAGATGCTATTATGAGTCCTATCTCACTATTTTTAGGTCTCATATTATCAGCCTTAAACACCACTTCTTGCCTTGTATTAGAGTCAACTTGCACTGGGGTTTAATTTAAAAGTGCAATTAGTTTTTCCAAGAGCTTTCCTATAATTAAAAGTTCCCAAGGCATTTTGCAGAGTCACCCAGGGAGCCTGATGTCAAAGTGATTCTGTACTGAAATAATTTCATGATCTTGACTATGGCTATTGAACTCTCTCTAGAAATCAGCCCGACATGTTGTGTAGACATATTAAGACTGGGAGAATAACAATGGCTTAAAATTTTGGTTCTTTTGGGCAGGATGAAATTTCTGGGAAAAGGGGGATAGTAAGTTGTAAAGGTGTTATGATCATGCAAATGTCTTAAGCATTGTGTGTTGGGCCTCACAGTTGTTTTTCTTTCTTTCTTTCTTTCTTTTTTTTGTTTTGTTTTTCATTAACATATAAGCAACAGAGATTGTCCCAGAGATTCTACAACTCCAAATATTTTGCATGTAAATGTATATATTTATATGTGCTTCAGAGTCATAAAGGGACTCTATCTTATCTGAAGAACTAAGATAAAATAAATATCATCTATCAAGGAGAGTTATGGTCCTTCATTGTAATCATGAAAAACTAATTATATGATGCTTAAGCCCCTTACACACATTGTGATAAAGATGAGTTGAAAGTGGATTTTATAAAGAAGTTCTAGAAGGGATTCTTTAAGGAGTGCTATGTGTATATCTGGTATAGGAGGAAGAATGATGATATCTACCTTCATTTCAAGCCTAATGGAAAGGAGCTTCAGTAATATCACTTGTAAGGCCTGATATGGGTGACTAGAAGCTGAGAGGGTACAATAAACATGTGTATGACTCCTGTCTTGAAAATACGGTAAGACAAAAAGCTGATTAGCTTTCCCATGTAATCGGAACAAAAGGGAGGTGCTGCTTTGCAGTAATTCTGCATTTCCAAAATTGGTCAAAATAAGGGATGCAGCAGTGCTTCTTGTGGATAAGATATGAGCTACACATGTAGTACAGTATGTGGATTATAATAGGTCTTCTTCAAAGCCAGTGAGGTGGCCCATGAAGCCACAGCAGATGAAGAACGGGAGTGTACTGTTTGATCTCACAAGTCTGCAAGAGATTTAAGCAAGCATACAAACGTACTTGCCCTATTGAGGGAAACTTCAAGTACAAAATTCTCAGTAGTGGGTGGAGTCTCTAAGAAACCAAGAAAATACTCATAAGAGCCTGCCACCCCACAGCACATGAAGTCATTTTACAAAAACTTCAGTCCAGTTAAAGCTTTCTGGCTTTCCTCTGTTCCAGCCAGAGGGGGTCAAAACAGATAGGGAGTGTTGGGAAAAGTGAGTAAGGGAGAGCGAACTATGCCTGTTTTCACCATGATAAGCAATCTGGTAAAAACATGCCTCTTTAGAAGAGGAAATTGTATCTGATTTAGGTTAAAAGCTTTGATTCAAAGCTCCAAGAGGCTACACTACTCTCTGAGAACTCCCTGGGATTAAATGCTAATTTCTGAAATGAGTCCATGTTTAACAATTTGAAAAGAATATAGGATTATACAATCCTATATAGAATAAGGGTTATACAAAAGATATTGGACTGTCCATATATCCATCTAGTGACAAGGGAAGTACTAAGTCTGATGAGTAAATTTAATGTAAACACTGGGGAAAAATTAAGTTGTTTTCTGATTATATTCCATAAAATATATTAGCCATATTTTTAAGTTTTTATTTGGATAAGTATTTAGTGAGACATAGTAATATTATTTCATTCTTACGACATATATGGGGAGAGGTAATCAAAATAGAGATGTTTACCAAAAAGAGCTATTGTTTTCACATTTGTGGCAAAACTGTGTCATAAAAAAATCAAGCATTGCTATCATGTTATTATTCAATGTTTCTGATGCATTTAAAAGAAAACATTGAGAGTTAAAATACAGAAAAATGTAGGCCGAAATACAAGATGATGAATGGAGGGTCAATGAAAGGACATTAAGGAACAGCAATGAGAAACAGAGTTCATGTAGGTTTTTCAGTTCTAAAAGGTCTCAGTCCCACAGCCCGGCCCAGGGCTGGGAGAGGTACATGCGCTAGCCAGTCTGTGGGAATGGTGGCAGCTGGAGAGCACCTGGCCCCTATAAGGAGGGCACACGATTCAAACCTGGCTCATTATTTGAGCTCAATGTGCCCAGGGCTTCAGTTTATTATTTTCTCAAGAGAAGATAGAAATCTGGATTTTTATGTGAACTGTATTATGTGTTGCCAAAACTAAATATGTCTGTAATTTGTAATGGACTGGGGTACCCAGCTTTGTGGGAGGATTAAAAAGTAATGGTGACTTAGCATATTAAGTCAGGCTTTTACCATAAATAAAGGGATGGGCAAACTACAAAAAAAAAAGAGAGAGAGAGAGAGTTGAAAGAATAGAAAAAACAATTCCCTTTACTTAGATTCCCCATATGTACACACACACATTTTTTCTATATATTTGAGAGTAGGTTGCAGAAAGCATGTTTATTTACTCTTTTGTATATACTTCCTAAAATAAGGACATTTTCTTATATACTCCCAGTATATAAAATCAGGAAATCCAAAATCAGGAAATTAACGTTGATACTATATTATTATCTCATCTATCGACCTTATTTAGATTTTGTCAATTGTCCTAATATTGCCCATCGTAGAAAAAAAAAATCCTAGATCATGTGTTGCATTTAGTGGTCTTATCTTTTTAATCTGTTTTAATATGGAAAAATTGATTAGACTGTTTTGTGCTTACTGATGTTTATATTTTTGAAGAAAACATGGCAGTTATTTTATAGAATTCACAAAGTTTGGATTTTTTAATATTATTTCATTATTAAAGTCAGGCTATTGGTTTTGAGGAAAATACTGCAGAAGTGATGTCTTTTTCTCAATGCATAATACTGGTAGACACAGGATGGATTTTGTCTCATTTTTGGTGCTATTAGCTCTGTCTGTGGTGTTTGTCAGGTTCCTCCATTATAATTTTAGTTTTTTCCTTTGTAAATAATATGTATGGACAGAAATTTTGAAACTATTAAAGTATTCTGCTACTATTTGAATTTTTGCCTAACTTTTTAGCAGTTGTTAATTTTAGTGACCACTGAGGATTCTTTTTAGAATCAACTTTTGTTGTGATAGTTGAAAATAATGATTTTATTTTATCATTCCTTGCAATTAGTTGATTACAGAGTTACTTTCTCAATTCTCCTTTATTTATTTTTTAATGATTATTTATTCATTTGAGAGAGAGAAAGAGTGTGCAAGCAAGGGGAGGGGGAGAGGGAGAGAGACAGAATATCAATCTCAATCCCTACCCCACTAAGTGCAGAGCCCAAAGCTTCCATCCCACAACCCTGAGATCATGACCTTAGCCAAAATCAAGAGCCAGAAGGTTAACTGATTTGAGCCACCCAGGCACCCTCCAGTTCTCTTTTATATCTTTGGACTCAAGATTCTTATTTTATTCAAAGAATTACAACCCATATTTGGCTACTAGAAGCCTCAAGTCCTGATGACTCTTTCTGCATTCTTTTGATACCTCCTTACTTTGTGTCATAATAATATGTTCCAGATTTAGCTCATGTTTTCCTTACTCTATCTCTGGAATTTGGGATTTCTAGAAAGATATTTAGTGGAAAATTATATTTAGAAATCAAGATATGCTACTAGAGTGTCATCACTCCTAAACCTTATGTTGGTTCACAACCTTCTCAGGCTTCCTGGGTGTACCCTGAAACTGGTCCTTGTACTCAGAGGGCAGGGAGAGATGGAAGAAAGAGACAGGCCACTCCCAATTGGTAGGTGGCGGTTTTTTTTTTTAATTTTTTTTTTATTATTAATTTATGATAGTCACAGAGAGAGAGAGAGAGAGAGGCAGAGACACAGGCAGAGGGAGAAGCAGGCTCCATGCAGCGGGAGCCCAACGTGGGATTCGATCCCGGGTGTCCAGGATCGCGCCCTGGGCCAAAGGCACGCGCCGAACCGCTGCGCCACCCAGGGATCCCAGGTGGCGGGTTTAATAAGCAAAGTGAAGTTACATATGAGGTTTGTCTTGGGTGGCATAAGGTGACTGGATCACCACCTGCCAAATCTTTTTTTTTTTTTACTTTTTTAATTTTTTTTTTTTTTTTTTTTTTTATGATAGTCACAGAGAGAGAGAGAGAGAGGCAGAGACACAGGTGGAGGGAGAAGCAGGCTCCATGCACCGGGAGGCTGATGTGGGATTCGATCCCGGGTCTCCAGGATCGCGCCCTGGGCCAAAGGCAGGCGCCAAACCGCTGTGCCACCCAGGGATCCCCACCACCTGCCAAATCTTAAAGAAGTTTTCATGAGGCATAAACTGAATTCAGATTCATATACTGTGTAGGTGGTCTCAACCCCCATCACTAACTCAAGGCTGTGTTCTTGGAGCAGTCTCTGGTAGCAAGAAAGGCAAGTAAAATCCATATTCCAAGGACAAGGGAGGAGGTGATGATTTTCCAATCACCCTGGGGAGCTCATGGGTCAACTGATGCTCATGTCTTCTCAGTGACCTTCACCAGCACTTTCTTAGAGCAAATGCATCCATACACATCTATATCTATTTCTATATCTATCCATCCATCTCAAGCACCATGGGTTCACATGCATATCTTATATTCCAATTCAACACCAGAGGGTTTGTTTTAATCCTTCTCTACATCCATATTTGCAGCTTACTTCTCCAAGAGTGAGAAACCTGCCTCTAATTATCCAAAATATATTTACCTAATTTTTTGCTACTAGAATACACAATTTTGAGTTGCTGGCCCATGTGTCTGTGAAAAATGAGCCTCCTCACTAGAGTTACCATTTGTTTAGATTTTTCTTTCTTTCTTCCTTCCTTCCTTTCTTTTTTTTTTCTTTTCTTTTTTTTTTTTTTTTTACTTTATCCTGTTGATACATTGTCTAAATGCTATGTTTGAAAGTTGCCCAGGGTTATTCCTTTTTCACTCCCACTCCCTACTACCCTCATAGTGTGATTGATTATAGTATTAATTTAAAATATGGCTTCAGTTTGTTTTTACTTTTTTATTTTTATTTTTTTATATTTATTTTTTTATTGGAGTTCAATTTGCCAACGTATAGCATAACACCCAGTGCTCATCCCATCAAGTGCCCCGCTCAGTGCCTGTCACCCAGTTGTTTTTATTTTTTTATTTCAGAATTCCTCCTTTCAATTTTCTTTTTGACTATGTGAAATATTTGCATGATTCTGAAAGTTAGAACTGTAAAAGAAGCTATTGTAAGAAATACTTTATTCTCTACTAATTCCTCCCATTCCCACCCACCCTGGAAGGTAACCATTATCAATAGTATCTGATTGTTTTGTGCCCAAGTGAGCAGATACATGTATTTTCTGATTTTTCCTTTCTTCTTCTTCTTTCTTCTGATATGACAAGAAATGTCATATCATAGAGCTTTCTTGCACATAGCTTTTCTCACTGAGTCATTTATCCTGTAAACTACTCCACAAAAAGTCACAGATTCTTGATTCTTTTATATAAGCACATGGTATGCCATTGTGTAAATGTATCATAGTTTAACCACTTTCCTTTTATATTAGGCAGATAGTTTCTCGTATCTGGAAACTATAAACAATGTCTTCATAGATAACTTTTTGATTCATATTTTCATATTGTTGGACATGTCCCTTCAGGGTATAGACACTTTCTTTACATTATTTTCATTAAAACAAGAAATGCATGTGATAAAATTGAATAGAACAAAGTGACACAAAAATAAAAAAAATATCTCTATACCTCCCAGCACATTCCTACCATATACTTCTTTGAGTCAATCTCTTTTAGCCATTTCTGTTTCAGTTCTTCTGGTTGTGGTATCTCTAAATATTGTAAATCTCATGAATTTGGTTGGGGGGGGTGGGAATTTAGATAATCTTATGTCTTGTTCCTCTCTTGTTTTTAGAGATATTTGGAACTTAGATATAAGGATCAAAGGCTAATAATCAAATATCAATTTTACTAACATTCAAGCTAGACTGAATAATAACTCAAATCTGTTGGTGACTATAATTAGGTTTCTTAGTACCTCCCTCTCAGTCCAGACTTTAGAACAACCCACTTGAAGGAATATTTGAGACTATAGAGAAAACAAAAACAAAAACTCCTACCAAGAATCATTATTACACATACTTAAGGTATACTTAATACATATCTTTAGGTTTGTTCTAAATTCTGAAATATTTCACTTATAAATGTGTAGGACTTTCATAACAAAGTATGAGGAAGATGAATTTAAGTCTTGAAAATGCCTACATATAGATACTTTATACCCAAGTTTTTGAAGTACTATAACAGAGATTTCCTGTATATGCGCTTTTAATGCATAATACATTGCCCATGTAAATAGTGTGTTATCAATATTACTAACCCAAATATTAGGAGTAAGGTTATAGAAAATTTGTAAATAAATTTTAAGAGCAAAATATAGATTAAATAGAAATTGTCTGCCGTTATAAATACTGTCAGTAGTGTACACTTTTCACTAGACTTCATCTTAAATATGTAAGGACATAAAATAAATCAAAATGTATATTTTATTCCTGACCCAACCTAGATTTAGCCAAGCAAATCGGCAAGGGAATAGTTACAAGACAAATTGTATGTCTTTGCTTTGTTGCAAGCCATTTGTCACTATAACATATTGAAATTAAAAGAGCCATCTTTGATAGCATTCTTTAATAATATATTCCATTTTGTCCGTATTCTGCACATTGTATTTTCCTAAAAAATATTTTTTTAGAGGGCTTACTTTTGATACATTTAAAATGGCTTCCATAGTACTTGTTTGTATGTTGGAAAGAACTTCATAAACTCACAAATAATGGATCAGTAGATTACTTTGACAAGAGAGGTTATTGTGTTTTCTCCTCCTTTTAAATGCTTTTTTAAGAGGCAAACCTCTTGCATATGTGCAATAATTTAAATCCATGATAATTCAGAGGTAGAGGCATCAATTAACTAAGGCAATTAAGAAACTTCTAGTTCTATGATTTTTCCAAATATACAGCTGACTTTCAAGGTGAGAGTATGTAGTTGATAGTGCATAATATTTGCCCATGGTAAACAGAGATTTATTGGAGGTAAGAAAAGGTAACATCTGGAAAAGCAGGTAGTGTGTACCATTTAAACACCTTGATTTCTTATTCAACATTATTTATGAGAGAAACTTGACATCTTTTGCTCTCAGAGGTTTAATGCAATCTCTGAACAGCTGCATAGGCACACAAAGTGGTGCGGTTTACATAAGGAATAAAGGAATATACAAAAGTCTTTAATCACAAAGATAAGCTAAGTAAGATGTTTAAAAAGAGCTAAGATATGAAAAAGGGAAGTTCTTGCCAGATAATTTGCAAAAGACTATTAAAAAATTACTTTAAAAAATTTTGGCTTCCCTTGGAAGGTCACTTACATTCCGCCATCAGTGGCCATTGTTAAATAGGTGGCATGGTGTGAAAGTTGCTTTAGCAAATGAAACATGTTCCAGCATAGGCGTGTTGCTGTCTTGGCACACTTAAGGAATTGGTTGTAGACAGCAAAGAGCACTATCCATTACTTCTGAGAATTTACTAATAATGAGGGTCAATCGTAAAGACTGAGAAAGGGCAAACATAGAGTCTCCTGTGGAAGAGGGAAGCTGAACAGGGTAGAAGCAGCTTTTTAACCTTGGCAATATGTGATGTATTATTGCAATAATTCATCCAAGATGACAAGTTCTGTCAACTTAAACTGGATTTTTTTTCCCCTACGAATGTGATTGCCCTAGATAATAAGAGACAAGGAGCAAAAAGTACTATAATTTCATCTTGGTAAGGCTAAAGGTTTTATATCACAGAATGTTGATCAAAACATTGTAGAAATATGGTTTAGATCAAAGAACTCTGAGGTGAAAGCAGAAGTGACTGACAGGAAAACAAAATAAAAAAAGACTATCCTAAATAATTTAAATATAAGGGAGTAACTGAAGTGCATTAAACAGGTTGTTGGTGGTATTGTCTTATTTGTTGTATTAAATAAAGACTTAGATGAAAGAATATATATTATATCCATTCAATACAATAATACTGCCTAGCTGGTGACTAATTTGGTTAAATAGAGAATTATAAATATAACAAATGATATTGTAAGCAAGAGAATCTACTTGAAAAAAATGAACAAAAAACAAATTTAGACAAGTATAAGGTTAGTATAAAATAGCTTTCTAGAAGTGATGCAATAAATGATCAAATGTCAAATATGGATAAGCAAGATATTGAAAATTATAAATAGCAGTCTAGATAGTAGGAACCCTTCTACTCAGCATGGATCACCCCCCCCCCCACTAGCAAGCCTTATGAAAATAATATATCTAATTATTTTTAAAAAAGGAGAATTAATGGAATACATTTTGCAAAAGGCAGACTGTTCATTTTACTGGGTGTCCAATTTTAGATTGAGGATTCACTGGGTCTGTGAGAAATCAGGAAGAGGTTAAGAAAAAGAGAAATAATTAAAAATAGGAAATGGGTCAGTAAAGAAAGGAAATTTTATTTGGAACAAAATATAAAATGAGACTAAATAGAACCAAATGAATACATAGAGTAAGATGATACTGACATATTTAGTGGCTCCTCCTGGTCTCCTGTAAGGATAAGTCAGTGTGGTTTTAAAAGTAGCAGAAATGGCTATGGAATTCTGTTTGGAATTTATAGCCAGAATGACACCCAGTTTCTTATCAAAACTATGCAGTGTGAAGTGTATTTCAACTTGGTACTCTTGATTCTCTATCAAAATATGAGGCTACTCCAGGACAGAAAATGAAGTTAATCCATGTTTCTCAGGGACTGAACTAGCAAAGTCAATAAGCAAGACTCCTCTCTATATCCCACAGAAGACACTGTCTCTCCCTTCGTGATGCTTCTTGGCTTTTCTCTTATTTGCTTCATTCTTTCTCACTCTTTAAGGTTTCTCGGTTCCTTCCTCCCATAGCTGGTAGGGATGGCTCCTCCTGGTCCCTCCCTGGCATTCCAATGTTTAAAGTGTAGGGCTCTCCACTCTCTCACTGTTTTTAGTCTCTGGTTCTCCTAATTAAATTTCATAAGATAAAGAATCTAAGAATCAGCTCAAAATGGCTGTCCCTTGGTAAGTTTCCTTCCTGATTTCAGTAATTGCAGAGTTGGAAGGTGTAGTTTGATGCTGGGCCTGTCTTTTTCAGATACTGCAGTCAGCAAACCCTGGTGAAAAGACAAAGGACCAATCTACATAGGGAAAGCAGTGGGCAGTGACATCAGTGACAGCTCATTCAGTTATTAAAAAATAGTATTGCACTTATATAATTTGAAGGCATTGAATCAAACACTGAGAATAAAGTGGTAGACCAGAAAGACATCATTCCTGTCCTTTGGGATCAGTCAATCAGAGATTCTTACAGGGAAAGACCCATCCTACAGAGCTGTGCTAATATTCTAGAATAGTCCTTGAGAAATTTTAGAGACTGAAATTTTGTAAATATTTTATTATAATAGCATACCAATTACAAAACACATGTCATTGAATTTCCATTCTTTTAATATATTAATTTTAATAAATGGTGCTCAGCATGCTTAAAAGAAAGTAGTTTCCCCCTACCTGGGTGTTTTGAATACGAGCTTAAGCCCAGAGGGGTGTGATAAGATGCTTAGAAAATAACATGGACTATTTGGATTACAGAAATTTTTGGTTTAAAGGCTACAAGTACATACCAGAAAGTTTTAGGTAGTTATAATGTAAACCTTTTGACATTAGAACACTGTACCTAATTATAGATATTCAAATCAAAGTTTTATTCATTATATATGTGAGTTTGTGAAGGTGATTTTTTCATTCATAGAAACCTACTTATAATAACAATAATAATACTGAGGTAATAATAAAAACAACAATGGGTTGCCTGGGCAGCTCAGTTGGTTAAGTGTCTGCCTTCAGCTAAGGTCCTGATCTGAGGGTCCTGGGATTGAGCCCCATACTGAGCTCCCTGCTCAGCAAAGAGTTGGCTTCTGCCTCCGCTGCTGCCCCATCCCCCCTTCACTACTTGTGCACTCTTTCTCTATCAAATAAATAAAATCTTTAAAACAATAACAGCAATAATAAATGACATTTATTGAGCTGTTAGTATATACTAAAGACTGTGTGGGCACTTTACATGAATCGATTCATTTATTTTCACAACAGTTAACATGACTTAGGTTCTTTTGACTCTAATGATCATTTAAAAATTAACAATGAGGGGAAAAAATAAACATGAACAATGCAGGAACTGAAGCAGAGAGTAAGTAATTTGCCACAGATCATACAGCTATTATGCTGTGGACCTAGGTAGGGTCTCAGCACAGCAGTTTGACTATAGATAGATCCACCACATTTCATTAGTGATACATAACACATGAGGCTGTACATTGCTAAATGATTTATATTCAGGACTACAATTAATCATTTGCAATTCCTATTATCTATATGTTCAGGGTAGTGACCTCTGGAATATGACACAGAGTAAGAGAAAAATGTGGTATTTTCTACTAATATTCTGTAATGAAGATACTGCTTTCTGTAGACATGACACTGAAGATCACTTTATAGAAATGCCTTTAAAATACTCTGTAAATATGTTAAATTGGTGCGGTGTTATGGTATCAATGTTTATTATCTGCAAATTTAATTGTATAAATGACTACTTGAAAATATAGATTTGATATTAAACATGATGGTAAATAAAATGCTTTTTTGAGTTTCAGAAGATTCTTCTTAAGTTTTTTTCTTTTGCTAAATGGGATTGTGGGATATCTTGCTTTTTAAAACTCTCATAATTTATTAAATGTAATAGTCAATATCTGCTTTTAGAAAATCTGTCTTTTTTTCAAGGATCTCTTGGTATAAAATTGTTATTGGAAATCAATACTTATCTAATTAATTAGCCATAACATTAATTACTATCTCAGTTGCTCAGATCTTAACAGGATTGAAAGTGAAATCTATAAAGAAACCCACCAGAGGGGCAGCTGGGTGGCTCACCAGTTGAGCATCTGCCTTGGGCTCAGGTCATGATCCTGAGGTCCTGGAATCGAGTCCCACATTGATCTCCCGGGAGGGAGCCTGCTTCTTCTCCTGCCTATGTCTCTGCCTCTCTCTCTGTTGTCTCTCATGAATAAATACATACAATCTTAAAAAAAGATTGGCATTGGTGGTCTCCAGATATAAGGAAGAAGAAGAGGCCAACATTGAGAGGGATGAGGTGGCAGCAATCTATGTTAATAATAATACATTTAAATATTACATTTGCATTTAAAAGCTAATTTTTAAAAGCTATATTCTTTTCACTTATAAAGATGATCAAGACAGGAAGAGAAAAAATTATTTCATCCTAAAAAATCAATGCAGTGATAAAAATATTTAATTTGGGATCCCAAATTTTGAATGTATCACTACTTACAAGAGTGTGATTTAAGTGATGTTGGATTTTCAGATCTGGAGAGGATCTTAGAAATCATTAGAATTTTGTTGTGTGACTTCATTAATTAGCTTAGGCATGTAATTTAGGTCCTATTAATCAGAGAACAAGAAGAGACCAAGCTTGGGAGAACTAATCTGACAAATGTGGTAGTAGACACATTTCATTTGTTGGAAATGCCAGGGCTGGAGATTCTTGTGGCTGGGCTTATTCTCATAGACACTGGACAGTGGAAAGAGATGAAGGTTCAACAGAACAGTCCCCTTGGAGTGGTTGTGCATTGCCTTCTGCAAAGTATTTGAGTCTGGCTCACTTGGGCCAAGAGCCAGGTCATTTCATTTAGTAAATTTCTTTTCTGTATCAACTACACAGACTACCTTTTGTCTTTTAGTTCTTTTGTTAAAAACCCTGAGTGATATATTTCTGTTTCCAGCTTATCCACCTGTGTGATATTCTCCTCAAGAGAATATCTTTCCCCCATCTCATCTTTTCTGCAGAAGTATATATTAAAAATTAACTGATAAATGAGATAGCTTAAATGTCCATAACACTTATAAAATAAGTGCTAACTTTTGTAAAATGGGTGTAATTCAGGTTTTATAGAAAACCATAGAATCCAGAGAAGTTTTAGTTTCTTTATTGGTCCTTTAATTTGTCATTCGCTAGGAGTTTTTGGGCAAAAAACAGAGGCCTGAGACTGAAAATTCTATTTCCAAAATAAGAATGTAGGAAGTGTTGAAAGAAATTGAGAACAAATGTGCCTAAATTCATATAAAACCTTTTATTAACAAAAAAAACAAAAAAACAAAAACAAACCAAACCTAAACCAAATCCTTAGGTGCAAGTATTTAATGCTTGTGACTCAATTAAATACTGTCATGGTTAAATTCAAGGCTTCCTGGTGTTTGCTTATATTTCAATGCTCTATTTTACATGATCTAGCCATCATAAGAATACTTACAGTCTTCCCTATATTGCTTCTGGTGCATCCTCTGAGGTCAAATTTGGGTAACTTCAGGCTCAGGCTTCCTGCATAGTGTTCACTGCCTCAATCACTACTGTTGAGAATCCAGCGTCTCATATTACTTCATTTCCCTTTCTCTCTCCAGGTTCTACTATCAAGAGAAAGATAACAGTAAGTTTCCCTAATTGAGTTACAGGGCATTTCCAAGATATGTCCATCTAAGGCTGATTAATTTCAAAACCTCTTATAGCTTGGTCTGTCTCTGTTGGCTCATTATTACCCAAAGTCCTTCTCCTACGTGGGAAACATCTGTTATTGCTCATTTTACCCGTTGCTAACCTCAGCCCTACCTCTCCTATTTGCTAAAGAAATGGGACCTTTCTGCTTTATTTTCCAGTTTCTTGTCCATTTTAAAGACAATGTCCTTTCTATAGTGTTTCATTCATTCATTCAACAAGTGTGTACTAATGGTGCCAATTATGAGCCTGACAGTGTTCTAGGCTCTGTAATATACTCATATAAAAATGGATTTTGGAGACAAAAAGATTGCTGGTATCACTTTTAAAGTTACGCAAATCAGAATGCCTTTGTGTGTGTGTGTGTGTGTGTGTGTGTATGTGTTCATCCACATTCAGTTACACAAGTGCAGAATGCAGTAGTCAGAAAGTTGGATCTAACAAGAGTTGTGGGTACAATGAAGCCAGAGAGGCTAAAAATAATTGAAAATGTGACCCTACTGATTGCCCATAAAATTTATACTGGGTACAAATAGAAGAAAGGCTTATTGTGGAGATGAAGACAATTAGAAGGTGGGAGAAATAATTGATTTTATGTCCTTGTAGAGTCAATGGATTACAGGAAGCTTTCATAGTGATATTAATAACTACACCAACATTTACTAAACACCTGATAGATTTTGGGAGTGGTTCAAAGTGTTTCACATGGGATTTTCTCTTTTAAGCTACACTAGGGGGTACTGTTACTACCCAACTACACCAACATTTACTAAACACCTGATAGATTTTGGGAGTGGTTCAAAGTGTTTCACATGGGATTATCTCTTTTAAGCTACACCCCCTAGTGTAGCTTAAAAGAGATAATCCCATGTGAAACACTTTGAACCACTGAAACAGTAATCAGTTTCATTTTGCAGGTGAAGTGAAGTGAAATTAATTTGAGGATGACCCTCTCTAATTCTCTGGATCAGTCATATTAAGAAAGGTATCATTATTTTGTTTGAAACCTCCAAGCTGCTATAGAGATATAACTATTATTCAATGGATAGAAAACGAACATATACAGTAAGAATTATTGAAATGGCTAAGAACTGCAGTGATGACAAGTCTTCAGTGTCCTCAAACATAAACCTAAAAATATCCTATGGGTTTAGGGATGTGTTATTTCCACGCTCAATAATCTGCTATTCATACCTATCAAAGGAAGCCCTGGATATGCATACAAGGAAAATTAAGCTATTAAGATAGGATATTTTAGTTTCTAGAAGCTTATTGATTTTTTTTTTGGAAAAGGTAAGAGTTCTTGATATATTATGGGTTTTAAAGCACAAACCAACTTTTAACTAAGATTTGTTTGTATTTATGTCCAATTTCAGAAGTAAGAAAGCATGAGGCATTTTCCACATAAATGTAAAAGGGCAGAATATCTATTTGTCAGTAAGTACCAAAAATCTAGTACAATTATCAAAGGCCAATGTGAATTAAGTAGTTTCTTTAGATTAGCCTCTGAAAGGAAAGAGGCACCTGGGTGGTTCAGTTGGTTTACTGTCCAACCCTTGATTTTGGCTCAGGTCAGGATCTCAGGGTTGTGAGACGGAGCCCCAAGCATGGAGTCTCCTTAAGATTTTCTCCCTTTCTCTGCCCCTCCTGTAGCCTCCTCCCACCCCCATTCATGAGTGTCTTTGCTCTCTCTCTCAAAAAAAAATATTCTGAGAGGAAATTAAGACTCATCCAATGGGTTCATAAAGTTAAATTATAAACTGATAAAGAGCTGCCTCTACCTTGGACATCCTTTCTAACCATCATTTGCAATCTGTATCTTCAATTTAAGAAAAGTGACTCAGCATCTTGCAGAGAAGAAACCATTATCAGAGAATGAATCATTTAAGAGTTGTCTTTGGGGTTCAAAGCCCTTGGGCCTCTGATATCCCAGTTGTCATTGCAGTGGATATAGTAACCAGAGGTGCACTTCCCTGATAGTTATTTTCTCTCATTGTTCATATTTTGAGTTAATGGGCACTATATAGTTGTGTGTTTGGGTAACTTCTCTTAATTACTCATGTAATTGGCAGCTTTATAATGGAGTTTTTAAAATAACTGGATAGGGCAGCCAAACTAACCTCTATCCATGAGTATTTAAAGGATGACAGTAGACAAATGAGAAGAACTTTATTCTGTGATCACGCATGCCATGGTAAATCAGGGGGAAAAAAGCAGACAGTATCATTTGAAACATCGAATCCACTCCCATAGTACTGAAGAACCATCAGTTATATTTTATTTCTCAGTGTTTTTTTTTTCCAACAGAGGCTGTCACTTTTAATTGGTGGAAGTGATAGAGATTTCCTGAACTCTACTGGGAGTCAGTTCTGGGCTAATATACCACATAGTTTTTTTCTCAACTTCATTTAATTTCGATTGTGCTTAGGAAGACAACAACTTTATCTTTATTTACTTATTTCTTTCCTGTAATAAATCTCTCTAGAATCTTATTCAAGTCTATAGAAGATTTGATCTCAAGCTATGTAAGGTCATTCTCTCTATGGAGGGAGAGAATATACTACTATATGGAGTACTCTTACCCCTAAGGATTTGTATGCCATATCAGTCTGATATTCTTCTGGAATATTTTGTCTTTATCCTTTCTCTCTTTTCATTTCTTTGCCCCAGTTGCTTTTTCTTGCTTCCAGATTTCACCAAATAACAAATGAAAACCTCAGTGGAAAAATGGGCAGATGTTATGAACTGGCAATTTTCAGAAGAGGAATCTTAACATTTCATTAGTAATCAGAGAAATATATATTAAAATGACTATGAGGTAACAAGTGACATCTTATTAGAAAACTTAGATAATGTCAAGAGTGAGAAAGGATGTGTTAATATAGGATTCTCATCTGCTACTCATGGTAATGTAGAAAGCTACACCCATCCTGAAGAGCAACATGGGGCAATTTAAATTAATTATCTATGTCCTCCAAGACACAGAGTCATCTGGACATATATCCCAAACAATTATTTTAGTCCATCAAAGAACTTGCAAGAGGATGTTCATCACAGTAAATTTGTTGGTGAGTTGGCTGGGTTAAATGTGGTGGATTCCCACCATGAAGTACTCTGGAGCAGTTAGAAGCAACTGACTAGATAAACCCATAGCAACCCATAGCAACATCAGTGGATCCCCAAAACAAATTGTTGAATGAAAAAAGTACATATAATTTCTTTTTTTCCACGCTGTTTTCCTCTACTCCTACTTTTTATTCTTTCTCCCAGCTTTATTAATATATTATTGACATATAACAGGTGTAAATAAGGCTAACTTTATTTTTAGCCCAATCCCTTCTTACCTCACCTTATTTCTAATACCTGCTCAGTCCACCTCCCAATCAGTGCCTCAAAACTGTAAGTCAGCTCTTGCCAGAATCTTCCTGAATTCTCTCTTATAACATGGACTGGATTCCATCAGTGTTTCCTAATTTGTAGTTCATCAGTGATGAAAGTCAACAAATACTTAAGTGATTTTTAGTAGGATTAGTCAATCTCTCTAAAATATTGGTGCACTTTTAACATTTTGGCAGGATTTGTTTACCTCACTATAGGAGGTTAAATAGTGTCTCTTCAAAATCTGTGTCTACTCAAAACCTCAGGATGTGATCCTATTTGGAAATAGGGTCTTTGCAGATATGATTAAGATAATAATCAAAAAGAGATAACAGTGAATAAGGGAAAGTCCTAAATCCAATGAGAGTCCTTAAAAAGACAGAAAAGGACCCCCACAGATAGGAAGGCCATGTGAAAATGGAAGCAAAGATTGGAACTGTGCTGCCACAAGCCAGGGAGCACTTTGTGCATCTGGAAGCTGAAGGAGGCAGGGATCTTCCTTGTGCTTTCAGAGGGAGTATGACCCAGCCGACACTTTGATTTTGGACTTCTGGCCTCCAGACTGAGAATACATTTCTGTTATTTCCAGTCACCAAGTTTTTGGTAGTTTGTTGCTGCATCCTAGGACACTATTATACTCAGTATAGCACATGGTTCATTATTTCATGACAATCAAAGTCTTGGATTGATAATATATATACA